>NC_092873.1:494573331-495317081 GCF_028372415.1 Notamacropus eugenii
ACATGTATTAATCACATTTGACCAACGCGTCTTCTTGCTTACTGGTCCCTTCCCAAAGAGGCAACTAGGTGGTTCAAGGGAAAGAGTACTGAACCTAGAGTAAGGAAGACCTGAGTTTAAATACGCAAGTCACTTAACCTCTGCCTGCCTCAGTTTTCTCAATTGTAAAATGGGGATCATAATAGCCTCTACCTCCCAGAGTTGTTGTGAGGATCAAATGTGAAATTATTTGTAAAGCATCTAATATAATGCCTGGCATGTAGTAGGTGCTTAATAAATGCTTGTTTCCTTCCCTCCCCCACCTCCCCCCCCAACCCCCACAGGTCTCTACCCAACTGGCTGAGGCACTCCGAGTTCTAAGTGCCTCAGCCAGAGCCCATGGTACAGAGGGAATAGACAAGGCTCAGGATCAGCACTTTGGGCTTGGACCTGTAGCCACAGAACAAATATACTCTATGGAGAGGGCTTCAACCGTCTTCTCCCCATTCAGAAAACATACTTTGTGTACCTTATAGAGAATGATTATCCAATAAAATCCAACTGTGTGCCTATTATATATAACTGTACTAGGAAAAAGACACAGAGAAACCTTCCCTGGTATCAAGCATCAAATACTTTATTGGAGGGAGGGGTGTGAGAGGGGCATGTGACGTTTCCCAAACAAAACACATGAGTTGTGGACTTTTGAGTCTTAGTACAAAAGGGGTTCTAGGGCAAATTTCTTAAATCTTCTTTGTGTCATGGACAGTTTTGATAGTTGGGTGAAGACTTAGGGACCCCATAGTCAAATAGTGTTTCTAAATGAATAAAGTAAAATAGATTTTTATTACAAAATTACAAAAGAAACAAAATATCTTGAAATACAGTTATTAATCTATTAAGAAAATAAGTTCATTGACCCCAGCTTAAGAGCCCCATATCCTAGGGCATGACACTCTGGGGAGTCATTTCTGATTATATGCCTTCCTCATTCTTGCTTTACTTTTATCCCACACTTTTCAAAAATTCTTGTGGAGTTTTACATTAATATCGTTAATGCCAATTTCCTGACATGCCACATAGAAAGGAAGAGAATGATGAACTTCGTCTCTGCACCACACATAAAAATAATAATTATGCCAGAGGGCATACATACACCAGTTGACCTGGAAAGGATTTCAACTACTCCTTTATTTGGGTAATTTCTAGAGAAACCAGCAAAGAAAGAGAAAACACGAGTAGTGCCAGATTCTGGGTACCAAAACATGTTGAAATGATTATAACCAAGTTCCCAAATCCATGCCACAACTCTTCTTCAGATGGGTTTATTGACAAGACTGGAAAAGCAAGCCAAAGTGGACCATGTGGTAGAAGGAATTTCTGAATAAGAAAGGAGCTTAGATTATACGACCTCACAGGTCCATCTCAACATTAAGATTCTATCAAATTGGGTGGGAAACTATATAACAAGCAGAGCTATCGATAACCAAATGATAAAAAGAAATATACAATAAAGGTGAAAAAAAAAGATCCTGCCAGTCAAACCACAAGCCTTTAAGGATCTTTGAGGTACAGTGATAGGAACCAAAGATGCTGAAACCAAAAAGGAGAGTCCCTCCCCTCTAAAACTTACATTCTATTGGAAGGAATAGCACATGTGTTCATATGTGTGTGTGTGTGTGTGTGTGTGTGTGTGTGTGTGTGTATGAGTGTGTGTGTGTAACCCTCATTCTTCTCAAGCTTGGTATAGTGGTCTTGAATGACACCTACATGACATCTCCTGCCATGTACACAGAGATATGACCCCCTACTCTGTGAAGTGGGCACACATCAGGGAAGGAATCGGAGAAAGGTGGCAGAGAGGGCTAAGAGTAGATTTCTGAAGGACAAACTGGAGAGAGCTTCTTTGGTCACAGGCAGGACAAGAGGCTAGTAATCACTCCAGCCCTGGATCCTCAGTGTTTGTATCCCCAGAGACTGCTAAGAGTGAAGCTCCCTTAATGAGATCTTTCTGTTTCTCCTTGGTTGAACTGTTATCTTATCTCACTTTCATCTAAAGAGCTCATTTGCTCTGGTGTATTCTTTGGTCTAATCTAATGTGTATAATTTCTCTGATTTCCATGAACTACTTACTTTGATAAAGGGTTGTAAAAGCTATTCATCATGGTCCTTCGTGTAATCAGCACTTGTTGAGAGGAAGCTACGCTAGAGATATCCTCCCCCAGAGAGCAATCAGTGACTTTTATTCTGAACTCATTGTACTTCTAGATTACAATATTTTTTTGGGGGGGAGATAGATGGATATAACTGGAGATAAGAGGGTAAAGACAACCCTGCCATGGTAGTGCTGGATCCTGCCTGTTCCTCCCCTGATAGGCTGTCTTCTCCCTACTCTTCACAAAAGTGGAAATTGCATTCTCCTTCAGAGACATGGTAGGTCAGATATCAGAGCAGATATCCATCTATGCTGCATGAAGGGCAGTTGTCTTTATACTGGGCAGCTATCAACTATCTATATGTATGCATGTATATACACAATGTATATATCCTATATAAGTTAATGCAAAATGTGTAAGGACAAGATACAATAAAGTTTTTTTGTTGTTCATGTTCAGTCATTTTTTGGTCATGTCTGACTTTTTATGATCCCTTTTGGGGTTTCCTTGGTAGAGACACTGCAGTGGTTTGCCATTTCCTTCTCCCACTCATTTTACAAATGAGAAAACTGAGGCAAACAGTGAAGTGACTTGCCAGGGTCACACAAATACTAAGTGTCAGAGGCCAGATTTGAAATCAGATTTGAAATCAGATTTTCAGCTGGGTGGTGCAGTGGATAGAGTCCTGGACCTGGAGTCAGGAAGGCTCATCTTTGCGAGTTCAAATCTTGCCTCAGACACTTACTAGCTGGGTGACCCTAGGCAAATCACTTAACCCTGTTTCCCTCAGCTCCTCATCTATAAAATGAGCTAGAGAAGGAAATGACAAACCACTCCAGTATCTTTCCCAAGAAAACCCCAAATGAAGAGTCGGACATTATTGAAGCCATCAAACAATAATAAAGTTGGTACAAAGTAATTTGGGAGTGGGGAGACATTTATAGCTAGGGGATCAGGACAGGTCTCATGTAGGGGGTGCTGAACTAAACTTTGAAGGAGACACAGGATTCTAATAGGTAAAGGTAAAGGAGTGAAATCCCTGGCAGTACAATGGATAGAGAATTGACTTTGGATTGAGAGACCTTGGATCCAAATGTTTACCACCTATGTGTTCTTGGACAAAACGCTGAATTGCCCTGAGCCTCAGTTTCTCATCTATAAAATAAAGGGATGGACCGAGATAGTCCTGGAGGTCCATTCTAGCTTACCATTTATGACCCGATCGTGGGGTACAGTCTGTGTAAAGGCATAGAGATGGATTGTCAGAGGTAACAAGCAAGAAGAAGGCCCGTTTGCTCAGGCTGGAGAATGCATGAAAGGGAGAAGTGGACAAGAAAGTTGGAAACATAGGCTGGGGCCAGATGGTCACCAATGTTTTGGGGAATTCTTAATCCCCATGTGATCTTGGGTCAAATGTCTTACCCTCTCTGCTCCTTCTCTATCTCCTTTGCAGGATCATCAAACTGCTCCCTCTCTCTAGTTGTGAATGTACCTCACGATACTTTCTTAGCCCATTTTTTCTTCTTTCTTTACAAATTCTCCCTTGTTAACACCCTCATGTTCCACAGTCCAGTTGTTATCTCTATATGGACAATCCCCATATCTATCTCTGTTTCCTATGTTACCAACTGCCTACTCAACATCTCCACCCAATGTCCCAAAGGCACTTCAAAGCAACATAGAAATATCCAAAATAGAAATAATTCTATTAGCTCTCAAACCTATCATTCCTGCAGATTGCTCTTTCTGTAAGGGAAACCTCCATCCATCCTCCCTGTCACTCTGGTTCTCCATTACAGAGTCATACTTGACTCCTCCCTCTTTTTCAACCCCATAATAGCCAATCAGTGGCAACACCTTCTCTACTTTACTTCCACCATATTTGTCTTATCTGTTTCCTCTCAACCCACAGGATCTCTATAGCCTTTCAGGCTCTTACTACCTCTCTGGCTATTTATTATATCAATCTCATTTGTCCTTCTGCTTACAGCACTCTCCAGTCCATCCTTCACACAGCTGATATTCCTAAAATAAATATCTGACCATGTTAACCCCCCCTACTCAAAAATCTTCCATGACTCTTCACTGCTTCCAAGAATAAGTAAAAAATCCTCAGTCTGGCATTCTGGTTGCTATCCACCTTCCCAGTCTTATTTCATATCACTCTCCTTTACACAGGTTCCATTCCAGTCAAATTGGCCTGCACATGCTAGCCTCATGACTTTGCCCAGGAGATTCCCCAGTGTCTGGAATGCACTCTTTCCTCCTCTCTGTGAGATATGATTCATTAGGATGCCTACTCTGTTCCAATTAGTATTAATCAGTTTGATATTTTACATAAATCATATAGGGATAATTAGATAAGAGAGGTTCTTATAGTACACCTCAAACTTTAATATGAAGTTCACTTGCACAACTGCAAGAATGCTGACAAAGATATCTCCATTCTGTTTTGCTCAAGTTCCATGTCCAATCCCATTGTGAGTTGGATGTCTTGATTCTTTAGAAAGTCTCTCATTTTTGCACCTCTGTTCCACTCTCTCTTGTCCAACATGAGCAGGAGACCATCTTATGACCACTTAGTCAGAAGAGATGTCCCATGCTTCATCCAATCTGTGACCACCCTGATTACAATTTCTAGCTGATGCATCATTTTTGGCCCATGAAGCAAGGTCTATCAAGAAATGGGATTCTGTACTTTGTGTAGCCTTTTAGAGTGTTCAAGTATTAAATCTGGTACCAAGCCTTACCAAAATAAGGCCCTGGAAGAAGGGGGCATCTCAGATTGTGACAAAAATCAGAGGTCCACTTCATTAAAAGGGACCAGGGACGCTTTAATGAAGTGCCATTGACTCAGAGCTCTGTCTTCGTAGTTTTTCTGGTAGGTTGGGTAATTATAATCCCTACATCTCTCTCATTTAGAATTCCTAGTTTCCTTCAAAGCACAACACAGGTGCCATTCCCTCTTTTGCTTTGTTTTGCTTAATATAGGAACATATTATTTTTCCCCTAAGAGAATGTAAGTGCTTTGAGAACAATCATTGTTTAATTGTTGTCTTTGTATCCCCAGTGTGTGGCACAGTGCCTAGCACATAGTAGGTACTTAAACAAGGCTCATCAAATTAAATTATCCAATAGTCGCTCTGTAAGAATCTCTTTGAAAAGAATCCTCCCAAGGGGAATGAACACAGATACTTCCTCCAAACCAACACACACTGATCTTGTTAGCACTTTTATACATTGACTCTACCATTGGTCCTATTTCAAATACTGCTCTTCTCAGGAGATGAAACAAAACCGTGTTATTCACATTGTGGGTACAGACCAGAACTGTAATGTTCCAACAAGGGCTTTGAATGAAACAAAAAAACTAATTAGACTGCCCGTTCCTAGAAAAACAAGATGGAAGGCGGGCAGAGGCTCTCAGGGGATCAAGAAGAGGAGGCAGAAATGTACGTCTCATCTCCAAAGACAATGTGCTGGCTGTAGGCCGCCCCAGCTGGAAGTGGTTAAGGAATTGGCATTGATAGACTTTATGCTAAAAAAAGAAGAGCTATTTGTTCTCGCTGGAAAGAAGTACAGAGAAGAGCCAACAGAGATGGGATATTTTAACATCTGTATAACAGACCAAAAAAAAAAAAAAGCAGGAATTATATTTTTTTTACCCTATGTAAAAAATGAATCTTTTTTCTCCTTGCTTTGTTAAGATAATAATAACTGACACCTCCAGGCCACTTTACTTATATTATTGTATTTGACCCCTCACAACCCACTTAGGAGTTAGGGTTATAGATGAAGAACACTTAAGTGTTTTGCCTAAGGTCTTGGCATAGTGGGTAAAGCTTGGGATTTGGAGTTGGAAAGGCCTCTAAGAAAGTTCAAATATGAAACATATACTAACTGTGACCCTCGCTGAGACTGCTCTGGGCCTCAGTTTCCTCATCTGTAAAATGAAGGGGCTAGACTCAACTGCCTGGAGGGCCCTTTCCAGTTCAAAGTCTATGGTCCTATGACATAGTCAAACAACAAGCACTGACTTCTTAAACTCGTACTATTTGTCATGCCCTATGCTGGGTACTAGGATCATCAAAAATAAAGTCACGATGTGTGTGCATGGACAAGGCGATCCTGCAGAGATACAAAGCAAAGATGAGGAAGGGTCATAAAGAGTCGGACATGACTGAAATGGCTGAACAACCAAAAGAAGAGGACATTTCCCGGGGAGGGGAGGCACCACCCATCGTGTAAGTCAGGAAATAAATGCCTCGCACAGCAAAGATACAGCCTGGGACACAACCCCAAACATAAATAACCATCTGTGTATTCAGTGAGGTTTAATTAAAGGATAAAAAGCATTATTTTATTGCAGAACAACGAGACAGTTCAGGTTGGGTTGGATCAGAGTGGTTCAATGCAAAGGTCACAGGGCTCAGGTTCAATTCCTTTCTCCAACACTACTTATATGACATATCACTGTATCTCTTGGGTCTCAGTTTCCTTACCTATAAAATGAGGGGGTAGTCTAGATACATAGGAAAGCTAGGTGGCACAATGAATAAAAGGCTGGACCTGTGGGCCAGGAAAACTTATGTCTTCAAATCTGGCCCCAGACACTTACTCTCTGGGTGACCCTGGGAAAGTCATTTAACTTCTGTTTGCTTCAGGTTCCTGAAGCAAACCCCCTAAATGGGGTTTATAACAGCACCTACCAAACATCTGTATAACAGCTCTGGGGCTTACTTCTCAGGCGCTCTTGTACAAGCTTCTTAACCTGTGTCTCAGTTTTTCCATATGTAAAATGAAAGGGTTGGACTATATGGACTCTGAGGTGTCTTTCATCTTTAGATCTATGATTCCATGGGCTGCACTATGAGCCTTCTTGGCCTGAACAGTAGGGAATCTCTAGGACAGACCATGAACAACTTTCACTTGGCCAGAAACCCTAGAAGGGTCCTCTGCCCATCTGGTGAAAGGGTCTGGGGTAGCTCAGGATTGTCAACGAGCAGGACAGCTGGCTAGCCATTGCCTGATGGCAATGTACTTCTTACTGGGGGCAAATGCACCTCAGCGCATATGAAGGGTTAGTTCAATTGAGGCGCTGTTTTGAGGTCTTTGACACCCTCTGCTGGCTGACTCAGAAAGGGTCCAGTACAGACAGTACTGTCCAATGGCCAACAGACACTTGCTCTTGACCACAACCCTTTTGTCTTGAGACAAAATTGTCTGTCTCTTCATGGAGAAAAAGAAGCCCAACCAAGAATATAATCAGAGTCTGAACTGGATCTCTGGAATGTTCAATCTGAGGGACTATAACAAGAGCAGGAAGCCAGGAACAGATGTTTCAGGGCAGCGAGATCTGGATGGAGACTGCTCCCAGAGATGTCAGTGAAACGACTGTATGCATAAAGCAGGTGGTGAGCATCCTCCAACCTGGCCTCGGTCTGATGGATGAGTCTGTGAAGCTATGTGAATAGAAACCAGCTGCAGATTCTAGAGGACATCTCCATAGCAATATTATCTCTCCTCCAAAACTTGCTCTTTCTTCTGACTTCATCCTCATTCATCCAGTTCCTTATGTTCATAATTTTGGCTATCTTAGGGTTATCTTGAGAGGCAATATGGTTCAACACATAGGAATAAAAACAATAATGGTCTTAAAGTCCAACCCTTCATCCACGCTGTTATAGGGGTGCCAATGGCAAAGTAGAGGAATGTTAATGAGGGAACTGTATGTTATGTTAGCTGGGAAGGTCTGGTAGGAACACTGGAACACTGGTGAATTGGATCCTGGAGAAATCAGTGATTGGGTCAGTGTGACACAACTAGTCTTAAGAGTCACTGAAGAGCAGCCCTACTTGAAACCACTGTGGTGGCCAATCAGTTTGGCATGAAGGATAGCAGAGAGGGATGCTCCTTTGATTTCTGGCAAGATAAGCTGAACCCAGCATAAATACAGCTATCTTACCCATTAGAAATGCTTCAGTGCAGATGGTTCTGGCCACTGAAATGAGCTAAACATGAGTCTGCTTGAAATGGGCTCAAGATGTGAATGCTTTCATTGCCTCCTAATGTTCTATCACAAAATTGGAAACACATCATACCAGTTAGAGGCAAGGGCTTCACACCACAGTTTGTCAATGGTACATCTCAGCTCTAAGTCATACAACAGAGTATTGCCAACCAGTACAGGGCAATCATAAGCAATAACTTTATCCCTAAACCTCAGGTAGATAAAATAAGAGATGGAATCAAGGTGTTGCTAAAATCTGAAGAGGAAAGAGTTGAATGTGTGGTTACTGCGTGTGTGTGTTCGTCCTTCGTTGACGAAGAAGACCATGCCATCAGAGAAATAATGACATGACTTGCACTTGACTTTGTTTTGAGTGAGGAAGGGCTGTGCAGGTCACCAGCCTCACTTCTCCTCCAGTCATCTGAATCCAGTGACCAGATATTCATCAGGATGACTGGAGATAACCCAGGATGAGGCAGTTGGGGTTAAGTGACTTGCCCAAAGTCACACAGCTAGTGTCAAGCGTGAGGTGAGATTTGAACTCAGGTCCTCCTGACTCCTGCACTGGTGCTCTACCCACTGCACCACCTAGTTGCCATCGTGGTTACTATAAAAAAAACAAAACCCCAAACCTTCATTTAATAGAAATCCCTGAAATTCTATTTCAAAATGAAATTAATAACAAAAACATATCAATGTCTTCTAAGATTTTGAAATGAGGATGGGTCTGTTTAGATTGGAACATCAAGAAAGCCCTCTGAGTTCTATGCTTTAAAACTAACCACCAGACCAATTATGTAAAATGAGAACATTTCACAAAAGCTAGCACGGGCTATAAACATCACAAACAAAAGCATTCTCCCAGTTTTTGACAGATTCAAGTCCGAAGCTGAAGCCTTGACGCTGCTGAGATCCACAGAAACATTGGAGTCAACAGTCATTGATTTTCAGAACGTGAATTTGGTTTTAGTTATGTTGAGTTTCAAGTTCTGGGGGGTTTCCTTGGTAGAACTGTATAGCTGGCAGTCAGAGCTAACTGAAGTTCGGAAGAGAAATAAGACTGCACGTGGAAGCATGGGAATTGCTTCCCTGCTTTTATGCCAGTGTTTGACTGAGCCACCTGGAAAAAGACAAGCATCTATTTTTTAGAGATGCCCATGGAATGAGATTCCATCATAGAGGGATCCTTCAAGGACAATCTCCTCCATAATCTGTCTAACCTTCTACCTGAACTTCTCTCCAGAGACTCTCTCCCTCCCAAAAGTCCATGCTATTTTCAATCAACTCTATTGCTAATTAATCATTTATTAATCATCTACGTGGTTGGAACTGTAATAGCAGAGTAGCTGGACGTATGGCTGAGCTCTATTCCCACAGTTCCTCCAAATAGATCTAGAAAATGCACGAGCTTGGATCCTGATTGGGAAATCCAAGAAGAAACAGGTAATTTCTCCAGTCCAGGTTGTCATAGGAAGGCAGAGGTCCATGGACACTGGAGACAAGGTCTAGATAGGAATGGCTCCTAGAGCTCTCCATCACAAGGAGAAGTTATGTACCAGAGAAAATAGAGGTCCCAAATCCAGCAAAGAGGGGCCTAAACATACATATGGTGCAAGAGCAGGTACCACCTGGAAGCTGCTATTCACTATTCAGTTCCAGGTCACAGATCCAGGGTAGACTAAGGAGGGGACTTGTGCTAAAATGTGGTGTTCCAGGGTAAAGAGTCATCACAGGGCCCAGGCTGCGTATGGAGCAAGGAGAAAGTTCAGTAGCGTGCAGCCACCATGTGGTTCTCAACCCAGGAGCAGAGAAAGATCTCAGGCCTAATCTGAAACCTTCAGAGAAATAACCAGAAAAGGAATCCAAGACCAAAGGGGACCCTGCAGTTCTGTGACTCTGAACCATCAGAGTTGCCCAGATGGCTGAGTTCAGCAGCAGTTTACTGGAACTCCAAATGCAGTCAACCCACAGGTTTGTTGCTCAGACCCAAACCCAGGTCAGGAACTGGCAGCACTCAGACCAAGGGCCAGTGATCACTTTCCCCTGTGTCAAACTGCTCTGGCAACACTGAAAACTTGCAAGTCCTCAGCCAGAGTTGTCACTGAAATTTTGGCTAATATACAATACTCAATTAACGGAAGAAACAGCAGGACCAGCCCATGTATTCCCTCCAGAAGTGTGAAGAGACTGGCTCTAATGTAAGGTCAAGAAGTAGGCTAGAAGAATGAACAAATAAAAAACACAGCTTGAGCACAATTTCAACTAAAAATTCCTAAAAGAGAGAAAAAATTTAAATTAAAAAAAGCTTTATAAATGAAATGCAAACACCAGAGCAAAAGAAAACTGGAAAGGAAATGATAACTATGGAATAAAGATATTTACAGCTTGGAACAAGAGGTACAAAACCTTGCCCAAGCAATAAATCCCTGAAAACTATAATGGACCAGGCAGAAAACAAAACCAAAGGACTAAAAAAAAAAAATTAGAATAAAATGTAAATATGTCAGAGCAAAATATACTGACCTAGAAAACATTAACAAGAGATAATTTAAGAATCATTGGCCTACCTGAAAGCCATGAGCAAAAAAACCCAAAACAAAACAGAGAGAGCCTAGCCATCGTATTTCAAGAAATTTTCAAAGAAAACTGCCCAGATCTCTTAGAACCAAAGGGCAAAGTGGAATTTTATTTTTTAAATCCACCATTTGTCTCCTGAAAGAAACTTCAAAATGCAAACTCCCAGAAATATCACAGCCAAAATCAAGAGCTTACAGGACATAGAAAAAATACTACGGTCAGAATTCAAGTAACGAGGAGCTAAGCTCATAGGTGATTTAGCAACCACTGGTACAAAGGAGTAGAGAGCTTAGAATATGATATTCTAAAAGACAAAGAATATGGGCTTACAACCACGAATAACTTATTTAGTAAAATTAAGTATAATGCTACAGGGGGGAAAACGGACCTTTAATGAAATAGAGAATTTCCAAGCATTCCTGTTGAAAAGACCAGAGCTACAAAGAAACTTTGAAGTGCAAACACAGGAGTCAAGAGAAACATAAAAAAGGAAGAATAAGTGAATAATCATAAGGGAATAAATGACTTAAATTCTCCTGTAGGAAGACAATATCTGTCCCCTCAGAAACTTAATGGGCAGGGGGTGGGAGAAGAAGGATGAGGAAAATTATCACACATAATCAGGGAGTACAAGTAGAAATCTATGTAAACAAGGAGGAAGGTGTGGGGGGGGGACAGCTGACACTTGGACCTCACTCTCATCTGAAATGAGCAAAGGAGGTAAACACAGAGGGTTGAATTTTTGTTGTTGTTAAATCTTTCCAGTCAAGTCCGACTCTTCTTGACCCCTTTGCAGTTTTCTTGGCAAAAATGGTGATTTGTCATTTCCTTCTCCAGCTCATTTTACAGATGAGGAACTGAGACAAACAGGGTTAAGTGACTTGCCCAAGGTCACACAGCTAAGTGTCTGAAGTCAGATTTGAATTCAGGTCCTCCTGACTCCAGGCCCAGCACTCTATCCATTGCACCACCTGGCTGCTCATACATTGCTGAATACAGAAATACAAACCATTCAGTAGAGAAAGAGAAATGAAAAAGGAAAAGGAAAAAGGAGTAAGAGAGAGGGTAGATTGGACTCAACAGTGCTGACTGAGACATATATTTTTGGATATGGCCAATATGAAAATGTGGCGAATTCTGGGAATATAAAGACAAAAATCAAACAGTCCCTACCCTTAAAGAGCTTTCCCCACCTCATCTAGAACCTGATGCTCTACATCCAGGTATCTAATAAATGTCTGTTGAACAAAACTAAACATTTCTGTGGATATAGCACCATAGAAAGTGGGTATTGATGGCGGCCACCAACTTGAATTTTTTTCAGTATATGAATTTAAAGTGAAGTAATGATAGTAATATTGAATAATTAATTTTATTTTCATGATCTATTTACACTATACAAACATTTCGGAAAAGCACCTCATCAGTTCACAGTACATAAACAATATATTTACTTTTAAAATACATTCTGTTATAAAAGGTTCCAAAAAACAATGGCAGGTCAACAAATAATAAAATTCTCACACTAATTTTGTGAAAGCCCCAGTATTTCCACCAAGAATGATAATTTCCACAATCACAAAGTCACAATATTTGCAATAATGATGAGTTTTTAATGAAACTTTAATCCTTCAGTGGAAAGTTTCTACTGCTGGACTAATGTGTGTGCTTTCCAAAAGGGGAAGATGCTTTATGGAAATTTTGAAAATCCCAATACTGTCTCAATTACCAACAGCACGTTTCCCACTTCAATATTCACAGTATGCATGCCTTCCTACTTTTTCTTCTTTCCTTGTTCAGTTTCCACTTTACGTTTTTTTGAAGTAGGTTCATCTTTCTCGTCATCTTTAAAAAGGAAAGAAAATTGTTTTGATCAGTAATTGTGAATATTTGTAGTTCACACCTAAAATTTCATTACTATTCCCCTTCATATTCATGACTACAGTGGCTAAATATGTACCAAAGCTAATTTGCAAAAAATGAAAACATGCTCCTTTACTTCAATAAAGTAAACATGAAAACAAGGAAACCTTTTATTTGAAGCAGTGTAATTTTAAGGTCAGGAAGTCCCCCCCCCCCCAGCTTACAGTTAATTTACATAATAATATCATGCAGTATATGCTTTTGAAGGACAGTGGAGTGATCAGGATCACTATTTACAATAACGAGACACTCTTTCCTTAATTATGCATAATCTAGAGCCTTTCCAGTACTGCCCCCTTTGTTTTTTGTAGATAAGGAACAAGAACAGAGATCTTGCAGATTGGCAACAGAACTAGGATCTGAACCCACATCCCCCAATTCTAAATTTAAGTTCTTTTTTACTTCTTCTTCTTCAAGGATATACCTATCATAGGAACATTAATCTACAGGTGGAAGAGACCTCAAAGGCTATCAAGTCCAGATGAGGAATCAGAGGCACAGAAACATGTAAGGATCTGCCTCAGGTTATGTAGGCAGGATTTGAACCTTGGTCCTCTGAGTCAGCCTTCTTTTCTTTGCACAGTGCTGCCCTTGTAACTTTTAAATGGTCAAATGACTATGAACAATCTTCCTTGTTTCTACTTGTTTTCTTTGCTACTCATAAGAAAAACACAAAATCAAGGGAACAAACCACTTTACACCTTGGGTGTAGAGTAGGTACTCACAATTAGGGGTTACACAATCAATCAATGGCACACTATAATCCAGGTACTGTGCTAAGTAATGTTGGACCTGAAGTCGCAAAGACTCACCTTCCCAAGGTCAAGTCTGACCTCAGACACTTACTAGCTGTGTGACCCTGGGCAAGTCACTGAACCCTGCTTGCCTCAGTTTCCTCAAATGAGCTGGAGAAGGAAATGGCAAACCACTCTAGTATCTTTGCCAAGCAAACTGAACAACAACTATACTACGTGCTGACAGCAATTGCCAAACAATCTGCATTGCTCATACCACAACAATTTCCCTCCTGTAGAGGGTATACAAAATAAGAGAGTACTGGACTGTGTTCCCAAAACACAATTATTAATCTAAAAAGCCACTCTCCCTACATCCAAGTTCCTACAATTCAGCTTCTAAGCCAAGTGTTGTAGGCCCTTGTCAGTTACTTGGTGTTTTTCCTATTCCATCTCGTTTCTGTGCCTTGGCTATAGCCCATGTCTCAAATGAGCTTCTCAACTCTTAGCTTCCCAGTTTCTTTTAAGACTCATCTCAAATGTTCCCTTCTGCAGAAGGCCTTTCCCTGCCCTAGTCACTCTAACCCCTACTCCATGAGAACCTTTCCCTCTGAGATTAGCTTCCATCTACTCTCTCTCTCTATCCCATATGTATCAATCATTTATATAATGTTTCCTTCATTATGATGTGAGCTCCTGAAGGGGCTATTTTTGCCTTTCTTTGTAACCCTAGTGCTTAACACAGTGCCTGGCACATAGTAAGTGTTTAATAAATCATGTTGAGTAACTGACAGAAACTCACTCCAAGGTCACCAGTGACATCTTAATGACTAAACCTCACAGTCTTTTTTCCAGTCTCATTTCCCTTCAGCTTTCTTCCTAGGTACTCCCCCATTCATGACTTGGCTTCTGCGACAGCGCTCTCTCTGATTCTATCACCAATCCAGTCACTCCTCTGTAAGTGAGGTTGCTTCAAGCCCACACTGTCCTAAGATCTCTTCTCTCTAAAAACTCTCTCCTTTTGATCCCAAATGCTCACATGACTTCAAAGATTATCTCTACATAGATCCAGCACCAACCAGTCATTAGCCTTAGTAAAAATTTCCTATTTCAAAGGACTGCTGGAAACATCCACTTGGATGTTCCAAGAACATTTAAACATTGGTCAAAAATGAACTCGACATTCTCCTCTGTAACTGTGCCCCTCCTCCCAGCTTCCCTATTTCTGTGGATGGAATCACCATCTCTCCAGTTACATGACCTTAGTCATGTTCCCACTCAGACACCAGACCCCCATTCTCTCACCACAATGTGGCCATTCGACCTCTATTGCACCACTCAAGTTCAAGGTCTCATCCTCTCTTCCCTAAAGGGATCTCCCTGCTTCCATTCTCTCCAGGCCCAACCTATTGCACACACAGATTGTCTTCCCAGTGCACAAACCTCTTCGTGCGGTATGTGTTCAAATATGTGACTCCATACTGTCTCTGAGATAAAACTAAACAAAACAAAGAACCCACCTAACCCTTTACTAACCCTGGCACTTAGCCAGCTCTACCAGCCTACCTTTACAACCTCATTTCACATGACTTCATTGGACACGGGATCTCCCATCTTTGGGCATCCTAGCAGGCCATCATGCATGCCTAGAATACATGTCCTTGTTTCTATGTGTTAAAATCATTCTCTTCCTTCAGGGTTCTTTCTGGTACTATCTCCTTTGTAATATCTCCCCGGCTGGTGAGGGGAGGAGAAATATAAATATATAAAAATATATACAATATACCTATGGAAATGAATGTGATAAAAAAAATGGCATCAGTTTTAAAAAAGGAAACGGGCAAATTTGGAAAAAATTTTGGTTTAAGCAAAAAGACAATGAGTTCCATTTTAGAAACACTGAGTTTAGTATGTCAGTAGGACAGCCAGGCAGGGAAGTCCAGTGAAAAGCTTGTGAAGCACTAAAGTGCAGAAAAGACAGAGAGTTTAGGGCAGAATATATCGATTTGGCGATCAGATTCTGCAACTGAGTGTGTGAAGGAGCTACAAGACAAAATGCTATGTGAGGGCCAAGAGGGGAAGTCATTATTGATTGGAAGCTTCCATTGATTTGAAAGGCTTCAGGGAAAAGAGTTGGGTTTTAAAGTAATGAGGGGGAGGGAATTAATTCCAGGAATCAGGATAAGTAAAGGCACAGAGGCAAGAGCAAAAAGCATGAGAGGGAAGCAGAGAGAAGATCAATTTAGATGTAACTGAAGAGATAAAGAGGAGTATCTGAGGCTAGAAACAGACAGCTTAGCACTCAGTGGTAGAGGGTCTGGAAAGCAAGATACAGGAGTCTGAACTTAACCTGACTGGCAACAGGGAGTCACAGAAGATTTTTTTAGTGGAGAAATAACATGACTAGACCTTTCAGAAAGGCTATTCTAGCAACGGTTTGAGACAGACTTGAGCAAGAGTGAAGTCAGAAGTCCTATATTAAGAGACTACTACAGTAGTCTGTAGTAGTAGTAGTAGTAGTAGTAGTAGTAGTAGGTGGATGGTAATGAGGAATTGACAAAGGTTGTGAAAAGGGAAAAAGGGGAATGAATTAAAATGGTAACATGGCATAGTGAAAATAACAAAGGACTCAAGGAGAATTTTGGTTCAGAGCCTATTCCAAGCTCTTACTAGCTATGTGACCTTAGAAAAGTTGCTTGCCTTCTCTGGGTCTCAGTTTTCTCATCCATAAAATGGAAGGATTAAACCAGATTCTAAATTTTATACCTCAATTCCATTGTTCTGAGATGCTGGAGATGTAATAGGCAAGGCTTGGTAACTAACTGGATATGATAAGTTCATCAGATCATTGATTTAGAACTGGAAAGGTTCATAGGATCAGAGAACCAACTACAGTAAGGACCTCAGAGATGATAAAGTCCAATTCCTCATTTTATTAAAGATGTGCAAACGTAGGCCCAAAGAGGTCACACAGGTAGTAAGTGGCAGAGCCCAGATCTAAACCCAGGTCCAGTGACCAAGGTAAAAAGGAAGGGTTAAAGATAATCTACAAAACCAAGGCTACAAATCAGGAGAAAGTTAATGGTAGTACCAATAATGGTTTGGGGACAAGGGGAATTAAGATGTATTAGCTAAATACAACTGCAGAGAGAGACATCAGTATATTTATAAAGTACTACCAATCTATATGAGTATTATGACAAAACTTTTATTTAGTAACTCACTTTAGGAATATACAATACTACTGTTAGTACTAACACTATTGCAAACATCCATATATGGAAACAGTCTCTTCAGTTGATCAGAAAATCCTGAATTAAAACTTAAAAGAGACCACAGTAATCATGTAATTCAAACCTCCTCATTTTCTTTTTCCTCCCTTAATTACTCTCCAGAATGTTTAGAACAATTCACAGCTCCAAGTCATATTAAAAATGTGCTCATTTTTCGACAACTATTCAACATTAAATATTCTCGATTTTGTCATCTTTGACAATTTGCTGGGTATAAGACAGAAATTCAGAGCTGTTTTGATTTGCATATCTATTATAATTGAAGGATTTGTGGCATTCTTTCATGTGGCTGTTAATGAATCAACAAATATTTACAAGCAACTACTATGTGCTAGTCAATGGAGATACAAGCACAAAGACGAAATAATTCCTACTTGCAAAGAGTTAACATTCTAACGAGGGAGATGACAAACGCACAACTGAACGTATACAGCAGCAGTTTGCAATTTTTCCTTTGACAACTGTCTGCCTACTCTGACTACTTCCCTACTGAGGAAATGCTTTTGAGCCTACAATTGGGTTTATTCCCTATATATTATGAATATCAAATCCTTATCACAGATATCTGATATAAAGATTTTTTTCTAGTCATTCATTTTCCATTTTATCTTAGTTGCAATAATTTTATCACTGCAAAAACTTTTCAATTTCACGTAATGGAAATTATCAGCCTCACATTTTTACATTTTCCTCCTAATGGTTCTGTAAGGTAGGCAGGATAATAAGCATTATCACTCTCATTTTAAAGACTGGAAAAACATGACCCAACATAGTAAAATGATTTGGCATTCAGTTAGATAATGGGGGTTTATTTCTAAATCAGGCTTGACTACTTTGACTTCTATTAGTGGTAAAATAAATTTAGAAAATACTTTGTAACTGCAAAGTAGTAAGATTTAGATTTTTTTATTACACTTGAGAACCCGATACTTTTGTTGATACACAAAATGTTCACAGGGTATCTTGAGACTACATAGATCAATCTGCAAATCTATTTCAATTCAGATGACTACTATCCTTAAGGAACAACTCAAAAAAACTTGCTCTATTGATGCTCTATCAATCATATTTTCTTCCTATTGGAGGATCAAGTCCTTTTCAATTCACAAACTCAATCATAAGGTCTATTGAGTTACTGCTACCTAGAGACAGTCAATAAACATTTGCTTAAAGAATGTAGCTCCCGAAGAAAAATGAAAATCAAAAATAGATTCTGTTTGTTATTATGGGATAACGATTTGACTCAAAGAAGGTGGGATGCAAATCAATTCAAACTATTCTAACTCTAGTAAACTCCTAACTACCCGGCCGACAGAGATTAAAAACTAGTCATATTGTCAGAGTGCCCCACCTCTGCTGACAGGCTGCCCCCTTTGCTTCCCAGTCGATCAAGAGCAGCCACCCAGAGCAATGGCTATATTCTTGGGCTCATCTTCACTCCCAAAGGCTTCACACTGACTATCTATGAAACTCTGATTGCCCTCTGGCCACAGCTCCTATCCTGACATCTCTACCCTTCATCCCTCCTTCCTAGCCTTCATCCGCACAACAACTTCTGTTCACATCATACCTCCCTGCTTCTCCAAGCCATCAACTCCTATATGGACTTTTGTCTCCCCTAAAGCTTTACCCTTCAATTAATCAGGCCAACTTACACTATCTTCTACCCTTGAGTCACCTGACACATCCTACTGCCTCTCATTCTTCTCTAAACCACAGGCTGGATCAATTCCTCCATTATCGTTCTTTGCTCCTCCTCATGCTACTCAACACTGATGAAGGAAGGCTCCTTCCCTTCCAAGCCAATCCTTTTACTTTTCCCTGAGTGACTCTAACCCACTCCCCTCAGCGTCTGTTCCAAACCCTTTTCCTCCTCTCAGGCCACCTGCTACACCTCTCCTCCTTTCCTCTCAGTAAAGGATTTTGCCAAATACTTAACAGAAAAAAGTCAAGGTCATCCTTTGCAAGCTCTTCCTTCTTTCCCATTCTATTCTTGGAATCACCGCAACATCATCCCTGACACTATTCCTTTGCTCTAGTAGCAAATAGCAACCCCTCTACTTGTGCCCTTGACCTCATCCCCTCTAGGAATCTGTCCTTTGGATCATTCCCTCTCTGGCCATCTTCCTCGCCCCCCCCCTCCACAATCCAGCTCTGCCTTCGACCCCTGAGTTCTTGGATGGTGAGAATTCATGGTTTCTATATGTTCCCACACCCACCCTGATATACTCTGGCCCTGTTCCTGCCACACTGCCAGTATGGAATACATTCCCTTCTCATTCCACCTTCTAGAATCCCTCGGTTCCCTCAGATCTCAACTCAAGTGCCATACCAATCAAATAATATGCATTTATTAAGTACCAACCATTGTGCTCAGTCCTGGGAATATGAAAGCAAAAATGAAACAGTCCCTGCCTTGAAGAAGCTTACATTCTAACAGCAGAGACAAATACATACGTCTATAAGCAAAACATATACAAAGTATATTTTGTGGGGACACGGTGCGACCAGCTGTAAGAAGAGGATCAGGAAAGGCTTTACGTAGAAAAGCATATCTGAAGTGAGTTCTGAAGGAAACTAGGTATTTTAAGAGGCAAAGGTAAGGAAGAAGTGTAAGCTGTAAGACCCTGGGTAAGTCATTAACCTCTGCCTCAGTTTCCTCATCTGTAAATAGGGATAATAATAGGATCCACCTTCCAGGGTTGTTGTGAGAACAAAATGAAATATTAGTAAAGTGTTCTGCAAACTTTACAGTGCTATATAAATACTAGTTATTATTATTATTTAGAAACTAATTTCTAGGACCAGTACTTAATCTTATTAAATACCTTAATACTGACTGAACTGAACCCTTCTGTTTTTGAATGTCCTTGTATGAAGCTCTAAGTTCTGAACTTCTCAAGAATACAGAAGAATGACATACGGAAAAAAGGTGAAATTTTGCCTGCAGCATCCTGGAAGCACCAAGCTGGGAGAAACCCAATCTTTTGGTCTTCGCTTTGATATAATTCAGGCCATCTTCAGCCTCAGAACTTTAGCCCTTTAT
The DNA here is from genome assembly GCF_028372415.1 of Notamacropus eugenii. NCBI lineage: Eukaryota > Metazoa > Chordata > Mammalia > Diprotodontia > Macropodidae > Notamacropus > Notamacropus eugenii. The sequence goes on from NC_092873.1 coordinate 494,593,050, forward strand.
TATGAAACCTCAGTCTCAGTATCTTTATTATAGAGAGAGAGAGAGCTGCTTCCCAGGAGTTGCCAAGAGAATAGACCCCACAGGCTCTGCTTATTCAACAGGGCATTTTATATAACTTTGAAAAGAACAAAACATTATAGCTCTATAAATAGCCTACTTCAGCTAAGCTCTTTAAATTTCTGTTGAGTTATCCAGTTGTTAAAAATGTTTCTCAATGTGTTGAGTGTCAATTATTCATGTGCCTCTGATGAGTTCAGGAAAAACAGAAAGCAGGCCAGAAAAGGAACAAGGGAAAAATGTCATCTCAGTTGCCTCCTTCTAATATCTATCCATAGGCCTGGCAAGAGCAAAGGCGGCCCTTCATTGCAAAATGGCTAGAGATGTGGTTTAGAAAAGAATGACACTTCTTCTCAGGCCAGGATAGATACTTTTGTCACCATCTTCCTGTTACTATTTGGAGTAATGCTCTGTTAAAGTTCACTTTTTTTCATCCTTATCTTAGTCCAACTGCTTTAATGTAAAAGGTGGCTTTAGTTTTTCACAGCTGCAATCACAAGGAATGAATAAATAACTGTGTCACCTTAATTATAGAACATCTATAAATCATACCAGAGACTGGAAGAAATCTTACTGACCCACAGCAATGACCTTGGGCTTTAGGCCATCAGTCACTTAACTTTAAAATCAGCTCAATGTATTTCTTCTATTGCAAAAACCAAAAATCATCCGAAGATGATCATGATCACTTTGACAATTCCACGATAAGCAGCTGTGGCACACTGGAGAATGGTGCCAAATTTGGAACCAGGAATCCACGGTTCCGACGCCGGCTCTGCCATTTACCGAGTGACCGTGCACGAGTCCGTTTCTCGAGGGGCTGGACCCGGGGGTTTCTAGGCTTTCTCTCCTCCCTCCACCCATGCTCCACGACGCTTCGGCGCCCTCCGCACGGGCACAGACACGCTCCTAGAAGCCAGCGCGGCAGCCCGCACTTCTCCGGGCCCTCGGGCTCCCTACCTGACTCCAACGTCTCCTCCCCCTCCGGCAGGAGCTTGGCTCGGCTGGCGCTCGGGGGCGCGTCGGCCCCGTTGTCCTCGTAGATGTCGGACCACTTGATGGCCATGTCCAGCTCGGGGGGCGGCGGTGGCTTCTTCTCCTTGGCGCCGTAGGTCTCGGGCGGGGGGACCGCGTGGGTCTTCCACGCTCTGAACTCCCGGGGAGGCTGCGGAACAAACCCGTCCCGTTACCCGCGCGGCGGACGCGGGGCTGCCGAGGTCGCCGCCGGTGCCCGGCCGCCGGCACAAAGTTTCCCACGAAAGCCCCGAGAGGCGCCAGGGCCTCGGGGGCGCGTGGCTGGGGGCCCCCCATCTCCCCCAACCCCAAGATTTGGAGCTTCTCCGCAGGAGCCCCTTTCGGGGGCAGCCCCGGGCCAGGGGGAGCATCGAGGGGCGTCAGGCACCGGCTCCTCCGGATTAGGGGCCGGGGACCCCAAAAGGAGGGGGCCCACCCCTTCCTCCCCGTGGGACCCCGGCCTCAGTGTCCCCCTCTGTGAGCAGCGTGACCGCCGAGGTCCCGGGGGGGGGGCAGCCTCGGTTTCCCCCCTCAGCGCCGGCAGCGGCTCACTCACCTCCTCGGGAGCCTTCCGGACGTGCCGCTCCCAGTCAATCTGCTTATTCAGCGGGTTGTAGAGGAAAGCCGGCCGGGACACGCTCCGGAACAGCTCGTCCGGCTTGGGCAGCCGCGTCCCCTCGGCCGCGCCGCCCGCGGGCGCCAGCTTGGCGGGCTCCCGGGCCTCTCGGCCCGCCTCCTCTGGCTCGCTGTCGTCCTCCGAAGACGAGGACGACGACGAGCCGGAGTTGCTGCTGCCGCCGTAGGCAGCGAAGTACCCGAGCGGGTCCCTCTCCTCAGCAGCCATGGCGGCGAGCGAGAGCCCGGCGAGGATCCCGCCGCGATCTCGAACCGGATCCGCCTCCTCCTCCTGGGCTCCCTCTCCGGGAGGCGCAAAGCCGGAAGTGGCAGAGACGAAGAGGCCCCGCCCTCCCGGCGCGTCTCCTGATTGCCGGGAGCTGGAGAAGCCCCGCCCTCCATAGGAGGGGCCAAGGCGGAGGAGGCCAAGACCCATCCAACCGGGAGCCGTTCGCCTGAGGAAGCCCTGCCCCCTCACGCGGTCTAGGCCCGGCGGTCCCGCCCCTCGAGGAGACAGGCCACCCAGTTCCAAGAAGCCCCGCCCCCAAGAGGTGTGGGAAACTGGAGAGCCCCGCTCCTTGGGTGGGGAAAGACACAAGGCTGAAGAAATCCCACCCTTTCAGACTTCCCCGGCCCGGAAGTTGCATCCCTTATGGAGAGAGGGGGGGACGGCCCCGTCCCGGAGAAGACCCGCCCCTAAAGAGGTGTGTATGTGTGTGAGTAAATGGAAGTGGGAGGCTAGGAAGCCCCGCCTCTTAGGGGCGGGACGTCACGCAGTCGATTAAGCCCCGCCCCCTCAGATCGTGTCGCTCCGCCTGTTAGGTTGTGGGGTGAGCTGTTCTGCTGAGGGAAGCCCTACCCCTAAGGTCGCTCTTTGAGGAGGGGCAGAGTAGCCTGGAGAACCGTCACTCTAAGGTTAGGTAGCGAAGTAGCGGAGTAGAGTGCCAGGTTCAAATCCCACCTCGGACACTTAACTAGCTGTGTGACCCTGGGCAAGTCACTTAATCCTATTTGCCTCAGTTTCCTCATCTGTAAAATGAGCTGAAGAAGGAAATGGTAAACCACCCCACAAAAAATCCAATAGGGGTCACGAAGAGTCTAGCACGACCGAAAAGATTCAACGTGGTTAGGAGCCCCGCCCCTCGAGGAGGAGCCTCGCAGTGCAGAGATGAGAAAGCCCCGCCCCTCAGAACACCTGGTCTCCCCCTGGCGGAGGAGCCTCGCTCGCTCGACTCCACCAGTCTGGGGAAGCCTCCTTCCTGCGGGAGGGAGAAGAGGCTGCGCAGCGGGAGGAAGCCCCGCCCCCGGCGCGGGGGTGTGGTCTCACGGAAGCCCCGCCTTCTCAGGAAGCCGCAAATTCTTACCCCTCCCTGGTTCGAGAGCGCAGACCCCGGCCCTTGACCCTCAGTCCTTGCCGGAGGTGGCGTCTGCGGGCCGCGCGGTCCGGAGTTAGGGCCGGCCGAGGAAGGACTGTGGCCCGCTGCGCCGGCACACTGTAGGAGCTCAATAAGTGCGCAGTGCTTGACTTTGGGCGCCCCTCCTCACCATCAGGAGCGGTCTTTCCGTTCAGCTAGCCCAGCTCCCCCCAAGGTGCCTCACCTGGAGAGGCAGCAGGACACAACTGGAGCAGCCTGGCTCCACACCCTGGCCCGGCCGCTTGGGGCCGGGGTGACTGTCCTCCAGCTGTGCAGCCATTACCCTTAGGGCGCGTCCTTCTGGACTCGGTCCGGGACGGGCTGTGAGGGGGCCAGACGGGGTCGGGGTCGGGAGAACGAGCTCAGATTCTGAAAGATGGCTGGCTGGGTGGCCTTGGGCGAGCCTCGGTATGCTGCCGAAACCACCCTGGGAGCGAACCAAAGGCGGTCGCAATCCGCTTTGGGTGGATGACTCCCCATAAATTAGGAAGCCAGACCGACCCCCCCCTCATTAGTTCTCACTAGGGCTCTTTCAAGAACTTGTCTCCTGGTCTTTGGATTCTCCGATTTTTACAGAGCTACGAAAATAACATGAATACTAACACGACCTCATTCGTCGGCTCGGGATCCTTCCCTTCAGTAGTTGAGATTCCTTTTTATGGTACTTAAGGTCTTCCACAGCTGGGACTCCAATTTACCATTTTAGCATTATTTCATGGGACCTTTTTATACATTCTGCAGACAAAGTTGGCTATTAGCTATTCCCCCATCTCATCCCAGTGCTTACCAGATGACATCCGTACGTGCAGCAATTCCACACGAATCCGCATTTGCTTATTCAAATCCTTCTCTTCCAATCAAGTCCCAGCTCAGGTGCAAATTTCTTGAATTCCTTGTAGACCCCTCTTCCAGGCAGATTCACTCCACAACTCAGTTATCGCTCCCTCTCCGAATTCTCTGACAACACTCCCTTTCTGCCTTTTCCTGTGTCACTCTATATTTGTGAGAATCAGTTACAATGGATTGGGGCTAGGCTTCCAATTCTGCCTCTAACATATATAATCATGGGCAAGTCGCCAAACCTCTTGAGGTCCACTCTGCAACTCATCCTGTTACTAGTCTTCAGCAGTGGAGCGTGTTTCTGTACTGGGACTGGCTCACATAAATGAAATCACAGGTCCATTCTCCCTCAAGAAAACAAAATAAAATCATGGTACGTGTCCTTTATTAGTTTGTCTGCCATTTACATAGCTGTATTCTTAGTGTCAAGATCAGGATTGAATAAGCGGAAAAATAGAGTGGTAACCAACAAGAACCAAAGCAAACACAAGTATTATATTTGTAGGCATGGAGGAGTAGAGGTAGCCAATGGTAGGAGGAATGGCTTGGCTAGCATGGAGGTTGGGTCAAGTTGAATGCTGGATACAGCCAGTTAAGAGATCCTCAAAAGCTAAACTGAGGAATTATAATGATTTGCTATTGCTTCTTCTTAAATCTTTTGCAAATAAGTATTTTAAAATTAATCAGTCCTTCCTACTCACCCAGTTAAACAAATTAACAAAACACTTCCAAATCCTCTATAACTAAATAGTTCAGCACACAAATCCCACATTAGCTATGTAAAAAAAAAATAGCAAATTCATTTCCTTTCTGTCACTCAGGTGGAGGCCTGATTTGAACTCAGATGCTCCTGACTAGGGCTGCTGCTCCGCTCACTGCATCACCTACCTGCCCCTCATTCATTTGCACTTGTGGTTTATCATTTCATTGATTAGAATCCTAACGTCATTTTTCAAAGTCATTTTTCTCCTTGTTATAGTTGTATAAATTATTTTGCTCTGTTTAAAGCTCTGCATCCATTCATAAGTCTGTTCAATTTACTCTGAAATTGTCTATCTCATTATGTTACAACTTTCAGTTACAATCATATGCCACGACTTATTTTGATCATTCACCAAGAAAACACCCTTTTTAGTTTCCAAGTTTTTGCTGTCACACAAAGAGATGCTTTATTTGTGCACTTATAGCTCCGTTTCTTCTGTTATCTTTGAAGTATGGGCCTAGTAGTGGTTTAGCAAGGGTCAGCAGGGATACAGTATGGTAACTCCAAGAATAGTTTTACCAATTATTCCCAGACTGCTGGAGTAATTCACAATTCCATCGAGTACATTAGTGTATTGTTTCTCCAATATTGTTATTTTCCTTTTGTCATCTTTGCCATTCTGAGTGAGGTAGAACTTCAAAGTTGCTTTAATTTGCATTTTTCTAGCAATGTAATGAATTTTTGATAGTTGGATTTCTTTCTTTAAAAACTGCTTATTCATATCCTTTGTTCATTGGATGATGGCTTAGTCTTACAAATTTGAAGCAGTTCTTTACAAGCATCTTGAAAATCATAGCTTTATTGAAGAAATATATTGCAAAGATCCCCCTTACCTATTGCCCTTTTAATTTTTGTTAGAACTATTTATGCAAAAACTTTCAAATTTTATATAATCAAAATTGCCCATTTTTATCATGTTCCCATCACTTGTGTAGTCATGTACTATTATTTCTCTACCCATAGATCTGAAAGGTAATTTCTCCACTGCTCCTCTAATTTCTGATATATTTTATATCTGTCATATATCCATGTGGAACTATCCTTGGTATATGGTTCCTATTGCCTCTTGAATTAAACAGAACATTCTTAAGCTGGGGAATGAAGTCAGATTAGAAAAACTGACCTGGCACTCTATTTCTATACAGTGTCCAAATGATGAATTTTACAAGAACAGTTACTTGTGTTCCAGATACTTGGTCAGGCATATGTCACTTAGATGGAAGTGAAGTCTTTTTCTCAGCTGCTTTTTTCAGGTACTTAACTCCAAAAACCTGTTTTTGAGGTTCATTATTTGTTCAATGGAAGGCAATGGTAAAACATACACATCATGAAAAACTTCACAAAAGTATTTATTAAAACAAAATTATATTGAATAGTAAAATTTTTCTTTAGCCTTTAGTCATGAAATACTTGAGGAAACTGACATTCAGACTTGGTTAGTGCAGCAAAGTAATTTTCATATTTATTAAATATATTTTTGCATTTAGAAATATATCCCCACTGGACTACACTAATATTACATGTACTTTCAATTCTCTTACATTCAGTGCTTTTTATACTGTTCATTTCATATTTCTGACTTCCAGTCCCACTTTCACCTGATTAGAAATGTTGAAGAAAACACAAGGAAGGTCAAAGACACTTGTTTAACTTTGGATAATCTTATCTAACCTGGAAATGTGAGGCACTTCATACTGAAATGGAAATATCTACTTAACCGTTTCAGAACACAAGCTATCTTACTAAAAACTAAGAGGTAAAATTAATTCCTTTCAAAAGAACAAGATTCTTTCATTTTGGAAGTTGACCAAACTGAAGTCAATGATTGTTTCCACCCAAGGCCCAGTCAAGGCACCTTTCAAAAGAGACAGACAAATCACAAGAAAAAGAAATTCATAAATTCTCAGGAAATATCCTGTGGTCAATATGAATTTGACTTGAATTTCTAAACACATCTACAGTACTGTTTCAGTGATCATTATTTCACAATAATGACACTGAAGTATTCTGAAAGATCTTTAGACATCCCTTCAATCAGAAACATTCTACTTAATTGAGCTTTAACTTAAACACTGAAAATTAAGCATTTGGCATACTAAATATCTTTTCTAGAATTTGAATGTGCATGACTAAGTTTTTTGAATGTAGTTATATTTCATAACCACAATTTAGTGCAAATATATTACCGTGAATATTTTGAAAATGTGGGACATAATTCCTTAATTTCCAGATAACTCAGAAAAATTAAAAATTAAGTATGATTCTTTTTCCTTCAGTAATACAGCTCAACTATAACAAATACACTAGATAGTACTAGAAAAAATATAATCAATTTCTACTTTATAAACTGGATGAAAAATGTTTTTATGTAGTAACACCACTTAAAATTTAGTATTTACATGATCTGGTATAGATAAAAATAATTTTTCAGAATACATTTTAAAAATAAATTGAAATAGATTTCATTTAAAAGCATAATGTTTTACTATAACTTGTACTGCTCCCTCTGCTGGGGAGATGAAACACAGACCAGCTGGTTTTCTTTCTAGTTCTTAAAGAAGAATAAAATATTGGGACTCATAATACTGAGGAACCAAAAACATTTTGCTCATTCTCTCATATTTAGTTTATGCCCAAATGAATACTTTTGCTAATGATGAATAACAATATCTGTTCTCAAATCTCCCCTGGTCAAGAGTGCAGATGTGAGTTTAGGTATTCACTATGCTGATTTCACTAGAAATCACAACCATAGGATTCTTTTCTGTGGCTCTGAGAAGGTAGTGCCCCTTGGTCCCGAGTACAAATTTTAACAGGCTATCAGTCAACAATTTCTAATTATAAATTTTAATAGCAGCAGGTTTAGTCAAGAGTAAAGTGGAGAGGGGTAAAGGAAATATTAAGCTGGCAATCTCCAAAGCAAAAAAATTTTTTGGATACAAAGTTCTTTGCAAATGCTAAAATTCTCCATTAACAGTGCAAACTCCTATAGAGATGGATGCCTACCATAGTTTCTCTGTAATTGCCATAGCACCTAGTACAGTTCTGTTCAAGAGAGATGTTATCTTCACTACAATAAAGATAATGTGAACAGCTTGGCATGAGGTGCATAATTGGGGGGGGAAATGTATTGGTGGGGAGAATTTATGACTGCTTTCAACTCAAAGAGATCCTAAGATGCTGACACACCCTGTTTAACTAGAGGATGCAGCAGAGGACAGCGGCTCCCGTTAGGCAATTATTTCAACTGATCCTCAAATTTGGGTAATGGTCAGTTTTTAAAAATTTAAGTATTCCACAGGCCCTAGGAATCATTTCAGTATTTTAAAGTACTCTCAAAAACTAGAATTATAACAGAAATCTTCCTTACTATATTACTAATTTACAATGAGTTAACAATCCAAAATAACCTATAAACATCTAAGAAAAGCTCTCATAAATGGAATATTCCGGAATACCCAAATAAGTTAATTGTGACTTTGGATTCTCAGCTGTCTGTAAAAACAAACACATTTAAAGATGACATTTGAACTGAAGGAACTTATATTATTTTCCCCCAAAGAAGAGTACTGACTTTTTTTTTGGGGAGGGAAAAGAGGATATGAGGGCTACAATGGTATCATTCATCAAAATCTAAGAATGATTTGTAACCGATAGTCAGGCTTTGTTTATTTTGGTAGGGAAACAAAATAGACCCTAAGGAATGACATGTAAAGCTGATAACATTTCAAAGACCATTTTAGAAGAAAAATATTATTGATTATTTAAGGAACTTAAAAAAAACAACTATTCAGTAAGTTGACTGTTTAAAAGATAACTACAATTTTTCTCTTGTAATAAAATATCTCAAGTAATCGTGAGTAATATGTGGACATAAATAATTCAATCTTCGAACTATTCTTATAAAAATATTGTAGATAAAAGTTTGTTTGTGGTTGACAATTCACAATTAATTTCTAGAAGTACACATATTACAAACACTTGAAAATAGTTTAGTATAGTGCTCTCAAAATGGAAACAAATATTTGGATTCTTAAAGGAAATCACACTTTAAAAAACCCTACAGTATCCTTAAGACCATTATACTGTTAAAAAATACTGTCAGCGACTTCTTCGTCATGCCTCCCTCAAGACTTTGCCAGCCCTAGGAATCCCACCAATACCCTCAGCCTGTGGGGACTTCTTAATTGAAGTGGGCACCCAGATTGGTCATCCCTTCCTTTAGGTCTCTATCATGCTCTTCCCCGTTCCTTTTGAGCTTCCTTTTGGGTGCCTCCCCCCATGGGACTGTAAGCTCTGTAAGGGGGGGATTATATTTCTTTTTCACATTTACATTTAGCACAGCGCCTGGGCACATAGTGGGTACTTAATGTTTACTGACTGACCAAACAGCATTTCTACCACTTTTTTACCGCAAATTTAATATTAAGAAAAGTCTTATATGATAAGTGAACAATAACAAATTTAATTATACAAGAGATAAAATGTAACATGAATGAGTAATGGAGGTGACATTCCATTACAATAAATGACAGCAGATGACAAAATTGTCAGCAAATGCCCCACTTATTTTGAGCAATATTCACTAAAACTGAATTTCCGTTTCTAAGATTTTATCTACACTCCAGACAACAACCTGGAGAGGATGAAAGCATAGAAACTAAAAACATAAAATACTTCCATGAAATATAAAGGATTGCTGTTACAAAATAGTTTTTTCTTGGGAATAATAAAAAAATCTAAGAACATAAGAGTGTCTTGAGAAAGACATTAAAATCACTGATGAGGAACATAGCTGATCAGATTGAGATATTGGCACATTAGGTTAGATCAGGAGGTAGAGCTATTACATAGGTTAAAGGAGGACTATGCCCTTGTATATGTTGCCCTGTAGGCAAAACCTATGCTGGTGCTGGTTAGGAGAGTCAACTTCTGAACTCTGAAAATTCTACTAAAAGAAGTCTACAAAGTTGGTGAGAACTATTAGGTAGGGCCTGACCACTTCCAGCAAACATCCTAAGACAAACATTGTCTTAGTACAGCAAATCCAACCCAAATGGCCACATTTTGAAGAAATTGTCCCCAGCTGCAAAAATTCAATTGAAACAATAGTAAAAAACAAAAAACACCAAACTAAAACTCTTACAGTGAAAAAGCAAGAAAAGTAAACAGTAGCATATATAATCAAAATGTGCTTTCTATTGAATTTCCTAAAAATGCATTAACACTCCATTTACATGATATTATAAAAATATACTAAAAATGCTACAGAGGTTGTTAGTAAGCATTTACAGTAAATGTATTCTTAAAATTTTAGAAGCCCTTTTAAATATTTTTGAAGTAACTTTTAGAGAAGTGGGATAAACTGTCATTGGTGGCAAAAAGAACGTGATCTTAAGGGAAGAAACATATCAGTAGAGTTTCCTTCTTCTTCTGACTGGGGTTCTAGCGGAAGAGGAGGTGCCCCAGGGTCTCCAGGTCCAGGAAGGGGAGTTGAGGAGAAGACACTACTTTCGGTTCTGCCTACCTCTACAACAGGTAAATTCAATGAAGTATTGTTGGAATAAAAGGAGGCTGTGCTGGACTCTCCTGTTGGATGGTAAACAACAGTAGCATCTCCGTCTTTCAATTTGTCAGAGAAATTGCACTCATTAGAATCTAACCTAGACAGACTATTTGTTGCTCCAGGTGGGAGAGGCATGTAGCTATTATGGTGTAATCCTAAAATAAAACCAGAGAAGATGATTAATAAACTGATTAGTAAACCTAATCAGTGACAGACAATTCAACAAACCTTTAATCAAATAACTTACTAGATTGCTAATTACTGAAACATTTTGAAGGCCTGATGTTGGAGAAAAAACCCAATATCTGGGATTCCTCTGAAAATTGAATTAAGCATTACTGCTTAAGGAAATCTGGTCAGTAATAAAGATAAATTCTTTTCTTCATCAAAGAAGTAGCTTTCAGAGCTATTGGATAGTCACAAAAAGCACAAGTGCCAAACAAAAGGAAAAGGCAAACAATATGTACTTAATAAAATTCATTTCAAACAGTGTATATCAAGGATAAATTTATGAATTGATTAATATCTATCTGTGATGAGCAAATGAGTAGAATCTTTTGTGGAAGACACTATTTAATCTTGTGCTTATTTAACTAATAGCCTTAGAACTCTAGGGAAGTGGAAAGGGAAAATTCTTCTTGTGGTTAAAAAAGATAAAACAATTAAAACTGGCTCTGCAAATATCCAATGTTGATTAGGAGAGCCCATAGTAGAACCTGATTTGCAGGTTGATAAACTCTGATCCAGGTTACTCTTTCTTGTGAGATTTTCCTATCTTGAAACTCAGACACAACAAAAATGGCTTAGTTGCAGGGGTCCATCTTTGGTATATGAACATTTTTTCTTAAAAATGTTTATAATTAAATTTTAATGTATATATGTGAATACATCTACATGTATGTATATGTGTATACATATACATACATGTGTGTGAATTGTTGGTTTCCCTTGTAATACTATATTTTCTTTTAAACATTTAAAACCAGTATTGCATAAAGGGTTTCACATGCTGCAGACATGAGACTCAAAAAAGGTTAGGAATTCCTTTGAATAGACAGCCTGCCCAAGGGCCGTAAGAATTGACACATCTTGGCTGTGGGATCCTGGGCAAGGCACTTCAGCTCTCACTGCTCTAGGGAATCTCAAAAGTTCTAATTTTCAAAAGACGAATTGCATTGACAGAGCTCATCCGGGAGCTCCCTACAAAAATGAAAAATTACAGGTCTAGTCCCTATCCAGCAAAACATTCTACCGACCCACTAAGCAAACTAGCTTCCCATTTAGCTGTATTACAGGGGGATCTGCAGTTCTACAGTAGAGGCATCAGAAGTCCTGTGCTTTTAGAAATCACTCACCAAATCTAATTCTGTTTCTTCATTTATAAAGCAGGCCTAATAATACATTTCTCCTCACGTCTTCCATCAATCTGGGAGGAAGTGCTGTATAACTAAATCCACAGGTATCAAGTTGTGATTAAATAGAACTCCCCCAATAACTTTCTCTTTTGATAACCTAATAAAATTTTCTAAAGCAGAAAAGGCAATCCTAGTGGAATCCTTGGGTTAAAAACCAAGGGGAAAAAAATCAACTCCATCACGTGAATTGCTTTATTTTTCCCTTTTTCTGTGTAATTTGTCCCCTTGTATAGCATGTCACCTTACCTTTCAGATACTCAAGCTTGACAATCTTTAGCTTCTGCACCTCATCTGTGATCTTTTCGATCAGGAAGCTCTGTGTTTTCTCTCGTCGAATAGATTCAACCAGAGTGTCAAGTCCCTTAGGGTTTTCCTGTAAGTAGTCCAACAGCTTACCAGCTCTTTTTTTACTTGATGTTCTGCAAGAAATTTCTTCAGTGTCCTCTCTAGTGAGTATTTTCTTTGCACGTAGGTGATCAAAATGTCTCTCAGCTATGATTTTTTCACATAAATACACCCTCAGATTTTCTAAAGCCTAAAAAATATAAAATATATTAAAGTTGTTTTAAATAGAAACCATTTTATGGTTAAGTACCTGACTACGTGTCAGGTACTGTGCTAAGTACTGGGGATACAAAAGTAGGCAAAAGAGCCCTTGCTCTCAAGGAGTTTACAGTCTAATGGAGAAGATAATAATAAGCAAACAACTTTGTACAGACAAGATATCTATCTATCAACCTGTCTATAGATACAGCGAATAGTTGACAATCTCAGAAGGAAGGCACTGGGATTGGGGGTGAGAAGGGGGAAAGACAAACCCTAGACCAGGAACATAAATTACAAAGAAGACAGAACCAACTCTAGTAGCTAAAACTAGTTTGCCTGACAAATTATCTGTAGGAAATCTTCTACAATCATTGTCTTGCCTTGATGAGTGATGCATATGGTTACTCTAAAGTATTTGAGATCTTGAAGTGCCTTCTGAATTCAGGAAAAACTACTGCTCCATTAATTTCATCTTTCCATTTACTAATCCTAGAGGATAACAGAAAAAGAACCAAACTACTCTGCATACCAATGTGATGAGCTGGAAAAAATCCAATTTAGTTAAAAAAATATGGATTGCTACATAATTACTACATAATTAACTGGCTTTTAGATAGAAGGAAAACTTCTGTTTTCTCGGTTTCTTCATCTGCAAAATGTGAAGGGCTGGAAAAAAGAATTCTAAGGTACCTTCCATTTCTGAGGTGCTATATTCTTATGTGCAAGGCAGTGGCATAGATTGGGGAGGGGGGACAAGGATTGTACAAAACGAATAAGACATAGTCCTTGATTTCATAGGCTTACAATCTAGTTAGAGAAATAAAAAATATAATGCAAAAGTACAAAAAGAGAGCCATAACTCAACAGGATAAGTGGCCAAAGTATTCGGACAAACAATTCTCCAAAGAAGTGAAAAATATTAACCAGATTAAAGATTACTACAAGTCATAAGTAAGAGAAATGAAAATAAAAACAACTCTGTAGTTTTCCTTTACACCTAGTAAACTGGCAAAGATGACAAAAGATGGGAAAAATCAATGCTGGAAGAACTGTGATACACCAGTACTCTGTTGATGGCTATGGGTTGATTCTAGACCATTCTAGAAAGTGAACTGGAATTACACTAAGATAGTGATTAAAATGTCTATAGTATTTGACTGAAACATCCCACTGCCAGATATATATTCCAGGGAGGTCAATGATAAAAAGGACACATATATATTTCAAAAAAATAGAAATTTTGTAACAGAACTTTTCAGAGTACTAAAGAATTAGAAACAATTGGGGAACGCTAAACAAACTGTGGCATGTGAATGTAACAGACTATTAACATGCTGTAAAAATGAATATGAAAACATAGAGAAACAAGGGAACACTTACATGAAGTGAGGCTAGGTGAAGTAAGCAGAACCAGGAAAACAATGTACATAATACTCACAACAAAGCACATAGGAAATACAAGGAAGCAATTGAAACTAATACTATGTAATTATAATGATGAAGCTTGGCCTCAAAAGGAGAGAGGAAGAGATGCAATTCCTGGTCCTTTTTTCCCCAATGGTTGGCGGAAGGGGAGATTCTGGACAGGGAACACTACACTTACTGTCAGCCTGGGCTGATGTGTTGGTTAGTTTTGCTGAATTGTTTTCCCCCTCTTTTTTACTCTTTGTTACAAAGGATGACTATTGGGAAGACAGCAGGAAAAGATATACTCAGAAATGAATGTGATGTACAAATAAAAGATACCAATAAAATATTTTCTCAGTCAAGTAAGAGGCATAACAAGACATCAGAGAAGTTCAGAGAGATAAGACATCATTTCTAGACTGGGAGAAGGCAGGAAGCTGAGAGTGAGGTGGGTTTCAAAGGTCGGATTCCAAAGGTGAAGAACAAGATCAACAGGGGAGGAATGCCAAGGAATGGGCAGAGAAGTATGGTGGCCATGTAAGAACATAATAGGATAAAAGACCACAAAGGCACACTGATACATGTGTGGGGAGTCCTTTTAGTCAGCATGAGGAATTTGGGGCAACGGAAGTCATTGAACAGTTTTTGAATAAAGAGAAAACAAAATTAGGTAAGAAATAATAAGAAGGGGTTACTAGATATTTTTTCCAGTAATGGTAATAGATTTACATTGATCTGGTCACACATTTTTTCCTGGTTTTTCTTTTGTTCAAAAGTGCAGAAGTATAAAATTATTAAATGAGGATTGTACTCTGTAGCCAAGAAAACTAAGAAGCCACACTAGGATCAAATTTGGCCAACTGTATACATTAAATAGAAAGTCCTTAAGTTACCGGACAAGGATTTCACATTTTGAAGACCCAGTAGTTGCTAATGGTTGTACACATTCTAAAAATGGAGTAACTCATAGCCCCTCCCTTAATTGCTGAATTCTGTTAGAGAATTCTACACTGATTATACTATATCTTTATAAGGATGACAGACATGGAAAGGATGGGACAGAAGTGAGAGATACTGAACAGGTAGGACTGTCAGGAAAGGCAGAATAGACTGGATGTGCTGAATTGAAGTAACTAGATTCTGTCAGTCTTGACATTGTGGATATAAATGAAACCAGGAAACAAAAAGAAGTTGCAGCTAAATGGAAAGGTGCTTCCCAGGGTTTGAATGTAGGGCAAATAAATGAAGTGGCACACCAAGTAACATCATTAAAAATACCTCCCAAAAAACACTCCCCAACCATGTGATTATATATTAGCAAATAGAAAACAAACAACTCAATACTGATGTGGGAGTCATTCCTGAATCATCTCTGTAGAGTGAGACTACTGTCTTGTTAGGACAAATATCAAAATCACTACAAAACTCTAAGACTGAAAACAAGAAATTAAGGTATGCAATTAAAACTCCAAACGAATGTATTTAAATGAGTAAAATGTTGCTGACAAATGGGAAAGAGATAGAGGAAAGGACACTGACACTGGCTGTTTTCAAAAGCAGTTTAACTGTAAAACAAATGCCAGGAGACCAAAAGAATCTAAAAACCATTTTAATCTGCAAGAACTAGTTTAGAATATCAACTTATTTGTAAAAATCTTACAGTGAAGGGCAGTGGAAATTACGAACAATAGCATTAAGAGAGGAGTGAGAAGAGAGGGACAATAAACCATGCTCCACAGAAATGCCTGAATGGCGATGGGAGGAATGTGCTCGTGATAAACATATGTGACAAGAATCACATAGGGATGGACAGGTATGGAGAAGCTGCAATATCGCAATCAAGGAGATCGTCAATTAGAATATAATATAGAGGCCATGGGTCCCTGTGGATATCATGCCGGGCTTGTAGTCTTGAAAATCTGGGCTCAAATCCCAACTCCCAACACTTAGCAGCTGCATGATTCCAGGCAAGTCACTGAACTTGCCGATGGCATCCCACCTCCTTTGGGTGTTTTCATTAGTATGATATATAATGGTCACTACTTTTAAAGAAGAAAAAAAGGAAAGATATCCAGATTAATTTTCTAGTTAGAACTTTTCATTATAAATGAATGTCTTTGAAAGACAATCACCTTCAAAGCGATAATTTCCAAAGCACTACATGGAGCTCTGAAATGTTACAGTGATAACACCAGATGAAAGGGGCTAGGTCGTGGTAGTCTTCTGGAATCATTGTTAAGAAATTACTCAAAGAAGGTAAATTTAACTGGAAATTTGAAAAAGAGTCACAAGGAAAACTTTTTGAAGAAAGAACGTTAAGTTCAACTAGAATTAATCTGCTCACTGTTTTAGCACTATCTTTTATCAAGATGTTAAAAAATTAGAACCCAGTTTGCAAATTTAACAACTGAGTCATAATACTACAATAGAGTATTTCTTCAGACTACAATGACCAGAAAAAAGAATTATGTAACATTAGATGAAGTTTGAACAAATATTATTAGTAAACTTAAAAAAGCTCTGGGTCCTTTCATTTTTTAATGAAATGCTAAATATTTTAGGTTTCTCTATCACTTTAGTAGTAGCCAGAATGTCTTTTATAATTTTACTTTACTTTAAAAAATTAATCTATAGTTTTCAACATTCACTTCCATAAGATTTTGAATTTAAAATTTTCTTCCTCTCCTTCCCCTCCCCAAGATGGTGCGCTCTACACATACATTCATATTAAGCATATTATCACATTAGACATTGTAAAGAATTAGAATCAACGGGAGGAACCACTCTAAAGAAGAAACAAAATAAAACAAAAAAAAAGAGAGCCACTAGTATGCTTCCATCTTCATGCAGACTCTAAAGTTTTTTCTCTGGATGTGGATAGTATTTTCCATCGTGACTCTTTTGGAGTGGTCTTAGATCATTATATTGCTGAGAAGAGATAAGTCTGTCTAAGCTGGTCATCTCACAATGTTGCTCTTACTGTGTACAATATTCTCCTGGTTCAGCTCACCTCACTCAGCATCAGTTCATGTGAATGTTTCCAGGTTTTTCTAAAGTCTGCCTGCTCATCATTTCTTATAGCACAATAGTATACCTGTGTCCTTTACAATTTAAAAGTGTAGAGTTTCATCTGAATCCATGGTTAATAAACATTCCTCCTTCGCAAGAGCCCTCTCTTCTTCAGCCGATTTATCTCTAGTTTCCTCAACAATTAGATGCTTCATCATCCTGGTCACCCTCCTCCGAATTCACTTTAAATTGCCTACGTCCCTCTTAGGGACATGTAGTGATATGAATTAAACATATATTAACATTGTTCAACCACTTTCAAGAACAGTGGGATTGTACTTTCTGTGATCTAGACATTAGATTCTTACACATTTCATCTCTATTACCACCTCTGGCCAGATAACTTTCAAATCTAGATCATCATCAGCCCCAACTCCTTCCCAAGGACTCGTTTAGAAATGCCGGTCACACATTTTTACCTAACTCTCCTGATGACCATTCAAACTCAGTAGGTCCTACAATGAGCTTCTTTCCTTCCTAAATCCTGTCACCAAGTTCTCAATTTCTTTTGGTGTCATTACCACTCTAGCTATCTCCCCAATATCTTACAAATCTTCCCTTTCTCTCCACTCACATGGGCTCTTCCCTAGTGAGTCCCTTATTATATCTTGTTTGAATGATCTAATGGGCACCCCTGCTTCCAATCTTTCATCTCTCACCCATCTTCCACAAAGCACACAAATTAATATTCTTAAAAAACACAAATGATGTCACTGCCCTGTACAAAACTCTTCAATGGATCCTTATTGCCTTTAGGATAAAACA
Source organism: Notamacropus eugenii (assembly GCF_028372415.1). Lineage (NCBI taxonomy): Eukaryota > Metazoa > Chordata > Mammalia > Diprotodontia > Macropodidae > Notamacropus > Notamacropus eugenii. The sequence continues at coordinate 494,610,522 of NC_092873.1, forward strand.
CAAACTCTTCAGTATGATATTTTGGGAGTTCTCCATAATCTGGTACCCATTTCTTTTCAGACTGATTATATGTTACCCTCCCTTCCCCACACACTGCATTACGACCAAACTAGGCTAATAATTATCCCTCAAACTCAACATTATTTCCTCCTGCCAGGAATATACTCTCTCAACTCTACGTCGTGGACTTTCTAGCTTCCTTCAAGGGTCAGCTCTCCTGCTCCCCACCTTCTATGCTGACGTTCTTGTTCCTTTTAGTTGTCAGTGAACTTTCCCTCCTGAAATTAGTTTGTCTACATGCTGCATCCCTCTAGATATGAGTTCCTTGGGGGAAAATGTTTGGGTTTTCTTTTGGCTTCTGTAACCTGACAGCCTAGCCTTCCAAGGTGTTAGAGAAATTTTTGCTGAATTGAATTCCCTCACCTTACATCCCTCTTCTATGTCCAATTAATTCTACTTATTCTGATGATGCCACATTCTCTCTCACCCCTTTTGACTTCCATCATCCACTCCCTTAAATAGGAGCTAATAAATTCAGATGACTACCAAAACAGAATTCTGTAAGACATTCAAGCAGGTAAAAGAATCTCATCAGAAGTACCCAGACTCAGCATGCCATTCGCCTGCAAAGGGAACACACACCCTATAGGAAACACCAAACAGAAAAGCAAGACAGAAGACAGTCTTGATACCATTTGGGTTTATTTTTTTCATCAATGACTTATCTCCCTTACCTAGAGATGCTTTTATGATTACTGACAACACAGCTGTCAATTAACGACAAGCTTTGGCAAATTCTCTTATTTTTCCTGCTTACTGTATAAAGATCTAGGTGGCATCTGCAGCATTGGCTTCCCTGCCCATCACTCTTCCTTGGTTTATGAACAGACCTAACTAACTTCTAGCCTCAGTCAGTTTTGTCAATATACCAATAAGGGGGGCTTCAGGCTGACACAATCTGTCTAGACTAGGTGATACCATCTGTCCTGTCTGCCTGCCTGTCAGGGTGCCAACACAATTTGATAAAGGAGGCCACTTAACGCAGCTTCTTTGTTTTGATACCCACTTTAACTAGAATGAAAGGGAGCACAGAATTTTTTTTGGGGGGGGATGAGCTGCTTTGGAAATACACAGCAAATCCTTTTTACATAAAGATGAATTTCTTCTTCTGAAAGCCTAGAAGGCTCTCAGAACTGCTATTAATAAGAGGCAGAAAGCCATCTTTTATTCAAAATACAGTTTTTAAATCTACTAGCAGATTCTGTTTTATTTAACAATATACTAAACTACTGCTAGAGTTAAGTTTGCTTTTCTAGAAGAAAAAAATTTGAACTGGTAGTCCTGAGCCAAAATTCATGTGCTTCATTTTTTTCACAATGTTATGACTCATAACTTTCTGAAATACCTATGTGGGGGCTGCATTTAATACAACATTTTTTTACTGTTTTGAAACTTGTTTCAACTAAAGGAATTCAACTACTATATTTATCTCTAATTGCAGCTTTTCCTAAGAAAGTCCCAGTGGTAACAAGGTCACAGAAAATCTTATTTCAGTACTCAAGTTTTCTTAATTCAATGTGAAAAGAATTTTTTTAAGGTTATTAGAGTGGAAGATGCCACCAAGGCTGCAAATTTGTGTGACTGTGGTGCTCCTGACAGAAATAGGGAAGTTAGCAAGAGGGGGCGGAAAAGGTAATGAGTTCTGTTTTGGACATTTTACATTTTAGATGCCTAGAGAATACCAAGTTCAAAATGTCTAGTAGTCAGTTGCTTAAGTAGAAATAGAGAGAAAGGGAATGGATACATAAATTGGGGGGCCATTTGCAGAGATGATGACTGAACTCAAGGGGGCTAATGAGGTCACCAAGTAAGAGAAAATGAAGAGAGAGAAAAAAGAATCCAGGACAGTGGCTTTTAAGTAAACCCACAGTTAAGCGGTGAGACATAGATGACGATCCAGCAAAGGAGACTGAATACAGATCAGACAAGTAGAAGAGCCACCAAGAGAGTGCAATGTCAGGAGAACTCAGAGAGGAGAGAGCATCCTAGAGAGAAGCTCATCAACTGGGTCAAATGTTAGAGAAGTCAAGCAGGCTGACGACTGAGAAAAACCCATCGATTCCAAGTCCTGGTATAAAAAACTGGCTAAAAAAAATTCTATGAAACAATAATACTTCATTTAAAAATGAACACAAACAAAACTTGGACCACTCAACACCCTTTATATTGTTTGGCCTCATGCTACAATTATCTGTACATATGTTCCATCTCCCTGATTTACCTGTAGCTTCTCTGGGGTCTGGACTTATCTTCTAATCACCTATGCATTCCCCAAATAATGCTGTGCCAAGAGCTGGGGACAGTTTACATTTGTTGAAATATTTCACAGGGTTTTTATTGTTGTTGTTATTATCTGCAACATACAAACCACTATACCCTGATCACTCAATCTTGACCTGCACCTTGGCCCCTCCTGCTGGGGTCAAGGACAGCAGGGAACTATGCCAGAGAGGGAAGGGTCCAAGAGGATAATCACACTCAAGATTTGATTTTACGAAAGCTCTGAAAGAGAATGGTGTATTCACTGACAGTCTTGTATTAGTTAGCTGTATATCTACTTTATCTCAGCTACTAAACTGTGGGCCTCTGGGCCAGAGGTGGGGAACATGTGGGGCTCTCAAGTGCGGCCTTTTGACTTTGACCCTTAAAAGGATTTGTTCTGTGAACAGTCAAAGGGCCACACTTGAGGATCTAGGGAGCCACATGTGACCTTGAGGCCTCCCTGAAGGTTCCCCATCCATGCTGGTCTTTTATTCATCTGTGTACTCCCACTGACCTGGCAGACATTAATGCACAAACAAAAGGTCATATACCTAAGCTTCTAAAATATTCTGTGAATTTATTTTCCTTTTACAATATGACATAAAAGTCCAAGGGGCTGTAAGGAGTGGGAGATGCAGCAGACTGGACTAGATGAACTCTAAGCTCCTCTGCAGCTGTCAATTTATGATACTAATATGCTTAAAAATACAAACAGGCTTTCTAGAGTAATTCTATAGGCTCTAAATTCCAATCATTTCCTCCAAAAGGGACAGGTAATTCATGGTTATTTTCACAGTGAGTCAAAAGCGCTGAATCATACTTTGGACTTTAGACAAAATAGTTTAGTCTTGAAAGGAGAAACTAGAATTAACCTTTGTTCATTTTGTTCCAGGATTACTGGCATATCTGTTGAAAGGAAGCAAAGAGTAAGGGAAAGAACACTGAACAAGGTTCTCATCCTGAATCTGCCACTAACCAGTTATGCGACCTTGAGCAAGTCACCGCCACTACGGACCTCAATTTCCTAATCTGTCAAATTAAAACACATTTCAACAAACAATAAGTGTCTACTATGTGCCAGCTAAGCTATACTGCTGGAATACAGGAGCTCCCACCTAGCGGCAGAATTCCCTGATTTCAACGTTCAGATACTATATGAGGACCAGCCAGGTAGAATGCTGCCTAAGCTGTTTTTTTCATTTCTCAACAATAAGACGCAAAATGATGGATAATTATTACTCATTCTTAGACATCTTAGAGGGCGAGCACTTGCATGAAAAACAAAGGGAAACGTAAACATTAACTAGATTACATAATACATTTAATTATAACTAAGCATTAATATTTATGCTGCTTTATAACACCTATGAAAGAGAGGTCAGCTGTTGCATATTTTACACTTTACAGATACCAAATCATCATACTGATATTTTTGAGGCAACATTTGTATCCTCACTTGTGAGAACTCAACAGCTCTTCTTCCTCAGGCTAGAAAGACCAAAGGTCTCATTTAAATGGGTAGGAGTTTTCATTTTAGGGGAATTCCTAGTAGCAGCAGCTGGTTCTGCCTCTGGGGATAAAGGCCTTTCCCCATCTGGGACAGCCCGTGGGCGTTAGTAACTACTGCCACCACGGCAGGGACGGCCTTTTCATTTTCCATACCCATTCTCAGCCCCAGTTTAGAGACAGCTCCTGGAGCGTGGCGGGAACCTGGCCCTGGTAGGGCCATCAGGATCCCGGGAAGCACCAGGGCGGACGCAACCCTGGACACTAACTTGACAAAGAGCAGGGAAAGCGGGCGGCGCGGAGGACGGTGGGGCCCCGGAGGGTGGGTCTCAACTCCAGCCCTGCCACCCGTGTGACTGGGCCCGGGCTGGATGACCCGAGCTGGCCCACCTCCTCATCCTGAAAAAGAGAACGATGGCCGCTCCGGCCTCAGGACCCACCTCTCTGCAGTCCGTCCAGCTCTACGGCGCCGGTCATCACTACTCTATTAGATTCCTTCCCAGGTCCCTGGGCCTGACCAGACTCTAACGCCCTAAGGGGGCATGGACGCGGAAGGAAGTACTCATCGGGCCTACTCTGCTAAGTGTCCCACAAATACGTGCTCATTTATTATTCCCATTGTACAGTGGGGGAAACTGAGGCAGGCATTCAGTGCGTTGTCCAGCAAGGACGTGCCGGAATCACTACTTGAACTTAGGTCTTCCTGAGTCCGGGCCACCTCCTGGGGGGAGGTGTCCTTCTTGGGAGCGCACGGAAAACCCGGGACTTCCCCCGGCCCGGCTCCCCTGGGAGTTTCGGGGGCCTGGGGTATGCAGCTGCCCCGCCCAGCCCCGGCCCGGCCCCCGCCACTCACATCCTTCTTTACTTCGGCCATGTCCTCCTCGGTCAGCGCGGGCGCGGCGGGCTCCATGGCGGAGGCTCCAGAACTCAGGCCGCGCCGCCCCCAGGACTGAAGAGGCTCCGGACACCTCCCCGCCCCCCACCGGCGACCCAAGGGGTGAGAGGAGCCGAGAGAGCGGAGGGCTCGGGGGCCCAGGAGCGGAGCGGCAGCTTCCGGTTCCGGCCCCAACCCTACGCTGAGAGGGAGGAGGCTGCAGCGCCGACCGGACGAGCCCGAGCCGGGACTCCCGCCCCCAGCCGAGCTTGGGAACGAGACTGGAGCGCACAGCAGTCAATCCAACTCGAAGCGGTCCCGCCCCTTCCCGGAGGAAGCCATTGAGGCCTTCCCTTACACCCCGCCCCTCACGGGACGAGCCACGCCCCTCACGCTTCCTGTGCTGAGGTCAAGCCACGCCCCTTGCTAAAGACGCTCTCTCAGTTCCCCTTCCCCACCTCCCGTTTGATATGAACCACGCCCCTTGCGGAAACTGCGTTCCCTCCTCCCGCGGGATTCAAGCACAATTCAAACCACGCCCCCAACTAAAGCTCGCCTTACGTTCGCTGTCCCATGGGACTTAAGCTCCGCCCCCTCCCCTTAGTCGCTCGCTATCCCTAACGTCTCCGGATGCCAGCCACGCCCCTCTCCTATTATGGTCGACTCTAGACCCAAGTTGCAAACCTCGCCTCCTAGCGCTTCCCTACTCCCGCTAGACGCAAGCCACGCCCCTTCCCAAAGACAACCCAAGTATTCCCTAACCCCACCTCCCTACCACGGACACCCACTGTGGGGGAGGGACCTCAAACCACGCCCCCAAGAGGGCACCCAAGCTCCCTCCTCCCTCCTGAGGGATGCAGGCCACGCCCCTTCCGGAAGCCGCTCCCCATTCTTATCTCCCGCGGAATTCAGACCACGCCCCTCCCTTCTAGTCCAAACCTCCGCTCTCCTTGGCTCGGGCGCTCCCGGCTTTGTCCCACCGGAAGTTTAATCTTGTGAAACGATGATGGAGCGCCTTACTGTCATCAGACCAGAGCTGTGGCTTCTGGCCAATCAGCTTCCTCCTCTGTAAAGTGGAGATGCTCCCGCCCCTCCCTAGGGGCTCGTGCGGCCTTTCTAGTCTCCAAAGCTGGTGCAGCCAACGCTGGGTCTCAGGGATGGATGGATCGATTGATTCATTGATTTCCATTGATTGCACGCGTCTGTTCCACGGACTTTGGCCCCAACAAGAACGGCCTCCCGGAGGGGCTGCGATTTCCGGTCATTCGCTCGTTCTTCTCACGGGAGCGGCTCCGCCTCTCCCCGCAGCCCCCGGTGCCCGCGGCCCTCTGCTCCTCTCCTCCCGTGTTTTTTCTTTCTAAGAAGGTGTGGGGGTTTCATCCTCGCGGACCTCAGCACTCTCTCTGGTCACGGATCTCTGCGAGCACGCACCCGGAGGTCGTGCCAGTCTGGTCTTCTTTCCACGAGCCCACGGAAACGCGGGATCCTCTTTCCGTTAACAAGAGAGCGGTTCCGCTGGACCCCGGGTAAGAACGCCTGGCTCAGTTTAGGCTTTGAGCCCCGGCAGTCCCGTTTTCTGTGGCCGGACTCCGAGGAAGCGCACGGGATGCTTCGCGCAGCCCTCCCGCAGAACTCCTACATCTGCGGGTCTTCGAGGAGGATGGAAGCGCCGCTGCTGCTGTCCATGGTCCGTGGGAAAGGGAGCCCTTCCAGTGGGAAAGCAACGCCAGCCAGGGTCCGAGCCACAGCCGCAGCTGTCGCCAGCCCGGCCCGGCTCCTTCCTCAGGTCTCCGTCCGGGCCAGGCGGGGTCTCGGTCACTTCTCTAGCACTTAGCTCGGAGTTTATCTCAACTCTCTTGCCTGGGCTCCCGGAAAAAACTGGCAGCATTTCTCTTTCATCCCCAGTCTCAGCGGGCAGCAGCCAATTGGAAGGGCACCATTCGGTCTAACTAGAAAGGGAAACTGAGGCTCAGAGGAGTGAAATGCCTTGGAGGGAGTCAGCTCTAGATGGTAGAGAAGATAGGACAGACTCAAGTAAAAAACAAACACGGGGTGGTCTGAGAGAAGTACCAATATCTCCAATATCTCTGCCAAGAAAACTCCAAATGGGTCACAAAGTGTCAGACGAAGCTGAAAAGTACTCACTGGGGCAATGAGCCATTAAGGGGCTTCCTTTTGGTCAAGCAATTATTCTGTGTCAAAGACTCAGGGCTTCCTGATTCCAAGGCCAATTTTCTATTCCCTGCTCAACACTGTCTCTTATTAAATTTATACCTGTACTTCATTTGTGCATGACCTTGGTCCTCCTCACACATGAGCCCACAGAAAAGCTATTGCAGGTTCAAAGTACTTTGTAGATTTGCATCTACTCAGACTCATGGCTTGTAAGCACCCAGCAATGTGCAACATTGTTTCAGAGCAAACGACATTTCATCAAACTAAGTGACCATAAAGATCCTCTCACCAGAACACACAGGGCTATACTCTCCGACAAGTTAGCATACCGCCGGTGTGGGAGGGAAAACGCACAGGGACGGTGCATAACCAGGGCAATCCAAACCTCTCATGCTACAGAGCCTCTGGTAACATCATGGAGATGACTTCTGGGCTGATTGCTCACTGATGAACACTCACCTTGAGCTGCTTTTGCTCTCAGCTGCCAGGTGTGGCTTATTGGTTGAGCAGAAATAGCTTTTGGTAGGATTTCAACTCTGAAAAGCTCATAGTTTAAGGCTACAGACTTTATAAGTGCAGGCAGCCCTACCCATATGGACCCATCTAGTTAGACAGAAAGAAAAGTCCTCATACCCTTTGTCTTTTGAGCTCTTTTTTTTTTTTTTGCTGCTTGTGTTCTTTTTGTACAAACTCTTATTTGACTGAAAGTGAAATTCTTTTCACCTTCCTTCCATTCCCATAATTTCTATGTAAATTACATGGGTTTATGTAAATTAGAGGGGCTAAAGGGGAAGCAACTGAAAGGGGTTGGTGACTTTTGTCTTATTTCTCCTTATCCTAGCAGTTAAATTGTTGCTTTTCCTATATTCACAAAGTAATAAGTCTAAAGGGGAAAAGTCCTGAAATACTTACATGGCACTGTTTCATTTATTTTCTATCTCTCCTTGTCTACTGCCTTATTTCCTACTGCCTATTGCAGACGTGCTCATGTCTCTTCCATCCTGAAGACAAAAGCAAACCAAACCTCTGACTTTATTCTTCTGCCCCCATTAGGCCTATATTCTGCCCTTCATAGCTAACCTTCTCAAAAGACCATCTATAATAGGCACTTCCACCTTTTATCCTCTGACTCTTTGTCTACCTCTTACAATCTGACTTCCAACCTTATCTTTCCACTGAAATGACTCTCTAAAGTTACTAATAATTATCCACTGGCCTTTTCTCAATCCTCATTCTCTTTGCCCTCTCTGCAGCTTTTGACATTGTTAATCACTCTCTCCTCTCTAGGTTTTTGAGACACCACTCTCTGCTAGTTCTCTTCCTACCCATTTGACTGTACTCTATCCACTGTATCACCTAGCTGCCTCAAATATTTATTAAGTGCTTATGGTCAAGCATTGTGCCAAGAGTTGGGGATATGAAGAAGGGCAAACAATATATATGCAGTATGAGTAGGAGGTAATGTTAGAGGAAAGATGTTAGCAGTGGCAGGTGGGAAAGGACTGCATTCTAGGCTTGGAGAGTAGCTAATAAAATGTTCAGTTGGGAGATAGAGCATCATGTCTGATGAACATCAAGAAAGCTGGTATTACTAGGTCATAGAATAAAGGAAGGGAGTAAAGTGTGTAGGAAAGAGCCTTGTTATAAAGGTCTTTAGATGTTAAGAGGATTTTATATTTATATTCACTCCTAGAGCTAATAGGGAACCATTGGAGATTATTGAGTAGGAAGGGGAAGGGACCAAAGGTGAAATGGTCACCAAAACCACTTTGGTGCCTGAGTGGAAGATGGATTTAAAACAGGGAGACCAACCAAAAGGCTACTGTCAAAGTTCAGGTCTAAGGTGATGAGGGGTCTGTTCCTGAGAGACTGGGGAGTATACAAGAGATGTAAAGTAAAATTGACAGGCCTTAACAACAGATTGGCTATGTGGGTGGGGTGAAATGGAATGGGGAACTGAAGATGACACTAAGGCGACCGAGTAGGATAGTGGTGACCTTGATAGTAGTAAGAAAGTTAGGAAGAGAGGAGGGTTTGGGAGTGGACTAAGATAATGAGTTCAGTTTTGGACATGTTGAGTCTTAAGATATCTATGGAACATCCACCTGGAGATTTCCATTGGGGAATTGGTGATGCGAGACTGGAGCTCAGATGACAGGGCTGAATATATAACCTGGGAATCACCTACATAGAGTTGATAATGAACCCATGGTAGTTGATGAAGTAACCAAATGAGATACTATAGAGGGAGAAGAGAAGAAACTCTTGGACAGAACCTTAGGAGACAACCACAATTATTGGGTGTAATCTGGATGAAGATTCAGCAAAAAAGAATGAGAAAGAGGAGTCAGGCAGAAGAGAACAATGTCATGAATACCTAAAAGAGAGAGAATAAGCAGTAGAAAAGAGTGATTGACAATGTCAAAGACTGAATATGGTTCAAAAAGAATGAGGATCAAAAAAAGCTATTAAATTTGGTAAATAAGACTTGATCCTTGGTTACTTTGGAGTGTAGTTTCAGTTGAATGGCCGTGTCAGAAACTTGACTCAGAAACCTCATCACCTGCCATTTAGACTATCAATTAATTAATTAGTATCCTTGTCTCCAGTTTCGTCCTTCTTCATTCCTTTTTCCAAGACAAAATAATCTTCCTAAAACACATTGCAAAAGATTTTAGAGAAAGAATTGAGAAGAGAGATGACTTTTTCAAGTTACCTAGCCATGAAAGGAAGGAGTGGTCTATATCTCTCCTCTCCTTCATGGCTAAATACCTTAAAAAAGCCATAATAGTCAGTGGGGATGATCAAATCAAAGGAGGATTTTTGAAACAGAACCCTATCTTGCAACAAAATAGGTAGACTCGAAGCAGATCAATTTATTGGCCAAATCTCTTTCTTATCTTAACTGTATACTATTTCTCTGCTGAGGACTTTGAAACATCCTCCACATTCAGTCCTTTAAATGATCTTTTAAACTACTAAGTCCTATGTCCTTTTCTTAGTTCTCGTCTTTGACCTCTGTAGCTTTTAATACAATTTCCTCTCCTTCCTCCTCGTTGATACTCTCTTTGTTTTTGGCTTTCCTGATACTGCTCTCTCTGGAGTCTCCTACCTGTCTGTTCTCTCATCTATCTCCTATTCTGTCAAGTTTTCTCCTGGGTCCTCTTCTTTCCTTTCTTTACATTCTCTCACCTGATGAATGCATGGTCTCTATTATCATCTTTTGTGGATGATTTCCAAGTTTATCTTTCCAAGCTTTATCTCTCTATCTCTCCTGAACTTCAGACCCACACCTGTAGCTGCCTTAACATCTCACTACCACCCCAATTTCAATGTGTATAAAGCAAACCATATATCCTCACCTTCTCCAAACTCCTTTCCTTTTGCTTCTGCTTTCAGAATGTCAACTAGACTGTTCCCCTCTCTTTATGGACTTAGTTGCCTTGGGCAATTATAACAATCTGTTTTATACATCTCTCCCTCCAGTTTCCTCCTTCTCCAATTCCTTTTTCACCCAGTTGACAAAATAATCTTCCTAAAACCACATTACTCAAAAATCTTATGGGAGCTTAGAACTTGTGGTTCTATGAAAAGGTAAATAAGTGGCAATGTTAACTTAATCCTTTTGTTCTATTATGCTTTTGTTAATTTGGGTCAATATTTGTTTTAAACATGCATTTGAGAATTAAATAATTGAGAATTGCCCGCTGCTCAAAGGGAGGGGTGTGATCAATAGTTGGGGGTATGAGACAAATGACTGATGGACATATATACTTCTAGATGGCATAAAAGCATTCTACAAAGTCAAGGATGAAGTCAAGCAGTGAAAGATATCTAGTATGCACCTGGGCCTTGCTGATGCTTTAAAGAACCAGGCAGCTGGTTCTCTACCCTTCCACCACCTCCTGGTGGTTCAGTTTGTATCATTATGTTTCCAAATAAAAAGGTAGCCTTTTTGGAGAGGGGAAGGAAAAGAAATTGGGATTGACTTGCCCAAGGTCACACAGCTAGTATGTGTCAAACATCTGAGACTGGATTTGAACTCCAGGAGTTCTCTATTCACTGCATCACCTAGCTGCCCAAAAAAGTAGCATGTTACAGAAGACAGAGAGCTGGTCTGAGACTCAGGAATATCTGGGTTCAGGTCCTGCTTCTGATACATGCTGGCTGTCAGTGCTCTGAGTAACTGTAAGACTATTAGTTGCAGAGGAAAAATGCCAGCCTGTTTTGTTATAGAGAATTCCTTCACCATAGAGTTCTCTATGCTAGTAAAATCACTGGTCTGGTCCCTAATCCCTTTATAATTTTCCAATTATAGATAGGCCCTCTTGTGTTTAATACAACACATGTTCACTTAAAAGCATTACAGAATGCATGGCTGTTTTTAATTGATATGGATTTTCTCAGTTAGCAAATATTAATAAGACAGGTACTATCTTATGTCAGAGACCACACAAGTTTCTGACGAATCTATTTCGGTGCAATTCATCAAACATTTTAACGCTCTTACTATGTCCAAGAGACTGTATACTGGGAATGCATAGAACTTAAAAACAGTTTGTGCCCTCAAAGGGCATTCATTCTACTAGAGGGAGAATGTACCTACGTTCACAGCTAAGTCAATAAACATAAGTAAATATCAGTGTAATGTATGTGCTCTGGCCTTACTCTATCAGGGCCAGGAAGAGTTCATTTGCCTTTCAGGGTTCTAGGGTACATTGAGTAGCTTTTTCATCTCAGTTTGAACTGAGCCACGCTCGGGTTGTATTCATCTCATTTATTCCCAGCCAATAACTGGAGCCCTGCTTCCATTTAGTCACTTAACATTGGGTAGCTTTTACAAAGGAATATTTACTTCAAAGCAATAGCAAGAACAAATATATAGCATTCTCGCCCAACATCTCCAGGGCATAATCTCCTTGATACAATCTTAGTCTCGGGGTGGAAGTGGGATTGGGTTTAGACTCATACAATCCCTGCATAGCATTGATCCCACCAAGTTCACATCCAAAATTGGCATCATTGCCAGCTTCTTCAGGGCTGGAGTTCCAAGGGTCATTCCAGATGATTGCTTCATACTCCTCAAGGCATCAAGGCTGGGATGACTATAACACCCAGGCTGCAATCCTGGGACTTCTAGATTCCTGTGGCTTGTGCTCCAGCCTTTGAAACTCCTCAAAGTCAGAGACTCCACATCCCCCACCTACCATGGGAAAGAACAAATTAAAAGGTCAAGGTGGCCTATTTCTCAGGGGATAAATGATGTTGTGGGTGGGTAGAGGCCCTATGGTCCTTCCCTTTATCATATGGTATCATTAGAAGCTGGAAAAGAAGTCAGTTCCTTTCCCAGATTTGAATGCAGTAAAAACGAAGTGGGCCAGAACTGAGTCATGTCTGTTTTTTTGGGGACTAAGTGACTTCCCCAGGGTCACAACGGCTAGTATACCTCTGAGGCAGGATTTGAACTCAGGTCCTCCTGACTCCAGGGTTGGTGCTCTATCAGGTCCTTTTGAGGACAGTTCCAGTTATGCATACAATATAAAAGGCTCCTCCAAACCTGGCAGCCAACTACAACCAGTTATAGACTAGCCATGTGTGATCCACTCACACAGTTCTAGTTACATGGTAAGTATAAATGTATCTTATTAGTGTGATTCTTATTCTTGGGAGGATCTCTATAGTGTAACATTGATCACTTTGATCACCCGGATCCCTGAAGGTCTGATACATTTCGACCTCTCCTCCAGGGTTTTCCAGTGCTCTTAGGGGGAATGGAGGAGTCTCTCTGTTTCTTCCATTGGCCCAAGCCCTCACTAATTGTCTTTCCTCCAGTTTTAGGGGTTCAAGTACCTCAGTTCCATTTAAACGCTTACCAGTCAGATGACCTTCTGTAGAGGAATATTTACTTCAATAGTACAGGCAGAACAAATATGTAACTATTTTCCCCCAGACCTCTAGGGCATTATCTCTCCTTCTCTGGGGGGAGGATTGGAAGGAGGGTGGTTGGGAGAAATATTCAGTTCAAAGTCCAAAGGCAACCTTGGGCTTGTGTCCTGGGATCTTGGGTCCTTAGGGCTTCCCTGTTGGGATGTTTGCAGCTATACTGCCTGAAATTCTAGGTTCCAAGGTACTCACATTTCAAGTTCCCTGGTTGGGGGCTTCACTCCCCATACCTTTTGTATTCCCCAGGAAAGGACAAACAACACAGACCCAAACAAGCACATTTCCCAGAGTCTCAGGGCGAAAGGGGAGGGGGAAAAGGCCCTCAGGTCTTGCTTTTCAGCTTATTTAAGGTACCCCTGCTGTGAGAGAACTAGTAGCATCTTTGGATGCTATAGTTCAGTGGAGAACCAGCAGATGGCAGTAGTGACTTGCCAGTATCACCCAACTAGTATTATCGGGGTACACATAGGGGTTACTGAGTCTATTACTTTTCCCACTGTATAGCACAGTTTTTCTGCTTTGTGGAACTATTTGTTGTTGTTTTGTATCCTCGTGTCTAGTCTAATGCCTTGCATATTGTAGGCAATTAAAAAGAATTTTTTTTTAAGCTAAATTGGTAAGGAAAGGTGGAGCTCACAGAAAAGCTTGTAATTATTATATAATACAGTAGATCTTATGGTAGGGAATATTTGAAGTAAATATTCCTCTATAGAAAATACAGCTGATTTTGGAGCCAGAAGACTTGGGTTCAAATCTTAGCTCTTAAGCAAGCCACAACCTCTCTGAGCCTCAGTTGTTACCTTCCAACTGCAGATCCGAAGATTCTATGCTATAGTTATGTCAGGTGGCTGGCTGATAATACACTTTCTTTATTTTGGTGAAATAAGGATGCACATCTATAAGCATGAAACCTGGAAATATACAATGTTGGGTTAGCTCATTTTCTTAAAGAAAAATTTACTTTGAACTAGAAATATTGGTAAAAGAATTCACACATGAGGAGAAAAGAAATTTCTTGAATAACTGATCAACAATTTTGTTTATGTAAGTGAATCATTTGGCTCAGATTTCCCCTGGGGCTACTTTAGGGTTCATTGACACCAAGTTTATCTCTCATCTTACTCCACAAGCCCTCAGGAGGTGATTTGCATGTGGAACAATGTCTGATGTCATTGTAACTTGTGTGTTGACCTTACCAGGAAGGTTTTCTCCCTTAGAAGAATTTATAGATGGTGCCAGAATCAATCTGAATTGGAACCAGATTGTTTTTAGACCAATTTGTTCCTAGTGATGAATCTAAGGCATGCTTTTGATCAGTGACATTCACCCTGATTGACATCTAAGAATGAGACCAACTCTGACACTTGGGTTCGCAGATCAGCAAAATGATTGATAGAATCAAGCTTGGCTAGTGAAAGGTACAAGACCTTGGGAATTGGTCATGTAATTGCCTAGCAAAGAAGGTGTCAAAAGTCCTCCAGAGATAATGTATCTTTCCCTGAAATAGTTGGGCCTATATATAGGTAGGTCAGTTTGTCAGTCAATAAATATGAAGTACCTACTATGTGCCAGGCACTGTGCTAAGTGGTGGGTGTGTGTAGCATGTTGGAACATGTCACATGTACTGCTGTCAGACCCCCAAACATGCAGAAAGAAGGGAATAGTGGGCTACTTTTGGGACATGGGTGGTTTCTTAGATGAACAAAATAACGTAGTGTTTTCCAAATGACCGGTTCTGGATCTTTAGTGGCTCAGCAAAGATTCAGGTGGCTCTTTTCAGTCCCATTCTCCTGACCATCAATGTGCAGCTCTTCTAGAAAACTACACATTAATTCAATCCTTCTGGATCAAAGAATTTTGCATGAATCTTGAGTTGGAAAAGACCTCAGGGAGGATCTAGCCCTCCTCTCTCATTTACAGATGAGGAAACTAAGGACCAGGTCCCAGAAACAGAAAGCACCAGTGATGGGATCCTACTCCAGGTCCTTTGACTCCAAATCCAGTAGTCTGGGTCTAAGCTCAGAAATTACCAAAGAATTGACTGCCATTAAAAGATCATAAATTTAGACCTGGAAGGAAACTTAGAGGTCATTTAGTAAACCTAATCACTTTAAAGGTGAGCAAACAGGGGCTTAAAGAAACAAAATGACATGCTCAAGATTGTCCAAAGTCACCCAGAGAGAATGAAGCTGAGATGAGATTTCAATCCAGGTCCATCCATCCTATATCCAGTACTGTACTGTTTTCACTATACCACATGACCCACCAGTGCCACCCCATTCTTCATAAACATATATAAATCATGCACAAACACATGCTTGGCCAAGTTCCTCCATACCCCGTCCAGAGACCCAGTCTGAATTTGATTGACCTAAAAATCACCTAAAGAGTATCATATGAAACCACTTCTATGATAATTCTGCCATCTTCAAAGCTCCATATTTTTCATAACGTTGCACTTCTGAACCTGAAAGGACTAAGTTTGCCAACATCTTTCTCTCTCTCATTTTCCTACTCCCCTTCCTCCTGTAGCTGAGCTACGTCCCCTAGATGGTTTCCCTGGAAAGTATCTCCTACTTCACTAATGGAAAGAAAATAGGACATTGATATTGTTAAAGGAGGGAAAAACTCTCTCCTTTTCTCCTTGTGTTTTTTAAATCATTATCTTTTATTTTTTGTATTTGTAAAGTGCGTGATGTCCATGTAAGATATGTATATTCATGAGAGTTGTCTAAATGAGGTTCAGAGGTACTGATAATTATAATAGGAGATCTGCAATTGCCTCCAAGGAGAGAAGGAGACCCTGGAAAAGGGATGAAGAGCATCACCATGTTGGACTCTTCTTGCACTTTTGCTCAGACAAGAATCATATCTATCTCTTCCCCTAACTATTGTTTGGTCTAGGGATCCAATATGTTCAAAATAAAAGTTGCTTCCACAGCCTCCCGTAAAGGCGAACGTTGCCCCAGGCTTGCATCCACTGTCTTGGCCTCTTCTCATCAAATGTAAATTACACAAAAGATCATCACAAATAGTGAACAGCAAAGACAACTATTCAAGCAAAACAGCAAACAAATTGGAGAAATTATTCAGATATACCAAATACACTAGATGCAAATATACAAAAAACATACACAGGATGAAGAAGTTCTTTAGATGTGAATGAGATGAGATCTCAGCTCAGCTGAGAGAGAAAGGCTTTGCCCAAGAGGAAACTCCCAGATGTCACTAGGGAGGCAAGCTGGAACCAAGGACATGTTGAGAAGTCAGCTTCCAGTATATGTCTGCAGCTTCCAAAGTCTGTCTGTATGTTTGTTTTTGTGATTTTTCTGGAGTTCCTCTAGAATCACGTGTCCTCTTTGAAGCAGGAATGAAGAATGTACATCCTCTCCAAAGCTCTCATACCACCCCTATCCCTCACATGGTCACACATGGTCATGTCCAAATTTTCCCCACCAATCCAAAATAACTTTCTACAGGTAACATGAAACATAGGGCTGCTCTTCCCTCTCTCCCATCCAGATTGGCCGGGAGTTGGGTTACATGTCACCTTCACTTCTGAATATATTCTCTCCCCCTCACTTCCCAGTGAGCCAACCCTTACAATAAAGAATGAAAAATTAAGTGGAAAAACCTGACTCAGCAAAACTAACACAAAAGTCAGCTAAGTCTGAAATAATGTGCAGTATTCTACATTCCTAGCTTTCCAGCTCTGCACAGAAGGGAGGTGAATTCTCCTATCTCCTCTTTGGGGATGTTTGGTCATTATAATCATGGAGCATTAAGTTTCAATTGTTGGTTTTTCCCTTAAAAATTGTTGTAGTCATTATGTATATGGTTTCATTAGTTCGTTTCACTTTGGATTAGTGTGTTTCCTGTGCTTCTTTGTATCTTCATATTTATGATTTGTTATAGTGAAGAAATATTCTGTTTCATTTCTGTACCACAGCCATTCTCCAATTGATGGGCATCAATTTTTATTTCTAGTTTTTTGCTACTATAAAAGGTGTATTTGATGTATTTAGGACTTTTCCTTCAAAGGGTTTGTACATTTTAGTCAATTTCTTTTAGCATAATTCCAAATTGTTTTTCAGAATGTTTGGACCCATTCACATATCTATCAATAGTGTATTAGTTTGCCTGTCTTCTCATAAACCCTACCACATTGAGAGTTCACATTAAAAAAATCTTCACTAATTTGCTGGTTGTGAGGTGAAAGCTGACAGGTGTTTTGATGCGCATTATTCTTATTATTAATGATTTGGAAATCTCCTTAGTGTTGATGGGCACACTATATTCTTACTCATTCATCAGGTAAATAGGATAAGGTTGAGATTATCCCACAATGGTCTAGTTTTCTAAGTGCTATGCCCAGGAGCTAATTTTCTAGTTTCTCAGAATAGTGGAAAGAGTCCATTTTTTCCCCAAAATAAAATTTCTTTGTAAGTTTTTTTTTGTAAACACCAAAGTAGAGTAGAGAGTTAATTTGAACAACACCGTGAAGGGCTTACATCAAGCCAAATGGGAAACTTAGCAGAAAATTGGAATTGATTCAAGCAGCACATTGAGAACCTTTTAAGTCAAGTTGGGTTGTTGAGAAAACAGGCTTGGTGACCTTTCCTTGCAGGGCCATGATGTGCACATCCAAAGAGTACAAAGCTCTAAGAAGGGCAAGGGGGTGGGGTGGGGGTGGGGTTTGGCAACAACCACTGCAGTAGAGGAAGCCAAGAAAGTTTTCAGAATGAGCAAGAACTTTTTACTAAATAACTGCCCCAAGGTCAGTGTGAACTCATTGATATTTATGTAAGCAAAAAAAATCCCCCCCCCCCCACAATGACACAACTCATTAAAATAGAATGAACTTTTTGGGGGGAGCTCCTTTATACAGTTAGGTTTGCCATGTACTGTTTGGGGCAGCAGACTTGATTTTGTCAAGTAATATTAGCCAGAATGGAGTCCAAGAATAATGGAAAATATCAACAGAGCATGTCCATGTAAAGGGAAAAGAGGTGCAGGTTGTTTCCTTTCGAAAGTTTAAGAGAATGTTCTCGAGGCAAGCAGATGTGATCTGAATGTTGTTAAGTGGCAACTGCTTGTGAGTAGGTGGGTGGTTCTGGGTAGCAGGAGGAAGTGACTAGCAGTGGTGGGAGGACAGCGTGATAGACAAAACTAGATTTATGGTAAATAGGAGACAATCTGGAAGAGGAAAAAACTTCAGTAACATTAAAGAGAGAGAGAGAGAGAGAGAGAGAGAGAGAGAGAGAGAGAGAGAGAGAGAGAGAGAGAGAGAGAAAGTGATTCTCAGTAAGACCTTGAGCAATAACTAGGAAAACAATATGAGAAATATTAGGCACGAAATTTCATTCAAACAACTTACTCAGTTTGGCATGTGCACAGAACGGATCTGAAATGCAAATCAAAAGCTTTACAGTGCTCTACACATTGGGGCAACATAGGGTCTGGTTTCTTTTCTGGGGATGAAAATGAAAAAAAAAAATCCCTGTAAACATGGGTTTGTAAAAAGAGATGTCAACAGAAGAAGCAAACCCATGTTAAAGACTTAGATAGAATAGACAGAGGGAAAGGTGAGGGAAGCTGGAATATAATATTAAGAAATGCCATTTTAGGGAAAGCAAGGATTTGGGTGGAGCTTTGGGAATACAGAGCAAAAGTTGTCTCCTCCATCCTGCCCCACTCTAATCTTGCCAAGTGAAGTCTACAAGGGAGTCTACATGACCCTACTACTTGTGGGATTTATTCATCCTAGCCCAAATATCAGACTGCCTCAGGAGGTTCAGAGTTGAAGAAAAAACAAAATAGTTAAAAAAAAAAGCCACCCATAGTTAAAGCAACCATCAGAATTCCTCTGACCTGGACCATCTGTTGAGCTTATTGAATCCCATGTGATGTCCAGAGACCTGAGTTTGAATAGAGCCCATGACACCTACTAATTCTGTGATCATGGGTAAGTCATTTAACTTTGCTCATCTGTCAAGTTGGGGTAATAATATATACCCCATGAGACATTGTGCTGTAGTAAAGTTGGATAAAGGAAGGTCTTGGGTTAAGCCCTGCCTTTTGGGTTTTTTTTTAAACTAGTTTATTATGTTTGACTAGAGAAAAGTCAATGAATCTCTTCATTCCTCAGGCAATTGCCCAGGACTTACCTATCAAGTCAGGGAAGGACGTAGTCTACATTAGTGAAAGGAATTCACGAAATCACAGACACTTTTGTATTACAATACCTGTCTCACAGGATGGTTGTGGGGATCCAGTGGGCTTTGCAAACCTTAACATGATACATAGATCCAAGCTACTATTAAAATAATGGGAACACTGACCCACAAGGGCCTGGTCCTGTTTTTTAGAGAGTACTTCATATTTTCTATCTGTTGCCAATTCATGTGGAGGCTTGGTGAACCTCCTTCTATAATTGTAGGATATGGGGGCCCTTTCTATTCGCACTGCAGAGTAGGTGAAAGTGTTCTCTGACTGCTTCCTTTTATCACTGCATAGTGACAAAAAGTCTTTGAATTGGCAAGCTGCTGAGTCAAAACCTAATGTGCCTACAAAAATTGAGAACAGATGAACTCTCCCTCTTTTCCTTAACTGCTTTCAAAGAGGAAGAACTTCTGCTAGCTTCTGGACTAGGGGAGTCATTCTTTTCCCTCTGTCACCATGTATCTAAATGGTGCCTCTGTTTTTTTTTCTTTCTGTCTCTATTGTGTTTAATCTTTCCTGATCTTAGGTAAATAAGTATTGGAGACATAGTGAACAAGATTACAACCTTGTGAGGTTCTAATGGTCAGAAGAGATACGGTAGGAGGAAGGTTTCGTTCCAAGTTATTTGTTTGAACCCATTTATCCCAGGGATTCAGTGGGTATATAGAAAGACAATTGTACACCTCTTTTGGGGTGGGGGGGGTAAGAGACTTTTTGCACTTTGGTCCTTGCTATACTTTCTTACTAAATATTCTTTTCTAAAAGTTTATTTATATTACTTGGTTGGTTAATATTGGAGAGATGATAACTAATTAAGACATATTGGGGGAATATGTCCAATGGGAACTCATGAATGCCAGCCATTATTAAAATAAGGGGAGGGGTGGTCAACCAAAGCTAGTCCTATTCTTTCAAGCACGTACAATATTTTCTATATTTTAATAATATTAGATAAATCTAATCCCTTAGGGTTACCCCTAGAGCTTTGAGAGAGAGTCCACTTTGAGTGGACTTGAAGAGAGTGAGCCTACAGCATGTGCTCCTTTGTTCTTGTTTTTCACCTTACTTTTTTCAATGGAGTCCAGATAGAAATGGTTCTGGGACCAGTGCCTACCCTACTATTATTATTTTTACATTTAATATTCTATGGGTTATAGTACAGGTGGATAAAGTAACTACCTTTTGTAATTGAATCAAAGTGTTAGGATGGAAGCTCACTGTATATAGGGTCATGGAAACCTCTTCCAAACCATCCTGGTAACAGGATAAAGGAAATGAGATATATTTCCTCTGGATCTACCATGGTTTTGACTTCCTTCTTTAGATCTCTTTATTTTGAATTTTTATTTTGTTTTATGTAGCTTGGAGCTTTATATATATATACACATAATATATATGTATATTATGTGTATATATATATATAGAGAGAGAGAGAGAGAGAGAGAGACAGAGAGACAGAGAGAGAGAGAGAGAGAGAGAGAGAGAGAGAGAGAGAGAGAGAGAGAGAGAGAGAGAGAGAGAGAGAGGTGATGGTGATGACTGTATATTTCTTTTTGCAATATTAATCCAAACTTGTTACTCACCTAAGCTGCTTTATATCATTCCTTCACACTCCAATGGCCTCAGCTCATCCCTCTCCCTCTACTAGTATTTAATTCTCATTGTCTTTCTTCTCAAGGAAATACAACATCTGGGAACCGAGCTTTAGTATTTGGGGAAGTAGCTGAGTTCATCATTAATACTATGGATTGAGACCATAATGAAGTCAGGAGGACTTGGGGTCATGAAGTTATAAAGACCCAAGTTCAAATCTTGCCGTAGACACTTACTAGCTCTGTGATCTTCAGCAAGACACTTAATCTCTCTATGCCTCATCTGTAAAATGGGGATAATGAGATCTTCCCACTCCAGATCTACTACTTTTTTCATGATTTGTTCATAGTCAAGAAAGTGACTCCAATCTGGGCTGCAGTTATAGTGACTCCCTTTACTAGAAAGGAGATAGTTCTGATGTCCTCTGCCCTGGTTAAATCACATATAGAGTATAGCGTTCTGTTCTTAACACCACATACGTACAACCTACAGCACATACCTTGTGAGGTTTTTGTGTGGATCGGATGAAATAGAAAGCATCGTGCACACCTTAGAGCACTATGGGAATGCTAGGTCTTACTATTATTTCCTCAGAGCTTTGGAGAAGGATTAAACGAGCACACTCAAACAACCCCTAGATTCAGTTGTGTAAAGCATGCTTTTCGATGGAGTCAATCAATCATTACTTATGCAGTTTTGCTACATGAGGCCCCTACTCGCCCTTGAATTTTATATGGGAGGTAGTGAGCAGATGACTAGAAGTCAAAGGGGGAGAGCCACATGAATTCCACAAGGACAGAATTCAGTTGTTGCAATAACATGGAAGCAATCTCAGGACAGGATGAATCTGGTCACGATTCTTGGTGGGTGTGATTATGATTACTGGGTGTATGGTAATTACCCATGAACAGCATCAGTTCTCATAAGATTATAACATATATTGCTTCTTCATGGCTGCCGCAAGACTTTTGATTTCCTTTGCTCTCTGTTAACTATCTCTCACGATGGGACTGGAGAGCTAGGACTCAGTCTCGCCAGAGGTCATCCAGTTCAACCCATTAATTTTAAAGTGAGAAAACTGAATTTCATGGAAGTGAGATGACTTGCCCAAGGTCACATAGGCAAAAATCAGGGCTGGATTCAAATCCAGGTCCTCCAGCTCCAGGTCTCCTACTTTTTCTGTGATTTCTGCCATAGCCAAGAAATTGACTCCAATTTTGGGTTGCAGAAAAAGTCCCTCCCTTTACTAGGGAGGGGATAGTTCTGAGGTTCTCTACTCTGGTCAAGTCATACATAGAATATAGCAGCCTATCGTTGGCATCACAGTTTAGGGTAACTCATGGCCCAGGAGCCGCAAGGACTCTGGGCTCACACAGAGCAAATCCTATTCTTTGGACTTGACCCTGAAGCAGTCCTCAGAGGCCACCTACTTCCAACACCCTCACTTTATAGAGAAAGGGAGTGGATGGGATATTCAGGGAGGACTGGTACTCTGGTGTGAGAGCTGTGCAGAGACCTTTGCATGGCTACTAAGCCTTTGGTGTCTACCTTTCACCCGACTCTCATCTCTGGCTCCAAAAAGCTGTATGCATGCTCAGTGGCCACACTGAGATGGGCTAAACCAGATTGACGGTAACCAAAAGGCCCCAAACCTGTGGGTAAGATAAGGAGATGTTTACCCAAGTATGTGAAGACTTCTGGGAGAATGACTGGATGGATCCAATTGTTCCAGTGGCCATGACGGGGGCTGAAGCAGATGCTGTGGAGCACTTAGAGCTTGGTCAGGCGTCATCTACTGCATCCCAGACCATAACTTTGACTTTTGTCTTACCACTGGAATTTGATGACTCTGGAGGAAAGACTGAGGCAGACTCTTCCTCACTTGAATTCAATTCACACACATGCCAAGCCCTCACTCCATCATGTCATTCATCCTCTTTAAAAATGAGGGACAAACAATGAACGAATGCTAGATAAGGAAACAGAGGCCTGGTGGGTTGAAAGCCTTGCCTAAGTTTGACTAAGTGGCAAGAGGCAGAGCTAGTATGTGAACCCAGGATAGCTTACTCTCAATCTAGGCTTCATTCTACTATAACCAGGTACTTTCCCTTTCTACTGCACCACATTCTTCTACCTCTTAGCATTCTTTCTCTCCTTGATTTTCCTCATACAACACATGTTTGTGGTCATTTTACATTCTTCCACTCATTGGTGTCTAACTTCCTTGTCAGAGACATTTTAATTTTAATCTTTGCCTCCCTTAGCACATAGCAGACAATACATGATGATTAAATTGAATGGTATGAATGGAATTAGCTTTGACTCTGGAGTCTCTCTCCCGGGTTCAAATCCTGCCTTGATACTTACTACTTGTGTAACCTTGGGCAAGTCACTAAGCTTCCCTGTGCCTCAGATTTCTCATCTCTAAAATGAGGACCTGGACGAGATGGTCTCTGGGATTTCTTCCAGCTGCAGATCCTACACTGCACTTGCTAACAGTCTGTGTTGTGATCGTAATGAGAAACTCCAAGTAGCCACTTGAGGCCGCCCTTGCTCCATTCCTGTCATCCACTCAGTAAACATGGGTGCTGCAGATGCTTTGGTTTCCCCTTCTACAGAAGTTAGATCATGAGACTCCGACCAGGGAGGCCAAGCCAGTAGAGAGTGTCAGATCTAGACAAAAGTGCAAAAAGTAGAGCTAGAGAAAGATGTTGTGGGGGACAAATGCCATCGTCACAGCTTCCTTCAACCATTTATATTTTATACCTTTAGAGGTTAGTCTTTTTTTTAATTTTTTATTGTTGTCCTCCCATCGTTTTTCCAGTTTACATTTAAATAATAAAAAGACACCATCAGCTGTGTTCATCCTTCGTTGCCAAAGAAGACCATGCCATCAGAGAAATGCTGACATGACTTGCACTTGACTTTGTTTTGAGTGAGGGAGGGCTGTGCAGGTCACCAGCCTCACTTCTCCTCCAGAGCCATATGAATCCAGTGACCTGATTTTCCTCAGGATGACTGGAGATGATCCAGGATGCACTGGGAGACCTTGGGCCCTTTAGGCCAAGGTCTCTGCAGGTCCTCACTTAGGGTGAGGCAATGCCCATTCATTGAATAGGCCTGTTTAAGAAGCAGCCAGGACATTGCCTCTTTAATGAGGTTAAGAAAAAGAAACCCCTCAGGCTGGGTGGGAACCAGCAATAGTTACTATTAATAATCACTCTCAAGCTAGGAGGGTCCCGAGGACCATCAGTTAAAGAGTAGCTGAAATACACACAGTAGGATTGGAGGAAGATCAATGATTTTGGTCGCTTGTGGTTGGTGGTTATCACTCAGGCAGGATAAAAAGGGTGGTCCTCTGGGAAACTTTCAACTACAGTCTCCCACTCCATCATGTGCAAAACAGTGCTTTTCCCCTGATACATTCATATAATTAAGGAAAGAAAAATCATCATCTTTACATTCTAATCTTGACTATCCACCCCTGTCACTCTGCAGTTCTGGGTAAATGACTTCATTCTGTGAAATTTCAATCTTCTCATTCATCCTGCTGTTAATCAAATCTCAGACTAATGTCATAAGATGAATAAAGTCATACAAGAACTTTGTCTGCTGGGAATCCTACTCTAGTTGTGCAAAGTCATACTAGCATTCATACAATGGGAACTCAAGAGCTAGAATCAAGTGTTAATTAAATGTGGAGTTTTAGGGAACTTATATGCAATAAAATTATTATTTCCTATAAAATTATATTTCCTATAGGGCAAATGAACCTTCTATATTTTTTCCCTTGATGAACTTTACTAAAAGAAAAGTTCTATGAGGACTAAGAGGTCCCTTCTGACTTCAAATCCTATAAATTCATGTAATGTCATGTACAATGCTTTGTAAAATTTTTCATGGTGTGGTAGAAACTCAGTTTCTTATCTGTAAAATAAGTGCATTGTGCTACATCGCTTGAAAGTTTCTTCTAGAACCAAATCTATGCTCTGTGATCCCAAGACAGATCATGGATCTAGGTCAACTCTTTAGGGTTCTTTAAGCAAACTATCTACAAAAAGTAATTGTTTCATTGTTTCTTTGCTCATGCTCATTTCTTTTCTTGTATTCTTTCTGTAGTTAGCATTTCTAGTATAATATTGAATAGCAATGGTAATAATTGACAACATTGCTTGACTCCTGATCTTAATGGAAAAGCTTCTAGCTTATTTCTATTACAGAAAATGCTGGCTCTTGCTAAGATCATTGATCTAGAAAGCAGAAGATCTGGGTTTGAGTACTAGCCTGGTGACATATAGGCTAGAATGCCAGACCTGAAATTGGGACAACCTGACTATCATCTCTTTGTAGCTGTGCTGTTGGATTTGGTCAAATCACTTAACTTCTGTTTGACTCAATTTCCTCAACTGTAAAATGGAGATAATATCACCTTCCAGGGTTTTTGTGAGGATCAAATGAAATAATATTTGTAAAGCACTTTGCAAGCCTTAATGTGCTATATAAATGCTAAATATTATTTTTTATTATGTGTGAGGCACTGGGAGTCAAATATAATAAATGAAGCAATCTCTCCTATGACTAGATGCAAACAAATTCATCTCTTTCAGCTTCAATTTCCTTATCTGTAAAATGTAGTAATAATTCACCTTGTTCTAGAACTTGAGAGGTTACAAAGTCCTTTTATCATAATGTCAGTTAGTTGTACTCATGAGTATCTATCCTGATTTTACATATGAAGGACACAAGGTCAGAGAAATTAAGTGACTCATAGAGGAGCACACAGCTGGTCAGTATTGGAGCTGGGATTTAAACCCTATTCTTTTGGTTCCAAAGTTGATCTTCTTTCTATTATACTAGTCAGTTCTCTCTACTAACTGTTTTGGAATTTTAGGGGGAACCAATTAGTTAATAGGAGGCAGCTTGGTAGGTAGGTTGCTGGGAGATTTGGTTCAAATCCTTCCTCTTACATTTACTAGCCATGTGATAATGTGCAAGTCACTTAACCTACCTGAGCCTCAGTTTTCTCATCTGTAAAGTGGAGATAATAACATCTATAGTGCATCACTTATGGTGTTATTTTGACAACCAAATGAAATGACTCGTAAAACGCTTAATAATCTTTAAGGAGCTATATGAATTGGAGTTTTAAAAAAACTACGTGGAAAGTCTTCTATAAATGATAATGTGTTGGGAAAGGGATAGCCAATTTAAGGGTTTCTTTTCTGTCTTTGAAAGCTAACTATTTCAGAAAAGGAATTATAACATTCAAGAAATTTGCTCCTAGGAAAGTTAGTATGTTGGATGGTGGAACTGGTCAAATATCTGGTGGTAAGGTAACTCATTACCTTCAAGACCACCCTACTGAATATGCCTCCCCAGGAACTTCATTTCCAATGACTAGCTCCAATGGAAGAAGCAAACTCACTTGAGAGATGACTGACAGAAATCTGTCAAGAGACAAGAGGAAAGCTGATCCAGGTCTTGGAAATACTGTATAGGTCATTATCATTGTCATCATCATCATCATTATCAACATGGCATTTAATATAGCAATTTAAGGTGTGCAAAGCACTTTACATACATCATCTTTGATCCTCACAACAGCCCTGGGAGATAAGTGTTATCATTATCAATCGCTATGTTATTGATGAGGAAACTGAGGCAAAGATTAAGTGACTTGCTCACTTTCACATAGCTAGTAAGTGTCAGAGGCTAGATTTGAACTCAGGTTTCCCTGACTCCAGGTCCAGTGCTGTATTCACTGTGACACTCAAGTTGTCTTTTGTAGAGAAGAGATGCTTGGGAGGAATGTGATGACTACCTTCCTACACATGAGGGTTGTCATAAGAAACAGGGATCATAGAAGAAGAGCTGGAAGGGACTTTGGAGTCCAACTTCATTTTACAGATCAGGAAACTGAGGTTCAGGGAGGTTAAGTGACTTGTCCAAGGTCACACAGACAGCATCAGAGGTAGGACTTAAACCCTGCTCCTTTGACTCCAGAGACAATATTCTTCCCACTGTATCACACTTGATAGCAGAAGGAAAAATTAGGAACAATGGTGGGGGTGGGGAGTTATCAGGGACAAAGGCTTCAGTTCTATATAAGGGAAAACCTCCTAACAATTGGGAGATGTTCAGGGCTGCCTTGAGAGGTCCTCAAGCAAAGGCCAGATGACCAGATGTCAGGGCAGCTACAGTGGGCAAGCTTGTACAGGTACAGGGTAGACCAGAAGGCTACCCCTCCTGCTCTCCAACTCAGTGGTGTTGAGTGTTAGAATCTTTTCATGGCAACGTAAACACTGTAACCCCCAAAAAGCTTCACACCTGTCAAGGTAGGTTAGCTCACAGAGACAGAAAGTGAAATACAGAAAACAAATTCTCTGGAAACCCTGAAATACCCCAGTGTCATCAGAAGGTCATTGGCATGCTTAAAAAAAGACAACTTGCCAGTCATCAAGGTCTCCAGAGACTCCGATGTATTTTTAGAAGTCACTGAGTGCTCACTAAAGAGGTTTGATACTCATAGATTTGGAATTTGAAGTTACTTCACTCAGAACCCACACGTATAAACTGGTTTTTCTGTTGCTGCTGCTGGTGGTTTCCCCCCGACTCCTACCACCTCAGCTCTGGTCATTTCCTGATACTGAGATTGAAGACAGCTTGGCCATGACCTTCAACTCAGCATCACATCTGAGAATCTGGCAACAATAAGCAGTTCTAATGATACGCCAGAGGAAATTCATTTATAATATGGTTACCTGTATAATGGATCATAGCAGTGGGTTCAAATGCAGATAGCATGATTGTCTTAAATGCTGCACGCTTCTTTGAAAGGTGTATCTATTCGTGTAGGTTTGCATTCCTACATGAGACCCAAAGTTTGATAATCTTAGGTGTCATATATGACACAAGGAACTCAGCTTAGACTGAGGTAGGGTAAATGGAAATAGAAGAGGAAAGAGTTTGAATTTGGAGATAAAAGACCTGGTTCCAATATTGCTTCTGCCACTTACTCTCTGGGTACCTTTATTTAAATGCTGCAAGGATCTGTGCCTTTACTGATATCAGATTGAAATCCTTCCATAACTTAGCATATAGTTTTTGTGGCAAAGAGATGGGATAATGTAAACCCTTTCGAGTCTTCCTTGGACCAAGAAACTTTGCAAACTTTAAAGAGCTGTAAGAATGGAAGCTATTTTAATGTATATAAAGGCCCTCTGTTAATGATAACATGCTAGGCAAAAGAGGCAGCCCCTTTAGAGCTCTCTTTTCTGTTTTCTAAAGCTAATCATTAAAGAAAAGGAATCACACTATTCAGGACAGGTGATTTTAGGTCAGTCCGCGTGTCGATCAGTGGTATTCCAGAATCAGCAGTTCCTAGTGAAAAAGTAACTCCTTACCATCTTTCTGCTTCATTGTCTTCCTCTTGCCTCTTGGCTAAAATACAGACTCCTCATCCTGGCACTCAAGTCTTCCTCAATATAGCTCCAATCTATAGTTCCAGATTGACCATTCTTACCCTCCACGAAGTCTATGTTCCATCCAAACTGGTCTACTTACCTTCCATTTCCCACATTCCCTCTTGTGGTCAGTCTGTTCCTTATGCCTGGAACTCACAACCTTCTCACATTAGAGCAGCTACCTCCCAGGGGTGTTGTGAGAATCAAATCAGATAAAGTTTCCAAAGAGCTTAGCACAGTGCCCGGCACAAAGCAGATGATTAATAAACACTCGTTCCCCTTCGCCCCTTCTTGCTTCATGCTTAAAGCAGAACTCACGCATGAGCTCTTACAGGAGACCTTTCTGAATCCCCATTCTTTAATGCTCTTTTCCTGTCTCTTCTCCACAATCCTCGAATTATTTTTCTCTGTATCTATGTTCTATATACCTATAGTGTATACATTATATCCTCCTCATTAGAACACAAGCTCCTTGAAGGCAGCCACTGTCTTGTTTTTGTCTTTGCAGATCTAGTACCTAACGCAGGGCTTGTCTTTGCCTACAGCAGCCCCTTAATATATGATTGTTGAACTGAACTGAATAGGATTGATTCTGTGACAGAAAATATCACATGTTCTGAATTCTGGTGATACCCCTCTTTACATGAATCTTAGGTCACTAATAGTTTGGAGCTGACCCTTGTTTGATGCCTTTTCAGCCTGGTGGGATCTGACAGAGATGTACTTCACTGGTACTCCTTTTGTGAACAGGAGTCCTTTCCTTAGAAGATGCACCATCAGAGTAACCAAGGTTCAAGTGACTTGTCTAGACACTCACTGCTGATCAGTAATTGCTAAGAACTCATTTAGAGCTTAACTAGGTCACAAATGGTTTCATTCACCTATGAATGAAAACAGAAGCTCCCCAAAAGGAGCCCCTAGGCAGCACTAGCGAGAAGGGGTTCAGAGTTAGGAAGACCTGTGTTTAAGATCTGCTTCTGATACACACTGGCTTCATGGGAAAGGTCCTTTCAGAGTCCAACTTTATTTTACAGATCAGGAAAATGAGGCTCAGGGAGGTTAAGTGACTTGCCCAAGGTCACACAAGACAGTGTCAGAGGTAGGACTTGAGCCCTGCTCTCCTTTGACTTTTTCTGAGCCTCAGTTTCTCATCTATAAAATGAGGGAATTTGACCAAGGGATCACTGTAGCCCCTTTCAGCTCTGAATCTATGACTTGTTTTCACAAAAACATACTCATCTGAACAAAAGGAAGCATGATATTCTTTTAAGGGAGTGGGGGCTGATCAAGTAATTGATTTCCTCCCCAGAAGGTTTTAAAATCATTTCCCTGAGTTCTTGGGTCCCTTCCAAACACATTCTGATCTCCAGAAATTAAAAGGAAAAAAAAGATGTCTTGCTTCACATCACATTATTGGAATCTGAGACCTATCCAAAATCTGTGAATCATGGTTTGTGGAATCAATTCTTTCCACTAGGAAATGGGCAACTAAGGCCATACTCCACGGAGCTTGGCAACTGACAGAATCAGGACTTGCCTAATTTCTGAACTTTCTGAGGACCCAGGAGGAACATTCTCGTAATTAGCAGGTCCCCCAAGACCAGTGAAGACAGCATGGAACAATGAAGAATTTCTCCATCTTTAACTTTAGTCAGGGGCCCATCACAGAATCCACATCCTGCTCCAATGTGCAGCTGTCCCACAGGAACCTTGGACTCTGCACCTGAACCATCCTAGCTGGGCCCCTCTTTCATCTTTCTCACGTAACTAGTCCTCTGCCTCCATTCCTGTGCACCATCTCCAAGCTATGCCCTGAACGTGGCAACCATCCCCTGCTCCTCAGATTCATTTTATGGGCTGCCTTCTCCTATTAAAACACCATTTCTTTGAAGACAGAGACTGTCTTGTTCACTTATATTTTTATCTTCAGTGCATGCAATACAGTAGTACCGTCACATTTTAAGCACTTAATAAATTCTCTCTGTGTATCTTTTTCTTTGTTCTCTCTCTCTCTCTCTCTCTCTCTCTCTCTCTCTCTCTCTCTCTCTCTCTCTGTCTCTCTGTCTCTCTCTCCATCTCTCTCCCTTTTTCTCTCTTCTTTCCTTCTCTCTCCCTTTCCCTTTTCAGCTCTCTCTCTTCTCTTACAATATCTCTATCTCTCTTTCCTCTTCTCCTCCTCTCTCCCAGCTATCATGAAAGTTTGAAGATGTGTTCTTATACAATTTTAAACATAAGCAGAACAACTTATCTTCCAAGGTTTTGGGTTAATTCACCCTATTTTTTCCACTCACATCAGAGAAACATGAATAATTGATGCTCAATACACTGAGAAACATCTTTAACAAAGTGGATAACTCCTTTGAAATTTAAAGAACTTAGCTGAAGTGGGTATTTATAGAAAGACCATGTTTTTCAAAAATTATATAAATACATCTTATTGAATTAGCAGAACCTGTGGGGTTTGCTTCTGGCAAGCAGCTGTATCCCTATCATTCCCTGCACTGAGAATGATGTTTCATAATAGAGAGCTGTAGTTCTGAGGCTGGAGATGGCCTGCTTTCTATCAAAGCAAATGGCAAAAAGTTAGACAAGGCATTTCCAGCAGGGTGTTGGCAAATAGCAAGAAGGCTTTCCAAAGTACAAGGGCTGATCTATCACTGCTTTTAGGCATTGTTCATGTCAGATAACAGCAAGAAGTGATATCTTACCGGCTGGCATAACCATTTGAGGCTTTTATTTATTTATAGTGACATGGTCATGGTTTGCACTTGTACGTTATCCCCAAAGCCTGATAACCTCATTTGTCTTCCACTACAAGAAACTCAGTTCACAGGGAGACATGGTAAATAGGAGCAAAACAGGAAAGAATCCTGAATTTGGAGACAAAGGATCCGGGTTCCAATCCTTCCTCTGTTGTGTACTGTCTGGGTACACTTCAGCAAGTCATTTCACTTTTTCAAACCTGGGGGTTAGATGGGATGATCTCTGATGGCTCTTCCAGAATTTATGCTCCTCTGGTCCTTTTGAAGGAGGAGAGCGATAAAAAAGCTTTGGACCACCAACACTTTCTTTTGTATGAATAACCCTTGCGTCCAGGAGTCCAGTTTAATTTGGGGGCTATTTTACTTTCTTCTTGATGTCTGTGTCTTTCTCCCAAGAAAAGCTGGAGAAACCTCTTAATGGCACAGTCCAGTGTACTGATCTTTCACCTGCCTTTTCAGACTTCTTACACGTTCTTCCATTTTATGCCCAGCTAAACTGACCTCAAACACAGCCTCTCCATGTTGTGTCTCTGAGTCTTTGCACAGATTGTCCCCAAGACCCATTCTTCCTCCTCACTTTTGATTAAAGAAGAAAGTGACAAATGTTGGAGGAGATGTGGAGAAATGGGGACACCAGCTCACTGTTGGTAGAAGTGTGAAATGATCCAACCATTTCAGAGGGCAATCTGGAATTATGCCCAAGAATTATTAAACTGCCTATACCTTGACCCATCAAAACCACTACTTGGTCTATTTCCAAAGATGATTAGAGAAAATGGAAAAGGACCTATATTTTCTAAAATATTGATGGCAACTCCTTCTGCAGTGGCAAAGAACTGTAAATTTCAGGGATGCCCATCGTTGGGGAATGGTCAAACAAGTTGTGGTGTATGATAGTGATGGAAAACTACTGAGGGATAAGAAACGGTGAACTTGATAATTTTAGAAGTATGCAGATAGACTTGTGAGAAATAATGAAGAGTGAAATGAACAGAAGCAAGAGAACTGAATACATTGTACACAGTAACAGAAACATGAAGAACTATTTGGAGCAACTAAGTCATTTTTACTGTTATAAATACCCAGATTAACTACAAAGAACCTATTTAGATGCCATCTCCCTTCAGAGAAAGAATTGATAAAAAGAAGTAAGTATGTATAGATTTATTTTACATGTATTTTTATATATTTTACATATTTGTGTCTAAAGGTAGGAATCTCTAGGGTGGGGAGGGAAGAAAAAAAGGAAAAAAGAGTTACATGATAACTTTATTATAGATTTAAAAGGAGTAACAAGTTGTACATAATAGCTTTCTAGTTTCATGTGCAATTATCTTTTTTTCCCTATTCTACTATATTGTGGGAATGCTTGTTTCAGTTCAGAATAAAAAAAAATAAAATTTTAAAAATTAAAAAGATTGAACTATAAAAAAGAGCTCCTAGCTTCTTTCCAAGCTCAGCTCAAATGCCATCTTCTATACGTGGTATTTCTTGATTTTCCCGTAACTAGAGCCTTTTCTCCCTCCCTTCCCTATTACTTTGTATGTATTTTATATATTTCCTTTATACATTTTTATAAGCACCTGTCATCTATCCCGATAGAATGTAAGCTCCTTGAGGGTAGGAAGGACTCTCATTGCCCTCTCATTGTCTCATTTTGGGTCTTGTACGCTGCCTGGCATATAGAAGGCACTGGATAAATGCTTTCTTGATTGATTCATTGATTAGTACCAGTTCTACACTTGGAAATTCTTGGATCCTAATATATCAAAGAAAATTTTATTAATGTTGCATCCAGGAAGCCTTGCAAGCTGTATATGATACTAGAATCAGAGCTCTAGAGCTACATAGACTTCAGAAGCTGCCTCATCCAATCCCTTCGTTTCACAGTTGTGGAAACTGAGGCCCAGGTAGGTTAAGGCCACAGAGGCAGTAAGCTTCATAGGGAGTATTTCTATGTAGGTCCTCCGTCTCTAGTGGCAGTGAGGTGGTGTGGTGGATAGAGTACTGGGCTTGGAGTCAGGAAGGCCTGAATTCAAATCCAGCTTCAGATACTTACTGCAGCTGTGATTCCATACACGTCTTTTCACTTCTATATGTCTCAGTTTCCTCGACTGTAAAATGGAGATAAAAAAACCTACCTCACAGGGTTGTTGTGAGGAACATTCGTAAAATACTTAGCCTATGGCACATAGTAGGTCCTTCATAAATGCCTGTCTCCTTTCAGAGCCAACCCTTTTTCCACCATACCAAGCCCAATTCAGTACATAGTAGGGTGAAATAAGGGCTCATCCCCACTGGCAATGTGTATCATACAACAGCAGAGGGCATTCTGGTGTAACTTCTTAATTCACCTCATTCTCAGAGCTGGCTGCTTCTTTTTGCTTAGTTTTTCCCTTTTGTGGGAGGAGAATAAGTCATTGAGAAATGTATAGATTACTAAATCATTATCTTGACTCAGGCCCTTACTAGGAAAACTCCCTTTTGTTAAATCACTGGCCACCTAACCATCCACCTGGAAGCCACAGCTTTACTTGGCCATCCTGCTCTCTACCCTTTCTCTCTCTTTCTGCTGTCCACATCTTGCTTTGAAAACGTTATCAAATCAATACTATCACTGCTCTCTAGAATAGTCATGTCAGCTGACCGACTCATGTCTCTGCTCACCTTCCTATCCCTTTCCAGAGCAAAACTCCCTTTCTTGGCCACCCCTCCTGTAGAGGTATTATGATTCCTTTCTGGAATATAGGGGTAGGTAGGTGGTGCAGTGGATAGAGTGCTTGGGTGGGAGTCAGGAAAACCCGAGTTCAAAACCACCCTCAGACACTTATTAGTTGTGTGATCCTGGGCAGGTGATGAAATCCTGTTTGCCTCAGTTTCCTCTTCTGTAAAATGAACTGGAAATGGTAAACAACTCCAGTATCTTTGCCAAGAAAACCCTAAATTGAGGGTGGTGTCCTCACAAAGAGTTGGACATGACTGAAAAAAAATGACTAACAACTGGAATGTAAGTTCATTGAGGATAGCAATTGTTCCTATTTTATATGGGTATCTCCAGTGCCTAGCACTGTGTCTTGTACACAGTAACTTCTTGATTAGTGTTTTCTTATTCATTCATTCATTCATATTCATTGATCAGTAGCTATGTAATTCACTGGTTTACTTCTATTCAAGGACACATACATCAGTGTGGGCATCCCATTTAGGCAGTGCCATTTTGCTTAGATCAGGTAGCAACCTCGCTTGCCTCTTCCCATCATAGTTCAGTTTGTCTGCCCTACACGGAACTGTAAGATCCCTTAATACCAGGGTACCAGAGGAATGGTGGACATTTCACTCTGAGAAATTCTGCCCTTAGAACTCTTCCTTCCTTCAAACCGTCAACGTGGATGTCCTGACATCGATTCCAGGGTCATGTGAAATGACCTCCAACTCCATGTCTATCCTACCATTGCTATTTAGGTTGGATTTGCCAGGCCCTATTAGCTAACTAGCATTTATTAAATGCCCACTGTAAGCCAGGCACTGTGCTAAGCCTTGGGGATACAAAAAAAGGAAACCAAACCAAATCCACCACAAAAGAGTCCCTACCCTCAAGGAACTCACAGTCCAGTGGAGGAAATAACATGCAAACAATGTAAAACATGTAAAAACAAGATAAAATAAGGATAAATTGGAGATAATCTCTCAGGTAAAGGTGTTAAGATTAAGGAGGACTGGGAAGGGTTTCTTGTAGAAGATGCAGCATCTGTTCAGACATGAAGGAAGTCAGAGGAGTTGGGAAGCAGAAAGGAGGAGGGAGAGAGTTCCAGGCAGGAGGATCAGCCAGTGAAAATGCTTGGAGGGAAATGGAGTGTTGTGGAGGCCAGGGTCACTGGATCAGAGTGTGTGGAGGGGTATAAAGTGTGAAGAGACTGGAAAGGTATGAAGGGGTCTCAATACGAATGCCAGAGTGTATATTTGGAAGTATTAGGGAGTCACTGTGGTTTATTGAATGGGATGATGATGTTTGATCTGGTCAGACCTGAGTTTTATCAAGATTACTTGACAGCTAAGTGGAACATGGATGACTGGAGTGGGGAGACCAACCAAAAGGCTCTTATGGTGGTCCAGGCATGATAAGGGCTAGCCCGAAGAATACTACCTTCTTGTCTGTTACCTCTGTGCAGAGATCACAAAGGACTCACAATAATCTATAAACACATAACACAAACCTCATCCCCCTCCAATCAACCCTGCTTCATTAAACACTGCTGTGGAATGATTCTAATTGCCTAAGGCTGTCTGTCTACGGTGACCTTAGCATTTCCTAAGGTCTGACTGCCCCACTACTGCTCCTTCTCCTAAGTGAGCCTAAGCAGTGAGGTTTGGGAGGAGAGGATGGGGTAAACATCTGATAAAGGGACTTTCCAGTTGTGACTATGGAGCAGCCAGCCAATTAGCAACCTGTGAATTCATTATTCAAGCTGTCAGGAGCAACTCAGAGTCATCAGTGATGGAAATCTTGAGTTATTTCTGGACTGAATGATTGATCTGCTGTATCCAAACGACATTTTGATGGGTTCCAGACTTGCTGCAAAGGACGTAATGAGGATAATGAGGATAGCGATGATGATGATAGTGTGATGGATATTACACCTTGCTTCCAAAGAACTCTGAGTGTTTTCACTCCTTTAATCTCATATATCTTCCAACACTCCCTCTAAGGCAGGGAAGGGTAGGTAAGTGGGTTGGGTTTTTAGTATATTACAGGAAAGCCTTTGTTCCACTCAGAAAATTAAAGAATGTCCAAAGCACATAATGTAATGTAATCAAAGTAATCCACATACAAGCAATGCAATTCATTTCCCTCTCCAGAAGTTCTTGGCACAATAGAAAGAGCATTGACTCTTAAGTCAGGGGAGCTCCGTTCAAATCTGGCTTCAAATGTTCTGTGTAGTTTACTTGCCGTGGGCCTCAGTTTCCTCATTTGTAGAATAAGGAAGTTGGACTATATGACTTCTGAAATTCTTTCTAGATTGGGAATTGCTCTGGTGGTTTGAACTCTCAGCACCCCCTTGTAGTTTGGACTTCTCTGGGGAGGGAACTGGACTTGGTAGAGATCAGCTCTAGTTACAGATAAAGCAAGTGAGTAGGGAAACCAAGGTTTTTCCTTTTCCTTTTTTTTCTTTTTTGGTGAAAGATGTTTATTCTTGTCAATTAGAGTAAGAAATAAGAATGTGTCATTTAACAATCCTTCATTAAAGTCTTACTTAGTTGTCTTTTCTTAGAAACCCAGGATTCTCAAAGGTTATGTCTGCAGAGCCTAGGCATGGATTGGCAGGCTCTCCTAAATTGTAAAGGCTTGAAGTATGGGCCTGGGGATGACCTGTACATGTACGTTCAAGAACCCAGGTTGGCTAGGTTTGGAGGAGTACACTAATCACTCAGATGGGCACCAGGCAATGAGATTTGAATCCTAGCAATACTGGAAAACCATTTACTAAGTCATAGAGGGGCTATGATCAGTATTTCGGTGGTGGGGGTCCTCTGATAAAAATCATGGATCCCTAAAGTGTGGATATATATGAGTTATAACAGTAGCATATATTTATATATAGTTGGACAGTTCCAAAATATTGTCACTTACATTATCTCATTTGATTCTCAAATCTATGGTAAGCGGTACTAGGATATGATTTTTTTCCATGATGTATGGGGAAAATCAAGATTAGAGATGAAATGATTTGTCCCAGGCCACAAAACTAGAGGTGGAGAGCTGCCCAGGCCTAAAGTTCTGTGCACTATATACCTTCTTGTCTTGAATACATGCTGCTGTTCTCCAGGATACAAGCAGAACTGAGGAGGTGCCCACTACCAGCCCTAATGCATTCCCATAAGAACAGCTGGCTCTGTTGTGAGCAAGGAAACTGCAGTGTAGACCCGGGGCAGTTTGGGTTAACTTTGCCCTCAGTTTGTAAGATGAATGCAAAAGTGGTTTTTAGGACTTTGGCAAAGAGCTTCAGAGACTCAAGCGAACCTCTCAGACTAAAGTTTTTTAAGCTCCTTGCTGACTGTTTTTAATCTCCTTGCTGGTGGATGACAAATGATTTTATCTTCTTGAACCACTTTTTAACCACTTTGGGTACTGTTTTTTTCCCCACTGGGTTTTCTTTTTCTAATTTCTGACATTTCTTAAACAATAAATTGAACCAATAGACAAATACTTATGAAGCAGCTACTCGGCTCTGGGGACACAGACAGAATAGAAACAGTCCTGTCCTCAAGTAGCTGACATGATATTGAGGGTGACAACACAAACAGACAGAAGCATATACAGAATAAGGAAACACAAGATATTGTAGTGGGGGAGGCACTAGTAACTGGCGGTGCTAGGAAAGGTTTCGTATAGAAGGTAATGCCTGAGCTAAGCTTTGAAGGAAACTACATTCTAGGATTCTAAAGGCACAATGACAGGGGGTCCATTCTGTGGAGTCAGGGAGAAGGGAGCTAGAATGTCTTGTGTGAAGAGGAGAAGGACGGCTAGTTTGGCTGGATCGTAGAGTGCAGGAATGACGACCATGTACCACAATACAGCTGGAAAGGTCGGTTGGGGATAGTTTCAAAGGACTTTAAAAGTCAAAGTGGGGAGTTGGTATTCGACCTTAGAGGTAACAGGGACCCAACAGTTTATGAGTCAGAGTGGTCAGATATGTGCACTAGGAAAATCATACTGACAGTTTTGTGGAGGTTGGATCGGTGAGACTAATTAGGAGGTTCTTGCAATAGTCCAGAGAAGAGGCAATGAGGACCAGATCCAGGGGAGTGACTGGGTAAGTAATGGATATGAGGCTCTGCTTTATTATCCATGTAAAGGGTTTGCTTCTTTCTCCATTTTCTTCCCTCATTCTTTGCTAGCTGGTTGTGACCTTTGCCTGTTGCTAGATGGACTTATTGAATTTTTACAGTTCTTTTTTTTAACATGATTTCCTCATGTCTTTTCTCAGAAGCAGAGATAGCTTTGAAGTCAAGTATAAAGTCTTGCCTCTCAGTATAAAGTTCTACCTCTGGTCTCTAGTGACTGTGGGCAAGTAACTTAAGCTCTCAGGGTTCTAGAGTTCCAACTCTCTACTACTACAAGTTGCAAGGAAGGTCTTATACTGGATTGGCAGATGGACTGTCCTTGGTGTTCCTTATCACAGGTTCAGTCCCTATAGGATTACTTGCCCTTTGATGTTCTTATTGAAGGTATAAACTTATTTGCAACCCAAATAAGGGAGAATAAATATACCTAACCCACTTTAGAGGGCAAGAGAGAAATGAGCTTTTCCCTAAAGAATGCCTACTTAGGTTGGTATTCATTTGTACCCCTTATTCCAGACAGGATGAAATTAACTTGAACTGATTTTCAAGCTGCGAAGACACCTGGTTATCCAAAAACCAGCCTCATGACCCTGAAGAGCAGGGTCACCTGGGTATGTAACGCACATAGATGACAAGGATCCATTTGGATCTCTTCCTAACAGAAAGATTCTCTCATTGTTAGAAATTAGTATGTGGGCACTGGAAGAATGGTTGTATTGCTTATGTAAAGGACCTTCATGATATACTGAGTGCTACTTGAAGGAAATGGACCCCAGAGGTAGTAAGTAATGCAGGAGACATCTATGGTCATTGCAAAATGATTTTTTCTGCTCCACTATAGCATTTTATGAATGTGTATAATTTCTAAATTCCTGAAGAGTGAATCACAACTTCAAAACTGATTTGAAGATTCTTATCCTAGCTGCCATACAGGTATTTCTAATCTGTGTCAGGATGGGCAAGCATGGATAGGTTGGGATTTGCACTGTTAGAGGAAAAGGGATCACAGAAGTCTTGTTGTACACTGGCAGATATCCCTTAAAGAAGGAGAATTTAAAGAGTTTAACCCCCTCCCTTGCCCCTATTTTTGATATCTCTTAATGATTTTGAGAATGAATCTCTGATTCATG
This sequence comes from Notamacropus eugenii, assembly GCF_028372415.1. NCBI lineage: Eukaryota > Metazoa > Chordata > Mammalia > Diprotodontia > Macropodidae > Notamacropus > Notamacropus eugenii. Next base: position 494,649,355 of record NC_092873.1, read on the forward strand.
ACACTTTCCATTATAAATGAAAGTCCAACACCATGTGCAGCACAACGGACACTTTATTTCAGAATAACTGGTTTACATTGAGAATTGGAATCGCAAGAGACTAAAATCAGTGCAGAATTCCTCTGGTCTAAAGGACGAGGGTGTTTATGATTTTGGCACACAAAAAGAGGCTAACAATATACTGGTTGGAAGGATGTGATCAACAGGAGAGACTGACCACATCTAGAGCCATACTGTAATTCTATTTGCAAGCTGTACAACAATGCAATACTAAATGCTGAATAATTATAAAGATTTACGTGCAACTCCATACAAGTTACATTATTCATCTACTAAATATTTTCTCCCATAAGGTGAAGAGATGGACTTAATATTCTGTTCACAGTAGATAAAAAGAGAAAAATTACTGGTCATAGATCTGTGTTGGTTTCTATAGTTATCCATCACAATTGAAAAAACCCTGAAGAAATAGACATTTCTTCGTATTCCCCTTATTTGATTTGGCTGATTAAGTTATTCTGTCTGAAGTTTCTATTTGAATCGAACACTGACTTGATTGTGCCAAAGGGAATTTTGTTACAGTTTGTCTGTCCTTACAACCAGTGTGGGGGACATTATTTGGCTGGTATCAAAGAAATGCTATTATGGTCTGTGTATGTTTTAAATATCCACAACAGGTAGGTCACGCAGAACATCACAAAAGGGAAAATGTGATGTGTGATACAGAGGTTTATTTAAGAATTCAGAATGAGGCTCTGGGGAAGAGATACCCCACTTTAAAGTCATTTCTTGAGATAGAGGGAGAGAAGAAGAAAAAAGAAGAGAAGAACAAAATGAAATTCTGGGGAACAGATGGTTTAGAGGAGAATTCTGATCACCTTGCAATTGACTAAAAATAGGGTTACAGTGCTATCAAATTGTGATAATGAATGGAGGTAACAGAAATTACTCTTACTAAACTAAGCTTACTTATTAAGTTTTCTTTCTTTCCTTCCTTCTTTCTTTCTTTCTTTTTCTTTCTCTCTCTTTCCCTCCCTCCCTCTCTCCCTCCTTTCCTTCCTTCTTTTTTTTTTTTCTGAGATAGAATCCTGAAAGTCAGTCCTTTTGTCTCTGGGCTAATTTGACATGAAGGGGTTAACCATTTCCATTGGGTTCAAATTCCTTTTTGCCTCCCTAAACATATGGCCCAAATTCTCTCCCTTGTTGGTTTGATATTTCCCTGTTTTGATTTGAATTTGGGATTATTCACTTCTGACTACTTGAAATATAACAATGACCAGCAAATGTTTCATTTACAGGATGTACATGATCAGATGTCTGCATATGATAAGAATTAAAAAGTTGAGCAATGAGGATTTGGAGGAGATAAGTAGGCCCAAGTGGAGGATGGCAAGTCTTTGTTTTCTTAGTGGTTTTTCAAGGTTGAGTTCTTCTTGCTGTCTTACTAAGAGGGCCACTGAATAGTCTAGCTGAAGTATTTGTAGGTGGTTCCATATGGGTGAGGGAAACAGGGATGAGCAAAGGTACAGTTATGTGTCTTTTTTTTGCTGATTGAATAAAAACATGTAAGTTGGCAAGGAAGAAATATTTGAACAGAGTAAAAATGTAGCAAGTGTTTTCTGAATTTTCCTTATCCCTAAATCCACAGGAAAGGTGGAGATGGCTAGGAAGCTGATAACATGTTGAAACCAGCCACGATTCCGTGGAAAATACCATTTCCCTTGTCTGCGTAGTGGCAGACTCTTTCACATTGAAGAAAAAAGACAATGGCTTTTTACTTCACTGTAGTATTTTCCTTTGTGGTGCCTGAGTCAGCCTGAAGGTTGCACAATTTAAGAATTACAGGAGAAATGGGATTTCATTGAATTCCATTGTAAATATTCATGGAAGTTTGGAAAACTAAATGGCCTATTACGTGAAGCTGGTCTCAAGTCCAAGTCAGCCATGCAGGGACTGCTTAATCATGTCTTTGGTCAGGGAAATGATGCTTCATTCTCTTTCAGTTATGTCCCTAGCACACACATTCATTTTTGTACGTTATTCTTTTTTTGTTTTGGGGGGTGGGAAATAGCATACTTTTTAATTTTTCTAACAGATTCTTGGGAGAGACAAGAAGGACAGAAGCAGGAATCTAATAAATAAGGAAAAGAAAACTTTTTTTAATTTAAAAAATATGCCCTCAAATAATCTGAATTCCCATATGAGAAGGAATCCCTTAGCATGTCAAATGGATCCTCTGTGGTGGATTTATGGGAGGATATTGACAAGAGTTATATAGGAATGGGCCAACATGAATGTGCTGAGACTTATACGCTGAGGTAGGGACTACCCACCTCAGTGAGGTCATACATCCATTTGAGTGCTGGGGAGCCCCAGAGCGGGGCAAGAGCACGCACATGTAAGTATACTCCCAAAGACTTTGTAAGATACAAAGTTAGTACAGTATTTTTGAGACATCTTTTGTTGGTTCCCCTTGTTTCTACTTGTCATGTTAATGCTTAGAACTTGCCACCATCACTTGAATTTTTGTGCAGGGAATCTGAGTTATCATCAGAAGACTAGGTTGCAGCTTGCCTAGGTGTGGACCTCTAACTCTTCTGGAATTTGAATCCCTGGGGCCAGCCCTGTCTTGGTGCGCCCTGTGTAGTAATGCCTTCCCAAGCCGCCATGCAGGTTTTGTTCATGATTCTGTTCAGGAGCCCATTTGCCCGTTCCTTAAGGCGGAAGTTGTAATAATTAGTGAGGCAGATTGTATTGAGGCCAGAGTGGAGTGGCATGGTGGTGTGTTGGCTAAAGCTTTACTACCCAAAGGCCCAAGATGAGTCAGTGTCAAGGTGGCTGTGAGAGGAGAGGGGAAGACAAAGACAAAAATGAAAACAAAAAAACAAAATGAGAAGGCCTCAGTTTCCTCATCTGTAAAATGAGGGCATTAGAACAGATGGCCTCTGAGGTTCCTTCTAGTTCTAGATATATTATAGTCAATAGTCAATAGATATTTAAGTGCCTACTATGTGTCAGGCACTGTACTAAATGGTAGGGATACAAAAAGAGGTCAAAGTTATTAGAGGGCAAAATGAAGCACTTTGACAGAGAGGAGAAGGGGAAGGGGGGGCAGAGAGGGAGAGAGAGAGAGAGGGAGAGAGAGAGAGAGAGAGAGAGAGAGAGAGGGAGAGAGAGGGAGGGAGAGAGAGAGAAAGAGAGAGAGAGAGAGAGAGGGAGGGAGAGAGAGGGAGAGAGAGAGGGAGAGAAGAAACAGGAAAAGGAATTCTGTAGGAAAATGATATATATATAAAAAAAAGATTATCTGACCAAGACATTCTTTTGAATATACTGGCATCTCAAAGGATTTTCTATAAGTCATTAAGGTCAGTGTTTCCATTGTTCCAATTAAGTTTTAATAGTTTGCTAAGACTTATATTTTCTAGACTTATTCAGCTATTAAATCCACAGTTTAAGTACCACCTGGGGTGAGCAGAGAAGCAAATGACAAAACGGAATGGAAATGAGAATTAACCTTTGTAAACACAGATTAGTAGCATCGTGGCACAGTAGATTGTCAATCAAAACAAGACTGGGTACAGAGTCATCGGCCTTGCGTGTACATTATTGCCAGTGACAAGTAGGAGATTCTGTGGACTCACAAGTCTATCTTTTTGTTAATCAAAATTGAACTACAGGTGAGTAGTCCATCCACCTTTTCCAGTTCTGTGTTGGTGACAGGTATCAGCATGTGGTCCTTCAGTTTTTCAAACACCTATGGTAAGAATAAATGAAAGATTGAAAAAGAGGATCACATTTTTTGGGGGCAATTCCTTTCAACTCTTATTCTATCCTGAATCAAAAGATTATTAGTGCAATAAAACATTTAAGCATTTAAATCAGTTATATGATTAATCTTGCCATTTATTTCATCTCAAGGTATGGGTGAAACACACACGTACGTGTACACACACACACACACACACACACACACACACACACACATACCCCTTATTCACAGAACTGATGCAGTGGTTTGCCACTCACTGTTCTGAGGCAGCTAGGTGATGAACGTGTTATAATTCAATTCAGTATTGGTTGAGTACATACTAGGTATATGGTATGGTGCTAGATATGTACAGAGATTTGCTTGTTTGTTTTTAATGACAATATGGCACAGTGAAAAGATGTTAATTTTAGAATCAGAGAACCTGAATTTGAATCCTGGATCACCGCTTACTATCTTGTATGACTTTGGACTTGTTTCCTTATCTGTAAGATGAAGGGATTGAACTACATGACCTTTGAGGTTCCTTATGTCTCTCAATCTATCAGTCCTATGATCCTTGCCTTGAAAATGCTTGCTTACCTTCTACTGGGGGAGATATAGTAAGGGAATGGTTAAGTTTAACACAAAACAGGGAATGGTGGGGTCAAAGATGATGTCAAAGTATTACAGAAATATTCATAACCTTTTTCTGAGTCCTTGGTTTTTCTGGCAGAATGATGAACCCCATGGATCCCTCCTCAGAATCATGTTTTTATATGCATAAAATAAAATACTTACACTAATGAAGGAAACCAACCACGTTGAAAGCTATCAAAATATATTTTTTTAAAAAAAGTTCACAGATCTCAGGTTAAGAACCCCTTTGATAAGGGGAAATTTGAAAAGTGAAAGAATATTTTCAGCTGAAAAAGATTGGGTTTTTATGGGAAATGTGATGTCTAAGTGGAACCTTGAAGGAAGACAGGGTTGTGAATGGAGAAATGAGAAGGGAGTCCATTCATTAAATTCTCACCTTTTCAGGAAGTCATTTTGAGTAAGCAAACCACTTTAAGATCATTCAATTCAACATTTATCATGTGTCTACTATTTGCTGGGTACTGTGTTGGGTGCTGGGTATGAGGACACAAACACAAAATGGTCCCTGCCAATAAAAGGAGTGGGGGTGAAATACATCTTGTCTACCTGGGAACTAATATAAAGTACTTTCAAGAGGGAGACAGTGCTAGTAATTTGCAGAAAGATCTGAAGAAGAAAGTTAGATTTCCTATGAGAAGAATGGATTTCAGACATGGGGGACCACTTATGCAAAGTGAGGGATGGGAAATGGACTGTCCTGTCCAACCAACAGCAAATAGACCAGTTTGACTGATAGAATGATAGAAAGTAGACTGATGAGAAAGTAGAGTGTGTGAAAGGAAATTATATGAAATAAGAACCTCATGAACTAGTCTTATTTTCCTAGAACTCCCCAGCTTTCATCTGGTTATAATTCAACCATCTCCTGTTCCAAAAGTTTTTGTTCTTGGCTGAATTCAATATTTCTTCAAGTTTTCTTTCTCACTTATTTCCTTCTAGTCAGTCACCTCAAATCTAACCCCTCAGTCCCCACCATGCTTTTCCAAAGTTTCCCCAAGGCTCAGTTCTTTTCTGTCTACATTCTCTGTCAGAGAACTGATTGGTTTTCTAGTTTGACTACTGCCTCTCTGAAAATGACTCAGATCTCTCTGTCCATCCTTGATCTCTTACCTAAGCTCTAGTCTCATATCTCCATTTGCCTCCTGGACATTTCCACTGGAATGCCTTGCCATGATTTCAAACTCAAGTTGTATGTCCTAGAAAAAGGCTTGGGGGTGTGAGAGGAATGACTGAATAGGGAGCTGCATGAGTTTATAAGAGTGCCATATTTGGATTGGATATCTCATCCTGGGACACCTCGGCTTCTCAAAAGCTGTTATAGGGTATGCTTATAGTCTCTGGCAAGCTATAATGCACATAGCATCTTAGACCCTATGGACCCTGGAATTTATTTTTCAAGGACAACCTAGCCAAGAGTGGATAGATGTTCATTACCAATAGGCTGGTCACTAAATGATCCAGGTATAGGGGCTGGCCTGTGTCAGAAATGTAGCTTCATGGTTATTAAAAATGACTACCTTTTCCTCACCATTACATAAGAGATGAGCTAAGTGCACATGTGGATCTCCATTTTGGGTGAATTTAATCTGCTTAGACAGAAATAATTTTACTTTGATATTTCTCCACCTACATTGCTAGAAAATAAAGCATCATTTAGATCAGGGGTTCTTAGCTTCTTTTTTATTTCCTGGATCCCTCTGGCAGTCTGGGGAAGCCTATGGACCCTTTCTCAGAATACTGCTTTTAAATGCATAAAACACAGAGGATGGCAAAGGAAGATAATTGACTAAAAATCCCTGAGTTAGAGGATGGCTTTCTACCCAGGTGAGTCTTAAAATGGTAACTGAGCATTATCTGACAGTAAGAGCTACAAGGTATAAAATTTGAAATTTATAACCACACTAGCAAAAAAACCCATGAAAGCCCAAGTATTAAAAAAATCAATCTTACAAAATGTAGCAGCATTTTGCAAAAACCAAAACCGATATACACCCACTGTACCTCCAATGAAACAAAACACCAGGGAGCCCTGTTCTCTGGAGTGGTTACTGTTACGATTTTTTTTAAAAAATATTTTTGGGTAACAGAAAAGCAAAAGAAATTTTGAAACAGGAATACTGCATATGGTTGTAATTCTATAATAGGTAATAGGGAGGGACTGCAAACCCAGAGGCCCAGCCAATTTCTTGGGTAAACAGCAGCAAGAGATGCCACTCTAAGACGTTGGTCAGAAAAAGGTAAAAGGCTGGTAAAGATTAAGGAAAACTTGAGAGTTGGTAAGAATGTGACCTGTTTGGGAGCCCTCACCAGAGAGAAGAATAAACCTCTGGTAGCAGTTGTGTTCCTTCTGGCTTACCCAGGCCTCCCCCATGTTAGCAATTGCAAATATTTACTTGCCTGATTCTCTAAACTTTAGGACTATCTGCTAAGAAAAGGCAGGGATGGTCGGGATGTGGGTGGGAAGTACTCCAGGAGAGTGTGAGTGTCTTGAGGGCAAGCACTTTCATCCTTCTATATTTGTAATGCCAGAGCCTAGTGTAGTAGCTGAGACATAGCTGGCTCTTCTTAATAAATGCTTACTGATTAACTGAATATTGCAAATTAGCCTAAGAATGACAAAGTATTAGGAAATATTTTGATATATTCTGATAACTTAAGATATCAAGAAACAAAATTCAGTGGTTACTTTAGAATTTTATGCCACTAGTCTTCCTGTTCTCTTTGGTGAAAATATTTTATTTGATTTTCTCGGAGCATACAAGGATACTTCTTTCACAAAGCCTTCAGGAATGTGAACAGTTTAACAGTTAAACGGATTATGAACTAGAAAGGCAGATATGTAGTAACTCCTGCTAAACAGGATTAACGAGAAATGACAAAAGTGGGAAAAAAAAATGCCTTGAAGTCAAGTGAAGATTCTTGGATTGGGAAGGGAATTCCAGTGCTGCCCTTGGGGAAAATTCCTTGGAACACAAGATCTAGAGACCCTTCAGACGTAGAGGGACCGTTTAGTTGGTTATGGTGCATAAATGACAAAATATAAATAGTAACTGTTTCTCTTTTGGCCAGTAACCCTGAGGGTTTTCCTCTCCCAGTTTGATTTTTTTTTTTTTTTTTATTAAAGGGGCCATCCTTAGACTCACTTCTTAAAGAGGCCTAATCACTGAATGGGTGTTTCCTCACTCAAAGTGAGAACCTGAACAGATCTTTGCCTAAAAGGCCAGGGTCTCCCACTGGATCCTGGGCTATTTCCAGCTATCCTGATGAATATCTGGTCATTGTACCTAGATGGCTCTAGAGGAGAAAGTGAGGCAGGTGACCTTGTACAGCCCTCCCTCACTCAAATCAAAGTCAACTGCAGGTCCTGTCATCATCTCTCTGGTGTCACGGTCCTCTTTGAGAATGAAGGACAAACACAGCTCCTTCACCTTTCTGATGGGGTACTGCTTTTTGCCACTTGGAAAATGTAGCTTCTGGTTATGTGAAACACTGTCTGTGACCACAGTGCCTCCTTAGGACACTTATACTGCTTCCAAGTCTGAGCCCAATGGGCCTTGTTGTTTTTGACATGAGATACTCCACCTCTTCGTTCCTTACTTTTGCACTGCCTGTTCCCCATGCCTGGAATGTACTCCCTCCTCATAACCCTTTGTTTCCTTCAAAACTCTGCTCAGTGTCATACATGAGGCCTTTTCTGATGCTCCCCCACCAGCTGTTGGTGTCCCACCAAATTTACCTTGTGTTTATTTTGCAAATGCCCATCTATGTTCATGTTGTATTTCTTGATGGATTATGATGGATTATTCTTGATGCCCCTTCTCGAGGGCAGTGTTTCACTATTGTCTTTGTATCCTCAGCACTGAGTATGGTGTTTAGCACATAGTAAATGTTAGTAAATGGTTTTGTTTTCTTTAACTAAGTTTTAATAAGTAAATTTTTTTATTTAAAAAATAAATAATATATAATTATGTATATATGTAAGTAAATGCTTAGTAAATGCATATTGATGGACTAGGGAACGTGGACTTCTTATTAAAGTTAATGTCTATCTGTACCCTCTATCCCATCTCATTCCATCTTATCCCATCTCTGTCCTATCCCATCCCATCTCATCTCTATCCCATCTCATTCCATTCCATTCCATCTCAATCTTGTTCCATTCCATCTCTATCCCATCTCATCCCCAAAAGTTATTTTCATTACCCAGCTACATTATTTCCATCTCCATAGAGTTTAAATCTTTCCCCCTACAGCTTACAAATACACAACTGCCAAAAAAAATTGCTTGACCTTCATACTATTTCAAACAATTTCCTTTGCTTTCTCATGCCCATTCACTGCAAAACTTTTGGAAAGAGTAGACTACACTGTCTCTAATTCCTCACCATCCTACTCCTTAGCTGCTTGCAATCTGTCTTTCCTCCTATTGAAACAATTTTTTCCAAGGTCACAAAACAGCTTGTTGCCAGAATCCAATGGTTTATGTTTTGGCCTCATTCACTTTGACTTGTATTTGATACTTCAGATACTCTTTGTTCCTTTAGCTTCTCTAGAACTGTATTCTAGAGCACCTCTTATTCCTTGTATAACCACCAAACCAAGCCTGGGACGGTTTTTCCTGTTGTTTTGTAGGTGGGGGATTAACAGAGGGGATTGTTGAGGCCTCTGTAAGGGATTTACTGTGTTGGTTTAAGTGACATTCTTCAGAGACACAGAGGGGAACTCTCAGGTGAGAAGGCTGAGAAAGACTTTGAATACCACATGTCTGTGCTCCAAGCTATGGACATACACTCCCATCATGTTTCTAAACTTTAGGGCCTATTTATCTTGCTCCCAAATGAAGAGCTCATTTATACTTGTGTCTTACTTGGCATATTCTAATGTGTAGAACTGCTCCAGTTTCTCTTTGCTCTTTTGCTGGAAAAATGGTGTTTACTCACTGTTCACTATTTGTATTGGTCTTTTGTGTAACTACCTCTTGGTGAAGATGGGCTAAGCTGACAAGTGTGAGCTAAGGGCTACCCTTCCCCTTAAGAGTGATCAGGGAAGTGGCTTTTGTTCTGGACTTGTTGCATGCCTAGAACAGAGACATTTGAGGGGTAGTAGGTTGATATAATTCTATAATGTTCCTCTTGGGGACCACAGGAGGTCCTCCCACCTCTCCTTCTTTCTGCAGAGTGAGTCTGACTTCAAATCATATCTAGTCATACTACTCTTGCAGCATTTAAATATTTGGACAACTTAAAACACATGATTTTATTCATGGGGGTATACATACGTTATGCTTAAATATTGGTGTTTCCCAAGGTTCCGTTCTAGACTCCCTTTATTCTCCCAACTTTCCCATTATTATCTACTCCATTCCCATAGCTTTGATGATTATCTCATCATCTCATATCTATACTTCTATCCTAACTTCTTTCAAAAGCTCCAGTTCCATATTTCCAACTGCCTACTGGATATGGATTTCTCACCATCACTTCAACTTAAGTCTAAAACCAAATCCATCCTTCCCACTCCTATCTAACTTACCTAGCCTCTCAACTTCATTTCTGTTGATGGTACCACCATCCTCCTACTCTTCAAGCCTGCCACAATCAACACAAAGACCTTCCATGGTTCTCCATCACCTGATGTAAAATCTGTGATTCTAGAATTCAAGATCCAATACAACATTACTCTTAACTTACTCACCCCTTCTTATGTCTTACTCTTCTCCATGGCATCCCAGCCAAAACAGATTTGTGTGAGCCTTATTTCTCTCTTGCCCTTTCCTATATACCAGTCTTTGTTCCTGATACAGGTACTCTCAGCTCTACCATTTGCCTCCATCTTTTGAAACTCATCTCTCTTTTCAAGGCCTTATTGAAATGTGATCTTCTCAACTCACAGCACCTGAGGGCAAGTGATCTTTCTCTAGTTAAATGCAATAAAAAGAGATATTGGTAATTTAGAGAGTGTCCAGAGTAGAACAACCAAGATAGTGAAGGACTATGAATCCATTTCACATGAAAACTGGCTGAAGAAACTGGGCATATTTAAGTTAGAGAAGAGAAAACTTGGGAAGAGAGGGGAAACGACATGAGAGCTGCCTTCAAGCACCTGAGGCCTTGAACTTGTTCCATTGGGCTCTAGAGTGCAGAACATGGAGAAATGGGTGAAAATTGCAAAGGGGCTAATTTAGGTTAGATGTAGGGAAAACCTTCTTCACAACGAAAGCTAAGAATGGAATGGCATGCCTTGAGAGGTGGTGGGTTTCTCTTCTGTGGAACTCTTCCTGCAGAGGTTGAATGAACACTTGTTGGGTAACCTACCATGGTGATTCCTTTCACATATGAATTGGACTAGATGGTTGTTGAGGTCCCTTTCAACTCTCAAATTCAGTGATTCTTGGGAAGTTCTCATGGTAACTTCCCTGGTTCTCTCTCTTCTCACATCCCATTCAACTTTATGACTTCCTAATTTATGTTTATGTCTTACTCCCAGTATTAGATGATAAACTTCTTCAGTTCACAGATAGTCCCTTTCCATCTTTGTAGTCCCAGCACCTGAGAGAGTGCCTTGGTATTAAATTAATGTTTGTGGAATTGAACTGAAGTGACCCCAAGATGAGAGATCAGGAGATTTTGGGAAAGATTTGCCACAAAACAACGAAGCTCATTAAAAATCCATTTTAAAATGAATGCCTAGATTTTGGAGGTACAATTTTGTAACTAGAGATAGATGGCAGACTGAGAACTAGGTGTGGAGATTCATAAAATACTAGAGATGAATTTATACCTCTGGTTACGTATCATCCTAGGATTTAGAAGTGGAAGAAGCCTGACAGCTCACATTGCTCAGTTTCCTCATTTTGCAAGGGGGAAAATTAAGCAAGTAGAAATGAAATCTGATGAGGAAGAGCAGTGTAGTCTAAAGGGGCTTGGACTTGGAAGAGGGAAGTCAGGGAACATTTTGATTTCAGCTTCTTTCTCTATAAAACATTTATACAGATTTACATCTGCATCATGGGACTGCCATAAGGTTTAGGTGAGGTAATGTATATAAACTGATCCCTGGATAAATGTTGACTCTTATGACTATTTGCCTGCTATTTGTCACTCAGATAGCAAGTGACGGATGCAGGATTAAAATCTGGTCTGATTCCAAATCTGGAGCGCTTCTTATTACAACCACACCACCCCAGAAACTTATTTGAAAAGCCTTGAATACAACTAATGACTTAATCAATCAGGATATAGTAAGTGCCTATTATGACTTTTGAAATACCCTGTATCTACACACATACACATGCACACACATATACACTATATACATATGTACACACATAAACATACCATACAACACATTTCATCAGTGTAGGGAATTCCTACCATTGATGCAGCTCAATAACTTTTTTTGCTATTTGTAATCTATATACATATTGTATAATAATTTAATCTATTTATAATAGAGCTACCCAAGATACTGAAAGGCGAGATCATATAGCTAACATGGGTCTGCGTCAGGATTTGAACTCAGACCTTCCTGTCCTCAAAGCATGCTGTCTCTCTACAATAGCTATGTTTTTGTGAGGATATCTGTTCATTAAAAAACAGAAAATATAATGGCATTTTGAAAATACATATTTGCTATACTTATTTAGGAAGTATAATGAAAAAGAACCCTTCTCATTTAGTGACTAGTATTAGAAATGAAAATCTCCCAGCTAGGGTGGTGGGACTTCTGAGATAGCCCAGAAAGCTTGCATTTACCTTGGCACTCTCTGGGTACTCTTCTGGGGCCCGGTGCAACAAGACATGTCCTTTGTTCGGGATGTTTAAGTACACACAGTTTGCGGCCACATCATCAGGCACGGTCAGTTTGTCGTAGCGATGGTCACTCATCTGCTGCATGATCTATAAAGAAAAACAAAGAAGTCCCTTTTGGAACAGTTGCTGAAAGCTCCCAGAAAGGGCCACTTCTCAGCCCCAAATGAAGTTCTACGTGAGGTCCAGAGCATTTCTCTATATGGAAGTTCCCTTCTGGACCATTGTTTCCCTACTTGAGACATACTACAGTCCAGAAAAATACTTAAACTCTGCTCAGACTTCTGCAGTCTTAACAGTTGATTCTCAAAGGAGGAGGTATGGTAGTAGGAAGGATACCAGCTCTATAATCAGAAACTCTGGGTTCCTTCTGCCTCAGATGCTTCCTGCCTCTGTGACTTTGGACACTTAATCTCCTTGGGCCTCAGTTTACTCATCTGTAAAATGGATTGATTAGATTAAGGGTCTCTGGGGTTCCCTCCCAGTTCTCAATCTATATTCCTCTCATCTGCTTCACATTTTCCTGTTTCTCCATCCATAGACAGAAGCCAAAAAGTTCAGATTATATAACATTGTATGTCAACAGAAAGGGCAGTCAGAAGTTTTTGGTTTGTCTCCCCCCTTTTTAATGTCAGTAGGTTTTATGAAGTAAGGACTTTGGGTGCAGTTGATAGAGCACTGAGCCTGGAATCAGGAAGACTTGAATTCAAATATGGCCTCAGAGACTTACGAGCTGTGCGATCCTGGGCAAGTCACTTAACCCTGCTTGCCTCAGTTTCCTCATCTGCAAAAAATGAGCTGGAGAAGGGAAATGGCAAATTACTGCCAAGAAAACCCCAAATGGGGTCATGAAGGGTTGGACATAACTGAAATGACTGAACGACAATTTTTTTTAATGCAATTTATTTCATTGAATGGGTAACACAGGAATACTATTCCTTTCCTTTAGGATCATGGTTTTAGAACTAGAAGGGACATTAGAAAGTAATCTAGTCCAATTCTCTTATTTTTTGGATGAGGAGACTAAGGCCCAGTAGGTTTGGATTGCTTCTTCACATTACATAATTAGTCGTGGTAGAATCAGAATTTGGACCCAAGTCCCTGGATGGAAAGTTCAGCACTTCTTCTTCTCGACCCTGTTATCTATCTCTCAAATGTTGGAGCATTGAGGACCAGATGAAGATTCTCCCTTCCCCAGACCCAGTAGGGCTGACGGCAGTGGGTAAAGCACATTAGTCAGAGCCTTTGGGAATGCTGAGGTCCCACCCCTCCTGCCTTTTCCCTCCCTGGTACAGACCAGGAGTCACCCTCCCTTCCCTCCCAGTGCCTTTGGGACCGATTTTACACCCTCTGCCCTTAGCATCACCTGAGGCAGAGGCCTCATTGCCCAATGCTGAGTACACTTCTGACTCAGTATCCCCAGGACACTCCCTTAGCTTCCTCACATTTGTACCTCTGATCTATTTCCTCTGCTTGAAATGTCCTCCCCATGCCTCTCTGCCTATCTAAATTCTAGCCATTCTTTAAGGCTCAAATCTCCAGTCCCCTGCAGAAGGGATCTACCCTCTGAATGATTCTAATATGTGTGGCTTATACCACTTAATTATCACTGATCACTGACTCCTGTTGCTAGTTTTTTAAAAAATATGTGTCTTGTTATTAATTATCTTTTCATAAGATAAAGTCTATTGAAAGTAGTTAGTGAGTTGGTCTTATACTATGTGACTGATTCCATTGTCCCAGAAACTCTAAAACTATAAACTTGGGAAAAGTTGCTCATTTGCACCAATAGAGAGAGTTTTCTCATAAAAATTCCCTACACCAAAAAATCTTGGGTCTAGGACTCCCATCCCCTCAAAAAAAATTCTTGTGGTATTTGACATCTAAGGTAGGGTTGAATCAACTTGGCTCTACAGTTGAATTTTTCTATTTCTTTAAGGGTTTTCAATAAACATTCAACAAGCATTTATTAAGCACTTAACATGCTCCTAAAACTGTGCTACATGATGGGGGTACAAAGAGAACACACAAGTTCAGTCCTCAAAGATCCTGCTGTCTGCTGCAAGCTTGGGTCTGCAGGTTCACATTAGGGCCACTTGTGGTAGAAATGGGAAACAATTAATCAGTCCTACTGAATGTGTTGACAAGAACTCAGTGAGTGTACAGTATTTACCTTCTTTTGTTTTCTCTTGACCTTTCATTTTCCATCAGTTTCGGAACAATTTGGGAACATGCATGCAGAAGATTTTTTTTTTGCTATGTGTGAACTTTTCCTAGATTGACCTTTATGAAAAATTTTTGTTTATAGGAAAATTCAAAGAAAATTTTGATGTGGAGGCATTTTTTTCTATAAATGTTATCAGACAATGTCTGTGTTCCAAGAGGTGTTAGATCCCTAGCTGAAAAACAGTAGACTTTCATCTAAAATTTCCCAAACAAAATAACTTTTGTTAACAAACACTGTATACAATTTAAATCTCTATAAGAGATGTAGATAATCATAAAAACACTAGAAAGAGAGATGCTTAAGAGAAAGAAAACATTTAGACATGAGAAGGGCCCTACTATCTTCTACCCTGCTCTGACTACCACCTAAATACACCAAGCAGTGACTTAAGCCATTCCATTAAAAGAATATCCAATCTACTTCTAAACTCTTGATTCTGCCAGAAAGAGCTTACTTAATATTCTGTTTAGTACAATTTAGCTTTTAGCTTTGCTCCTAAAGGTACCTGCCCCAAGGGCAGCACTTCTCATATTTTTTGTGTCAGGACTCCTTTATACGCTTAAAAATCATTGGGGATCTACTAAGGAGCTCTTGTTTATGTGGGTTATATCCACATATTAGAAATTAAAACATTTTAGTATTATCAGGAAAATAGTTTCAAGCTTGTGGAACTCCTAAAAGGGTCTCAGGCAGACCCAGGAGTCCCTGGACCACAGGCTCTAAAACTTGTTAGTCTTAAGGACACTCCTTTAGAATCTCAGAAACTGAGGATCCCAGACTATGTGTCTGAGTTCCTACCTTCCAGTGAGAAAAGGCTCATTTTCTTCTAGTAGAAGTCTTTTTTAAAAAATATATTCATTTTATTTATTTTTAATGTTCTACAATCACTACCATAAAACTTAGATTTTTTCCCCCTACCTGCCCCCCCCACCCCCCTCCCTCCTCAAGATGACATACATTTCTATATAAGATCTACACATACATTCTTAATACATTTTCACTATAGTCAGAGCAGAAGTCTTCATGGCTTCTTGTCCTTTGCTCCTTTTTCAGAGTCCTTCAGTTAATCAATTCAAAATACATTTATTAAGCAAATTTATTAAGTGTGCAAGGCACTGTGCTAGTACCTTAGAAAACAAAGAGGAAAACTGAAAGTTTTTGCCCTTAAGGAGTTTACAAAGTAATGAAAATGGGCTATAGAAGGGATATGCCACCAATAGGAAGGAGTATGACACAAAGCAGAATGTGATAGGAGCCAAGGACAGATCAAGCAAAGTGTCCTTAGAAAATCTGAGGAAGCAGAAAAAGAACGGACACTGTCTGAATACTGATTGAAGCATTCTGTTTTTCACTTTCTTTCATTTTTTCTTTTCTTTAAGTCTGCCTGTCCAAAATGACCAATGTGGAAATGTTTTATGCAATTGCACATTTATAATCTATATCTGATTGTTTACCATCTCAAGGAGAGAGAAGGAGAGGGAGGAAGGGAAGGACAGAGTTTGGAATTCAAAATTTTAAATAAAAAGTTTTAAAAATTAGAAAAAAAGAAAATTTGAGGAATCAGAATCACTTTTATCTGGGGATAAAACTATGATTTGGGAACCATAAACCATAATCAAATCGACTCTCTCAATGTTCCTGGTTGGGACATGTCTATCTACTGCTTTAAAGTCACACTCCAAATTTCTATAATTCTCTGGACAAAAATGGTGGTGACAATCAGGAAAGGCTTCATGGGAGAGGTGACATTTGAGCTAGTCTTTGAAAGAAAAGGTGGATTCCAACAGGGAAAGAGGAGAAGGGAGTACATTTGAGGCATAAGAGTGGTGGTGAAGTCTGTGCAAAATACATGGAAGTTGGAGAACGAATGAAAAGAATGTAGGAATCATAGGATCATAGAAATGGAAGTGTTCTTAGAGGTTACTTATTTCAACTCTCTCATTTTACAGATAAAGAAGTTTAGATCCAGGGAAGAAAAATGACTTGTCCAAGGTTGTACAGCTGATAAGTATCAGAGGTAGGAATACCTAGCATTTCATTGTGGCTGGAATATAAAGTTTGTTCACACTATGTGTGAGTGGTGGGGCATACACCTGGAAAGATAGGCTGAAAGGAGATTGTGGGGGACCTTAAATTTCTAACTAGGGAATCTGTTTCCACTTTTCATCTGAGACTCTGTTTGGTTTCAACTCAATGGAATAAGATGCCCAAGTCAGGCACTCTCTGGTGTGTGTACACCTAAGTCCTTTTCCTTTTCTAGCTTCCCATTAGACAGAAGCAATTTGAGGGCAGGGGCTCTCTCTCTCTCTCTCTCTCTCTCTCTCTCTCTCTCTCTCTCTCTCTCTCTCTCTCTCTCTCTCTCTCTCTCAAACTGTGTCTCCCATGCTTAGCAAGGTATCCAGCACATAGTAGTGCTCAGATATTTATTGAATTAAGTAGAACTGAATAAAAGCCAGGGGACAAAACAATACCCAGGAGTGGAGATCAACAAGTGTTAAAAGTTTTAGCAAGATCATAGAAAATGAGACTTTTTTAGAAAAAGGCCATTGGTTTTTAACAATTAAAGAGATTTTTGTAACCTTGAAGATGATAGTTTCAGTCAAATGTTGGGGTTGAAAGTACGGGCGATGAGGTGTCTTTTTCTCCAAGTTTGTTTGTGAAATAAAATGGGGGTTATAGGAGGATAGCTTGAGGGGATGGCAAAGTTAAACAAACTTTTGAGTGTTTTTGTTCTTATGTTTTTAATTTTAAGGATAGAAGAGACCTGAGCATTGCTCCAGGCAATATTGAAGACACCAGTACATAAGAAGAGATTGGTTAGGTGGGTTGGGGGAGAAAGTGAAGAGAGAGAGAGAGAGAGAGAGAGAGAGAGAGAGAGAGAGAGAGAGAGAGAGAGAGAGAGAGAGAGAGAGAAAGAGAGAGAAGGAGAGATATCCAAAGTGCAAATTCCTGAAGAAGATGGAAAAGGATGGGATCATGAGCCCAAGGTGGCTAGCAAGGGTTGACTATGGCAAGGATAAGGGGAAGGGACCAGTAGAGGGGAAAGAGAATAAAGGTAAGACAGAAAAAAGTGAACAAAGGAGCAGAGAAGGAATGTAGATGGGATGAAACAAACAAGTAGGGGATGAACCTTGGAAAGAAGGGGCCACCAAAGATTCTGATTTTAAAGGAAAGGATGAATAAGAAGAGATACAGAAGTCTAGAGCAGAGATGAGGAAGCTTATGGCAGATGATTTCAATCTTCATAAAACAAAAAAAGAAGATCATTTGTTGAGAGACAAGTGACGGATGTAGTGTGGGAAGCTTGAGTTCACAGGAATAGGTTTGGAACAGCTACTGTGAGAAGAGGATAAGGAGTCAGCAGTGAATAAAAGGATTGTCACATAGTGGAGAGGGCCAAGTTTACATTAGCTTGAGTTTGCAGCAAACCCAGCCTCATCGGCAGCTTCCTGCTTCCTCCAGGAGCAGATGCTGGGGACAGTCAAGGATTAGCAAGTAGAAGGGTCAGAAGAGTGAAATAACAACAGGGAAAGGGGTTTGAGGACATTGAAATGGCTGACTCCAGGATCAAGATGGAAGCAGGGGAAATGAAGCTATATCAGAAACAATAAATAAATACTTACAAATAGATCTAGAATGATTTGAAGTAGATTTCATTGTTGTTCAGTTGTGTTAGACTCTCTGTGGTGTCATTTGAGGTTTTCTTGGCTAAGATACTGGAGTGGTTCGCCTTTTCAGCTCATTTTGCAAATGAGGAAACTGAGGCAAACAGGATGAAGTGACTTTCCCAGGGTCACACAGCTAGGAAGTATTTGAGGCCAGATATGAACTCAGAAAGATGATTCTACCTTTCTCCAGGTCTTCAAGGGAATCTTGTCCTTCATTTTACAACTGAGGAAACAAACTGAGGCCCAGAAAGGTTAAATGACTTTTCCTAACCTGCAAATGGCAGCGTCAGGTTCCAGTCCTCTTACTCAAAATCCAGCATGCTTTCCATTGCACCACGTTGTTGAATGACTGTCCAAGGAGAACAGAAGGACAGAGAGATTGGATGTCACAATGAGGGAGAATGACAGAGAGAGGAGGAATGAGGCAATGGAAAAAAGGAATTTCAGAGTTCAGGATCTTAGAGATGGAGAAGCTTTGGATGATGATGATGAAGTCATCCTGAAGGGTGACTGAAGTGGAGAAGCAATGGAAATTATACAAGTTGAGGTGGTCGAGGAAGCTAGAGACAAAATTATTATGAGCCATTAATGGGAATATTGACACCATCAAAGAAAATGGTGGGCATCAGGCTGGAGGTTATGAGCATGAGCCAGTTGCTGAAGTCAATGGAGGGTTCAAGTACTATCCTAGAGGGTGGTAGGGGACAGTGACAACACTGGAGTCAGGATAATAGAAATGGATGGTAGGAACATACAAGGAGGGGAGGAGATAGGCTACTTCTTTTCTTGCTACCACTGCACTATAGTCCCCTGCCCCTGCCCCTGCTCCTTTGTAGGGTTCTCCCATAAGACAAAGTGAAAGACAGGGTCCCTGTTAACAGAGTTTGGGGAGGAGTAGGAAGGGACAATTATGTCCTCTCCTACCATGACTGTATCCCTTTTTGGACTCTCTTCTCTAGGGGATTCAACTGTCTTTCTCCTAGATTGAAAAAATTTTCCTTCTGCTACCCCTTTCCTCATCTCTTTCTTAGCTCTCTTCAGCTCAGATTTAGCCTTGCCCAATCCCCACCCACTCTGCCCTCCCTTCCTCTAGGATCCTCATGTCTCATTACCAAACTCCTCTTCATCTCATATACCTTCCTCATATTCTTTGCATCCATTAGATTATAAATTCCTTGGGGGCAGGAGCCATCGTTTGCCTCTTTTTGTATGCCTAGTGCTTAGCACATTGGCTGGAACATAATAGACACTTCATAAATGTTTACTGATTGATCTTCTTAGATCCCATCCAAGGAGGTTGGACACCCCCCCCACCCCAAAGTCAGGGTTCCACAGGCAGAGCTTTCAAAAACATGAGGCCACTTATATGCCATCAGGTAGAATCAATGAAGGACTAGTGGAGAAATCTAAATGGATAAGTAACCTTGGGCCAATGAACTTGTTTTTTTTTTAATTTGACAGCTAAATTTCAACATAATTGGTTTCCTTTGTAATCTTCTGTATTTTATGTTATGTAATTAAAAACATTAAGGGATCCACAGATTTCACCAGACTGCTAAAAATGTCCATAACATGAAAACAGGTTAAGAACTTGTTTTAAAACTTTGAGTTTAGAAAAAAAAAAACTTTCCCTGAAAAAAGAGAAAGCTTTCCTTCCAGCAATGTGGCTGATTGGGTAACAATTCCCAGAATTCTCAGAAACCAATACTGTAAAAACCAGTCAGATGGATAGCTCATAATCCATAGATGAAAAAAATCCACAGATGTTTACTGCTGTTTTATGGCTTATGTTCATATGGAGAGATGGGACAAAATTATGGAAGGCAAAACCAGGCTAAAGTTATGGAGTTATAGTTTTCCCTCCTTTCATGCTCACTCTTAATCATCTGGTGAGAAATAATCAGAATAATGGGCAGTTTGCAGCCAGCAGAACAGAAAGCTGTCTTTGGATTCAGGAGGATCCAAGTTCCACCTGTGACATATGCAAGAATGGGGTTCCACTGGTTATCCCATACACTTAAAAGTAATTAACTTTGTTAGGTTCAACTAACTCCTTCTTGACTGAATCAATTAGTCAATTAAAATAGATGACAAGGACCAGGTCAGTTTCTTGAATCAAAGCCACTGGATGAGACTGGGAGAGGGGGAACGGGGCCATTATATCGTGTTCCCCCATGATATAATTATTTTAACTGGCTATACAAGAGCCCCAGGCAACTCTTTAAAACTGTAACTTATGGAGTAGTTACTGATCTATAGATGCCACAAATGACAGCACTTTAAATTATTTTTGGGGAAGATTAGAAATGCAGTTTCATTGGCACAGAAAACTTCTTCCACCAGTTCAGATTCACCCTTGCCCTGCGATTTACAGTTCTAGACATCCAACCTGATGCACTGAGAGCTGAAGCCATCTGTTCAAAATCACACAGTCAGTCTGCATCCAAGGAGGGATTTGAACACAGATGATCTAGGCCAGTTCTCTACTACACCCCAACCCTCTCATTAAATGATTACACAGACAGGAAAAAAACCAAATGAATTTTGTCAGAATTCTCTAAGTAATTAGGGAAAAGTGTATTTTCTCTCACTCCCCCCTTTTTTGAGGCTTAAGGAATTCACACTAGCCTTCTTTGTTATCCATCTTCACTAGATGTCAATCCTCCTGTTCATTTGCCCTTGACAGACCCTGGATACAATTCACTAGTTAGAAGGAAGTTCTCTTTTCCCCAACATAGTTGCCAAGATTCTACGAAGGCAAAAAATATTTTCCTAAAATTTTCTTTGTAAAACTTTGACATGTCTAGAGCTCTGTTATTAAAGCCAACAACAATTTCCATTTATAGGGCATTTTAAGTTTCTTAAAAATAAAATAAAACCATGGCACACCTGAAGTTATGTTAAAGACAACAACAATACTTTTCATTTATGGGAAATTTTAAAGGATTGTCTACACAGTGCCTTATGCACATTATGTCATTTGAACCTTATAACAATTTAGTGAGGCAGGTACTATAGATATTATACCCATTTTACAAAAGAGGAAATTAAGACTGAGACAGGTAAAATGATTCACACAGTCACCTGGAGAGTGAATGACAGAGCTAGAATTTGATCTCAGGTCATAGGATTATGGACAGCTAGGTGACACAGTAGAGAGAGCATCAAGCCTGGAAGACTCAGCGTTGTGAGTTCAAATCTGGTCTCAGACACTAGCCTGTAACCCTGTTTGACTCAATTTCTTCCTCTGTAAAATGAAGTGGAGAAGGAAATGGCAAACCATTCCAGCATCTTTGCCAAGAAAACCCCAAAATGGGGTCATGAAGAGTGGGACATGACTGAAACGACTGAAGAAAAAAACCAATGTAGGATTATAGGGTCCATGGATTCTATTTAGACCTAGAAGGAACCTCACAGGTTCATTTTATAGATGAGAAAAACCCAGAAATTTATTTATTACTAGTAATATTTATTACTTTAATTTTAATTTATGAAGTAACACAAGCACTTCTACAGCAGTAGAAGAAAAAAAGATGATTGCACATGAAACTGCAAGGTATTTACGAATCACTCAGGTAGCAACTGGCAACATGGGAATTTGAACTTAGATCCTATGACTTCAGATCCAGTGCTGTTGCTGGGTGATAGCATCTAGAGCTAGAAAGGTGCTACAGATGATCTAATTCTACCCCCTCCCTTTATTTTATAGGTCAAGTGAATCATGGAGAGGTGAAGCATTTCTTAGCATGTTTAGTGCAGCGCCTGGCACATAGTAGGCTCTTAGTAAATATTTCTTGACTGACTGGAATGCCTGATTCAACAAGAAAAGAAGGACTCAAGACACTCATTCCAGTGTTTTTCCTGCTCATTGGCCCATCTAACCCCAACAAATAGAAACCACAATCAAGGGTTCCAATGAATAGAAGTCCCCATTGAGTAGGCGGTCACGGTGGGAAGTTCTGAGAGACAGGCCTCTGACCACTGCAGACTGTCCCTGTTAGACCTGCTTGCTTCTCTCCCAAGTCCTCAAGAGGTACAGATACATTCCACACATTGCAGTCTGACTCATGCATGTCCGGTGAAGACTGTGAAATACAAGTGTGGAATGTTACGCATTTTAAAGGAAACATTATCAAGAATCCCTATCGGCTCCAACTTTCTGTTTATTAGAGAAGGAACAAACTTTTCAGTCTCCAGGGCTGTCTTCACCTGCAAAAGAATAGTGAAAGCAATGGGGTAAACAGCTAGAGGCCCTAAATCCTTTCCTGTTTTTAACTTAGCCTTTGGATCCAACCTTCACCTTGTCCCCTTTACCCTGACCATTCGGCTTCCTTTTCCTCCCTTTTTGTCTGTTATCCTTTCTTGATTTAGCTAAAGACTCATTTGAGGTCCTGAGTATTTTTTCTGGTGGTTTTTTCTTCATTTTTTAAAACTCATCTTTTTCATTTTTTCCTCATCTTTCTTTTTTATTCTTTCTCATTTTTAACTCATCTTTTTCATTTCATTTCATTTTTATTTAAAATTTAGTTTTTCCCTTGGCCACATCCAGTACCATGAGAGGTATTGGAAGGGCCAGTGATTCTATCTCAAGTGGCTGGGGACAATTTAATTCTTCTATTATTGGAAAGAAAGTAACTCTAGTCTCTTTCCTGTGGGTAGAGTTGGCTGTGGAGAATACATGCTATGATCCATTGTTAACTCTATTGGGAGGTAATCTTAAAATAGTCACTTTTGCAAAGGCCACCTGAATCTACTCTGTGAGAAATTTCAAAATTAATTTACCAGAGATTCACTGCTCTTATTTCAAGCCAGGTGAAAAAAGAGCCAAAAGAAGTTACCTCTAATGTTTCTGATAAGTAAGAAAGACCCAAATGGAACAAAGAATAACTGCTGTATATGAGAAAAACTTGAGGTAAAAAGCCTCTGACAGATAGGTTAACCTAACTGAAAGGATAGAGGAAGTGGTAACTGAAGAAGCCAAAAATAGAAAAAAATAATTAAAATGAAAAACACTCAAGGTGACTCTGATTAGCTTCCTCCCTCCCTTCTTCCCTCCTTATCCTTCTCTCTCTCTCTCTCTCCCTCTCCCTCTCCCTCTCCCCTCCTCCCTCTCTGTCTCTCTCCCTCTTGGTTCAAAAGGTTTTGTAGGACCTCTGGCATGAATTCAACTAATTAAACAACTCAGGACATGGGGATTGGAAACTTATGCTTGGACAAAACTAATAGAGAATACAAAATTGTTGCTGGTTTTTTATTCGAGTCCCTGGCCCCAAGGAGCTTACGCTCTACTAGGGAAGACACATATAAATAAGTATGATACAAAGGTAGAGTGTGAAGATCAATGTGGAGGGAGAGATCTAGTCAGACCAAGCGCACCAGGACAATTTAAGAGAGAGAACATTTTCAGCTGGAGATCGGGTGCGGAGGGAGCACAGGGAGGCTTCCGATTGAAGGAAGTAGATTCTGAGCCAAATGGATGCTCCTTGAAGTTAAATGCTATTTCCATTTTATCCTTGTAAATTTATACACAATGGGACCTTTATAAATGTTTATTGGACTGGATTCTGAATAGCATATAAAAGTATCAGGCACTTGGGATGGATATATAGAACCCTGTGTAAGAAGGAATTATAAAGAAAAGATTTCCTATTTTCTCCCAGGCAGCAACCTTCTAATTCTGTATTACATATTCTTATGAATAATACAGTGTGCCATTTTTGATAGCTGAGCTTTTGGAGATAAATGCATCCCCAGGGTACTGCTATTCCATCCTGACAGGGAAAGAGAAAAGCTCAGATTTATCATCTTTGCCCTACTAGAGCCTAATGAGATGGTAAGGTTGAGTTCACCTGGACATCCAGATAGGACACTGGGAAACACCAAAGGGTTCAGAGAATTATGGTCTTTGTGACAGCAGTGTTTTGGGCCTGGGTTTTGCTTTTGCTTAGAAGATGAACATCTATTCAAATATCCTGAGAATGCAGCTGTTGGGCTACATTAATTTCACGTTCCAACATTTTTTTCCTTTGGAAAGGGTGGAGGTGATATTTCTCCAGAACACGATGAAAAGAGTTCTCTCACCCTTGAGGGTGTGCTTCCTGTATCCCTGGCATCATGAGCCAAGGCGGAAGGGAGAAAAACACCTACATGAACCAGTGATATGAATTCCTGTCCCAGGAACAGATTACTGTATATCTGCTTGCGACCTCTGGGATTAACTCCTTGAAGGACACAGAAGGAAAAAGCCAAAATATTTGGAGGAGGACACAGAGAAATGAAATAGCTGCCATTTGTCATTTTCTGCCTTTTGCTGGGCATCCAAGTATCATTAATTTACTAGTACATATCTGGCATAGGGCAGCTAGGTGGCACCATCATGCACAGAGTGCTGGGTCTGGAGTCAAGAAGGCACTTTTTCTTGAGTTCAAATCTCGCCTAGCTGTGTGATCCTGGGCAAGTCACTTAACCCTGTTTGCCTCAGTCTCCTCACCTGAAAAATGAGCTGGAGAAGGAGTTGGAAAACCATTCCAGTAACTTTGCCAAGTAAACCCCAAATGGGGCTATGAAGAGTCAGACATTACTGAAAACTAACAACAAATTGAACCACAAACACATATTTTGCATATAATTGGTGTTCATTAAGTGTTTGCTGAGTGAGTGAATAAATGAATGAATGAATGATCATCCCTAACCAAACTCAAATATATTGGGTGGTCTACCATATTTCAGAATAACTATTCCTAGATTTAAAGCCGGAAGGGACCTGTGAGGTCATTTATTCCAAACCCTTCATT
This sequence comes from Notamacropus eugenii, assembly GCF_028372415.1. NCBI lineage: Eukaryota > Metazoa > Chordata > Mammalia > Diprotodontia > Macropodidae > Notamacropus > Notamacropus eugenii. Next base: position 494,674,257 of record NC_092873.1, read on the forward strand.
TTCTAGGTCAGGACAATCATACTCAGGGGGTTATGTGATTTCCCTAAGGCCACAAAGACAGGATTTGAATGCAGGTCCCCAGAATGAGTGCTCTTCCCACTGTACCAATTCTATGTTGTACATTTTTCTTTTTAAAATGAGGAAGCAAGTCGTCATATTGGACCCTGCTTTCAGATGCCATCACGGTCAATTGTTTGTGTCAAATGAGCAGCTGTTGGTTTCAGAAAACCTGCCTGCCTCACAAAAGCTGTTGCTGTCATAAAATGTTGTGGGAAACTTCTGGCTCCCTGCCCAAGAGCATTTACATGACCAGAGCTGTATTAGCAGCCAGGCATTTCCGGTGGTTCCTCACATTTCTGGGAATTCTCTAAATGGCTGGAAAGCAGTTTTTGCAGTGCATTGTCTTAGTTCTTAGTCATACTTTCCTTATATTTAGGCAATTACAAAAAAAATGCCATTATTTCAAATATGATCTAGGTACACAGGGGAACTTAGTTAAACCATGAAGCAAAGATGTGGAAAGTATTTGTAGAGGTTTCAGATCCACAAAGCACATTTTGGGACAGATGCTTTTGGCATGCCAATGGTCAATTAGCCTCTCTGAAATACATAGTACCAAATGCCAGTACCAAACATGTCAAAACAAAATTAATATTAAGAGTAGCTTTTTATAGCATTGCTATTTAGATATGCAAAGTGCCATGCTCCACCACATCTTTCATTCTGAGCAACCAAAATTATGAAAATAACACAAGGACATTTGGCTCAAGGCAAAGCCAGCAGAGGTACAGCTCACTAGCTTGCAGAATCAATCATCTATTTTCATTAAAAACTGTATACACACGATCTAGGTATGCTTGGCTACAGATGTAGAATAGAAGGCAGGGAAAAAGAAGCAGTTTTTTTCTGGGTTGATAGGATTTTCTTGCCACCATGGACAAAGTGATAGAGGATGCCATTTGTTATAAGATGCCAGGCTAACCACCTACCATGCCCATCTTGCCTTTGAAATTCAGATGCCATCTTCTCTCTACTAGCAATGTTTGGCTTGAAGGAGAGAAGAGTAAGGGAGAGTAACAGCAAGAGTTTTCCAAGTATTTTAAAGGCTTTCATGAAGAAGAGGGATGGAGCTTGCAATGCTTGGACCATTGGCTCGAAGGATCAGAGTCAGATTTAGGCTGGATGTATGGAAGAACTTTTTAGTAACTGCAACTGTCCCAAGGTGGAAGGGGCTGCCTTGGGGGGTGGCAGCTTCCCATTCATTGGAAGTTTTGAAGCAGTCACCAGATGACCATTTGTTAGAGACGCAGTAGATGAGATTCTTGATCTGGTCATGACCTGGATTAGGTGGCCATCTTGGATCCCTTTCAGCTCTTCAGTAGTTTTTATTTTCTTTTTACTCCCCCAGTGCTTAAAACAGTACCTGGCATATAGTACGCACTTAACTCATGTTTCATGACTTAGATTCTAGGTTCTTAGACAAGCCCTGCTGTCCTCTGCCTTGGTTGGATACCATCTTTAGTATTTTATTTAGTTCTGGGGACTATAGTTTAAGAAGGTCACTGACCAATTCCTAGAGCATAGCCAGAAAAAGGTAACTCAGATGGTGAAAAAGACTTAGAACCAAGGCTTTCCAGTACTGACAGAAGGAGTTAAGCATGTTTTCCCCCAATCAATCAATCAATCAACAAACAATTATTATATGCCAGGCACTGTGCTAAGTTCTAGGGATACAAAGAAAAGCTGAAATAGTTCTTGTCCTCAAGAACTTTACATTTTTAATTAGGGAGAAAACATATACATATGCGTATGTGTTATATATATGTATAAACACATATATTTATTATATATGTGTATATATCTATCTATATCTATATTGAAAATATACAAGATACATGGAGATTAGATGGACCTTACAGGGGAAGACTTTAGGATCTAAGAGAAAGGCTTTCTGTAGGAGCTGACATTTGGGATGACAGGTGGAGGTGAGGAGGGAGGGCATCCTATGCATGAGGGACAAGACATATAAAGGCAAGGAGGTAAGACATGGAGCAAAGCAGTATCAATGAGGCATGTGTGGCTGAATGATACAGAATATGGAGGGGAAATAAGAGAAAGAAGATTGGAAAGAAAGAAAAGGGCTATATTGGGAAGAGTTTTAAATATCCAATTTTAGAAGAACTTTAAAATGCCAAACAAAGAAGATTTTATCTTTTGGAGGTAATAGGAAGCCATCAGAGTTTGTCTGGTTTTTTTTTTGAGTAACAAGGTGATACGATCAGACTTGAACTTTGGGATAATCACTTCAGCAGCTGGGTGGAAGATGGAGTAAGAGAGAGAGAGAGAGAGACTTGAAGCACTGAAACCAATTAGGAGATTATTAGAATCGTCCAAGAGAGAAGTGATAAGAGTCTGGACAAAGGTGGTGACTTTGTGAGCAGAGAGAAGGGAACATATGTGAAATAATTGTAAGAAATGATAAGATTTGGTAACTGATTAGATATATGGGGTGAGGAGATGACATTGAGGCTGCAAACCTGGCTGACTTGGGAAGATGGTGGTGCCCTTGACATTAACAGGAGATTGGGATGAAGGTAGAGATGGTACAGGGGAAAGGAAGGGCAAGGGAATATGCATTTATATAGCACTTACTATGTGTCAGACGCTACATACTTCTTACATCTCAGCTGACCTTTACAACAACACTATGAAGTAGGTGCTGTTATTATCCCATTTTGAAGGTAAGGAAACGGAGGCAAAAAGAGGTAAGGTGACTTGCCGAGGGTGATACAATTAATTAGTGTCTGGGGTTAGATTAGAATTCAGGTCTTTCTGATTCCAGGTTCAGTTCTCTATAGAGTACGCCATAGCCTACAGCTAGAGATATGATAGCTGACTTCAAGTATGTTTAACTTTAAGGCTGACATGTAAAAATGGATTTAGTTTTTTCCTACTTGGTCCTAAAGGGCAGAACTGGAAGGAGTAGGTGGATGATTTTGGCATTACACAGAGAAGAAACCTTTTAGCAGGTCTTGGGACTTTCCAACGGTAGAGTAGATTTCCTTGGGAGGTATGAGTTCCTTGTCACTGGGTGTTATTGGTAACAGGCAGGATTCCTGCTTGTGTTTGAGTTAGATTAGATGGCCTTTGGAATCCCTTCTAATTCTGCGACTCAATTCTTAAGCAACCTCAGTATCATCCTCAATTCCTCACACGTATGCACTTCATACATTCAGTCTGTTGCAGATCTAGCCTTTTAAAGCTCTTCAGAACTTGGCTCCTTCTCACTCTGCTGGTCTTATCACACATTACTCTTTTCCACGTACTTTATGATCAAACAGCATTAGCCTTCCCACTATTCTTTGGCGTTCTGCTCCATCTCCCAACACTCTGTCCCTTTTCATGGACTGTACCCCATGCCTGGAATAAGTTACTTCTTCATCTCTGTCTTTTAGCTTTCTTTAAGACTCAGCTCAAACCTTACCTTCTGCATGATGGCTGAGAACAAAGTGTATAGAAGTGGAGGCAGGTAGGTAGTGCAGCCCTGGAGTCAGGAGGACCTAAGTTCAAATCCAACCTTGGAGACTTACTGCTGTATGACCCTGGGCAAATCACTTAGCCCCAAATGCTTCCAAAAGAAAAAAAAAAGAAATGGAACAAAGGTTATATATCTTCGTGGGAAAAGATTGGGCAGTGGCAGTAAGGCAGAGTAAAGTAGAAGAGGCAATCAGGTGGTGCAGTGGATAGAGTGCCAAGCCTGGAGCCAGAAGATTCTTCTTGGTGAGTTTGAATCTGGACTCAGAAACTTGCTGGGCAAGTCACTTAACCCTGTTTATCTCAGTTTACTCATCTGTAAAATAAGCTGGAGAAGGAAACAGGAAACCATTTCAGGACCTTTGCAGGAAAATCCCAAATGGGGTCACAAAGAGTTGGACATGACTGAAACTACTGAACAACAACTACCTATTCCAAACATATACTGATGAACAGATTTACTAAAGTTGATCATTCAACTGTAATTATAATTATGACTTCATCCATTTGGTTTTTACTATATGGATGGTTAGGACAAACTCTTAAATTTTCAAATTTCTCCCTGGAGGCTTTGTAGGGTTGTGGACCTTGTCACACTTAGTAGGATAGCATCTACAAACAGAAACAGTTGGAGGACCTCACTATCCAAAGGAAATTCCTATTCAACTTGGATTTTGTGATAGATATCCTTCATAACATGGTCTGAAACTTTGGCAACACACCCCTGTCTTGTGTGTTACCAGATGCTTATAGTCAGAGGTCATTGAACGATGTCATTCTATCTTTCAAGGAATCTTGAATATTTTTGATCATTCTCTAGTTAGAAATATAGATCTGGGACTCACTAGCATAGAGGAGATCTCTTTCATTCCTTGTTCTTGATTTATGTTTTCTTCTATATTACTAACACCCTTAGCCACTTGGTGCTTTGTTGGAAGAGAGCTTTTAAGGAAGTGATCTGCTCTCCTGATTCAATTAAAAATCATTAACAAGCAATAGACATAGGGAATTTGGGGTTCTCTATATTTTCCTGTCAATTGAATCATGGTAAACTGTGATCTACTGTGGAGCAGAATATCTCTTGTAAAAGCCTGCCAATTGTCTCTTCTTATCCTTAATGAGGATAATTTTGAACTGTGTGTAGATTATTCTCATAAAAATCGTAGAAAAGTAGGACTATTTGTTGGTAGTTAGTGTTTTCTCAATCAGCTTTATGGGCATTAATAATGTCTGAGATTTTTTGCTTGCATCTCTGGCATCCTCTCCTTCAAATACCTTGTGATTGAGAAAACATCAAGAACTACTGACTTATACTCTGACTTTCCCATCTATGTTACATTTTTATGGAAAACATTAATTCATTGAGTGGAGGAATAATATGATCTTGTTTTTTAGCTATAGAAAAATCAGTTCAGCAGCAGTGTGAAGGATGGTTTGAAAAGGGATGACGCAAGGCATTAAGACCAAATATTCTTTCATTTAATCTTTACAATAATCCTGGGAGGTAGGCACTATTATCATCCCCATTTTACAGTTGAGGAAACTGAGGTAGACAGAGGTTAAGAGACTTGCTCAGGTATCAGAAAGCAGGCTTACCAAATTGGAGAATGAAACATATAGCAGACTCTCAAATACACTAGAAAAAATTTGAATGACAATTTCCTTTTCAAGTACACCTGGATCAATGGTGAGGTCAATCTATCCTGAATGACCATAACAGTGAAATGTCCTTAATATCATCATTCAGGAAAACCCCTCATATCTCAAATGGTTAGGCATGTTGATAGCTTTGTAACAAGTGCTACTAAATTTGGCATTTCTTATCCAAAGAGGCTCCATCAATTCCAAATCTACCAGTCACCTCCTTCCTACAAGCTCACCAATGTTGGAGAGAGGAGTAGAAATATATGCCCCTATATTTCTGAAGTACCAAAACATCCCCTTTTCAGCTTGTATTGCCTTTTTTTTTTGGTGAAGGTCCAAGCTGTACTGCTTTCCAAGATTCACCCAGGATAAAACTTGAACTCTAATTCATGTGAAATATGTGGTACGTTAGATGTAAACTTCTGTAAAATAGGTCATCAAATCTTTCCTGTTGGCCCAGAGGCTGACACTTTATGGAAAATGAGCAAGGAAAACAGCAACCAGATTTACAAAGAAATAGCAGATCTACTTATCCCCTCTCATTCGGAAACACTCAACATCTCTGCCAGGAAATGGGTCGGGTCTTAGGGAAACATCTGTTGTCCCTGCTTATCTTTCACAAGAGGACATAATCTCCTATGTTAGATACCATAATTACTCTGTAACTCCTAGGCTAAAGCTCCTCAAGGGGCAATATGGTCTCTTGGAAAAGCACTCAATTTATTGGGTCATAAGACATGTGATCCATCCTTGCCTTGCCAAGTGATTCTAGGAGACATTATTTTTTACAGTTAAAGTTTTCCCATCTCTGTAATAGGAATGCAAATATTCATTACTCTTCTTTTAGAAAGGACTATTTTTGTTTGAGAGGATCGACTAGTTTATATGTATAAACTGAACAAATGGAAAAAAAAAACAATTAAAAAAATCTGATTAGAATTAGTAAATTTTAGAATTGTAAAAACCCCCAGAGAGCATTTAACCTTTCCATTTTGCAGATGAGGAACCTGAGACCCATAGAGGTTATAGCTAGTTAGTAACAATACTGGGAGTAGATGTCTTCTTGAATTCCAGGTCAGTACTCAACACCTATTTTTTTAATATACTTTTTAATTTTTTCCCCAATTCCATGTTAAAATCATTTTAAGCCTTTTTTTCTCCAAGTTTTGAGTTCTAAATTCTATCCTTCCTTTCCCTTCCCTCTCCCTGAGGCAGTAAGCAATCTAATATAGGTTATGTATGTAGTATCTGCACTTATATCACACTGCAGAACCCTAATGTCTGACTTAGGATGCAGCTTGGGATAAGGGCGTGCATATTAACCACAATAATACTATCAATTACACCTACTGTACTAAGTGCTTTACAAAAATTATCATCTCATTTGATTCTCACAACAATCCTAGGAAGCAGATGCTATTATTATCTCCACTTTACAGTAGAGGAAACTGAGGCAGACAGAGGTTAAGTGACTTGCCCAGGGTCACATAGCTCGTACGTGCCTGAGGCTGGATTTGAACTCAGGCCTTCCTGACTCTAGGCCTAGAGTCCTATCCACACATACAGCCTATCTAGCTGCCTCCTCGCATATCTCCCAGGTTGGTGGGGTCAGCTTATACAGGCCAAAAGGATTCCAATACTGAATTGTCCTTGAGGTCACTGGGCCCTCATGTGCTTCTACTACTCTAGGATATAAACCATGAACCACTAATCAATCAATTAGCATTTAGTAAGTGCTTACCATGTGCCTGACAATGTGCTAAATGCCAGAGGAAGTAAAAAATAAGGTTAGAACTGTGTTTGCCCTCAAGGAGCTCAGAGGTTTATGGGGAGAAAATACACAAACAACTATGTTCATGTAAGATACACATGCACAGTAAGTGGAAGAAAATCTCAGAAGGAAAGGTGCCAGTGGCAGAGGGATGAGGAAAGGCTAGCCGCAGATGGGAGGATTGGAGTGGAGACCTGGAGGAAGCCAAGGGAAGGTGAAGAGGCGTGACAAAACCACCTATCTACTGCCATCCCTGCTTGGAAGGACCTGCCAGAAGCATGGCAGCAGAATGATGCGGTCGAAGGAATGCTGGAAGAGGAGTGAGACGATGCTAGGTTGGAGCCCTGACCCGGCCACTTACTACTTGGGCAAATATAAAGACGAGCAGGGTCGTCCTTTCCTGCTTAAAACTGTGATTCCGGGAGAGCTTGTGCTGCCCCAGAATTGACTTAAGAAATCCAGAGTCGACTCCATCTAATGAGCTGTTACACAGGGAACCTGAGGGTAAGTCTATTCCATTTTGCTCTCCTTACTCAGGTAATAACTCTGCATGCCACTTTGTTTCATTGTTTTTCAGTTGTATCAGACTCTGACCCCATCTGGGGTTTTCTTGGCAAAGGTATGTCCCCCCAACCATTTTGGCAGACCAAATGGAGTGGTCTGCCATTTCTCATGTTATCCATAATCTCCTGAATAACATTGACATTATTAGAACCATCACATCAGTCAGTTCTGTCAGTCCCCTGAGATATATTTTATCTAAGCCTGATCCATTTAACCCATCAAAGGCAGCTAGGTGTTCTCTTATTTCGTTGTTCAGTCATGTCCAATTCTTTGTGACCCCATTTGGGGTTTCTTGGCAAAGATACTGGGGTAGTTTGCCATTTCTTTCTCCAGCTGATTTTACAGATGAGGAAACTGAGGCAAACAGGGTTAAATGACTTGTCTGGGATCACATAGCTAGTGTCTGAGGACAGATCTGAACACAGAGCTTTCTGATTCTAGAATTGGCACTTTATCCACTGTGCTATCTAGCTGCTCCTGAAGTCTACTGTCTCAATCTTAAAATGTTTTTTGCTGCTTTTTAGGGAAAATTTCTGAGAGAGAGGGAGGGAAGAAGAAAGGGAGAAAGGAAGAGAGAAAGGGAGAGAAAAGGGGAGGGAGGGAGATAGAGAGAAACACATATAGAGAGAAAGAGAGAGAAGAGAGAGAGAGTGAGAAAGGGGGAGAGAGAGAGACAAAGTGGAAGAGAGAAATAGTATGTATTCACACAGGGGTAAGGAATACATTACTCAGATTAACCTGATAGCTTAATCTAAACTGACCATAAAAGGAGGATTCATCTTGTATAAGCAATGTAAGCAGACCCCAACTTATGAATGGTTTGTTTCAAAGGTTCATTTATAAATGTTTGGAATTTGTGAAGAAAACACATTTTCCCACACTTATAAATGGTGGTTGGGTCCCCAGGGCACACCACAAAAGTCTTTTTAACTCACAGGGTAAGTTGTGTATACTGTACCCAAAGTCTCAGACTTTGGACTGTATTTCCACTAGTGGTTCAAAGTCTTGGTTCTGGAAGCAGGGGCCATGTGTTGTAGAAAGGAGGAAGGATGTTTTCTTCTCTTTTCTTGGGTACGTCCATTCAACGGGTCAAATTTGATACTGATAGGAGTGAGAGCCTAGGAAATCTTCTGCTATAACAGAAATCAGTGTGTTTTTTGCAAACCTTTGCCTCCTGCATTCAAACAATGAATCAATCAAGAATTTCTATGCCAGTCTAGGTACTAACTAGCCAACACAAGGGCAAAATTGAGGTGCTCTCAAGCTCTCAAGATACTTACATTCCATAACAGACAACATATTCACAGATAAGTAAATACTAGGTATGTAAAAAAATAAAAATGCAATGATTTGGTAAAGGGTCGGTAGGGAATAACAACGCAGGGTGAAACAGAAAAGAGTGTTTGCAGGAGGCTGCACTAGAAATACAGTCGCGACAAATGCAGTCTGTTCAGACGTGGCTTGACTTATTTTGTCTACGAGACTGACAATCGAGATGAGCTCTGAAAGGCCAGTTTGTCTTTGTCTCTCTCCTATCTTTTTATCTGTCCCCAGATTCCATATTCTAGCCCTTCTAGTCTCCGGCTCCTGTGCTCAGGGCTCTTCTATTTCACAAACCCTTGGGTGGCATCCTACTCAGGCCTCCTTTATCTCACAAATACTTCATGATAAAAAAGACCTTTTTTCTTTCTTTTCCATCTTCCTCTAATTCCTATTTTCTCAGTACAGCTGTTCTCCCCTAGGTGATAGGATGAAAGTAAGAGATTTAAATTATGATCCTATAATGGAACTAATTCATGTTAATGTATGGCTGCTTTGTACACAGTAGGCACTTAAGAAATGTTTGCTTCTGTCCCTCAACTATTTTTTAAAAAGTCATACTGATTAAGCCAAATGGATTTTTAACTAGTAAGAGTTCAGGCATTGTGAAGGAATGGAACAAAATATAAGTATTCAGAAGGTGTGGGAAATGGTTTTTGTTTTTGTTTTTGCCAGACCTGGCTGCCTGGGAATCTGCTCGAGGGAGTCGGTCTCCTTAATCTTTTCACTGGTTAACACCTTCCTCAATTTCTACGGATTCTCCCAAATGCCACCTTCTATAGGAGGTCCCCTCCCCCCACACTGCACCCCCAAATAATGATGTCTTAATTCCCTTGAAACTTAGCTTCCAGCTAGTTTGTGTGTATCTTCTAGGTAGGTACCAGGTACCTATTCATTTACATGCTGTCTCCAATGTTAGGGAGGACAGTTGGAGGCAATTGAGGGCAGGGACTATTTTTGCCTCTTTTTTGCATGTTCTGTGCTTAAGAATAGTGCCTGGCACTTAGTAGGCACTTAATAAAATCTTGTTGATTGCCTATCTGACTTTAAAGGCTTCAAAGTTTTAACTAATGGCAATGGGTAACCCATTATTGAAGGCAACGTTGACAGGGGTGGGCAGTGTTGGGGCAAGGATAGTTCTTTGTAAGCACAGATGGTTGGTAAGTTAAGGACTGCTTGTGTTTTTCTTCATAGAACTCGATCACACATTTGTTCCCAAATTACATGAAGGGTTTGGACTGGGTGCCTTCTATGTATCCGGAGACAACCTGAGGAATAAGGAATGATGGCAGATGAATTCTGAATATAAGAGTTAACTCTTATCATGAGAATGTTTTCCATATGGAGAGAAGTGGTAAAAGGCAAACAGGATAAATTGCCTTATATTCTGTAAGAGCTTTGCTGAAGATAAACTGCCACACACCTGTTTCCAACAGAGTGTCAGCATTCCATTAGTAGTGGGATTACACATTGGAGGACTTTTATTTCTAAAAAAGTGCATCATTACTTCCTCCCCCTTTAAATAAGAGCCATTTCTTTGAGTTGCCAGTTATTTTACTCAAGAGGACATCCTATTGAATAGCTTTTATATGAGATCTTTTCATGTTCAAGGATTCAGCAATTTGCTTTTGAAAGGTTTTTTTCCCATAGACTTTGAAGATTTGAAATTTCGATGCTGTGGGTACTTCCTCCATGGACAACTTTCTATATGATGGTCTTTGAAAATGTTGTGGCCAAAACGTTCATGGTATTATTGGTCCCGAGCTGGAAGGAAGTCATCTAATTCAACCCTCTCTTTTTACAGATGAGGAAACTGAGGCCCACATAAGATAACCATATCATAGGATTACTGAACAGGAGCAGAAGGGGACCTCAAAGGCCATGAAGTTTAAACCCCTTTATTTTTACAGATGGGGAAAGGGAAGCCTAGAGGGATAAGATGACTTGCCCAAAGCAACATAGGTATACCAGAGATGGTATTTGAACTTATATCCTATTGTAAACAGTAGAGCTGGGATGTGAGCTCAAGCCTCCAAGTTGAGCATTCTTTCCACTGCACCTCAGTGCCTCCAGGTCACCCTTGGAAAACCCAGTGATTTGAGCTTCTCTGAATTCAGCAAAGTTGATACTCAGATGACAGACATACTGGGTAGCCTTGCACTTGAAACCTTTTTATCTTGGTAGGGATTGCTAGAACTTGCATCCTGCCTGTGCAGCCTTGAGCACTCCAGGTTACCTTTAGGTCATGATAAGGCTCTCTGGGAGATTTTAGAATGGGATCTTTTTTTTTCTGCCTATAAATGTGTATTGCCCCTGACACAGAATACTTGCTAAAGTGGGCAGTGGTGAACTTTTTGCCAATTTCTAGAATATTCTAATGGAAAGAAAGAAGGAATAAAGGAAGGGAGAGAGGAAGGAAGGAAAGAAGGGAGGAAGAGAAAGAAAAAAGGAAGAAAATAAGGCAGAGGCCAGGCATTGTCAAATACTTTACAAATATCTCATTGGATCTTTACAACAGCCCTGTGAGATAGGTGGTTTTTATTATCACCATTTTACAGTCGAGAAAACTGAGGCAAAGAGAGGATAAGTGATGTGCTCACAGTCACATAGCAATGAAGTATTTGAGGTCAGATTTGAATTCACTTGTTCCTGATTCCAGACCTGGAGCTCTAGCCACCATGCTAACCTAGCTGCCTGGAAAAAACCAATTAGGGCACTCTAGAGCCAGATATAAAATCTGCTACCAATGGGTGACTTTTTAGTATAAAAGCACTGGAGTGTCTTGGGAAGCAACAAAGTTCACTTCTTGAAAACAATACCTGAGGGGAACTGGATTCACAAGGTCTATATACTAGTCCTGGCTCAGCCTCTGACTCACTGTATGACCCTGGGTGGATTGCTAGAATTCTGTGTCTTGGCTTCTTTTATCAGAGAGATGATACCTACTCCTTTTAATCTTCCATTATATATACTAATAAAACAGCTTTGAGCTTTTGCAAAGAAAGGTACTAAAGGAATATCTCATTTTATTTCATTTTATTTGATCATTATATCTTCAGGTGCTAAATTAAATCCCATTAAATTCAAGAAACATTTATTAGGTGCTAATTATGTGAGAGGCACTAGGAGTACAAAGATGAGAATGAGATAAGCCCCCAGTTCATAGAGTTTACATTCATTCTACCTGAGGAATACAAGTGTGTGCAGAGATGCAAATACAAAGGAATCTGAAGAGAGAAGACAGCATTTGCTGGAAAGATCCAGGAAAATCATGGAAGAAGGTGACACCTGAGCCTCTAGGAGAAGAATTTAAGAGAAGGAAATGGGAATTCTGAGGGTGGGGAGTGTAGTGGGGAGTGGCTTGAATTTGGTTCAGTTTGGTTTGAAGATAGAATGTGTGAAGGCAAATACCATGGGCCAAGTCTGGACAGAGAGACTGGGATCAGGATGTGAAGGCAGATAAAGGCCAGGACAAGGAGTTTATATTCTGTCTCAGAGGCAACAGCAAGTTGCTGGAAGTTTTAAGATGAATAGTGACCTGGCCAGATTTCTGCCTTGGGTAGGATTATGTGTGAGAAGATGGAATGAAAGGAGAAAGATCAGAAATAAGAAGACCAATTAGGAAGTTTTTACAATAGTTCCTACAAGAGATGATGAGGATCTGAACCAGGGAGGAAACCAGAGGCATGTGGAAAAGTGTAGAGAAATGTAGAGACAGAAGGGCAGCAGCTAGCAATGGAATGGACATGGGTACAGAGAGAAAGGAAAGATTCTGAGGTTTTTAATTGGAGTCACTGGGAGCCCAGGAATAGATAAGTTTTTTTTGTATTATATATATATACATATATATGTGTATATATATATATATATACACACATATATACAAACACATATAATAATATATATTACAATATATGAATATACACATTTATAATATATGTATATATACTATAACATGGATGTAATATATATAGCATATATATGTGTATATCTGTGTGTATGTATATAGGTGTATATGTGTGTGTATTAGAATAGAGGCATATAATTATTTTATATGCATACACACACTTGGATGGGGACATATAATGATTTCCATCTTGCACATACAGGTGCAGAAATTCCAACAGGTAAGTTGTTGATGCTGCACTGAATTTTGAGGGAGATTAGGAATAAAATGAGAAATTTGGGAGGTATCTGAATAGAAATGAATACTAAATCTATGAAAGTGGATGAAATCACCAAGGGAAAGAGTACAGAGATGCAAAAACTGAGGGTCTAGGACACGGACCTGGAGAGCACTCATGGTTGCAGGGTAAGGAGTGGATGATAATCTAATAAAAGGAGTTGCAGGAGTAGTCAGAAAGGTACACCAAAAGGAGAGCAGGATCACAGAAGACAAGGGAGGAGAAGGCATCTGGGACCACGGAATGGTTGACTGGTAACAGTTGCATGAATGTTGCAGAGGATGAACACTGGAAAATGTCTGCCATATTTATCAAATAACCAATCAGAGTTTCTCACTAAAAGACCATCAGGAGAGCAATCTCTCTGCGGTATTGGTCCTAGAAGTCAAATTACAAAGCAGAAATGAGTGGGTGATTAGCATGTCAAGGAAGGTAACTTTCTATGAGTTGCCACTGAAATTAGAAAGAGATATAGGATGCTGGCTTGAGGGTACAGTAAGATCAAGTAAAGGTTTTCATTTTCACTTTTGTGTCAGATTAGAGAGACTTGGTATTTGTAGGCAATGGGAAAGGAGCTGGCAGGCAGTGTATGAAGAAAGATGAGAAAGAGATGGGTCAAACTCTGGGAAAAGACAACAGAGATTGAATCAAGGGCAGAAGGAAAAGATTCAACTCTTTGTAGTGGCCAGTTGGCAAGTGGCAAGAAGTCACTTCCTTCTCAAAGACTGGCATAGAGGAGATGAGAGAGACTCAATATACTGAGTCATATATTGACCACCTACCATGGATCCACTATTATGTGCAGGTATTATGAGTGTGGAAACTTGAATTAACATTTTATAACTTTTCTTTAACATTTTTTTCTTTGATCTCTTGAAAGGAAAAAACAAGTTTTCAGTAAATCAATCACGAGTACCTTATACTTAATCAGTAGGAAATGGCGTCTTTCTTTTTGAAACTAGAATTCCAACATAGAAGGCCAAGTTATAGGCTTCCCCATGGCACTAGTTTTTATTTTTTCAAATGTTAAGGACTTGTAAACGAAGCAATAACTCAAGTGATTGAGGAAATAAATGAAATGGGAAAATGGCCAGAAAAGGCTATTTCTCAGAAAGCAGGTTGGAAAGAGGACTGGTTGAACAAAGTCCTTAATTAAGATTGAGTCTTTGCTGGGGGTCCTCCAGGTAAACTACTATTTTCTAAATGAGTCTATTCTATTTTTGGATAGCAGAAATTGTTAGGCAGTCTATATTATTCTCTTGGCTATTTTCAGCCGTAGGTCACCTCTACTCTTGCCCTCTGGAGTTAGGCAGAACAAATCTAATCTCTCTTCAATGGACAAAGCTTCCAATACCTGAAAAAAGTTACCATGTGCTCTCTCTGCTCCCACACTCCCTCCCATTCCCCAAGTCTCCTTCAGATCTTAGCAGTGGATTCTGGCAAAATAGGAGAGGAACTTAGCTTGGCGGGGCCTGCTGTTGATAAAACTAGGCTGACTAGTTATGAACCCTAACCACTTCCTTCAGCAGAGACTGAAAGAAATAGGTTTAGAGATCTGTTTTAGAGTATCTGAAAGGCTGCTTTAAACACTCATTAAAAAGCCAGTGGTAAAAAAAAATCAATATTCAACAAGCTGATTGATTTAAAATGTTCTTAAACATTACTGACAATATACCTAAGAGCATATTTTAAAAGAATCTGAATTAATGAAGCAAATGAAGGAAAAAATAACTGCTTTAAATAGAGAAATGATTGCTTTCTCTACTGTCTTTGGGGATGTCTTGCTCTGATCCTTCACTGTGGTGAAAACTGTAGATTTCAGAAGGTGAGGTCAGTAGGGAAGTGGTTATGGTGAATTCTAAACTTCAGGGAAGGTCCAGTTGATGAACTGTAAGGTCTTTGGTCCAAAGACCTGTCTGGTGAACCTCTGAGAAGTTCAGTGCTTGGCTTCAGTGTTGGCTACATGTTAGAGATGGTGAGTGTACAGCAGATTGGATTTTAACTTTTCTCTCTCTCTCTCATTTCATTATTTTCAAGGATAGCCCCAATTCCAGTGTTCTAAGAATGAGGGGAAGGGGCTGTGAGGGGCCATTCTCCTCAGAGCCTGAAGAACAATTAAATTATGATCAAAGCACCCCCTTAGATTTACTCTCTATGGTTATTGTATACCTAGTGATCCTTCTTCCTGTCTAAAGTTTTTGCTTTTTAAATCAGGTTATTTGAAAGTAGCATCTTCATCAAAATGTAAGGCAGTTATAGATGCAATTTCCAACTGTGACATAAAAACCCACAGCCATTTTTGCCCTAATTCAGGTGATGCTCTATTTATTCTGCATCCAAGGTGTCAGATTGAATATGGATATGGATTTCTGGCATAGTACAAACACTGTAATGGGTCATGATGGAACATATATTTTCAACACTCCAGGTAGAAATCATTCTTCCAGTGAACAACTGGAATTACCGGTCTGAGAAACAGTAGGTAACTCTAGTGAAATCATTACTGGACCAGGAGCTTGGAGACTTACATTCAGCTCTTACCTTGGACATTTATTATTTATAGGAACATAAGTAAATCCCCTAATCTTTCAGAACCTCAGTTGTTCATCTGAGACTGAACTCTGCCCCCCCCTCCAATTTTGGCCTCTTTTCTCCCCAGCTATAACCAGAGTCTGTGTTGTTGGTTCCAAAGTACTTTATTTTGTCCTCCAGACTAGAGAACTGGTTGATAGTCAGTGAATCTCAGAAACAAGGAGAAAGTCCAAAGACCTCTGATCATGAATGACCATGATTACATGGATCCCATTTATCTAAAAGTTTAAAGTTTGTAAAGGATTTTCTTCTGGTAGTGTTAAGTATTACTGTCCCTCCCCCTTTTCAGATCATTACCTGAGACTCTGACAAGTTGGATGACTTCCTTATAATCAAACATAACTTACTAACTCACTACCTAACATAGTTAGAGTCTAAGGCATGAGTTGAACATAGGTTTCCTGCCTCCCAGGTCAGTACTTTAACTGCTACAGCCATCATGCCTCTTCTCAAACCAATCATGTAGCGGAATAGAAGCCACTGTTCTAGCATCCTATGAGTTTAGGCAACAGATGTCTGAATCCATTGATGTTTAACTAAATTTATTATTAGCACCTTTTGTTTTTATATCAGTTGTTTCGGAATATAGTTCTCTCCTGCCCATAATCAAATCTTCTCTTATAACAAAGAAAAGCAGTTAAACAAAAAAAGAATGAATACATAATTGAATTGTGTCTGGCAATGTACACAACGTTCTACTCCATAGTTTCCATATCTTTAAAGAGGAGGGATGGACATTTCACTTGGTTTTCTGGGACCAAGATTGATTATTATAATGTATTCTTCTGGCTATGGTATGGCAGAAAAAAGACTTAACTTGTAGTTAAAAAATGTGGGTTTAAATCTTGAAAGGAAGCATGACCTCCTGGATATAAGACGGTGAGAGCCAAGAGCCCAGAAGTCAAGAGGTGGGCAGCAAAGAAGACAATTTTTGACTTCCCGATCTTGGAGGCTGAGTTTTAAATGCTGATGAGGTATCAGGTATGATGACCTGAGAAGACTCAGTGGAGGTGGAAGCCACAGGAGTTGTGGTGGTTCAGAAACTGAGAAGCCAGGGAATTAGGAGGATCCTAAGTAAAAACAAGGAACTTGAAGCTGAAATTGCCCAAGGATGATGGAATGATGCAAATAGCATTGATTTCAGGTGAGAGGTCCTGGATTCTTTCTTGGATCTGGCTCAAGATCCTTCCAGCTCTACTTCCATGACACTATATCAAATAATTGAGAAAAAGGACTAGCAGTCAAGGGCCAAAGTCATAAGACTATTATCTTATTATTATATAATTATTAAGATTACTAATAAGATTATCTTATTAAGGTTTTGAGTTTGAGTTTGATGGTTATCTATTACAACTGCCTTCACTTGATAGATGAAGAAACTGATCCAGACAACTTAGAGAGTTTGGGTAGGGTCCCACATCTAATTAATGTCCCAGAGGGATTCAAATCTGACTTTCATAGTCTATCCATTTGAACATACTTGCCTTTTCAAGGAGTGATCAAGGTGTGAGGGTGTCCTGGAGGTCAGTGAAGATTAGGAGAAAGTGGTATAATCAATGGTATGAATTTCCAAAGAGAGGTTGTTGAGGGGTGATAGTATCAAGGGCTTGGATAGGCATTGGGAAATAAGGAATACTTTCTCTTACTATGCCCACCCTGAAGGAGTTTTCCTTCCTTTCAGCTCCCATGGCATTATCTGTACTGTTCATTTAGCACTCTTTGTCTCTTTATATCTCTGTCCTGCCCTCCCCGACAGATGATACCTTTCTTTGGGGCAAGTACTCTTTCCATATCCCCAGGAAATAGAAAGATAATATAAATATAATATTAATTAATTATTAAGATAATATAAACATAACATTATATATTTATCTTATGTATTATATAATACATACCATATAATATATATTATTTATTATATATGTATTATACAATATATTGATATACATTTATAGTATATAACCACTGTATATTATGTACTATATAATGTAAATATATCTATAATATGAATATATGTGTAAAATATGAGTATGATATAAATATAGATATTAAAATATAAACTATAAACATAACTTTTAATTTAAAAAATACAAAGGGGTTTGAGTAGATGACTTAAGATATGATGTAAACTTATGCGTTTTATATATTTCTATTTAAATATAACTATGGATATATTAAATTTTACTTTTTGCATTTTATCTTTTCCTCTCTATAGGGCTCAGTAAATGTGGATGAGAGCCAGTGACAGTGCTCACAGTGCCATGTGGAGGAGGCTAAAACCTTATCACAACCTATTTTTTTTTAATTTCCTAAAAGCTTTACTCAAAGGACGCAATGGGAAGGTGCCATGCTTATTAGACCCTCCATGTCACAGAGCACGGGACTGAAACATCCTTTAAGAGTAGGGAACTAGTTAAAACCTCCTGAAAAGGCAGGGAAATGTGGCAGAAGGAGCTTTAGATTTGGAGTCAGGAATAACCTAGTCTCGCATCTCACCACTAGGTGTGTGAAAGGCAGCTAGGCGGTGCACTGGATATAGCTAGGCCTGGAATCAGGAAGACTCATCTTTCTGAGTTCAAATCTGACCTCAGAAACTTACTCACTGTGTGACCCGGGGCAAGTCACTTTACCCTGTGTGACTCGGTTTCCTCATCTGTAAAATGAACCAGAGAAGGACATGGCAAACCATTCCAGTATCTTTGCCAAGAAAATCCCAAATGGGGTCATGAAGAATCAGAACAACTGAACAAAGATGTGTGAATGAATAAGTAACTTAGCTGCTCTGAGTCTTGATTTTATCATCTATCAATTGGAATGGAATAAGCATTTATTAGGCACCTATTGTATGTCAGACATAATGGCAAAGGACTGTGCTTATTGGACTCTGGCCTCCAAATCACAGGATACATGCCTGAAACCTGCCTTTGGAATAAGGAACTAAACCAGACCTCCTGAAAAGGCAGGGAAATGTAGCAGACAGGGAGCAGAAGAGTTAGAAAGACCTAGGTCCATTGTGCTACTAAGTACTGTACAAATAGCATCTCATTTAATCTTATTTCATAATAATATCTCCAATCCAGGGGTTCTTGACAAAGGAGCCTGTGGATTAATTCCAAGAGATCTATAAACTTGGAGTAAAAAAAATCCCAACATCTTCATTTTTCACTCACCCTTAACTGAAATTTAGCATTTTCTTAAATTACCTAAAAATATCATTCTGAGAAGGCCTCGTAGGCTTCACCAGATTGGCAAAGAGGCCCAAGACACAAACAAATTTAAGACCCCACGGCCTAGTACTTCCCTCAAAGGGTTTTTATGAGGCTCATATAAGATCAATCATTCAATCAAGAGACATTTATTAAGCAGCTGTTATGTATCAGGCACTGATATACAAAGACATAAATGAAATAATGGTCTCTGCTCTCAAGGAGTATAGTCTATCAAGGGAGACACTCTGTGCATAAATAAGTCCATACAAAACACATCCAAGGTGAATCATGTATGGGACGTGTTTCACAAACTTTGAAATGCTACATAAGTAAATGTCTGTCAATACCGCAAATGATACAGGGCATCCCAAAAGAGTCACTGCAATCTAAAAACTATTAGACATGTTTAGTTAAGCTGTGCAGCTAATGGACAGAGTGCCAGACCTGAAGTCAAGAAGACTCATCCTCCTGAGTTCAAATCTCACCTCAGATACTTACTAGAGGTGTGACCCTGGGCAAGTCACTTAACCAGTAGGAAACTCTCCAAGACTCCATGTTGCATGGAGGGTCCTAGTGAAGAGAATGTTCTCATCTGGAAGTCTTCTAGGTCAGTGACATCCCAGGAGCCATCACTATTCCTGGCATCATCATCCTGAAGCGCTGAGGATCAGATGATTAGAGATAATTCCTTTCCTACTTTTCAGTCTCCAAAAGGTCCCAGATTTCATTCTGTGATGTGGAACTTATGCAGAATGGTTAACTCTTGTGCTGGGCCTGGGAATCTCATTATCAGAATTTTAGCAAGTGCTACGGGTGAGGTCAATTTTGTGAGGCAAACAGGAATAATGATAACAGACATCTAGAAAACTGAAAACAAATTTAAAAAAACGGAAAAAATAACAGGCATCGTAATATGTGCAATAATAATAAAGGGTCATAGAAACAATAATGGCTCACAGTGGCGTATTGCTTTAAGGTCTGCAAAAGGCTTTCCTCACAAAAACCCTGTGAGGAAAGTATTATTATCATCACCATTTTACAGATGGAGAAACTGAAGTTCAAGAAGGCTAGGACTCTTGCCATGGTCACACAGCCAGTAAGAATTAGGGTTTGGGATCTGAACACAGGCTATAGCCACTATCTCAAGCTTTTTCTTTCTAGTTTCCTTCCTTCCTTCTTTCCCTCTTTCTTTCCTTTCCTTCCCTTCCCTTCCCTCCCTCCCTCCCTCGCTCCCTTCTTCCTTCCTTCCTTCCTTCCTTCCTTCCTTCCTTCCTTCCTTCCTTCCTTCCTTCCTTCCTTCCTTCCTTCCTTCCTTCCTTCCTTCCTTCCTTCCTTCCCAATTGAGGCTATATGACTTGCCCAGGGTCACACAGCTAGTGTCTAAGGCCATATTTGAGCTGAGATCCTCCTGATTTCAGGGCTGGTGCTCACTCATAGTGCCCCTCTCAAGGGTTTCTTATCACTCTGTCTCTCTGAGAATTGTGGAGCCCAACAGAAATGAATTGGAGTAACAGGGCACTATCCATTATGGTCTTCTGTTCATGAGGGACCTGTACTCTTAGCACAGGGCCTTGAAATGCAGATTCTTTTTCTTGCCTGTTAGCTACAGCCATAAAGGTTTCTCAAAGAATGAGGGAAGCAGGTCTGTGCCTGCTTTTTCAAGCAGAAAATTTGAGTCAGAAGAGGGCAAGGTCACAGACAAAGCGTCGGTGAAAGAGCTAGAAATACAATCCATGGATTTTGATTCTGAGCTTTCCCTCTGGGCCCTGGCCATTTAGACATTTTGGCCTGGTGGACAATTATGCATCCTTAGCAGAGCAAACCGAAGTCTGTATTCTTAGCAGCATGTCACCCAATCTCAGCATTTGGTGTGAGCTGAACATGCCTTTTCTCATTAGCACCCGAATCCTCCAGCATCCAAAAAGAGAAGGAAGGTGTCATTAAATCTGATATAGGAGGGGGAAGGGATGGAACCTGGAGTTCAGTGCATTTCTATGTTCACAAAAGATGACATTACTAAGTATTAAATATTTATAATACCTTTTAAGTGTTCGGTTTGCTTGTGAAAGCCTCTTGGGAGACTGAAAAAAACACAGATCATTTTCTCCCTCACCAAGCCTCAGTTTCCTCATCTGTAAAATGAGGGGGGTGGACTAAGTTATTTCTCACAGTACATTTCAGCTTCAGCCATCTATGAGCCTCTGCTTACTCCCAGGAATACATGATTTCTCCCTGCATGTAGAATGAAGCTGAAATTAAGCATGGCGGTTTTGGCTTCTTAGCTCCCAATTACTCAGGAGTTTATTGTGCCAAAACATTTTTCTTTTGGCTGCTACAGCCTTGTTGGCGCAAGACTCTGGGAATATTGTTAGATTCTAGGAAAAGGAACCTCAATTTTTGTTACAACTTGAAGGTTATTTGGTTTAGTTTCTTAATTTCTTAATAAAGGAATGGTTGATTTAAAAAACAAAACAAAACTAAAATTATTGTTCTGGCGATCTGGGCCAATGAGCTTGAAAGTGATAGCCGGGCAATGAGGCTGAAATCTACATACAACGAGATCTTAAACATGCTTTTGATTTAAGGACTCTCAAAGAGGAAAATCCAGTGATGACAAGGTATGATTCCTCAGGACATAAAAAGTAAAGCCCATTTCTTTTCTCTATCTAACTCAGCCTATTGATCTCAGGGGTTTCTTATTGTATTGGTTGTTTTTACTGGTATAGTCCCAACCCACATTTAGCAACATTCCATACTATGCAAGTGTACACAGTCCAAAGAAAAGGGTTGTTTTTTCTCATTAAGAAAAAACTATCTACAAAATAAGGTGAACTTTTTGGATATTAAACCAACCCTATTTCCTGGTCATAATGAGAGGAAATACTTGGTGACCTCTATTATAGATGTTGGACTTTCAAGTGAAAAAAAACTGGCCTTGTGTAATTTAGATTAGCTTCTTGGCAGCTTGTGTTCTCATTGAAGGCATCTTTTAAATGCAGTCGCTTATTTCAAGAACCAGATAATGGGCCTTAAAGACATTTCTATCATGATGTATTGCAAGAATTTTAATTTAAAATTCCAATTCTATTGGAAATCCACTTACAAGGGATTTCTGAGTTATTTGCATGACAAAGGCACTAAAATGGAATTGTGGTTCCATTATAATTCTTCTTACTCTAAGTTTTTTTTTTTGCATTCCTAAAGTATTTTTAATAAAAATTCCTTGTTATAAAGCAGGACTTCAAACACATACACACCCATAAACACATAGCACAAAACCAACAAAAGAAAGCCACAAAACAAAAACAACAAAAGCCTCCTAGAATGCCAAGGCTCCCAAAGGAGAAAAATCACTTTTTAGGCCAACACTTGTGAGTTGATGAGCAGCGGCCTCTTGGCCACCTCTCCAGCAGGTGGCACAGACTCATCACTGGTCATTCAGTAATGCACCTTACACTATGCTCTGATTCAATAAGTTTTGAAAAATCTTTAGCTAAAACTTTCCTCAAATGACTAGGGCCTGTGTACTATAAGGCGCTCCAAGTTTCTCCCCAGGGTGGTCATTATAGCCAGTCCAACCTCCTGGCACAGATCGGGTGAGATCACTTCAAGCTCCAGAGTGGCTGGCACTTTCAAAAACGGATCTATATAGGAAAGTGAAGGCCATTGCATTAATTTCTACTGTACTATAGCTCTCTCCTCTCCTCTTTTCTCATTTCCTCTTTTCTTCTTCTCTCCTTCCCTTCCTCTTTCTGTCTATCTCCCCTCACCCTTATCTCTCTGTCTCTGTCTCCTTTCCTCTCTCTCTTTAAATTACAATTGATGAAAACTTTGTCTTAGTCCTGGACCAGTGCTGGCCATACTGGTGAAGTTAGGTCCAGGCATACAGGTTTACATTTGGAAGACATCATACCTTAGATATTGTCTAATCCAATCTCTTTGCATTTAAAAATTTTATTACTATTATTTTATTTAAAAAATTTTATTATATTATTTTTAATATTTTTATTTTTTTAAATTAATAAACATTTTTTAATCTCCTCATTTTAGAGATGAGATGGTGGCTACAGTTTCTGGTTTTTTTAATATATAAAAGAGCAACTGAGGCCCATAGCGGTAAACTGATTTGCCTAAAGTCGCATAGGTAATAAAGTAGGAGAGTTAGGATTTGAATCTAAATCCATTGTGCCAACGTGTGTGGACAAATTGTTTATGTAATATTGTTGAGGGGTCACTGTGGGGGTTGCCAGTCCCCAAATCTCTGGAAACCTGTTATCTCAAGTGTCAAGCACAGGCAATAATGCTCCTTTTCTCCAATCCTTTCCACTTCAGTAACGGTTTCTTCAATAATAATAAGTGATTTGATGATGATGACAGTCAAATAGGCAGCACTGGAGAAAGGGCAACCAATAGCTCAACAGTGAGAGATCCTAACTTTTCATCTCCATGGACATTCATTCACCCATCTCTAAAATGGGTTTAACAGTATTTGTCCTATCTACCTCACAGGATTTTTGGAAATATCAGAAGACTGGGGGCCTGTAAAGCATTTTGCGAATCTTGATTACTACAGGTGAAATCTATATAATACTTTAAGATTTACAAAGTGTACTATAAATATCTTACTTGGTCCTCACAACAGCTTTGTGAGTAGAGGCTACTATGGTGCCCATTTTATGAATGAGAAAATGAAGGCTGTCAGAGGTGAAGTGACTTATCCAGGGTCTCGTGGCTAGTGAGGATTCTAACTTTAGTCTTTTTAACTCACACATCTAGCACTCTTATCTATCCATTATTTCTCCTGGAGATACTAAAGAAGTGACCTTTGAGTACTATATGACTGTCAGTTACTATAATTATTCAATAAATATTATTATATACAAAACAGTGGAAGGATAAAAATTAATGACACATTCTCTGACCTCAAAATGCTTATAATTGAGTGGCAGAAATAAAAAAAAAATCACACGCAAATAACTAGAGCATAAGTAAAAGTATATGTCACAAGTAAGATACACATAAATTGTTATGTGAGATCTAAGGAGGAAAAGATTTTTTAATGAAAAAGTCAGGGCAGACTTTCTAGAGGAGGAAGTCCTTGAGTGGGTAAGATTTCAATAGGAATAGATATGACCAGGAGGGTGATACAGCAAAGGCAGAGAGGTGGAGAAATGTAGGACGATTTTGGCAAAAGGTGATCAAATCAATGAAGAAAAATCTTATTTCTATTTCTATGTCTTGTAAAACTTCCCTTCTCTTGGCTCGCATATCTTATTCAGGGCTTATCCTATCTCCCATGGATTGCTCTATTAGAGGTAGCTAGGTGGTCCAGTGAGTAGTGCGCAATAGATTCAGTAAGTTCTGAGTTCAATTTCCACCTGAGATACTCACTAGAGGTGTCACCCTGGGCAAGTCACTTAACCTCTGTCTGCCTCAGTTTTCTCATCTGTAAAATGTGGATAATGCTAGCATCTTACCTCTCAGGGTTATTATGAGGATCACTTGAGGTAATACAGTAAAGGGCTTACCACGGTGCCTGGCACATAAAAATGTTAGCTATTATTGCATAGATGCTAGCTGTTACTATTGCAATAGCCTCCTAACTGGTCTTTATCATTATATTATTATCAACATATGTTATTAATCAATTAACTTAATTTGTTCAGTATACCATAATTTACTAACATTAATTGATGGTGATGCTTTGTAAGCCTGAAAGTGCTTTGGTGTAATAGAGTGCCAGACCTGGAATCAGGAAGACCTGAGTTCAAATCTGGCCTCAGACTCTTACTGGCTGGAGGACCCTGGGCAAATCATTTGACCTATTTTGCCTCTGTCTTCACATATTTAAATGGGAATAATAATAGCACCTAACTCCCAGAATTGTTGTGAGGATCGAATGAGATAATAATTATAAAACATTTAGCACAGTGCCTGGCACATAGTACTAATACTATGTAAGTGTTAGCTGTTATTATTATCACCACTATCTTTATAATTGAGTACACAGCAGGCTCTTAAGCAATCTTGGTGGATTCACGAACGTGCTGTGGATCTACCGGCACATTATTGTTTTGGTTTTCCTAGGAGAGCAAACAGATTCTACTTGAGGTACAGATATTTTCCTTCTCACTTCTCAGGGTGGAAAGGAAACTGGAGCGCCCAGTTTGGAATAATCCTTGACCACGGAAGGCCTGTATGAATTTCAGGTAAAAGAAGCACAGTAAGCCAGAGAATGATGGTATTTCATTGCCTGACAAAGTAGGTAAAATGAGCCCAGCATATTTGTTTGTTGTTATAAACCAATTAAATGATGCACATGCTGAAATGGTTCACAATTTTCTGTATGACCAGTCAGATATGCAGCTTTAATGGCAAAAAGATGATAAATTGCATCTGCTTTACAGAAAGCCTTCTGAAAGGTTGCATATAAATCAAAAATAATTTAATTGAATCATATTTCAAATGCACTGAGCAAGTTTCTCAGTAAACTGTGTTTCCTAATGTAAAAAATCACTCCTAATTTATCTTTTGTGAATATCAGAAACTCAGTATTGTATTTTAATACAAATCTGCCTATTAAATGAATGCCTCCCATTACCTCTTTCAGTGCCAGGGTAGATGGGAGGCAGTTGGGTATGGTGTCCTGGCTCAAGTTGTTAGCTCTGTTACTACCCCTTGTTAGCTGTGTGACCTTGGGCGAATCATTTAACCTCGATGAGACTTGGTGTCCTAATATGTATAACAGAGATGGTGAGACTTTGTCTACATATCTTATAGAGTTGCATTGAGGAAATATTTCAGTACCTCATGGGTACAGACACCATGGATATGGGCACCACTGGTATGGTAACAGTCTCTCTACCAAAATGAAGTCCAAATTCCTATGACCTGGTAGATTCTTTTTGAGAGGAGCAGTCGTTGAAGAAGGCCTCTTCCCACTATGATCAATCCAGTGATGAATCCCTCCACTCTTAGCCAGGCTGGTCCTTGGATAAAATGCATATAGTTTGTCATTTTCCAAAATGTCAGGTCCCATCAGAGTTTGAGGTCCTCTGGAGAAGCCCTGAGTACATGGGATCATCTCCATGCCATAGTAAGACTTCAGAGGTAGATATTAACTATCAGTCAGTCAATACACATTTATTAAGCACTTGCTATGTTCCAGGCACTGTGCTAAGATTGAAAATATGAAGAAAGGCAAAAGCTAGTTCCTGTTCTCAAGGAGCTCTTTGTTGAATGGGGGAGACAACAGGCAAGCAACTATGCACAACCAAGCTATATGCAACATAAACTGGAAAAAATCAATAGAGGGGAGGCACATGAATTAAGGGGGCTCAAGAACGTCTTCCTGTAGAAGGCAGGATTTTATATGGGATTTGAAGGAAGCCAGGAGGTGGGGGTGAGGAGGAAGTACATTGCAGACACAGGGACTGCCAGTCCAAATGCCCAGAGTTGGGAGGTGGAGTGTTTTGTTCAAGGAACAGCAAGGATGCCAATGTCACCAGATCCCACAGTACATTGGGGAAGGCAGTGTGAGGGGTAAGAAAAACTGTAAAGGTGAAGTGCCTAGTAAACGCCTGTTGTTTGACTGACACAGAACACATTACTGATCCACCTTACTCCATTTACGTTGAATCTACATTGGTCGACATTGGATCCCAGAAGTGACAGGAAGCCACTGGAGTTTGCTGAGTAGGTGGTAGGCATGGTCAGATCTGTATTCGAGGAAGATCATTTTGACAACTGAGTGGAGACTGACTGACTAGAACAGGAGAGACTCATGCAAACCCATAATTGGGTTATTGTAATAGTCTAGGCATCATGACAATGTCGGAGGACAGAAGGGAACATATTGGACAGATGTTCTAGATAAGACAGATGGGATTGCTTATGTAAGTAAATGGGTGTATCTTAGCAAAGTGAAGGGCCATCCCTTCACGTGAGACAGAGATGATGGAGGAGACAGTGATAGAAGGCCTCTGGGTGGTAGGAGACAAGGGGGAGGGGAGAAGAGGGAGTTCTCAGAAAAGTCTCAATGTTTTTGGTTAAATATGAGTTTCTCAACTGAGAGGGTAGGGAGAAGGGGGAGTCATGAAGGGTTTGAGAAGGAATGAAAAGATTTAGAAAAGTTGCTGGTGGATGGGATAGTGACTTAAATTTGTTCAGTTATTTCTGATACTTCATGACTGCATGGACGCCGATACTGTTTATGGGATTTTCTTGGCAAAGGTACCAGAGTGGTTTACCTTTTCCATTTCCAGAAACAAACTGAAATTAAGTGACTTGCCTAAGATCATACAGCTAATAAGTGAACACAGATCTTCCTGACATCAGGTCCAAGGCTCTATCCACTGAGCTAACTTGATTAGAGAGGTGTAAAAAATCTGCCTTGAAGCAGTGAGGACACAGTTGAGGTTACTTAACATAAATTTCTAGTGGGATAGGGAGTGAATCATTGGTAAATGGAACTCCTTAATAAGGAAATTCTCTTCACTCACATAGAGCATCACTTTCAGCCACTCCCTGAGGGTTACACAGTCAGTATCTATTAAAGTTTATTATTTAAATAGACTCCCAATGTCCATGCCATCCCTACATTTTAAAAACTCCTCATAAGAATGACAGCTCACATATGTAATGGAGTTTTAGTCATTACAAAAGAGCTTTTTTCAAAGAAATCCAACCAAGAAGGTTAACCTGAAGGCTCCTCATGCTTTGGTAGTGACCCTTTGGACACAGGGTCTAACAGATCCAATCTCTGGATCACAGGGAGAGAGATTTAGAATCTAGAGGCCACCAAGGGAAATTCTCTCATTTTGAAGCGCAGAGTGGCAAAGGAACATGTACACATTCACATCGCTGAAAGGTCTTGATTAGAGGCTCAGCCATACAACGTTTATAAAGGGTCCTTCTCAGACTGACCATAGTTCAGTAGACTTTTTAGTCCCAGACATTACTATGTATCCCTCCTTCCTTGGTTATCTCAAACTGTATATCCTATAGGCATCTCAAACTCAATATATATAAACCTATTACCTTCTTTAAACCTTCCTCTTTCTGAACATCCATATTATTGGCACCTCCATCCTCCCAGTCACTCAGGCTCCCAAACTCAGAAACATCTCTGACCCCTCTCTTGCACTCACTCTACATATCCAATGGACTACCAATTCTTCACAGTATCTCTCATAGAAGTGCCCTTCTCTGCTTGTATATCCGCAACTCCAGTTCACTCCCTCATCCCTTCTCATGTGCGCTACTGTAATAACCTTCAAATTGAGCCTCCTGCTTCACATCTCTCCCCATTTCAATGTTTTCTCCACTTAGCTACCAAAGGGATTTTTCTAAAGCATTGGCCACATCTGACCATGATCCTTACCCACTCAATAAACTCCTATCCCTATCACTTCCAGGATCAAATATAAAATCCTTTTTGGCTTTGAAAACCCTTTCCAAGTTTGCCTCTTTTTACCTTTCCAGTATTTTTACACTTGTACTCTCTTCCATATAGTCTGTGGTTCAGTTTAATTGGACCACTTGTCATTCTGCAAACACAACACTCCTTCTCTGTGTCTCTGCATTGGTTATTCTTCATATCTGTAAACTCTGTACTTTCATTTCACCAACTTTCCTTGACTTCTCTCAAGGCCCAGTTCACATCTCATGTTCTACTGTAGGAGACCTTCCCTGATCTGCACAGCTGCTAATGCCTCCCCCTTACAGATTACCTTCATCTACTCTGAATATATCTTATAGGTATGAGGTTATTTCCATGCTGTCCCCTCCTCTTAGAACATAAGCTCTTTGAGAGCAGGAAATGTATAGAGCCAGGCACAGAGTAAGTGCTTAATAAATGCTTATTGTTTGATTGATACTGACCACATTACCAATCCTTGAAATACTGAAGGGTAATAAGCCCACCTTACTCCATTTATATAGTGCTGTAAGAGTGCCTCCCTGTGGAGGAGGTAATGATACAAAACTGAAGTCACCATTTTAGTGAGCTGTCCATGGTAATAAAGTTCATGTCAGAGTCAGAGTTGGAACCCAATTTACTTGTTAATAATGTTCAGTCTTTTTGGTTGCATCCAGCTCTTTGTGACATTTGGGGTTTTCTGGGCAAAGATACTGGAGTGGTTTGCCATTTTCTTCTCCAGCTCATTTTACAGATGAGGAAACTAACCAAACAGGGTTAAATAACTTGCCTAAGGTCATACAGCTAGTAAGTGTCTGAGGTCAGACTGGAACTCAGGAAGAGGAGACTTCTTGTTTCTCAGCCAGGTGCTATATCCACTGTGATACGTGGCTACCCAGTTCACTTGACTTCACTTCTAATATTGCAACTACCTCTCATATCATAAAAGAGTCCTCAAAAATACTAAAAGCACCAATACTTGATCTATGATTTTATGCGCTTGGATGGGTGGGTTCTCACCTCTTATGGAATAATAAACTTAAAGGTTGAAGGAAGCTAGGTGGTATAGTGGATAGAGTGCAGGATCTGGAGGCAAGAAAATCTGAGTTCAAATCCAACCCCAGATACTTGTTAGTTTGTAACAGCAAGGACTCCAACATACACAGGAGGGCTTGCTGTACATGTTCTCAGATCTTCTTTTCTAAAAGGAAAACAACTTTTGAGGGGTCAACAATCACTTTAATCAAGCACATATATCATTCCCTTAGTTCAGGGTAAAAAGTCAGTACCCTGAGCATCAGAGAAAATACAGAGAAATCAAAATCAATAGACAAGGTTTCTAACTGTTTGACATAAGCTATACTTACATAACAGATCAACTGACAGATCCAACTGTCTGACTATTACATACATACATAGTTATTAGTTAAACCAATATCTGGGTTTTCAAAGCTGAGGGCTCCTTAGCAGCTGCCCAGAGTCTGGTCTGGCCAAACAAACACTTCCAAAGAATAAAACCTCACCTCAGAGTACTTATACATTTTTTCAGAGCCAGAGGGCATCACAACCCTTGAGAACCAGTGCCTCATTAGAAAATGAACAAAAGGTGTGGGCCTTTCTACAAATCTTCCCTAATCAAACTCCCCTTAATGGGCAGATCCATTAATGGGTGTGGAAGATCTTCCCATTAAGAAGCAAAATTATATTAACAATAAGCATAAATAGCTGTGTGTACCTGGGCAAGTCACTTAACCTCTTTCTGCCTCAGTTTTCCAATCTGTAAAATGGGGACAAGAATATAACCTACCTCCCAGAGCTGTTGTGAGGATTTAATGAAATAATGATTGTAAAATGCCTTGACTAGTGCCTGGCACAGAGGATGTTAGCTATTATTATGGTCATCTATATTAGCTATGTTAGTTATTATTATTATCAATGCAAAGAGCTTGGAGGTGCAAGGTTGGTTTTCTTAAGTGCTTAAAGAACTATCTGAAGGCAGAAAGAATAACCACCGTTGTTTCTGCTCTCAAGGTTGCCAAGTAGTCACTTTTATTTTTTCAATCTGCAACTATTTTCAAAGTCCTTCTTATGTGATAAGTACTGTCAGGAGGTACTACAGGCTAGAAGCTCAAGGTCTGGTTCCTTTTCCCAAGGAGTTTACCATCTATTTCATGTATGAGCTGTCCAACACACTGTTGCCACTATATGTGGCAACATGCTAATACTGAAGCTGTTGTCACTACAAACAGTCCCTTAGTAAACTGCCTCACTGTATGAGATGATTCATCTGTCAGGGGCTCTGTCACCTTTCAAATAAATCACTTCTTTCCAACACGCCCAGTGATTTACTCTCAGAAAATATGCTCATATTTCTCTAAATTAAGCAGAACCAAAACAACAAAAATCTTCCAAAGAAATAAGGAAACATGCATTTATTAAAGCAAATACTGCACACCAGGAACTTTACAAATATCTCATTTGATCCTCACAATGCCCAGAAGGTAGGTGCTATGATTACTCCCACTTTACAGATGAGGAAACTGAGGCAGACAAAGGCTGAGTAACTTGCCCAGGGTCATACATCTAGGAAGTATCTGAGACAAGATTTGAACTCAGGGCTTCCTGACTGCAAGTCAATGTTCTGCCCACTGTTCTACCTAGCTACTTCTGAGAATAAACCACCATGGGGCAAAACCAAATTCTTAAGGCAGAATCAAAATCTTGAGAAAGACTCAAGCCAGTGATGGAAAGAGTTTAACAACCCAATGGCTGATATGGAGAGCAGAGAAAAGGATAGGATGGCTGAAGACAAGCTGGAATCTTTTAGTGAATGCAGAGAGGGAATCCAACTTGCTCAGGACAAAGCCAGCTGTTTCCAAGCAGCAGCCACCATGAGGGTCTTAGGAAGTTGACAAGGCAAACAGTCACTACTGTACCTTGGTTCACACTTTCTTTTCACCAAGAGATATTTCTACAAAACTCCTGCCTTTGAGGCTTCAATGGTGGATTCTAAATAAACAATCAAGGGAATTGAGCTATTCAGGTGCTTTTGAATCAAGACACTCTTTAAAGTGAGAAACAAGTGAGAAATGAGTATCTGCTATAATATGGATCTTTGCCTCTTGAGAAAAGCAGTTTCCAGTGCATTTCCCTTATTACAATGAAATAACTGTGTAAATGAGCACATCCCAGGTGGCCATGATGCTGGCACATTGCTGAATGATCCAATTTGGGCTTATTGGTTTTGTCTGAAAACAGGCAGGCATTGGAAAGAAGACACTGAGGGTCTCCCCTCACCCTACGGGAGGGCATTCCAGGCTGTTACACTCTACCTTGAGAGCTTTTTGCGCAGGTTCACTTGAGCCAATGGCGATCAGGTTGGGTCCAGCCATGCTGCAGAAACTTTTCAGATGCAGAGTGTCGGCCACTGGCACTGTGGAAACAGCATAATCCTAGGCACAAAGCAGAAAATGTTTAAGTTTTTTATTTGCTGAGTTTCATCATCACAAATTAAATCAAAAGAGCATTTTCAAACCCTACCTTTCCATGCAAAGGCTGTTATAAGGGACTGGAATGTCTGAAGGGAAAGCTAGGATTTGGGGGAGGGGGCCATACTACTTGAGTGGATCTGTGATCTCATGGATTTGGGAGTTCCCTTCAATGACACAGATCACAACCCACCCAGGCCTGCCCATCCCAGATGGCTCTTGTCCACATCCTTCCATAATTTCAGCTCAGAGGGCCCACCCTTCTTATTTGAGGGTTTCGTCATTTTCTTCTAAGGTCACAAAGATACCAGGGGAATCCTCAGGCTCTCTGCATCTCATCCCACACCCTTACTACTTGACCAGTCCATCTTCTTTGAAGAGCATACATTTCCCCATTGATATCCTTAGTTGCATTCCTCTTCAAGGTTCTTTATTTGGGTGATGTTGCAGCCTGCTTCCACAAGGCCCCTGTCAGTGTAACACTCATTTTTAAAGCCTCAGAGACTGCAGTGTTATGTAGCTCCCAGTCATGACATATAATCTGCGTGATGCTCATTCTTAATTCTCTAGACACTATAATATTCCATGACTCACCATGATTTAATAGTTTGAGTCGAATGTCAGTGTGTGCCTCTGTTTCTGAGAGAAGTTTAGGGGCTTACTAATTTGTCAAATTAGGCAAGTTTCTAAGGAGAAAGCATGGCATAGCCAGGTATTTTACAGAGGAATCAGCTCTTCAAATTTCCACCTGTTCTGTGGGATCCGAGAAAGAATTTTAAAAAATCAAGAATACAGCCATGCAGAGCCCTAGGCTTAAGATTAGAAGATCTGGCTTGGAGTTCGAGTGCTGCTCCTTACTAACTGTGGCTGAGTCATCTCACCCGTTGGAGTCTCAGTTGCTTTGTGTGTAGCAATGGGGAAAACAAAACTGGTATTACCTTTGTTAATGGAGTTACAAATGGGACAGTGTGAGTGAAGTGTTCTGTAACACAGGGTGTTCGTCTTGACTATTCTTGTATGTACAGAAAACCCACATCCTAGGTATTATTTAATGTCTCTTACAGGATTTTCTCCTCTTCAAATATTTTGCAAAGAGATGAAGTATTCCCTGATTCCTTATGTCCACATAAGGCAGGAGGACTCATCACCAAACACCTAAATCTTAAATAGTTGATACTCTTCTTTTATGTGATGCCAGTCAGTTTGCTTGAAATTCCCTAAGAGTCTGGTCTGAAAATACAGATCTCCCTGTCATAGCCAATCCAAAACCCAGATAATCAAAAATTGCCCCTGGTTGTGTCACAAGTATGTGTCTATTCAACAGTAAGATAACTACGAATGAAGGGGCAAAAGGAACCTCTACCGGCCCCCCCAAAACAAACAAAAACACAAATCTCTGGTGTGACTATGACAACGACCTATTCAACAAAAGGTCAATCACTCATGAAATATTTGTGGTTAACAGCTTATGCTCTGGCTTGAGTCAAGGAGGACCTGGGTTCAGATCATAGCTCTGACCCTTTCTAGCTGTATGACATGGAGTAAGGCACTGACTTGCTTGGAGATCCAGTCCTGCCACAGACAATTCCTAGCTTTGTGACTGGGCAACGCACTGAATCCTCTCGGCTTCAGTTTCCTCACATAAAGTGAGCAGAATAATTGTGTCTGCCTCAGAGTTATTATAGGAATCAAAGGAAAGGGAATATGCATTTAGATGTAGAGTCTAAGTACCTGGCACTGATACTATCTTATTTGTACCTCATGACAATCCTGGGAGGTAGATGCTACTATTATCCCTTTTTTACAGTTGAGGAAACTGAGGTTAAGTACTTATTCAGGGTCATATAGCTAGTACGCGTCTAAGGCCAAATTTGAATTCGGGTCTTCCGGACTGTAGGACCAGCGCCCTATCCACTGTACTACGTAACTGCCTAAATGAGATAGTATATGTAAAGTGCTTTGTAAACCTTAAATCATTATAGAAATGTGAGTTGTTATTATTATTATACCTCATTTAGACTAGAGATTTAATTAGACACATATATTCCTTCAAACAGCATTTATTAAATACCTGCTGTTTCCAAGGCACAGCCATCCTTTTACTCACCTTGAAAGTATCAGCCAGGATTTCTGCACCACGTTGATTTGTCCTTTTGGAGAGGCCCACAAAAAATTCTCTGCCTAGATAAAATGACATGGACTCAGTGAGGGGTCCTACCAACTTACCAACCATTTATTTCATTAAAAAATAATTAAAGCACGATACAGTACTCTCTAATCACAGTGGCCCACCTTAATGCTTTTCCCACCTCATTTACCGCTACCCATTCCAAACATAAGCTCATTAAACATATGACTAAGTTAGCTTGTAAGATAGAATAAAAGTATTTTCATAAACAATTTTACAATATTTGGAATGTTTACTTTGGTTGGAGAAAAATAAAGAGACTTGTGACCAGAAATAGAAAGGGGGCTTTGCATGTCAGTGACAATGAAAGTTTAAATTTTAAAGGAAAATCACTTTAAGTTTTGGGAATTTCTTTATGAAAACAGTCCCCTTCCTTTAAAATGCCATGGACATTCAGAAAATGTAGTGAGCAGCTAGTCTTGGGGAGCATATCATTGACTGATATTTCAGCTTGGTCCCAAATCTAATCAAATATAAACTCCTTGAGAGCAAGAACTGCTGTATTTTTGTCCATAACAAAACTTCATTATGGCTTTGTTGGTGAAGACACAATGTAATACAGATGAAATAATGCTAGAGTGGGTGCCAGAAGTGGTGGAAGCTGAGAAAACATTAATAACCTCTGTGCTGGACAGAGGATACAAAGGCACCTGAGGGATTCTATCCCTATTAGGGAAAAAAGGAGGGTCACAGAAGGCACAGGTCTGCCGCTTGAGGTGGACGGGACAATGATAACGGGGGACAGGACAAAGTCACAGCTGAACAACTTTTAGCTTGTTTCTCTTTTTTCTGTCAAGAAGTGATATCTTGGGCCTGGAAAGGATGAAACAAAAAGAAAATGGCATTCAGTACCCAAGACAAGTGAGTAGGTAGCAAGAGAGCAAGGGGCAGCTAGGTGGTGCAGTGGATGAAGTTCTGTGCTGGAGTCAAGAGGGCCTGAGTTTAAACCTGATCTTAGACACTTACTAGAGATGTGACCCTGGGCAAGTCACTTCACCTTGTTTGCCTCAGTTTCCTCATCTGTAAAATGAGCTGGAGAAGGAAATGGCAAACCACTCTGGTGTCTTTCCCAAGAAACCCCAAATGGGGTCATGAAAAGTCAGACAGGATTGAACATCAAATAACAAGCAAGAGAACACCTATCTGCCTTTGATGAGTTAAATGGACCAGGCCCAGCAGAAATATATTCCAGGGGACGAACAGAACTGGTTGATGTGATGGTTCGAATACAGTCTGTGATATTCAGAAGATTACGGATAATATTAGAAAATAGGCAGGACTAAGGAAAGGTAAATGTTCTTCTAAGTTTCAAAAAAAAAGGGAAGGCTGGAGCCTGAAAACTAGAGGCCAGTGACATGGAGCTTGATACCTGGGAAAATTCTAGAGAAGATTATTAAAGGGACTTAAAAATTATTGATACTTTTTGTTTTTACACAATAGATACTTCCTACACTTCCATACAATGCCACTCACCTCATACACACAAAATACAAGCCCTCAAAATAATTGATCTATTTGGACAACATGGCGCCAATAGGAACCGGTATATCTGGGTTATGTGACCATGACATCAAGTGCAAGTGTATTTGACCAGGGTTTTATTGCTTCTCCAAATCGACTTTATTTACACTGTTACAATCACTGCACGTATGATTCTTCTGAGTTTGTTTTTTCCTTTGCATCATTTTATTACAAGGCTTCCCTCGCTTCTCTGCATTCTTAGTAATCATCTTTACTTACAGTGTAGTTACATCCTTTTGGGCAACTAGGTGATACACAGTGGATAGAGAGCCAGGATTCAAGTGGGAAGGATTCATCTGACTGAGTTCAAATCTCAAACACTTACTAGCTGGATAAGTCACTTCACCCTGTTTGCCTCAGTTTCCTTATCTGCAAAATGGTCTGGAGAAGGAAATGGCAAACCACTCCAGTATCTTTGTCAAGAAAACCCTAAATGTGGTCATGAAGAGTTGGATACAGTTGAAACAACTGAACCACAAAAGGCATTCTTTTACATCCACATCTTATAATGTGTTCAGCCATTCCCAATTACTAGTAACATTTTTTCCAGTTTTGTTTCTTTGTTAGAATGATGCTATGAACTTTTTTCAGTCAAAAATCTCCTTGGGACTCCAATTTCCTGTAGAAGAATCTCTGGGTGAAAGGGTATGAACAACTTAGTCACTTGCCCTGCATAATTCTAAACTGTCTTCCAATAACATATGAACTAATTCACACATCTATCAGCGTTGAACTAGCATGCCTGCCTTCCTTTAGCCTCTCCAAGAATGAGCTCTTAATTTTTAGCACCTTCTCTAGCTGGTGAATAGAAAATGATACCCCAGGATTGTTTTGCACTGTTTAAATAGTGGTTTAATAATTACATTATATTTTACAGAGACAGGGCTGAAAGAGGCAGCTGTCAGTGGCCGTTTGTTGGCCTGACAGTTATGGTTACCTGGCAGCAGTTGAAGGAGCTTAAAGACAGTTTCCTAATTGTGCAGTAAATGAGTCAGACTGCTGGAGGGAGAGGAGCAGGGAGGAGAATCAAAAGGTGTCTGCTGCTCCGTTTCCTGCTCTATTTGTACTGGTAGGTGACTAAAGGCAAAAGTGATGAACAGACAACTTGTTCCTCTTTTTTTGCGTTTTATCTGGTCTATCCCAAGAAGCATTATCAAGTGTCTACTTAAGAAGGAGTGGGCAGCTAGGTGGCACAGTGGATAGAGTGCTGAGTCTGGAGGACCTGAGTTCAAATCTGACTTCAGACACTTAGCAGCTTGTGACCCTTAACTAGTCACTAAGCCCTGCTTGCCTCAGTTTCCTCATCTGTAAAATGAGCTAGAGAAAGAAATGGCAAACCACTGTAATATCTTTGTCAAGAAAATCCTAAATGAGGTCATGGGGAGTTGGACATGAGTGAAATGTCAATAACAGCACTGTGTACGAGGTATGGTGGCAGTTCAGTGACAAAGCAAAAACCATTCCTTGCACGTTCTTCTGGATGGATACTACATGCATACAGACAAGCATAAACATGATTATTTGGGGAGGAAGGGCAAAAAAGTAAGAAATAAAGGGGCCTGAAAAGGTACCCTGTTAGAGGTGGTATATGAGCCAAGCCTTGAAAGAAGGTAGATCAAGGAGAGGAGAGAGATACCTCCAGGCCTGGATGTAAAAGATGGAATAATGAGTTTAGGGAACAGAGAGAAGGTCAGCAAGGCAGGAACTGAGAGCACATGAAGGGAAATAATATGCACTGAACTTGGAGCCAAAGTGTGACATGTTTTAAGTAATAGCTAGCATTTGTACTGTAACAGCTAACTTTATGCTTGCAAAGCCTATTTATCCTATTTAGTCCTCACAACAACCTGTGAGGTTAGGTGCTGTTATTATCCCCATTTTACAGATGAGGAAATTCAGACTCCCAGAGGATAAGTGACTTGGCCAGAGCCATACATCTGGTAAGTGACAAAATTCTCACTCTTTTCTTCCTGGCTCTAAGTCTTTGTGTCATCCAGCTGCCTCTAACGTCATGCCAAGAAGCTTGTGTTTGCTCCTAGAGGCATTAGGGAAGCATTTAGTGTCTTGAAGAATGGGGTAGCATGGTAAATCTTAAGCTTTAGAACGATTATTGGGATGCAGGGGAATAGGTTCTACTCTGTCAATATGGCTGACTAGGCTGCTCAGAAAAAAGAACACAGAATGACAAAAGGCGATTTATGATCACAAACATATGTATGGTCTTGGTGCCTGTAAATAAAGAGTTATTTATTTCTGTGCTAAAAACAATAAAGCTCACAGCCATCATGGTTTCAGGCAAATATATATCACCTACAATAAAAATACCTCCAGCAGTTAGCTTGTGGAGAGATTGATGTTACCCTAGCTGGTTTCAAAGACAACTCCTGAATCTTTTGGGTTTAGTAGGGAAGTAGGGAGAGAAACCCTAGGGAAGGAAAATGTTTCAAAAAGTAGAGGAACCCAAAGAGCCCAACTCCCCAAGTTCCAGAGAGTTTAAATCACTCGTCCTTTAGGTCACGCAGCAAATTGGTGACACATTTACCATTAACAACCAGGTTTTTCCTTACTCTTAGCCCAGTGGTTCTGAACCTGTTACACTGACATCTTTCTTAAATGGCTCCTGCATAATTCACAATGCATGTTTATTTTTAGTTCTTACTCCTGATGGCACCTGTAATCTTACAGGATGTAGTTATGTGTTGTATAGAAGTTGAATCTTGTTAATAACTACAGAGAAAAATCCTTTATATTTCAGGCTCCTCAATATTCCATTTACCTGGGGACAGAGTTCTGGTCTATGCTAGTCAAAAAACTCCAAAGTTTCACATATGGCATCTGTGATAAACCCCCGATCCATGGGGTTAGGTGTTCCCGAAGAATTCCTACCTGGCAGATGCAATGTATACATGTTCAGGGATTTGGCATGTCACAGATGGCATTTAAAGTCAAAGAGCTGACTTTGGCATTTAATATCAGACATAGGAATAAAAGTCCAGACTGATGACTCTAGTTCTATGTTGTTATTATTGCCTTCTTCCCTTCTGGTGTCAGGTTGGAAGTACTAGTGACCCTATATTCCTTTGGGTGACTAGTAACAGATGTTCACTGTCTGATGTCTTTGTAAACAATACTCTTTTAGCTTCGGCTCTGAACTAAAGATGAATTCTGATTGTTTTCTACACCAACTACCCTAACTCCCTAACTTGATTTGAACCAAGAAATCTTAACTGTTTTTATGTCAGAGACCCCACTTTGATGGTCTAGTGAGACCTGCTGTTGTTCGTTCTTTACTGCTGACGAGGACCAATCACAAGGGTGATGTCTTGACTTGCAAGTGAGTTGAATTTAAGTGAGGCAGGGCTGTGCAAAGTCATCAGCCTCACTCTCTCCTCTAGAGTCATCACAGTCCAGTGGCAACACACAGGTCAGGACAACTGGTGATGGCCCTGATTCAGTGGGAGCTCTTGGCCTTCTGAAGCTAAAGTCTTTCCAAGGTCTTAGTTTATCTGAGGCATCATGCATTAGATTAGGTAAGAACAGGCTACAGATGGCCTAGTTTGCCTTCATAAAAGAATCATTCTGGGCGAGGAAGACCCTCAGAGCTTCTGGCCAGAACAGAAACAATTGCTATTTTCACCCTGAGCCATCTTTTCAGAATAATGCTTTTTAAAAATATTATTGAAAGAAATGCTAAATTTCATTTGAAGATTAGTGAAATAAAAGATTCACTTCAAGTTCCCATACCCCCTGAAATCTTCCCATGAATCCCTTCCACGGACCCTCTGATTTAGACTATCATGGATTTAGTGCATGATTTTACAAAATACTCAC
This sequence comes from Notamacropus eugenii, assembly GCF_028372415.1. Taxonomy (NCBI): domain Eukaryota; kingdom Metazoa; phylum Chordata; class Mammalia; order Diprotodontia; family Macropodidae; genus Notamacropus; species Notamacropus eugenii. The sequence continues at coordinate 494,713,521 of NC_092873.1, forward strand.
ATCACAGGGTTGTGGTGAGGATCATAAGTAATAGTGTAATGTTAAGTTCTTTGGAAACTTTAAAACTGGATAAATATAATATTTGTATTTATGAATATTATCATAAGGAATTAGAATAGTTATTTAGCAGGTGAAAACATGATTTCTTTAATGACCACACAAAACCCAAAGAAGCAATTTAATTTTACCCAAGAAAGTGATTAAAGAAAATTAATACTGATATTAGCTATTTGGAGCTTGTTTAATATTACTATATGTGGTATAGTGTTGAAAGCAGCAGGGTAAAACTGATAGATGGACATGGAGTCAAGATGATTTGAGTTTAAATCCCACTTCTGACATACTGGCTGTGTGACCCTGGGCCATTCATGTAATCTATCAGTACTCTAAACAACTTTGTGAGATGATAGTTTCAAGAACAGGTACTGATATTCATTGATAGAGAGAGTTTCCTCATGTGGGAATTCCCTAGACCAGTGAAATAATAGATCTGGTCCCTAATCTTAACTTTCAGTACCACTATTGTTACTGCGGCATCAAGCCAAACCAATCTGCATTCCAAATTATTAAAATTCACTTTACCATCTGGAAAGAATTTTATCTGTAAATCATTTCAGTCTTGAGCTAATCACCTCAAAAATAGAAATCTATTTTAAAAAAATAGAGAAGTTATGCATATATCACCATACCTGTGAATAAAACATCTCCACCATCCAAGGTTGCATTTTCATCTATCATCTCTACTATGTTGAGCTGAAGGTTTTCTAATGCTCCTTTCACCATGTCAACCTGTGGGTAAAAAAGAAGGAATTTAGAATCTCAAAAACTATCCTACTATGTCTGAAAAAGAAAGCATTTTCTCCTTCTACATGAACACCAATAAAAACAGAGAGATCTGCCATACAGAAATGGCCCCAATCACTAAGCTCAACTCACTTCTTCTCGGTAGTGAGAAAGAGGATATTTTCTTTTTATTCCAAGTTACTTGGAGTTACTTTTATATATACTTTTCCTTAGAAGGGTATATAACTATGAAACATCACTAGTGAGCTAAGAAAATTGACTTATCCCTTCAAAGGCCTAAACTCTACCACCTACACCTGGCCAACAAGTCTAGGACTTTTTGACTCTACTCTAGGAATCACATTTGTACAAGGCAATATACAGAAGCATCATCATTTTCAATGGTCATTTGAATGTATAAACCAATAAAAAATTGTTCTGTTTTCTAGTCATTTTTTAGTGTTGAATTTAAAGTGTATTCATAAACTTGAAATAGTCTTTCCAGTTTATAATCAAATAGATAAAACAGTAATTCCAACAAATTTTGTTCCCTATAGATCAAAGGTGTCCAACTTAGTTGCATGTGGCCCCCAAAACTCCTAAATGTGGCCAGACTAGATCAAAATATAATTGGGAAATGTTTAAGAAAACAAATAAAAATATGACTAAAAGTAGATCATATCAGTCAACTTATGGTTTTCTAAGTCCACATGCAAGCTGTAGGATCTGTTTCTAGTTGAGATTGATATCACTGCTATAGATAATTAATGAATATACCAAATATGTTCAAACCAAAGCAAATTTTTGATGTAAGCTGCTTGTAATGTCCAGATGTAATGTAATGTCCAGAGAAGAGGCAAAAGGAGTGACTAATGAATTTCTATGAATTTGGTCTCTGACTCCAAATTCTATCACCTCAAGTGTTTAGCTTTCTATTAGCTACCCAAAATTGGTTTGTAAGAGACTGTCATATTCTTTTTTCTACCAAAGTACAAAACCCCATAGCCCCTAAGATCTGTGAGCCATTCAGTAGGTGAGCTCTGGCTTGGACAGAGCTGCCTTCTGGGAACAGTCATGAGCAGTTTAATTTCCTGGGGCTAGACAAAGATAAGGACCCAGTGAATAGGATGGAACTGTCTCCTTAAAAGAGAAGGTCCACATGGTTTGCGTATTATTCAACAAACTCTGTAGTTAATTTAAGGTGTATGTGACTGTGTTTCTGTTCCCTGAAATCATAAACCTACAATTTTGAAATGAAATTTTGAATCTTTATAGGAATCCAGAACCCAGTCTTCAAAGCACAAAGACATTCTGATCTGAAGCCAACCTGTCATATAGACCACTTCCAGTGCAGTTTACTTAATTACAATACCTAGAGACAGAAACCAGGAAGCATTTTAAAAATACAACAATGTCTTTTGAAATCCTTAATTTAATACAAGACTTTTCATGGGAAGCAGCCAATTAGTCTAAACATTTTTCTAAGGTCTGCACTGCTTCCAGCACGGCTGAGAGACATAGAATGAGAAGATGTAAACAGGGATGGAGGGAAAAATGCAAAAACACCAGAAAAAGCATCCAGCCCTGCCAAATCATAGGCACCAAGTACACACATGGTGAATTGTGAATGAAGAGTTCTGTAGACAAAAATATCTCAGAGTGATTTCTAATGTAAGAAAAATATGGAAATACTTCAACAACAAGGCTTATATTCATGCAGGCAAAAAAAAGCCTTTCAAAAGGATACAAAGTAAAATAAATATATCATCCCACCCTCATTCTGGAACCCATGTAAAGATTCCACAAACCCAAGTGACTCAGAACAATAAAAAAATTATTTCCATGGGTGAGATGGTCTTAATGGTGTAATAACTACATCAAATGACCTCTCTCAACAGGAGAATAAGCTGTCCTGTGTAAGAGGAAGTGGAATTTTTGCTATAATGTGAATGAAAAAAGAAGAAGCAAAGCCACATTTACCATGACTTGTTAAGTTCTGCTGAACTCTGGAAATTATGCAGCTGTCTTCCTTTGGCATCACTACCATTTATGTTAATGGAAAATACACTGAATTGAGAGAGAGCATGAGAATTGTAGTATCGCCATATAATGTCCCTATTAGGGAAGGGAATGCTTTCACAGCCTCCTTTTTTCGAGACTCAGTAAGAACTTGATCATAAAAATGTAATTTGGCCTGAGAATTCTGCATGCACTGTCTCCACTCCAGGAACAATCGATTTTTTTCTCCTGTAAAACTGTAATTTAGTTACAATACCTGAGTTGAAAGGGACCTTATATATCTTCAAGGACATTACCTCCTCCCTATTTAAAGATGGGAAAATTGAGATTCTGATAGTGAAGTGACTTGCCCAAGGTCATCCAGTGGAGGCAGGACTAGAATCTCAGCACAGTCCCCATTTCTCTGCTCTGTACCAGTCAACTATTTTTGACATCAGTTTATTATATTATTAGAGAAAGACAGGAAGACCCTTATGAACTGACACAGAGTGAAGTGAGCAGATTCAGGATAACAAAACACACAATGACAACAACAGTATAAATGAAAAGAATTTTGAAAAGCTGAGCTATAGGTAACTGAAAAGTCAAAAATTATGAGGGCCTAATGACACTTACATTTTCCAGATACTATCAATCGCTGTTAGTCATTTTTTCTTCAACCTTTTTCCTTTGTTCCAAGAGAGGTCACAATTACGGGGGTAGAGAGTTAGGGGAGTACAGGGCTAAGTGGAGGGGGGGAGTTGTCCAATCTTGGAAGCTAAGCAGGGTTGGATCTGATTAGTACTTGGAAGGTAACTCTGCTTCAACTTTTTTTAAAGAGAAAAGAAGAAAAAATCCTGTACTAGGTTCAGAAATAATATATTCCTGTAACTTTAAAACTGTGCCCTCTGAAATTATTATTAATTTTTTGATTTTAGGCAAAACCTTTGTGGTTTCTGAAAAGTTAAAACAGCTGCCCTGGCATACAAAACCTGGCTCTTGTGCAAAGATAGTAATTTTTTGTAACACTCAGTCACATCCATATAAACAATGACATTCTGATCCTTCTACACCACATATGAGTGAAGGGGAGGGATAGGTGGGGGTGAGTGGGGGATGCTGATTTCATGGTTAGGCTTCATAGGAGGACCTTGCTATTAAAAACAATAACAAAAAATTCCACACTGCTAGTTGTGAGGACTGAAGGGCCACAGAGCAGCAAGGTGACAAAACGAACCCCAATGCAGTCTTTCTGGACAAGTGGGAGAGGCAGTAGTGGGCTGCATACTGGAAACCACATGCACTTGGCTCCAGGGCTCTGGTGAAACAGACAAGGTTCAGGTACAAACAGGATCATGCTATCCTGACAGGGATACATGACAAGTCAGTCATGTAGGCAGCCAGAATACTAAATATAGCTACAAAAGTGGAGACTGTCGAAGGAAAGAATCCAAAGCCCCAACCTTCAAGGAACTGCCTGTCCTGAGGTCTCATGTCTATGGTTAATGTTGTTTCAATTAACTTTCAGAAAACAAACCCAATACTCCCCCCAAAACCCCACCCAGGTTTTCATCAAGACAGTTCCATCAGATGGAACTTAGCATTACTCAGGGTGGAGAGACGTGTTTAGAAAAAAAACCAGAATTTCTTCCAGAAGCTGAAATTTGACAATGGGTCATTTAACTCATGAAAATGGAAAGAAATTGAAACTATGGTTAAATTAATTTTGTTCTAAATTATCTCATTTTCCTTATTCCAGCCCAAGGAACTGCACACCCTTCTCACTGAGGGATAAGGCAACTAAATGAATAAATATTAGACAGAATTTGGCTCAGTTATATGGAGGAATGAGAGACTTGGGGGTGGGGGGGAGTAATTCTAACTGGGAAAGGAAATGGAAGACAGAAAGATGGCTTTATGGAGATAGAAATTAAGCTTATCCTTAGATTCAAATGAGTGAAAGAATAGAGGAGGTTCACTCTAGGCATGGGGGTGGGAAACAGAGATGCAAGGAGATGGGAAAAAGAATTTCAATGTCAAGAAATCATAAACTATCCTGTTTGCCTGGAATACAGAGTGTATGAGAGGAAGCAAGGTGAAATTAAAGTAGAAAAAAAATAGGATGGAACCAAACTGAGGAGGGCCTTGAAGGCTAGGATTAAGAATTTATATTTTATCTTATAGGCAACCAACAGGAAGTTGCTAAGGTTTTGTCCAAGGGAGATTACCTTGGAATTTCTGTCAAGGATGTATTTGTAGAAGAGATATATGGTAAAGCAGGAAGAGCAATTACAAGACTATTATAATGGTATGGGTGAGAGGTAATCACTCGTAAATTGGGATGGTAGTGGTAAAAGCGGAGAGAAAGGGACATATGTGAGAGTAATTTCAGAGGTAAGGTTGATAAGGTTTGGCAACTGATGGGCATATTAGAGTGTGGGGGAACATCAAAAATGTAAAAAATGAAGAATGCCTCTTCAACTTTGAGTCTAGTTGACTAGCAGAGGAATGATAACATTGACTGAAATGGCATGTTGAATAAGAATACTTGGATGAATTTTAGATATGTTGAATTTGCAGTATTAGAGGTGGAAATATCTAGCAAGGACTAAGGAATATGGGACAGGAACTCAAGGGAGAAGCAAGGGTTGAAAGAGAGAGGGATTACATTGAGGGAATAACTGGTCAGGAGTGAGTGGATAAGAATGTCAAGAGAGTAGGAAGAAAGAAGAGAAGAAAGCAAAAGGTATTTTGGATGATATCTACACTTTGCAGACAACAGAAGGAAGAGGAACAAAAAATCACAAAGAGAAGTCTTAGAGGCAAGAAAAGAACCAGAAAAGATCAGAGGAAAAGAGACCACAGATGAAGAAAATACCAAGAAAGGGATAGCTGACAGTGTCTCCTAGAAATCAACATGATCTCTGCTTTTGGAATAGCACAGTATAAGTAGTACATACGGTGAAACAGGTCCTCTTAAAAAGATTTCCTACATGTCACCCCAGAGGCATCCAATACACTTTGGCATTTAATGTGACCATTAAAGGGATGGAAGCTGTATTTCCTAATTTGAGTATTTTCCTTAAGATTTTTAGTAACAAATATAATTTTTATCTGCATCACTACCACCATCATCATCATCATCGCCATTATCTACTATACTAGATTAATTACCATCCACCAGGCTTGCCACAGGATATTGAACTTTTTAGTTACATCAACTCCTAATAGTTTACTAAAGTATTGGCAGGGGGGCTGTGAAGTAGAGAATACCTGTACTGGTGAAATCATAGATACTTTAAGTATTAAAATGCAGATGATTTGTGTCCAGAATAATAGGGAGTTACTAATGTAATGGGGTTTGGCACGTGCTTAGATGGGATCACCCATATGGAAGATGCTGGGGTCTTGTTTCTGGAAGACTAGAGCATTGGTGCACATGTGGACATTCTGCTTTGACCTACCATGTTGTTTGAAACAGCCTTTATTCCCCCATTGGTTACATAGATGAAAGCAAGATAGCTACATGGTGCAGTGGATAGAGCACTGGCCCTAGAGTCAGGAGGATCTGAGTTCAAATCTGACATCAGACACTTACTACCTATGTAACTCTGGATAAGACTCTTAACCCTGTTTGTCTCAGTTTCCTTATTTGTAAAATAAATTGGAGAAGGAAATGACAAACTACTCCAGTATCTTCACCAAGAAAAACCCAAATGGGGTCAACAAAGAGTTGAACATGATTGAAATGGCTCAACAATAACATAGCTGAAAACATTGGTTATCTTTATAATGTCCAACAGCCACTCAGGTGGCTTTTCCTGTATTCAAGTCTTAGAGTAAATGAGACACTTTCATTTACAGTTAGTGGTACCAAGCTATAATGGGGAAGGATCCTGAGGGCTGTCTGCTTCCCTCTTCCCTTTTCAGTAAAGTGGCCTGGAGAAATGGGTTTAGGGCTTTGGACTTTTCCTTGCTTCTTTCTTATTCTAGATACAGGGATGTTAGTCTCCATTCTGTCCCAGAAGCTCAGGCCATGGGGACCAGGAATTCCAGAAATCCAGGGCAGGTGATATAGCCAGTCCAACAGCAAAGCCCTAAGGCGAAAGGGTTCCGGGATACTAGCCCACACTTGAACTTGGTGAGACTAGTGCTACTATGAACTGAGTTAAATTATGAGCTTCATCACACTCCCTTTCCCAGAGATTAAGGTGATATGGGAGTGAGGAATTATGCCCCCTAGGATAAGTGGGAAAATGTTTGTATGTTTGTGTTTGCTATGTTTTTGAAATAAATATTACTTTATAAAAGCTAAATGGCACTGAGATACCAGTCACTAAGCCCCCAAAATGGGGTACACTATTGAGGATACAAGCTCTGCATGACCCCTTCAGGGCACCAGAAAACCCAGAAGGGGAGTAAAATGTAACAGGCCTGGTCTTGAAACAGTGGGGTCAGAGTAAAATCATGTTACACTAAATACCTAGAAGATTTGCTGACTAATGTCAATGTTAGGTAGATGAATCAATCATATAGGCTATTGACAAAATACAATACTCATTTCTATTAAAAATGCTAGAGAGCATAAGAATAAATGGAGCTCCCTTAAAATGATAAGCAGCATCTACCTAAAACCATCAACAAGCATTATATTGTAATGCGGATAAACTAGAAGCATTTCCAATAAGACTGGGGGTGAAACAAGGATGTTCATCATCACCACTGTTATTCAACATGGTACTAGAAACAACTGTAGCAATAAGAGAAGAAAAAGAAATTGAAGAAATTAGACTAGGCAAAGAAGAAACTAAGCTATTGCTCTTTGCAAATCATATGATGATATACTTAGAGAATCCTAGAGAATCAAGTAAAAAACTACTTGAAATAATAAACAACTTCAGCCAAGAATGCAGAATACATCCAACATAAATCATCTGCATTTCTATATATTATTAACAAAGCCCAACAGCATGAAGTAAAAAGAAAATTCCATTTAAAGTTATTGTGGACATTGTTAAACATTTGGGAATCTACCTGCCAAAACACACCCAGGAACTAATCATATAGGCTACCAAGTCTCAACTTCTTTCTTTCTCATATTCTCTTCTCTTCTTACTCCACAAGTCTTTCTCCTTCAATACTCCCTCCTATAGGAACTCCATTTCCCTTTTTATCCTAGCAACTTGTTTCTTGTTTGTTTTTCTTGTCTTTCCCACCCACCCTTTTCTGCCACAAGGTTGTTTAGCTGCCTCATATTCCAACCTGAGGTTGGTCATCTCCCAAAGTAATGTCACCTGCAGACCCACAGATAGCTAAGACAAGTGAATATGTAGGAGATGCATAATAGCAGTGGAGAATTATTCTTTACTACGGAAAAACAACATGACTACTTTTTGGGCTCTTTCATCTCTCCCTTCTTGCAAAGAGTTGCAAAGGTTTGTTTTTTTTTAATTTATTGACTGAAAAGATAACATCCATTTTGACTTGCAACAGTACTGGACTAGTTCTACACTTAGTTTTTACTTAGATGTTGACATTAACCAGCTATTTACCATAGTCTGTTATTTGATCTTAATGTAATGAGACATTGTGGACAATGTTGATGTTTGAGTGTGCTTATGAATCCCAATCCCTAACTAGGGCTCTTCTTTACACTGTCACCATTTGGTGGCAGTAACTTTTATTTAACCAAGTTTTGTTTTTGCCTGATAGAATGACAGGCAAATGGCAAACGAAATGACAGCCTGTACTTAGACAGCAGTAAGCACGTGTTTGCCTGAGACTGGATCTCAAGTCTCTAGCTGCCCCTTCTTCTTTGTCTTTCTTTCCCTGCACACAGGTGACCAAAGAGAGACCCTGAAATGCATGTGTCCAGTTTTAGTGGCCACCATGTGAGGTTGAGAGCTTCTGAGTCCTGGTAATCTCCACAACTTCTCAGAGTCTCATAACCACCATCAAGAAGACCATGATTAAAAGGATTAAGAAAGTATGTAAGAGAATTTAGATAGAATTGTCATTTTTATTATGTTGGCCTTGCCTGTCCATGAACAAATGAGTATTTCTACAATTATATAAATCTGATCTTACTTGTATAAAAAGTTTTTAAAAATAATTTTGTTTATTTAGTTCCTGGATTTGTTTTGGCAGGTATACTCCCAGGTATTTTATACTGTGAAGGGTTATTTTAAATAAAAAAAGAAAGTCCAAGCCAGAGTGTGGCTTGTCTGGAGATCTAGAGTTAAATTCCTAGGACACTGTTGTTCCACCTGGTCTATACTCTTATAAAGTGTTTCATGTTTTTTATTTATTTATTTATTTAATTTTTAACATTCATTTTCACAAAATTTTGGGTTACAAATTTTCTCCCCTTTTATCCCCTCCCCCCCAAACCCAAGCATTCTAATTGCCCCTGTGACCAATCTACTCTTTCTTCTATCATCCCTCCCTGCCCTTGTCTCCGTCTTCTCTTTTGTCCTGTAGGGCCAGATAGCTTTCTTTACCCCTTAACCTGTATTTCTTATTTCCTAGTGGTAAGAACATTACAGTTGATCCTAACACTTTGAGTTCCAACTTCTTTACCTCCCTCCCTCTCCATTCCTTCCCTTTGGAAGGCAAGCAATTCAATATAGGCCAAATCTGTGTAGTTTTGCAAATGACTTCCATAATAGTTGTGTTGTATAGGACTAACTATATTTCCTTCCATCCTATCCTGTCCCCCATTACTTCTATTCTCTTTTGATCCTAACCCTCCCCATGAGTGTCGACCTTGAATTGCATTCTCCTCCCCATGCCCTCCCTTCTATCATCCGCCCCACCCTGCTTGTCCCCTTGTCCCCCACTTTCCTGTATTGTGAGATAGGTTTTCCTACCAAAATGAGTGTGCATTTTATTCTTTCCTTTAGTGGAATGTGATGAGAGTAGACTTCATGTTTTTCTCTCACCTCCCCTCTTTATCCCTCCACTAATGAGTCTTTTGCTTGCCTCTTTTATGAGAGATAATTTGCCCCATTCAATTTCTCCCTTTCTCCTCCCAATATATTTCTCTCTCACTGCTTGATTTCATTTTTTTTTTAAGATATGATCCCATCCTCTTCAATTCACTCTGTGCACTCTGTCTCTATGTATGTGTGCGTGTGTGCATGTGTATGTGTGTACTCCCACCCAGTTCCCAGATACTGAAATGTTTCAAGAGTTACAAATATTGTCTTTCCATGTAGGAATGTAAACAGTTCAACTTTAGTAAGTCCCTTATGACTTCTCTTTGCTGTTCACCTTTTCATGGTTCTCTTCATTCTTGTGTTTGAAAGTCAAATTTTCTTTTCAGCTCTGGTCTTTTCATCAAGAAAATTTGAAAATCCTCTATTTCACTGAAAGACCATTTTTTCCCCTGAAGTATTATACTCAGTTTTGCTGGGAAGGTGATTCTTGGTTTTAGTCCTAGTTCCTTTGACTTCTGGAATATCCTATTCCATGCCCTTCGATCCCTTAATGTAGAGGCTGCTAGATCTTGTGTTATCCTGATTGTATTTCCACAATACTTGAATTGTTTCTTTCTAGCTGCTTGCAATATTTTCTCCATGACCTGGGAACTCTGGAATTTGGCCACCATGTTCCTAGGAGTTTCTCTTTTTGGATCTCTTTCCTGCAGTGTTCTGTGGATTCCTTGAATATTTATTTTGCCCTCTGGTTCTAGAATCTCAGGGCAGTTTTCCTTGATAATTTCATGGAAGATGATGTCTAGGCTCTTCTTTTGATCATGGCTTTCAGGTAGTCCCAAAATTTTTAAATTGTCTCTCCTGAATCTATTTTCCAGGTCAGTTGTTTTTCCAATGAGATATTTCACATTATCTTCCATTTTTCCATTCTTCTCTCTTTGTTCTGTGATATCATACTTTCTCGCAAAGTCCTTAGCCTCCATCTGTGCCATTTTAGTTTTGAAAGAACTATTTTCTTCAGTGAGCTTTTGAGTCTCCTTTTCCATTTGGCTAATTCTGCTTTTGAAAGCATTCTTCTCCTCATTGGCTTTTTGAACCTCTTTTGCCAATTGAGTTAGGCTAGTTTTCAAGGTGTTAATTTCTTCAACATTTTTTTGGGTCTCCTTTAGCAGGGAGCTGATCTGCTTTTCATGCTTTTCTTTCATCTCTCTCATTTCTCTTCCCAGTTTTTCCTCCACCTCTCTAACTTGATTTTCAAAATTCCTTTTGAGCTCTTCCATGGCCTGAGCCCATTGGGTGGGCTGGGACACAGAAGCCTTGATTTCTGTGTCTTTGCCTGATGGTAAGCATTGTTCTTCTTCATCAGAAAGGAAGGGAGGAAATGTCTGTTCTCCAAGAAAGTAACCTTCAATAGTCTTATTTCTTTTCCCTTTTCTGGACATTTTTCCAGCCAGTGACTTGAGCTCTGAATATTCTCCTCACACCCACCTTGCCTCCTGGTCCTCCCAGCCAGCGTTTGGGGTCTGAGATTCAAATGCTGCTTTCCAGCCTTAAGGCTTTTGGCGGGGGCAGGGCTGCTATTCAGTGTGAGAATTAAGTTCAGGTGGTCAGGTCGGGGCAGGGCCACCTCTCAGGCTCAGTTCCCTCAGGGGGTTTATGCACAGACCTTCCACAATGGATCCAGGCTCCCGCCCGCTTGGGGAGCCCCTGTCTGCAGCCACCTCTTAGCTTCTACCTCCCGGGGGGGGGCCCGAATCATGGGGGTACCCCACTCCCCTCTCGACCTGCCAAAGAGACTCTCTCACCGACCCCTGTCACCTGTGGGCGGAGGGACTTGTGCGGCCGCTGGAGATCCCATCCCTGAAGCCTGCTTGGGTCTGTTTCTCTTGGTGCCGTGGCCGCAGCAGGTCTGGGCTGGGCTGGGCTCCGCATCTGCAGCGCGACGGACCTTTTGCGAGAGGTTTGCAGGTCCCTCTGTGGGTGGAGGGACCCACAAGGCCGCTGGAGATCCCGTCCCTGAAGCCCGCTCGGATCTTTTCCTCTCGGTGCCGCAGCCGCTGCAGGGCTGCCCTCAGCTCCCAGTCCCGGCGCCCAGTCCCGGCGCCCAGTCCGCAGCGCGAAGGACCCCCCGCGAGAGGTTTGCAGGTCCCTCCGGAACAGAAATCTCCCTCGCTCCAATATTCCGTGGCCTCTGGGTGCAGAATTCACCGTGAGTTTCTCCCCTGTAGCTGTTCTGTGGGTTGTGGGTTCGGAGCTATGTGTATGTGCGTCTTTCTACTCCGCCATCTTGGCTCCGCCCCCCTGTTTCATGTTTTAAGAATCAAACTTTTGGGAGAGTATTTTAGGAGTGGCAGATTATTTTTTTTTACTTTTTAAATATTTGTCAATGTGTACTTTTGAATCTTTTGTGCTTTAAGCATTTATTTTGTGGTGGAGGAAATAAATAACTGTCCCATACCTGACATCAACTGTTTGATACATTAAGCAAATTTCCAACTGATAAACTGTTAATCCCTTTTAGGGAAGACTCTGGATAAAGTTTCTACATAAACTTTATTTAAGAGAGTTTTTCCCCTCCCTATCCCTGCCCCACTCCCCCCTGGAGTTTTGTTCTGAGATGGGGGCATATATAAGCCAGAAAGTAGGAGAAATGTCTCATTTCTTCTCTTTGGGGTCAGGTTCACTGAGGGCCAAGTCCAGAGCTAAGTGCCTTTAGTGAAAAGTGTAGTGCCCTCCTCCCCTTCCCCCTGCCCCAATGCTACAGGTTGCTATGTACACCATCTCATTTGATCCTCACAATAACTGTGAAATGAGTGATCATTCACACTTTACAGATGAGGTAAATAAGGATCAGAATGATGAAGTGACTTGTCTAGGCTAATATAGCTAGTAAGTGGTACAGGAGAGATTTGAATCCAGGTCTTCCTGATTCCCAAGTCCGGCACTCTGTTGACCATATCACACTGCCCCTCCAATCTCTGCACATGTCTAGATCAGCAGAATTAAGGTACAATAAAAGCAGGTAGGTGACTCAATGGATAGAGCACAGGACTTGGAATCAGGAACACTCATCTTCATGAGTTCAAATCCAACCATATATGTTTCCTAGCTGTGTGACTTTGGGCAAGTCACTGTTTGCCTCAGTTTCCTTACCTGTAAAATAAGCTGGAGAAGGAAATGGCACCACCACTCCAATATCTTTGCTAAGAAAATTCCCAAAAGGTGTCACAAAGAGTTGAACATGACTGAAATGCATATTAGAGCTTCACTGATGACAAGCTGGCTCCAATGAGGTATCTTACTAGCTGTGTGATCCTGGGCAAGTCACTGAATCTTAGTTTCTTGATCTGTAAAGTGAGAGTTGAACTCAATGACCCAGAATTTCCTTTTTAGTTCTAAATCTATGAGCCCAGGAACTTTTTGTTGATCTTATCTTGCCTTTTAAGTTAAGTGAGACATGCTAATGATCTGATTAGGAGGTCTATGCAGGAACATTCACTCTCAGGTGAGCATATTTAGTAGATTAGTAGCTTGCCTGGAAGCTGATGTCATCTTGAAGTTATGCAGGATCTCCCAAACTCCTTAATTAATGGCTGTCCTTCATAAATCTCTTTCTCTGTTAATTAGCAAACATTTAGGCAGAGCAATGGTGCTTAGATCATGTATATCCCTCCTTGATCATGTTGATACTATATTCCATTTGTTCTGAAAATTATTCGATTCAATAAATAGTTATTGAGCATCACCTATATGCAGAATGCTGTGTTAGGTGCTGGAGATAGAGATGCATAGAAAGTTGGGATATGGTGCTCCTATGGAGTTGATAAATTCCTTGTGGAGTTTATAGCTTAGGCAATGAAAACTCACGTTTATTTAGTTCTTTAAAGGTTACAGAACTCCTTTGCTACAAAACCCCAGGCAAGGCTGGGGTTGCAAATATTATCTTCCCCATTTTGCTGCTAAGAAAACTAAGAAGAATGAGATTCAGAGAAGTCCATTGATATGTATCCTGGTGAAAGAACTTTAGAACTAGAAAGGATGTTAAGCATAATTTAGTTCAATGTCTCATTTTACAGATCCAATTTAATGAACATCTATTAAGCATTGATTATGTATTTGATGGCATGTGCAGTGTGGTGCACTGGATAGAGTGTTATACTTTAAGGCAGCAATACCTTGGTCTACTAGCTGTTTAACATTGGGCAAGTCACTTAAGCCCTCTGATCTCCTCATCTAAAATGGGGTTGATAATAAGACCACTTAACTGACAGATCTGATATGAGGATAAAATGTGTCTATATGGTTTTTTGCAAACTGTCAAATACTGTATAAATGTGAATCATTACAGACACATAGTAGAGGGCACAATTCTGACCCTTGAGTAGCTTGCAAAGTAGAAGGAGAAATAAGGTCTTAGTACATGATAAATGCCGGCATTCTAGTAGAAACTTGTCAGGATGACCAAACTCTGAATGACTGGGGTCCCTTGAGTCTGGCAAAGGCACATCATTAGGGCATGAAAACTGCTCAGGGTTGGATGGAGGTGGGCAGCATGAGCTGATCCTAGAACTCTCTAGTTAGCTCCCTGGAATCAGGCAGTATCCAGGGTACCTCATGCACACCTCCCCCTATTCCTGGATTCTGAGCACAAGAGAACAGACAGGAGAACATGTTTAACATCATTCAAGATGGGGATGCCTAGGTTAGCTGTTAAAACTGGGTGTCCCAATATGGCCTATTCTCTCAACTGGCCTCTGTTCTCTTTCACCCTGTGGATTAAAAATCACTGTGCACAGAGGCCATCTGGGTCAATGACACCTATTTCTTCTGTCTCACTCTCCTAAATGCTCCAGTCAGGTGGCTGAAGCCCAGGTAGAAGGGTTAATGAAATCAGTCCAGAATTCTCTGGGGTACCCCTAGTGCCCACCATGTTCCATTCATTACCCCTGTGTTCCTCTATACATCAGAGTTCCATTGTATTTTATTTTGACAAATTCCATGAGAAATTTGAGTAAGGACAAAACCCTTCCAAATGAGGGTACAAGAAAATGCTTTCCTGAGGCAGCAGCACATAAGCTGGGATGGGAAAAAGGAGCTCAGACAAGTTAAATGACTTGCCCAATGTCACATCAGCTTTCCTGGCTAGTAAATGATGAAATTATGACTGAAAAAACAAGCGCTGTCCAAAATACCAGGCTAATTTGCCCAGGGTCTCCTTACACATTACTGCTGGCATCAAGCTTAGGATATGGGCCTTCCATTTTGGGCTCTGTGCACTTAAGTCTACTGAGTTTTACAAGGTCATGTACCAGAGGGACCTTTGGATCCACATTCTCTTCATGTTTGAGATGAATGATACTTCTGTGGATTAGAGAGCTTGGATACTAAATTGTACCCTGGTTAAAGATCCTGGGTAAACAGGATACAGAATGTAAAAAGCCTGCCAGGAACGTTCATGAAGGCCAGCATGCATTTGAATGATTAACCCTCAGTTTCTAGCACTTGAGAAAGTTGGCACAGGGAGACAACTTGTTCCCTTATGTTGATTAAATTGGGGGAGAGAGCCCCTCATGAATTACCGTATTTTTTAATTAACTAGAATCCTTTTCTATATTTTATCTTTAGGAGACAGGAGCAGGAACTCAGAAAATAAACAAGGAACCTTTTGTAGAGCATACCCCATACATTCATTCTGATTGTCTGTAACTTTTATAGCTATATCTATCATATTGTGTAATGAAAATTGATATTTAGAATGACCCCAGGTCACTGAAATATCTTCAATCACTAATGAAAGAAATTGTATCTTCTTGGCTAGTAGCTTAGATAGAAAAGTAGAAATTTGAGGTAGTACTTAGTGATAAGGGATAGAAGTCTAGATCTTGGATTCGAAGTCTAAAGATCTGTACTTAATTATTATTATATGATATAATATTTGTACACTATTGTGCAAGTTACTTGGGACAAGTGATACTTTTGATTCAGTTTCATTTTGAGACTGCCAATGGCCACAGTATGTACTTCTACTGCCACTTGACTAACTCAGAATGTATACCTTGAGCATTCTCCACCTTTACTTAGTTCTCTTTCAGATGAGTGCTGGATGTCATACCATATATATCTTTCCCTTTTGTTTTATTATTAGTTCCATTATTTTAGAGAATGAACATTACTCCAAGGAAATGATAAAAAAAAGTTGTAGTTCTTGAAGAGCACACTTCAAAAACTGTTAGAGCTATTGTAATAGTTATTACTGAGAAGTCAAGTATTTCAAGAATCATTCAAGCCTACAATGAAGTAGAATAATTCACATCAAAGGATAAAGGAAAGTGTAACTGCAAACAAAAAAAAAACCCCAACACCCAGAGTGACAGATTACTGCTTATAAACTAATTAATCCTCAGAAAACAAGCAAAGAGGAATCTGGAAGTTGTATGGGTTGTTATTGATTTCTCTATAATATAGCATAGGTTTCTTCACTGGAAGAACAGCAAAAAGAGACCAGAAAAAAGTTGTTAGCCATTGCTACAGAAAAAAAAAAATCAACCTACCATAGGAAAGTTGATACAAATGTTGAAGTAATAAAGATCGGAAAAAGCTAATTTTTACTGATAAAATTCACTTTTTCATTCAAGACTATTAAAAACCATTGTCAGATGAAGTCTAGGTGAGTCTAGAACTAGGCATCTTCTACCAACTGCAAACCATCCATCCCTCAAATTGGGATTTTTTTATTTCTGGGGGAGGGGACTAGAAGTCTTGCTCCCATTGAAGGGGTGACAAACTCTAATAAATCTACTGATAAACCGAAAAGTAGAATTGCTCTGGACTTGCAGAAATTCCCAAATGGAGATAGGGTATTATAACCAACATTGTTCCATGTGATATGTCATGAAAAATTAAGAAATGTGTTCAAGAGATAGAGATAAGCATGTTTCAGTGGCTTTGAAATTCATCTGATTTAATACCTACTGAAAACCTATGGACTATAATTAAGGTTAGACTTGGAAAAAATTCAGTTCATCAAAGGTAAAATTAGCATCCAATATGATATAAGATTACCTGATGAAGAATTAAGGAACATGTATTAAAAACCTTGTGACTCGTCAAAAAAGTGAATGCAGCAATAGAAGGACATGCTACATATCATAATCGTTAAAGATACAAGAAGGAAGGAAACAAGTATTTGTTAAGCACCTAATATGTGTCAGGAGCTGTGCTAAGTGTTTATAAACATTATCTCACTTGATTCTCACAGCCACCCTGGGAGACAGGTGCTATGATTATCCCCATTTTGCAGTTGAGGAACTTGTGGCAAACAGATTTTTTTGAAAAAAAATTATTTTTAGTTTTCTACATTTGCTTTTATAAGATTTTGAGTTCTAAAACTTCTCCCCTCACACCTTCCCAAGACAGCATACAATCTGATATAGGCTATACATGTATGATCATATTAACATTTCCACATTAGTCATGTTGTAAAAAAAAGAATGAGAACAAAAGGGAAAAATCATGAGAAAGAAAAAAAAACAAAGAACAAATGAAAGAGAAAACCGTATGCTTTGATCTGCATTCAGACTCCAAAGTTCTTTCTCTGGATGTGGATAGCATTTTCCTTCATGAGTCTATCGGAATTGTCTTAGATCACTGCAATGCTCAAAAGAGCTAAGTCTAACAAAGTTGGTCATCGCACAATGTTGCTGTTATTGTGTACAGCACTTCACTTGGCATCCGTTCATGCAAGTGTTTCCAGGTTGTTCTGAAGTCTGCCTGCTCACCATTTCTTATGGAACAATAGTATTCCATTCCATTCATATACTACTTGTTGAGCTATTCCCCAATGGATGGGCATCTCCTCAGTTTCCAATTCTTGTGGCAAACAGATGTTAAGTGACTTGCCCAGGGTTACCCAGTGATCTGGGGCTGGATTTGAATCCAAGTATTCCTGTATCCAGCTCTAGTGCTCTATCCATTCTACCACCTAAGAAGTTATTTTACTTTGTCCCAGTTAATTTGTACACCATTAGAATAGTACTCTCTGCCTTCCCATACATCACCTTGTTTGATCCCAAGAGCCAACATAAAAGGCACATTGAGAAGTCTCATTATCCTCATTTAATGAGAATGAGGACATGAAAGCTTGGAGGGGCTAAGTGACTTGCCCCAGGTCACCAATCTGGCAAGTGGCAGAACTTCCATAATACTTTCTTTGGCATGCCTACACTGAAGCTTGCTATATTCAGATGAGAAGGATCCATCATCGCTCTGCGAGAGTCATGGTCTGAGATGAGATACATACAATGAACATGGAATAATCTACTCAAAGATGTAGTGCTAGGGGGAATAAGACCATAGTAATTATTTTCATTTACATAGAACTTTCTGGACAATAACCCATTGGGGTGAATACAATGTTAGACTTGGAATCAGGAAGACCTGAATTCAAATACCATCTCAGACTCTTGCTAGCTATGGGACCTTGACAAAGGAACTTAACATCTCTTTAAGCTTTGGTTGATTCATCTGTATAATGTTGGATCTGATTGTCACTAAAGTCTCTTTTAGCACTAAAGCCATCATCCTGTTTTCAGCTCTCCTATGTGACCAGAGACAGCTAGATGGCGAAGTGGATAGAGTCAGGCTCTCTTTGGGCTACAATTTCCTCCTCCTTGAGATCTAAATGGATGATCCTATGATCCCACCTTGATATGTACAAGTTGGGTGACTGGAGACAAGTCACCTAAGTGTTCTCACCTATGATTTCCTCCTCTATAGGATGAAGGGTTTGGGATATACTTTCCAGTTCATCAATATATAACATATATTAATATATATGACATATTTGGGAGCTCCTTCCACCAATGTAGATACAACCCATCCAAGAGGTCTTAGATAAGGTCCGGGGGTTGTCTGAGGTTCAATGAAGAGTTTTCTTGGGTCAAATACAAGGACTGGGATCTGAACCAAAGTTCTTCTGACTCTGAGACCAGCAATCTAACCACTATGACAGGCTGTTGTACATAAGCCATAGATAAAGATGAATAAAACAGGTTGATATACTAATTCAGAGAAATTTACATTATGCTCACTTAATGGGATCTATCAACAGGCATGTCTTTGGATACATTGATCTCATTATATGCCTGATAATCACTCATCTTGGCAAGTAAAAGGCCATCATGCACTTTCTGGTAAAGTACTTGCCATGTATGCCGGTAGTGACAAAGCAAATGAAAAAATCAAATTTCTGGGCCTTTATGAGTAAAAGCACCAAAATTTTAAAATCTTAGAATCTCCAAACTTCAGAAAAACAGACTTTATAGGATCATAGAAGCTCATTTCTTGAAGGAAATGGACCTCATTAACGAGACGAAAACATGTTACCCAAATCACATTAGATTTGACTGTAAACACAAACTGCTAATGAAGGCATTCATTTCCTGTGAAGGAAAGAAAGTGCTGAGTGCAGAAGGATTTCATTTGACAATTTCTGCCCTTCTGTCTGATGAACACAGTAGCCAAATGCCACGTAACACAAAATCAGTCCTGCCTCTAAAAAAAAATGATCCAAACCTGTGATTTCATCATGACATGGGAATTCTGGTATGGAAATTTTGTCCACCAATGCAGATCCAAAAACTCTTCTAAAATTTATAGTCTTGAAAAGACTGGTAAGTGACCAGCTCATGGTCAGTGAAATACTAACTTAGTATTCATTGGGTACATAATGAGCATTAACTTGTGAAATTAATCATCTCTATACTGGAAAACATTATCATCATTCTACAGTTAGGGATTAGGATTAGGAAGAAAGATATATTTATTAAGCACTTCCATGTGCCAGGTTCTGTGATAAGCAATTTACAAATATTATGCCACTTGATCCTCACAACAACATTGGGAGATGGGGCAATTATTGCCCCCATTTTACAGACCAGAAAACTGAGGCAAACAGCGGTTAAGTGACTTACCAGGGTCTGGAGCTGAATTTGAACTCGTCTTCCTGATTCTAGGCTCTGCACTCTAACTATTGCGCCTCCTAACTGCCTCCAATAGCAACTACGCCTGTAAATTTCATTAGAATAAGGAACTCATAGAGGAGGAAACACCCTCTATTGAAGCAGGTCAGTTCCTTCTCTGCAAGTTAGAGTCCTAGAGATCTGCCTAGGATACCAAGAAATTTAAGCAACTTGGCCAGGACACGCAGCCAGTATGTGTCAAAGAAAGACATCAAGGGTGGCTCTCTATCCAATGACACACTGCCTCGGCATATAAATAATGATAATAATGATGATGATGATGATGATGATGATGATGATGATGATGATGGTGTGATGTATCACCCACTTTGGACTTCTTCCTCAACTTTCACTTGCATTGGAAGGTCAGATCCCCCAAGAATGTCTGACTACTTCTCCCTGAGGGTTTTGGGCTTATCTACTACTATCATTTATAAGACCCTATCTGGTATGCCAGACTCTGATTATCAATTAGCCAGTCGGAGTTCATTAACTTTTTTAAAAAGGGCATTTACTGTTGTTTGTCCTTCCTTTCAAAGAGGACCAGTGACATTATGGGATGACGTCTTGACTTACAAGTGAATTGGATTTAAGTGAGCTAGAGTTGCACAAAGTGGTCAGCCTCACTCTTTCTTCCAATCATTGAAGTTCAGCGGCAAAATAAAAGTTAGGATGACTTGGTGGTGGCCCGGGATACAGCGAATGACTTTTGGTCAGATGTCTGACCAAGCTCTAAGTGCTTCACAGAGCCTGCTTTACCTGCTTTTGTGGCCATTGGAACAAATTTTTCTTACCCATCCTTTTTGCCAAGGGAAATCTTCACATACTTGGGGCAGAGGTTCCCCTAATTCAGCCATTGGTTATCCTCAACCTGATTTAGCCTGTCTGCCAAGACTGTTTTAGTGGGCTGTGGTCATTGCACATATTGGGTTGTGTTTGGTCCTTTGTTGGTCAAGAAGACCATGCCATCAGGGAAATGATGACATGACTTGCACTTGACTTTGTTTTGAGTGAGGGAGGGCTGTGCAGGTCACCAGCCTCACTTCTCCTCCATAGCCATCTGAATCCAGTGACCTAATATTCCTCAGGATGACTGGAGATGACTCAGGATGCATTGGGAGACCTTGGCTCCTTTAGGCCAAAGTCTATGCCTAACTCACTTAGGATGAGGTAATACCCATTCAGTGAATAGGCCTCTTTAAGAAGTAGTCCTGGCATGGCCCCTTTAATGAGGCAACAAAAAGAAAGACATCAGCCTGGGAGGGAAACAGCAACAGCTACTATTGATAATCACTCTAAAGCCAGAAGGGTCAAGAAGAGAGCCTTTAGGCAGGAGGCAGAGGTTACAGCTTCTTGGAGCCACAGGTTAGAGTTGGGAGACAGGTGGCCCCCAAAGGTGGATGGGCAGCCCTGAAAATGGCTCAACAAGCTCTCATACCAGAGGTGCTGGTCCTCCCTGAATAACCCATACATCCCAGGTATTTACTAAAGTGGTATACTAAGAACAGTTGGCACAAAACATCTCCCCAAACAGGAAGCTCATCCTTCCCTTTCCCCTTAAGCCATAGGGAGAGTGGACTCAAATTTGGAGAGTTCAGGGAACAAAGGGTAAAATTCACAGCTCTGATGATTACAAGTCCTTTTTCCCTTTCCCGGAGTCTTCATTCATTTTCCTTTAGATTTAGGTCTCTTCTGGGCTTTGTAGAGACCCAAAGTCCAGCCTTTTTTTAGTGCATCTGGTTTGTCTTTAATGTGTCTTTCAAATTCCGATGCAGAGATGTCATTAGCCATTGCTCTTGGGGGATCAATGCAAATGAACCTTCTGGTAGGGATCTTCCTCTTTGAAACTTGTGAAAATTGTAAGATTGTCTATTGGTCAATGAGGGATTAGGAAGAGAGTGACTTCAATCGTCCTTGCTACCCTCTGACCATGGGATCAGGTGTCTGCCTCTTCAAGCTGGCCAAGATTTGATCACTTTCCTTTTCAAATCTCTTCTCTTCTAGACATTGTCCTATATATATCTAATTATTTCAACAAAGTCCCAATACACTTCTAGTATGTCACCAGCTGATTTTTTTCCAATATCTCAACAGCACTTCCCACCTCCAAAATAGATTAAGGACTTGTTTTCACCTTTGTTTAGATCTTGGATTGATTTATTGATTCAAGAGAGTTTATATAAGACTTCCTCACATATGCTTTACACATTTGATTGAGTGATTCAATAGAGATGTCTAGGTCTTCTGAAATAATAGGGTGAGGGTGTGGGAACCCTTCCTCATTCTTTCCAATGATATTCATAACATGTTGGGGTTTACAAAGCATTTTTCATATATCTCATTTGATCTTCCCTACCTGAGGTGGCTAATGCAAATGTTAGTATTCACATTTCATGGATGAAGAAACATGCTCAGAGAGGTGACTTCACTTACTATCCAAGGTCACACATAGCTGGGAAGCACAGAAAAACTCTGTTAGGTGTTCTGACATGAAGACCAGTGTTCTATCTACCTCAGCTTCCTCCAAAATAATTAAGAATGAAGGATCCAAAGTTAAACTCCTTGGCAGTTGAAATTCATAAATTCTCATTTATAGAATCCATGCTTAGACTATGGAACTCATATTGTATCTTAGAAATTAGAAACAGAGAAGGAAAACAAATAGGAAGATACTCTTGGTGTTAGATTACCATGGAGAAAACACACAGGACCAGAGCAAAAATAGGGACAGATTGGCTCCCTCTATCCCACAGTACCTTCATAAGGATACTAATTAAAAGTCTCCCTTCTTTACTGTCATGTTACTGTAAGGTAACAGCATCACGGATTTAGAGTTCAAAGCAACCCCAGGGGTCATCTAGTCCAGTCTCCCCATTTTACAGTTGAAGAAACATAGGCGCAGAGAGGATAACTAACTGGGTCAAAGTCACATAAGTGGTAAATAGCAGAGTGGAGGTTTGAACCTAGGTTCCCATATTCTAAACCCAATGTTCTTTCTAAAGTATTGTGTTTCTGGTACTTTCTTTCCTAAGAGACAGTTAGAAATGATTAGCTTTCAGTTAAAAACAAACATCAACCAAACCAAGTCTGAATTCTCCTTTCTACGTCAGTTTGGCTCACATATGTATGATGTCCTGATTCTAATGCTTCATTTTCTTGTTGACTACAATGGAACAACACCTGCACTGAGTGTGGTCACAAGGGCAGAAACAAAAAATATGCCATCACCCAAAGTCCTACATTTTTATTGTGTTAGAAATCAGGGAAGCTGACAAAGATGAATTATGAAAAATGTAAATAAATGTTAGAAAGTTGAGAACATGGAAACTTGTAACATACATCACCCAAGACAAGGGCCAGATGTCAGAACGGGGGGAAATGAGGTTACTTTCAGTGTTAGCAAATGGTTATATTGTAGACGTGATATAGATGCTTGTAATGAAAAAACCGAGTCTTCGGAAGGTCCAAAGATTCACTGTACATTATGGACGCTTAATCATGCAACGTGTAAGTAATAGTAACTAACATCAATAATAACTTAATGATAATTTAGTAATAAGAACTCCGTTTTCCATTAGTAGCTCAGCTTGGTTTCCACTCCACAGAGCATCATGTCCCCTAGTGGTCCTCCCCTCAAACTGTTCCCCACTCCCAACATTCTTTTGAGTGTTTTCTTCCTCCATAGATTATAAACTCCTTGGTGGGGGGATATGGCATTTTTTTTCCTCATTTTTATCTTCAGTCTTTAGCACAGTGCCTGGCACAGAGGAGGTACTGTATACTGTTTATTGAATTGAATTAAATTTGTAAAGTCCTTTACGGTTTTTTAAATATTTCTTAGATTATAAGATAACATATTAAGATAATGACATGTTATAAAGTTATACTATTTACAATTATAAGATAATACTATGATCTTATATTGGAGGCAGTTGGGTAGATAGAGCACTGAACCTGAAGTTAGGAAGACTTGAGTTCAAATCTGGCATGAGACATTTCCTAGCGATATGATCCCAGGCAAGTCATTTAACCCTGTTTGCCTCAGTATTCTCATCTGTAAAATGAGCTGGAGAAGGAAAAAGAATGCTACTCCAGTATCTTTACCAAAAAAACCCAGATGAGGTCACAAAGAGTTGGATATGACTGAAAAAAAATGCCTGAAATGTGCCAAACACTGCACTAAACACTGGGATACAGTTTTTGTAAAATATAGCTCTCTACTCTAACCAAACCTAAGCACATTGTCACTAGGCAAAGAGTGACCTCAGAACCACACTTACAGCAGCATTTCAGGCTGAATAAAAGCTCATTTTTTATTTTTAAAGTTCTCCAGCGATTTGTGACCTCTACAATGCTTTTGGCCTTTTTGTCTCAATCATCAACAATTCTGTTTGCCTGATTCAACTCTTTCTTGTTTGT
This sequence comes from Notamacropus eugenii, assembly GCF_028372415.1. Lineage (NCBI taxonomy): Eukaryota > Metazoa > Chordata > Mammalia > Diprotodontia > Macropodidae > Notamacropus > Notamacropus eugenii. The sequence goes on from NC_092873.1 coordinate 494,737,675, forward strand.
CCACAGTAGTGGCAGATCAGCAGAAGACGGGGATGATATCAGTATCTCTCTGATAGGTTGGCACACACAGAGGTGCAGAGAAAAGCAAGTCCCATTCCATGGGATTTTTTTTATCCTCTTCAGGTTTTGCCAGGTGGGGAGACAGCTTAAGGCTGAGTGTTAAAATCCCCACCAGATCATCGAGCTGCTTCTGTTATTTCAGCAAGTCACTTGGCCCCTTTTATTGGCTTCTAGGTCTTGATCCAAAAGGGACAACAGTCAGGGAGATCCCGCCAAAGACTTGGGAAGCCTTGGATCTGCGAAACTGAAGGGTATGCTAAGTTGAAACTGATGAAATCACATCATTGCATCATGGCTGTTAAAATTTACTGGAAAAATTTACTGCTGCTATCAAATGGTTTGGTTATAATCCTATTTCTCAAAGTTAAAAACAAAACCACAGACATATTTTCTATTCAAAGAGGGTGTGGTCAGACCCAGCGCATGTCTCAGTCCTGTTTTGTAGGATTAAAAATGGAGACCGCTGCCAGTACATTTCACTCTGGTTTAGTTGTCATTCAAATTAAGGAAAGCATTGATTTTTCTATTAGGCTTCTCTTCACATCAATAAAGGACCCCAATTATTCAACACTTGGATCATTCCCCCATGAATCTACCTAAACCATATTGCATTTTGTCTTAGTTATGGGAGCAGCTAGTTATGGGTATAGTGGAAAAAGGACTGGGCCTGGAGTAAGGAAGACTCATTTTTGTGAGTTCAAATCTGGCCTCAGAAACTCACTACTGTGTGACCCTGGGCAAGTCACTGAGAACTTGGGCTCTGTAATGTTACAGCTTCCTTTTTTCACAGGGGAATCATTGACAATGAAGTAGCACAACTAGCCCAGGGGTGGGGAACCTGTGGCATCGAGGACACATATGGCCTTCTAGGTCCTTGGGTGCAGCATTTTGGTTGAGTCCAAGTTTTACAGAACAAATCTTTTAATTAAGAGGATTTGTTCTGTGAAGTTTGGATTGAGTCCCAAGACCACACTTGAGGACCTAGAGGGTCACATGTGGCCTCGAGGTTGCATGTTCCCCACCCCTGATACTGGTCAATCAGAAGTACATCTGAAGCCCAGGACCGCTTGATATACCAGTGATCCTTTGCGAGTAAACTTTAGCTGAACTCAGAGATGCCTGCAATCGCCAAAACCAGTCTTGACCAGTTCAGAAACACAGCAGCAAACATCTTGCTTTCGGATTTAGTGAGTTTGCAGATATCTTCTCCCTAGACCCCCACTTTCTACCCAACTTCCAGATTTATTGTATTTTTCCCTTAACCCCCACTTAGCCATAGATACCTCAAACAGGTATAAATACCTCACCCTTTTCCACTCCCCTCTGAGCAGCTGAGAACTTTCTCTTTCTCTGCTCCAGCTTGTGAACTCTCTTCTCAGACGATAAACGCTTTTATAGTCTCTGTAAACTGTGATCAAACTTTAGCTCTTTCCAGATTCTCCTTTCGGACCTGGGGTTTCTTCTGTTTTATCAGTTCATCTGGTTAACAGTTAATTGAGCTTAACATCACTTAACCCTGCTTGCCTCAGTTTCCTCATCTGTAAAATTAGCTAGAAAAGGAAATGGCAAATGGTTTTCTTTGCTATGAAAACCCCAAACAAGGTCACGAAGAGCTGGACATGACTGAAAAACAAACAAAAAAGACTTCACCTAAACTATTTTGCATACATCATGTTAAATATAAGAACACATAATCCCCTTTGGTAATTAATTTCAATATTCCACCCCTACAGACCCTTTCTTTGATTGGTCAGTTCCTCTTAAACCCTCTGTTTTAAGGAAGGATTCACACCAAGTATATTAACGCCTTCATTCCTCACCCCACTCTTCTACTTCTCATTCACTGGTCTTTCTCAACCATGTTCCCTATGAAATCCTTGCTCCCTTCCTCTACTCCCTACTTTCTACTGCCTTTTATGTGTTAGCTTCCTCCATCATAATTTAAGTTCTCTGAGGATAGGGATTATCATGCTTTTTGCTTCTCTTTATACCCCCAGAACTCAGCACAGTGCCTGAGATAGCATATTTCATTGTTATTCAAATGTTTCAACCATGTCTGACTCTTTCTGACACCATCTGGGGTTTCCTTGGCAAAGATACTTGAGTGGTTTGCCATTTCCTTCTCCAGCTCATTTTATAGATGAGGAAACTGAGACAAACAGGGTTAAGTGACTTGCCCAGGGTTATATAACTAGATTTGAACTCACAAAGATGAGTCTTGCTGACTCCAGACTCAGTATAGAGTAAGCACTTAAGAGAAATATTTTGACTTGACTTTAATAATCCACACTCTACTTCTATTTTTCATGAACCCCCAGCCATGACAACATAAGGCAATATTCTTTGGTTCCCTTCATCTCAGTAAAGAATGAAGTACATCTGTTCTAGGAATCGTAACAACTCTTTAAAGAATTAGAATCAACTCCCTTTTAATGCTATTTGCTGTAGGGGATAAAACTAACACTTTGTTATAGGCTAACTATTTTATCTCAAGCTATACTTTCTGTGGTCAGTGTTCCAGATAATATGATTAGAGGAGTGATATATCTGAATCTAAGAGACAAGAGAAGCCACATTGAAGTAGAATTCTCCTTGTCTCTGAGGGCTATTCATTCCACAAACCCAGCATGCTCCAATATCATTCTTCAATGTTTGAGCTTAAATTTAATTCAATGTGACCGCAGAAACAATGTCATTCACTGCACAGCAGCTTATAGTTTTAGAAGGCTGTGATATGCATTATCTCATTTCACTCTGACAGTAGAGGCAGCAAGGACATGTATTATCATTTCCATTTTACAGAAGAGGAAACTGAAGCTCTGAGAGGTTGTGGCTTGTCCAGAAGTTACCCAATTGGTGTGGGCCAACAACAATTCTGTTTTCACACCACTCTTTTCTAGACTTTTGAAGTTTAGTTAATTTCTATCCTTCTAGTTCTAAATGTCCTCTTTTGTTATTCTCTAGGCACTCCCTGAGGATACTATTAGTTTTCCAGATCAGTACTAAATGGTACCTAGAGAACAGTGGTAATGCTTTTAATTGTACTCTAGAGATCTGAGAAAGCTAAATTCCTGAAGTGGGAGCTGGGAGGGTGGGGAGAGAGTGGGCCAAGAGAATTTAAAGTACAATACTATTTGGCGGAAGGCTTTATCTTAACATTCTCAATGAGTTGGTCTGGTTAACTATATAATGGCAAGAAGGAAGCCTTTGTGTTAACATATTTTCAAGAACAGGAAGGTGAGGTCAATTCCATAACAGCAAAAAGGAAGGTCTTATGTTAACATACTCTCTATGAAAAGGTATGGTTAACCAAGAAGGAAACCCTGGTGTTAACATATTTTCATGAACATGAAGGTTACGTTAACTATATAATGACGAAAAGAAAGGTCCTACGTTAACACATGCCCAATGACAAGAAAGTCTGCTTAACTATTATAACGCCAAGAAGGAAGGCCTTATATTACTTTTTAACAACAAAAAGTCTGGTTAATGACATAATTTCTAGAAGGAGGGCTTTGTGTTAATGTACTTCTAAGGATAAGGTGAGGATAACTGCATATGTAATTATGTATATTAAGTAACAGTGTACTTCAATGACAAGAAAATCTGCTTAACTATATAATATCAAGAATGCCTTACATTATCTATTAATAACAATAAGGTCTGCTTAAGTATATAATGCCAAGAAAAAAAGTTTTAGGTATCCTGTATCACTTAAATTGGACAGTAATTCTAATGCTTTTGATAGTATAGAAAGAAGTTTCGAAGTTGGGAAAATGCAATCAATTTTTAGGTCAGAGTGTCAACTTTTGTATTATCAAATTCAATTCTGATATAATTTTTTGAAACCTTATTTTTGAGAGCACCATACATGACCCATTAAGTGTTGCTGTTGACTGCCGTCCTGCCGATTCTGGATGTCCTGCACTAAGCACATTCCTGCTGGGAGGTGGCATGCGTCTAATCCATAATAAATCTGTTTGAGAGACCATGGAGTTGAGCCAGCTCCGGTTCAAAGAAATAGACAAGGAACATGGCCAGTGACATTTATGAGAATCTAATTCTATCGTGCCCTACATCATAAGAAGGGAATCTTTTCCAGTGTAAGGTTATTGTACTTTGACAATTACTGGAAACTAGATGTGAAGTCTGAAGTCCTTCCAATTTTTTATTCATATTGGCAGCTAGTCTTAAAGTGAATATGTTTTCTATAAACAACCACCACAATATATCAGTGAAGATGTGATCAGAGGTCAGAGGTAGAAATCGACTTTTTAAAAAGTGGAGAGAAACTACAAAGAAAAAACTTCACTCCATTAAAAAAAAATTATATTCTGGGAAAAGCAAAGCTCATTAGGCAAGTGATAATTAGTTTTTCTTTTGGGAAAAATCATTCAGTGGAACGTTTTCACAAAGAAAATGCTACTGAACTGCTATCATCCCATGCAGGTGGATTCTGCCCCTAACAAGATAGCAAAGAAGGTAAACCTTTGGTCACTTCTGTTTCTACCATCAGGAGGGACAGGGGAAGGAAGGGAAGGGAATAAACATTTATATAGTGACTACTCTGTGCCAAGAACTGTGCTTAGAGCTTTTTACAGAGATTAACTTAGAAAAAAAATGGCATCTTCTTAAAGCTAACTAGGCATCACGAGATAAGGACCCAGGTTCAAATCCTGACTCATATCTATAGGTCATTTCCTCGTCTGCAATATGAGGGCTTAGGGCAGGGGTGCACTGAAGCAGATTGTTAAATTTGCAGTGTGAGCATTTATACCTCAGAAATAGGTAAACACTACAAATCAGTTCTCGATTAATGGCTTTATCTACTGTCTAGACAACTTAAGAAAGTGATAGAGAAAATGTTAGTTTTGGAGAGCCAGTTGTTAAATATTTATCAGCTCACTCCTCCCTAGTTAGGGCTAGATCTCAGGGTTGGACTGGACCTCAGAGGCCTGCCTAGTCCCACCCATACTAGAATGAGAATCTCTTATACGATATACTCAAATGGACATCCAGCTCTTGCTTGGAGATGTCCAGTGAAGGAGAGCCCAGTACCTCTTAAAGAAACCCAGTCTCCTTTTTTGAGAACCCAGAGATGGTGGGATACATTTCCCTGAAGCAAGCTTACATTTATCCCTTTTCAATTTTCATCCAAGGCAGCTAGTTCTGTCCTTTGAGGCAATTAGAACAAGTCATAAGACCTATAGGATCAATGATTTAGAGGCTGGAAGGCACCTTCATCTACCTCATTTTACAAAGATGAAGAAACCCACCCAGTATCCTGTCTATTACCTCTTTCATGTGAAAGTGCTTTAAATACTTGAAGACGATTATCCATGTCTGGGATCCTAGTTGGCCCACACCCATGTCTGTTAACAAACCTTATTTATAGTTTTAATTATATGAAATGTTCAGATGGTGAGTTTTTTCATATTTCAAGTAAGTTTCATAAGAACCAAATGTCTGAACATATGACAAAGGCCATATATTTGCTAAACTGTTTGCCATGCTAAAGCCTGGTATCAAGAGACATACTGCTCCAAGCTAATGACCATAGAATTTACTTGTCTTTACTGCTGCCTGTCACAGTCTTCCCTAATGAATATTTGAAATCACAGAAGCCTACAGTGTAAAAGAAAACCCCAATCAAGTCATTACACACACACCTATGTATACACACACACACACACACACACACACACATATTCACAATAAATACAGGATGAGAAGTTAAGACAGTTATATACAGATATACATGTATATCTGTATATACACACACGTATGTATATATACATACATGTATACCTGTATACGCATATACATGTATGCCTGCATGTATGCACGTGTGTATATAACGTACACATTTGTTATTCAGTTGTGTCCAACTCTTTGTGACCACATTTGAGTTTTTCTTGGTAGAGATACTGGAGTGGTTTGCCATTTCATCTCCAGTTCATTTTATAGATGAGGAAACTGAGGCAAACAGGGTTAAGTGATTTCCAGATCACACTGAAAGGAAGTGTCTGAGGCCACATTTGAACTCAGGTCCCCCTGACTCCAGCCCAGGTACTCTAGCCACTGAGCCATCTAGCTGCCCTATATATACATTTTCCCATATATACCTATGTGTACACACATATGTAATATATACATATATGCACACATGTATGTATATATACACATAATTTATATAAGTAATATATAAAAACAAGACAAAGCATAGAAGGTCAAAAGAATTGAGAAAAGTCTAAATCAGCAAATATTTTTCAGGAATGAAAAATTTCAAGTGCAAATAGTAAGTCAAATTATTCTGACAAAGCATAGCCTAGCTGGCATCCTTAATCATCCTGTTTTCATGAATGGATAAGAATGAGCTATTATTAGCAAATCAGGTTTTTAATCCAGATCTAGGATTTCAACTTTGTAAAAAACTCTCCATGTGGAACATGCTGATCAGCCACTTTTAGTCTTACAGAGTTGCCTGGCGGCACTGAGAGGTTAAATCACTTGCCTGAGGTGGTATATAGTTTGTATGTGACAGAGTCAGGCCTTGAACCCAGGTCTTAGTGACTCCAAGACTGGCCCTCTATCTACACCATGCTTAGTCTGAGAATTTTCCCATGTTGCCAGCTGGTCTCCCTTCCTCTAGTCCCTCCCCACTTTGGTCTACCCTCCACACAGCTCTCAAGTTGGTCTTCAAGTACATGACCAAGACATGGTCAGCCATGTCACACACCCCTTCTTACCACTCAAGAAATTTTAGTGCTTCCCTGTTAACTGCAGGATCAAATATAAAACCTTCTGGATGGTTTAATAACCAGACCCTTTCATATCTGTCCAGTCTTCTTACATCTTGATTTCCTCTGAATACTCTGGGATCCAGTGACCCTGGTCTCTTTGTTGTTCTTTGTACACACAACACTCCACTCTTTTCTGCCTGCATTTTCATTGACTGTCTTCCATGCCTGGAATAATCTCTCCCTCCTCACTGTAGCCTCTGGGCTATCCTTGTTTTCTTCAAATCTCAGCTAGAAATCTCATCTTTCTGGATCCCCCTTAATTCCAGTGTCTTCCCTTGGTTGATTATCTTCTCCATCAGACCATGAGCTTCTTGAGATCAGCTGGTATAGTGTATAGAGGACCAGCCTGGAGTTAGGAAGACGAGTTCAAAAATGACCTCAGGCACTTACTAGTTGTGTGACACTGGGCAAGTTCACTTAACCTCTGTTTGTTTGGTTTTCTCAATTAAAAAATGGGCACCTATGCTCACCCCCCCCTCCAAAAAAAAAGCACTTACATCACAAGGTTGCTGTGAGGATCAAATGAGACTGGTATAAAGTACTTAGAATAGTGCATGGCACACAGTATGCACTATATAATGTTAATTATGATTCATGTCCCCAACACTTAACACAGTACCTGACACACAGAAGGCACTGAAGAAAGGCTTGCTAACTTGACTTTCATTTCAAGAAGTTGTCCTTTGTTTTGGACTACATATTTTCTCTCATAGTGGTAGAAGAAGCCTTTAGGGTTGAGGTTCTTAATCTGTGAACTTATTCTAAAAAATATTTTCTTAACTGTATTTCAGTGGGCTTTCTCTGCACTCTTAGGCATTTTATTTTATGCATTTAAAAGCATTATTTTGAGAAAGGGTCTGTAGTCCTCACCAGATTGCCAGCAATGTCCAAAACACGAAGAAAGGTCAACGGTAACCTTATTTAACTATTAAATGTGCTCAGTAAATGTGTACAAAACCAAACTTTCACTTGGGACCTATCCAAATACCATGAATTTCTAATTAATGAAATCTGAACACATCAGAGCTACTATATAATTTTCATAGGAACAGATTATTAACTAGGAAAGAAAGAGTAATTGGAAGGAAGGCTCACTTGGAGCAATCATTTATTGATTTTGTGTTGCGGGGGGGGGGGGGGCCATGTGGATTTCTTGCAATCTGTCTATACATTTCTTATTGTGGTAGGATCTAAGTCACAGGGCTGGGGAATCTGCAACCTCAAGGCTGGGGTGGCCCTTTGATCACTTGAGGACTTAGAAGGCCACATGTGCAGCCTTGAGGCTGCAAGTTCCCCACCCCGGGATTCTAAGAGGTCCTAATAGAGACCTGTTGGATGTGTGATACCACCAGCCAAGGGGGATTTTTTGACCTTCTTTTGCCAGCAGGGGTCATGCCTTATGGGGTAAGGGAGAAGAGCACTTTAACAAGGATTTACCCTCTTGAATTACTGATAAAATTTTGATAAGAAGCCTGAATAGGAGAATCTCTTGCGGCTTCTGAAGGTCGACAATTACTGCCACATTTCCTGGTCTCTTCATTCCCTGTTCTGTGCTAGCATGCTAGAAACAGGATGTTCCAAATTCAGGTTGTCCCAAGTTTCTAGCTTTCTATAGCTTAAAACTAAGACTTTTGTGACAGCCTATATAATGCTAAATGCCAGCATGGATTCTTGGCCAAGAGAACCAAGCACACTAGAACACTTTGTAAATCTTAGAGCACTAGATGAATATCAGTGATTATTATTGATTTTAAGTGACTCTGGACAAGAGACTTAACTCTGCTTCAGTTTCCCCAATTGTAAAACAGGGATAATAACAGTACTTACCTTCCAGGGCTGCGAAGATAAAATGATATAATATTTATCAATTTGTTAGTATAATGCCTGGCACAGAATAAGTGCTTAATCAGCCCTTCCTTCCTTCCTTCCTTCCTTCCTTCCTTCCTTCCTTCCTTCCTTCCTTCCTTCCTTCCTTCCTCTTCCTAAAGCACTTTCAAATCTTAAAAGGACCATATGGATATCAGTGATTTTGGGTGATCCTGGGCAAGTCTCAACTACTGTGTATTTTAGGCAACTCTCCATGGTAAAGGCAGTCTGACTTGTGGTCAGCCACTCTGGAACTCCCCAAGCAGATCAGTCAATTAGATCCTTAGTGTATTTACAAGATGCTCTTAATTTTACTCTTTAGTTCTAATCACATCATCTAGATTTCTCACATATAACAAAAAGTTTTATTTTTAATTACAAATGGCATTGAAGAATCTGGCAATAATATCTAGTGATAGAACAAAATACTATAGCTGGAGTGTCAAACCAGTAGCTTCTGGGTACAACCTGAACCAGACTAAAAAAAAAAAACCACACTAAAATTGGGAAATGTTTTAACTAACTAAATAAAAATACATTGCAACATAGATAATGCTACTTTGTGGTTTTCCAAGTCAAGGTGGCTTTTGATCTGTTTCTATTGAGTTTGCCACCACTGGGCTATACTACATTGTTCTTGAACCCAAATCAGATATTCATGTTCCAATTGTAGTAAAGTTGAGAAAACAACCTCATAAAACATAACTGTGAAACCCATTTTCTTTTATAAATAAGTTTCATAGTTGTCTTTTTTAACATCATAGTTATTTCTGCATATCTCCTCACTTCATAGATCTCTACTACCCCCTTCATTGAACCTTCTCTTGTAACAAAGGAAAAAAAGGTTTAAAAAGCCCCATGTATTCAGTGACTGCATTTGTCAATGTATGGACTATTTAATTTCCATGGTTCCCTACAATAGAAAGGAAATATTAAATAATTTTTGATGAATTTGTTTAGTCAACCAATATTAATTGAGTGCTTAATAGATGCAAAGCACTGAGCTTGTGACAAATTAGCGCAGGCATTATGGCTTTTCACTAGAAAGCATAAAGTATTTAAATTAAATGCTCATTTCTTTAAAAGTTATAGTTTGCCATTCACAGGTCAACATGCCCTAAATGTATGTACTCAGGGGTGATAAAAGTAAGTTGGGAAATAACGGAAAAATCCGGTTACCACAGTTAAATTGTTATGAAATACTAGTCAAGATTTTTCTAGATTAAGACAATGAGATGAAATTTAAGTCTTGCATGAGCATGCTGAGAAGCTAACATTCTAAATCCATTTTATTTACAATTACAAAATGATCAATTGGCAAATGTTGAACAGAGAAACACACTCTACTCTGCCTGGCATGCACGGTGGGCCAAGAATGCACCTGGATAACCTAAGCCTTCATTATCTGTGAGACACCTAATATCCCATAATGCCCAGGAAGGCTGCCAACTCCCTGTCCACTATTGACCCCATGCTATGTGCTCCATTTTGTAACGGAAAAGTATTTAAAATTCATGAAGCTGGTTGAAGGCTCCACTTACACATTCTGCTCATTCCAAAGTGGATGGGAGAGAAAGCAGAAGGGGCATTTCAACCAGGACAATGACTGTTCTTGAACACCCAATGTTCTATTAAATTGCTAATAAACCCATTTGAGGATGTTGATCACAACCAAACCGTACAGCTCTCTTCCTTCCCTTCATTCCAACTTGTCAGATTTCATTCTGTACAGTACCAGTCTTTCTGTGCCATTTATTGAACGGCTGTGTAGAATTCAATGCACTTATTCATTAGAATGTAATCTGGTTCAGTCTGCTAATAACAAGATTCTTCAGTGAAAAGCATGGGGGGAAAATCAAATTTATTTTAGGGTCAGTCATGAATCTTAAAGAAAACACATACTAAATCAGTTTGAAGGAAGAGGTCAGGATCCATGAAGTATTATGAAGGAAAAAAAAACATTTACTTCCATGATTTTCTTACATTCCTTAAAAACAAAAACAAACAGGGCTATGGAATGGCATGGGCTGGCTCTCCAGTACTGACTGCAATGAACAATATTGTCATTCATAGAGAGTTTGGGCTTCAGTAATTTTCTTGACACTAGACAAGTTTTGGCTTGCCCACATGTTCGTTTGGTCTGAGGTTCAAAACTCAATCACCTAAATCTTTGCTTAGTTTATCGGGACAACTGCTAAAATGAAGGTTTTTTTTTTAAAATAAATATTTTTCATTTGCCACTGAACTGCCACTGTTAAAATGCTAAATGGCCATCTGGGACATGTATCCAGACTTTAAATCTGAATGCTGGAAAACTGAAGAGGAATGACTGTTCTCCACATTTGGGTCTTTGTGGAAGGTAAAGGCTCACTTTTATGTTGCTGGCTAGGTGATACTCTTCTTTCTACCCTCTGTATTCTAGTTTCTATTTTGCATGGTACCAGGATCACAGATTTGGAATGGGAAGAAACCATCTAATGCTTTTTGTATACACACTCAGTTGTGGCTTAGAAGCCAGTTCAAAGGTTTAGTTAGTATATTATCTATCTGTTGGATAATTAAGAGTTGACTTGTATCTGTTCTCTTGGTTGAGTAGCTGCCCTGGGTCATTAGAACTCTCTAAGAGTGTATGTGCTGAACTGGGGGAAAGGGAAGGAGAACCCCTCCTTTTTTGCATCTTTTTCAGACTCCTTTTTCTTGACAAACTCTTCCCATTAGATTGTGAGCATATAGAGGACAAGGACTGACTGTCTTTTGCCTTTCTTTATATCCCCAGCACTTAGTATGCCTGGCATGCAGCAGGTGCTTAATAAATGTTCATTGACTGACTGATTGACATGCTAAGTACTGGACTCCTATTCCCTACAATGTCTCATCATACACCTACTGTTTCCAGATGCTGGACTTGCGATGTCCTGGGGGAGTTCATATGGTCACAACGTGGTTCATTCTGTCTCCAGTTCTCAGTTATTTAAGAACAGGAATGACTTGATACAACAAAGCTCTGTGTTCTTCACTGCCCTGGGGAAGCCTGGGTGGGGAGGGTAGGCAGGCCCTGATATATTTCTCAATTTCTCACTCCCCATCAGGGAAATGTCCATATTATCTGCTTGTGCATTCTGCATGTCCAAAGGATGTTGACACGAAATAGTTAAGACACCTGTTCATGCTCTGAATTGGGATCAGGACCTCTCCATCACACATCACCTGCATATCTAGAGAAGCATGTGGGCTGAGGCAGAAGGTGACCCAGCAGATAGAGCACTGGGCCTGGAGTCAGGAAGACCTGAGTTCAAATCTGGCCTCAGACGCTTACTAGCCGTGTGATCCTGGGCAAGTCACTTGACCTCTGTTTGTCTCAGTTTCCTCAACTGTAAAATGGGGATAATAACAGGATCTACCTCACATGGTTGTTATAAAGATCAAAGGAGATGATATCTGGATTTTTTAAATGTTTAGCACAGTGCCTGGAACATAGTAGATACTTCATAAAAGTTTGTGGGAACGAATGACTAGTCTCCCAAAGAATGAAAATGTATAGTGAGGAGAAAGGGAAATGAGAAAATTAAAAAGGGAAATGGCCTAGCTTTGGAATTCTTTCATTAGCAAGGAACAGAGTGTTTGAGTTTTTTGTTGGGTGGTTAATTGTTTTTCCCAGTAGCTTTTCTCCCAAGTACCTTCATCTACTTCATCTAAGGCCCTTGGATTCAAGGACCAGCTTTCTCAGCTCTTCGTCCTCAGTGTCTGCCTTTACTTCATTCCATCCAGAGGATTCTAGAAGAAAGGGCTGGTCTGCTATTTCCCTCCATGTGGCATCCCATCTGTCACTCCTTGCCAATATACACAGCTCACTTTTACAGAAGCAAAATCAGAGTGGAGAAAAATAAAAATCACTTTAAGGCTTCCTTTTCTTTTCCTTCATTAAAAAAAACCAAAACATTATCTTTCAGGGGCTGCCATATTAGAAGTATCCCTAGAGATTTCCCCCCACACCTTCCTCTCTGAAACACCTTCATTGGAATGTATGAAGGCCAACTCTCTAAATCTGGACAGAACCACAAGAGGGACCTGGTAAATGTTAAAGCAACAACAATCTGACTCAATAAAAATAGAAGTGAGTAATATCCAGAATATAAAAAGGAAATTAATGTGACAACTCATCAGGAATAGCAAAACATATCAATCACTTCTGGATATAAACATTCAGGATGTTTTTAAAGGAAGGTGATTGTTCCTCAAATTCTTACCCTTGACATTTTAAGATATTGAAAAGAAAACAAGATATTAAGGTTGTCTAGAGAAAAGGGTAAAGGATACTAGACTTAGGAGATAGGCCTGAGTTCAGGCCCCTTGGACACTCAGTAAATGTGTGATTCTGAACAGGCAACTTAATGTTCAGAACCTCATCTACAAGGATAGTGAATCCTATCTGTAGTTCCCTATAGTGAATCCCATCCGTAGTTCCCACCTTACAGGGTTGTTGGGGCCCAAGTGAAATTAGATGTTTAAAGCCATTTGCACTGAATTTATTATCATACTAAGAAAACTGGGGATTTCAGTTGTAGCTTTGGAGAGTTTGGGTGATACAGACCAATTACTCAACCAAGAGACTAAATTCAAGTCATCTCTCAATTGTATCCACAAGATCAATTATCCACAATACAATAGTAAATCCTGCAACCAAATTTACTCACATTATATGTTAAAATCAACTGAGTTTCAGCTTGATTTCATGTCTAAATGGAAGGAGTTGAATTGGACCAATCAACCATTAAGGCACCAGGCTGGCTGCTGATGGTACAAAGACAAAAGTGAGACCATCTTTGTCCTTCAAGACCTTACTTGAATTCAACTAAGGGAAGACACCATTTTCATAGGTAAGTAAATACACGGCACTAGTCATTAGGAATAGCAGGAGAGACCTTTTAAAGGAGGTAGAGTAAGTTCAACCCAGAAGGGAGTTAGGGGTTCCAAAATCCAGAATTGAGAAGGAAGAGCAAACTAGGTGTGGGGGATGTCCTAGTCAAAAGTACAAAGGTGGAAGATGGAATACTGTATACTGAGAATAGAAAACAGCCCAATTTGCCAAGAGCTCTAAGTATGGGGAATAATGTAGAGTAAATCTAGAATGACAAGACAGATCCAGACTGTGAAAACTATTAAATGCTTGAATTTAAATTTTTAACCTAGAGATAAGAGAGAGTCATTGGAAGACTCTGAAAATGACATGGTCAGACCTAGGTTTTTTGACAGTTGTAGAAAGGATGGAAACTGGACGTGGTAAGAGGCTATTGCAATTGTTCAGGAAAGAGGGCCTATACTAGGTGGTTTCGTATTAATAGAGAGAACAGGAGGGAGGCAAGAGAAAATAAGAAAGAAGTTTCAGCATTTGGTAAGTGGCTGGATACAAGAGACTGGGAGAGAGTGAGAATGCCTTCTAGGTTGTGAACTTGGTTGATCAGAAGAATGATGGTGTCCTGGTGAGACTAGACTATTTAGCATCCTTTTCAACTTTAATATTCTATGATTCTATATTCTAAATGACTTCTTTGTTGATACCTCCCTTCATTACCATAGTGGTGCTGCTGAAATATTTCTATTGGCATCTGATGTATTCACATATAAGCATGAGCATCCTGCTTATCCTCCATTTGATACTCGCATATTTAAATACATCCCTGTTTCTGGAAAGGCTTGAGAAAGGACATCTCTCCTTAGACTGGTGTTTGCGTAAACTTGGAAGAACACTGTTTATTCCCAGAATGGATTTGAACGTAGATGAGCAAAGGAACAGGAAGGGGAAACTGGCCAGTTTCCCTGTTCCTCTTGCGTCAGATACTTTGAATGTCATTCACAAGGCTCTAAGTGAATTCCAACAACACCAGCGATTGCCTCTATTATAATGACTCAAAGAAACAGAGCTCTCCCATAGTCTGATGGCCTGCCTCACATGGTATGTGCTCCACTTATTGGAAATCTTTGAGGAAATGGTGAAGGATCACTTGTTGGGCATGCCATCAAGGGAATTCTTTGCAGGTTGATTTAGATGGCCACTGAAGTTTGTTCCAACTCAGAGAATCTGTACAAACATTATATAAAAATATTTTTAGACTGGCAAATTATTCTGTGTAGTCTTTGATTGTATTCTATTAATATAGATAATAAAGAATTGACTCTATATGGAATATACATGAATATATATATTTTTTTACTTCAAAGATCATCATAGAATTGTTACGTGTTAAGATGCTACATGGCATAGTGGATGAGACCAGGCCTTAGAGTCATGGAGACATGGGTTCGAGGAAGTATGTTGCAGTGAGTATTCCACAGATTAGAAGTTAGAGGACCTGAATTCAAAAGTGGCCTCTGATGTTTACTACCTGCGGGACTTTGGACAAATCCCTCTCTTTTCCTCAGTTTGTTTACCAGTAAATGAAAGCTGGCCTGACCAGTTGACCTCTAATGTCCCTTCTAGCAATACAATTTATGATACTATGACTCATGCTATCTATGTGATCACAGGTCAGTCAATTAACTTCTTGATGCCATAGGCAATTCTCTAAGATTGCAGACAAGTTAGAAGGAAAAGTTGTTGATCACTGTCAGTGAAAGACCTGGGCTGAACCGAGAGGTTAAAAATACCATTAAAGAGGCAAGGTTGAAGGTCAGGAGAGAGGTTAGGGATGGATAAAAAGTCTGAGAATCATCTATCTGTATAGAAATGATAATCAAAACCATTAGAGCTGATGGGATCACCAAGAGAAAAGTCAAATTATGTTGCACTGGGCATTTCCTTTGGGTATGGTTTGAACTAAATGGTTGCCAAATTCCCAACCAATTCTCAAATTCTGTGATTCTATGAGTTCCCACACTAACAAAATCAAGGTCTACATAATTAGCATCTTGGACTTTTAGAAATGGAAGGGACATCAAGGTCATATTCCATCTCTCTCATTTGGCTAATGGTAAAAATGGAGCCCAGAGAAGTTAAATAATTGACTTTGATAACACAAGTAGAGTTGGTGGTAGTATTCAGAATTCAGTCTTAACTGCTAGTCTAGGGTTATTTCCATTTTGTTGTTCAGTTGTGTCCAACTCTTCATGATCCCATTGTGGGTTTTCTTGGTAAAAATACTGGAGTGGTTAATGATTTTCTTTTCCAGCTCATTTTATGATGAGAACACTGAGGCAAACACGGTTAAATGACTTGCCCAGGGTCACACATCTAATAAGCATCTGAGATCGAATTTGAACTCAGGAAGATGCATCTTCCTGACTCCAGGTCTGGCACCACCTAGCAGTCTCTATTTTCATTAGGTCACAAATATTTGGGGAGGCATCATAACACTGGAGATGTGTGAGAGAAATATTAAATGCTACATTCACTTTGGGATTAGACTTTGAGAAAAAACCTTTATGATTAATTTCTTTAAATATCTATCATAAAATATAACTACAAATTTTTATCATGATTGCATTCCTCCTTTCCACGGCAGGTAAATGGGGCCAAATTTGCCATCTGATGTGAACCCAACAAGGGCAGTCAACCCAATGGCAAATTTGACATAGTCCAGGGACTTCTCAGCAACTAGAAGCAGTACTTGTCATTTACACTGTCTGCCAATTTTCCTTACTATATCCCTTCCTCTTTCTCTGTCTCTCTCTTTCACATACACACAATCATACATTAAAATATGTGGGAATTTAAGTTAGAAAGCTTTTTGACTATGCCCCAAATGAGCCTGGAGCCACTGTGTCTCCTCCCTGCCTTTTAACATTTGAATTTGAATAAGCTAAATAAATAGAAAAATATATGGTGTTACATCCTACATGGAAGGGTTTAGGGCTTATGGGTGTGTTTTCTTTTCTATTCTGAACCTGAGTTTACATTTCATCAGTGTGGAGAATGCCCAGTGTGAAAATCCCTTCTCCCACTGCAACTATCCTGCAATTTAATAGTCTCTGTGATTTGCTTAGAGTCACTGGGAGGTTGAGGTGCTTTGTCTAGCTAGGGTCACAAAGCTAGCATGTGTCAAAATCAGGCCTCAAAATCAGGTCTTTTGGATTTCCTGACTAGGGTAGTAGTCATTTGGACACAGTACTTACGGGTTTCTTTTCATCTTCAATTTCCAAATAACTGAAAGGGATTCACAAATGTATTTGAGTTAAGAAGGGTTTATGAAGCACCTACTATGTGCCAGGGACTGTGCTAGGCACAGTAACAACCCTTGTTTTCTTCTAAGATGGAGACGGAAACTCTGGATGGCCCTATCAAGCTGGAAACTCTTGTAGGAAGAGCCCAGCAATGAATTGGGCATCTGAAAGCCAGTATACCTAAACTCAGAGAGGTCAAGACATCAGAAGATTGTTTAAGTGATGAGTTTCTTTTTTCCAGTTATGTTGCATTAAGTGTCCACTTGATGAAATTAGTCTCTTGAAGTATAGAGTATCATAAAGTAATGAGACTGGTTTTCCATTAAGGGCTTTTGGAAAGCTGAGTGACTGTTTTCTTCTCACACCTCCTAGCTCTTTAATGAGGGAGATGACAAAATTATTCCCATCACAAAAATTGGGTGGTATATTGTGAGTCAGGGAGACAAAGATGCAATGTGTGAGTGTATGCCTATACGTGTGTGTGGAGGGGCTGGGGGAGTGGGACTCCCAATTAAACTAACCAGCTAAACTTAGCTGGCTTACAAAAAATAAGACTGACATTCTCTAAGGTGCCAATAACAATGAAGCCCACTCAAGGCAAGGTTACGAAAGAGGCAAAATTTAGAAGACTGCGTCGTTTTACACCAGACTCTTCTCTGCTTCTTCAAGGTTATTCTCTCCCAAGCACCATCTCTAAAGTACTCAAAATGGCACTTGTGCACATTTACAAATTCAGTATTTTCTCCTCAACCAAAACTTCTAACATCATGGAAAGATGAATGTGGTCTTACAAAGGAGAATGGCAATTAGTACACCCTATATAGTGCCAGTAAGTGGAAATTTGTCAAAGATGATATACTATTGTGCAAACCAAATAAGCCGACAGCTGTTCTGATGTGGCTGCACCCAGCAGCATGCTGGTAAATGCTTAACTGGCTCTCAAACCCCACCCCCTCCAAAACCCCTATACTTTTAAAATTTTATTCCACATAATCAACATTTTCTCCATCACTTTCTTAAGTCTAGATTCTAAAACAATTGACAAAAGTACAAATCAAGTCCTGTTTTGCAGCATTTAAAAAAAATTCTGAGGGGTAAATACACTAAACATTTAACAATCAGCTCTCCAGTCTAGCTCTAGCAAATCCCTGGCGGCAGCAGTGACAATTAGAAAAGCTCTGGGAAATTCTACACAGAAAACGATTACTTGAATAAAGTAAAACTGTACCTTTAACTGAGGGAAACCGTTTTAACTTTTAAGAATTGTAAGTTTTCTAATGTGCCTCAGGAGTCAAAATAGATTTAATTAACTTGTTTTTTTAATAAATTTAATTAATAGGTTATTTCAGGTTTAATCAGCTCCGTTATTCATGAATAGATTGTCTGCTTTGTGGTTTATTTGAAGCAAATCCTAACAGAAAGCAAAAATGGATTTTAGATTTGAAAGGGACGTAAAATTCTGTGATTTCCTAAGATCTGCTTTAGATTACTTCTCCTTTTGCCTTCAATCTTTCCCAGCATTAGGGGTTTTTCCAACGAGTCCCATCTTCTCATTATCATCCAAAGTATTTAAACTTCAGCTTCAGTATTTGACCTTTCAGTGAATAGTCTGAGCTAATTTCTTTAAGTATTAACTTATTTGACCTCCTTGCTGCCCAAGGGACTCTCAGGTCGTCTTCAGCACCACAATTAAAAAATGTCAATTCTGTAGTGCTTAGCTTTCCTTACAGTTGATAGCCATACGTTATTACTGCAGAAACCATTGCTTTGACTATATGGACCTCTGTCAGCATCAGTGATGTCTCTGCTTTTTAGTATGTTGTCCATATTTGCTACAGCTTTCTTTCCAAGGAGCAAGCAGTCTCTGTCCGTAATGATCTTTGAGCCCAAAAATATAAAATCTGAAATTATTTCTATTTCTCCTCCCTCAGTTTTCAGGAAGTGATGGAACCAGTTGCCAAGATCTTAGTATTTTTGATGTTAAGGCTCAGGCCAGCTTTTACACTCTCCTCTTTCACCTTCATCAAGAAGCTTCTTCATTTGTCTTCACTTTCTAGCATTAGAACAATATTATGAGCATATGTGAGACTGCTGGTATTTCTCCTGGCAACCTTAATAGCAAATTGGTCTAGATGATGCCTAAGCTTCCTTTCATCTCTAGATCAATGATTCTGTTAGTAGATCACTTGGTCTAAGTTCCCTCAGGTATAGTGAGGGAGAAGGAAGTGATTTGGTATAGAGGAAAGAACATGAGTCTTTCTGTTGAAAGGTCTGAGTTTAGTCAAAGTTCAACTACTTAGTAGCAAATCAATCTCTTTGGACCTCAGATTCCTTACTGTGAAAATAAAGGGTCTGGACAAGATGACCTATGAGCTCTTTCAAACGGTTCTCAATCAATGATTATATGCACCTTGACCTCTGTGGACTTTGTTTCTTTACCTACAAAATGGGAATGACCAATGTTTAACATATTTACTTCATAAAATTATGGTGAGGAGCAAAGGAGATAAAAAAATGTACAAGCGTGAGGAGTGGGCATCAGTAGATTAGACCAGGGGCCATTCCTTGGCAAGGAGGGCAAGGCAGAGGGTCCCAAATGACACAGATGGGGGGAGAAAAAAGCATTCTGGTTTCCAAAATTGACACTCTCAATGCATTTTTTCCATGTAAATACATGTCAGTTGGGCTCTGTAGCTCTCAGAATACTTCATGTACTCACAGGACCACAGATCCAGAGATGGAAAAGGCCTCAGCAGTTATATAGTCCAACATCTTTATTTTACAGATGACACAACTAAGGCCCCAGAAATGATTAATCATCTGCCTAAGATGACACAGGTAGATGGCAAATGGCAAAGAAGGTAGAGTATGGGATAGTATAGTATAGAATATGGTATATAGAATATAGTATATAATATGGTATATGATCTTGTGTTGTATATAGTATGGTACAGAATATAGGCTATGCTATGGTATACATTTTATCACATATAGCATGGTGTATTATATTTTAAAGTATGTAGTACACATGTATATATGTGTATATACATGTATTACACACATATGTATAGTATAATATAGTAGCAAAGTATAATAATGGAGGATTACATATAACAGTACAACACAGAGTATAGCAGAGTATATAGTATGTTAGCTATTATATAGTACAGTGACATAGTATTGCATAGAGCATAGTATATGTTATAATATAGGATATCATCATATATATTCTAATATATAGTATACAGTATATATCTATATGGTACACGGTATGGTGCCTAATAGAGTTTATCATATAGTATAATACTATAGCATGTAATGTAGAACTACAGATAGAATAAAATAGGCTGTATAACATATCATGTAGTATACAGTACAGTGTACAGCACAGCCTAGCGTAATATAGTGTAGTACAGTACAGTATATGTCGGTAAGTCTGTCTTCTCTGGTAATTTGCCTTTCATAATCTCCTTACTATGGGCAGAATATATTTGTTCTACACCTTCACATCTGCATTACATACAGTTTTTGGTGATACAAGTCCTTCTGTATATAGGGGCCACCTGTATTTACAGATAATTTTAAAGAAATTCTCCTTCCTCATGAATACCTAAAAAGGACAAGTGAAAGCTAATCTCCTGAAAAAGCTTTATCTCCATAACACCAAGAGCTATCATAATTGCTGGAATCCACCTGCTGTTGTCTCATTTTTCATTCATTACTCCTCTCTCGAATGAAACCAAACAAAATGCTCTTGTAGTCTACAGGAAGTTGGGAAAACAGGTGAGCATTTTACCTAACTTGAAAAATGTATTTGCAATTTCTTGTTCTTTGAACAGAAATGGTTCCTGTATAAAAAGAAAACCTAACAAATTAGGCAAACAAACCTCACTGAAGAGGCTTTTCCATTTCTGACAGCTCAAAGGATCATATTTTGCTTATCATGAAGATGAGAGCTGACATTTTACCCTAAAAGCATTGGCCTAGAAATGATTAAGTCAAGAACTACAGGCATTGTAATGTGTATCAGTGATAATTATAATCTTTGGTCATTTTTGACAGGAGAGAGACTAAAGAAGAGCTATGGTCAAACCATTTTTAATGTTTCCTTTCAAAGTCTTTCTGAGTTCTTTTATACATAGCTTAAAAATTACCTTCTGGTACATGGCAGATCTTTCTAATTCCAAGCTTTTTTAAAAGGGAGTCTGGAATACTCCTTTATCCAGCTAAACCACTACTAGACCTATAATCTAAAGAAATCACAGGAAGAGAAAAAGGTCTATATGTACAAAAATATTTATAGTAGCTCTTTTCTTGATAACCCAAAACTGGAAGCTAAGGGGCGGGGGATTATTCTCCCGGGGAATAGCTAAACGAACTGTAGTACAGAAATAGAACAGAAAATTACTGTGCCATAAGTAATAACAAAATGGACAGTTTCAGAGTACACTGAGGATCTAGGGATGGAAACAGAAGTAAGTAGATCAAAGAGAACCATTTATACAATCACAAAAATGTTCTAGAGGAAAACAACTTTGAAAGACTGTAGAACTTTAATCAACTCGGTGGTGACACAGGTCGGTCACCTCTTACCACAGACGTGATGAATTTAAAATGCAAAAAGAAAGGTGCATTTCCAGATATGACCAAGTGAAAATTTATTTTTGCCAGGTTATGCATATATGTATCAAGGAGGAGGGACTCATAGTAGTGAGTGGTGGTAGCTGAGGGAAATGAGTAAAAGGAGCAGATAAAAAAAGAAAAGTTGCTGAAAAAGAATTATGAGTGGGAGCGCCACTAAAGATACTATGGGAAAATATGCAAAAAATGAGCTCACACAGCATATTATGTAATAATGTTATTATGTAATGTATATTTTGATGGACAAGATAATATGCTATAATGCACAAGATAAGCTAATATGGAATCAATATATTATACAAGTTAATATTAAAGTAGATATTAAATATTATAACAGTATATAATACACGCTATTAACGTCACATATAACATCTTATAAGTTATAGAAATTTAAGTGTTATTTTATGTTAGAGACTGGTTTGTATCTTTAAAAACCCTTTTTCCCCGTTAAAACAAAGTGAAAAGCAGTTTCTATTCAAACCTAGTTGATGAACTGGGGCTGCCTAAAAGTGGTTAATACGTAAACTATACTATTTTATTTAAATTGCCATCCAATTTCAAGGAACATCTAGCAGCTAATAATCCCTTCAAAGAGAGGAAAGCTGGGAGCATGTTTTTGGTTTTGTTTTGTTTTTTATTTATTCCTCTTTTCCATTAGCAATTTCTTCCTCTGTCTAGTAAGTCTGTATCCACCAAAACACCCTCAAGCTGTCCTAGTTTTAACCAACTCTCTATTATCCATGAACGTATTGTCTACATTGCAGTTTATCTGAAGCCCATCCTGCTAACAGAATCACAAGATTTTAGATTTGCAAGGAATCTAAAAGTCACCTAGCCTCTGGCAGGGAACAGCTGGATGACTTTGGACAGATCACTTAACCTTCCTTAGTCCAGTTTCCTCTTCTGTAAAACAAATTTTGGAGGAAGATTGTGTTCTTCTGGAGAACTTACTAGCACCAAGACTGACTGGATGAATGCCTAGGTTCTAATGCTGTGTCTGTCAGAGAGATATCAGGGAAACCTGGGGCATGCCAACATTGAGTGACATTCCTAAAGAGCAGGTCTGGTCATGTCACTTTTCTGTTCAAAAAGTTCCAACCCCTCTCCTTTTTGTTTGAGGTTCTTAACCAGAGCTTCAGTTTTTCTGTTTCTCTCTGTGTACGTGTGTCTCTCTCTCTCTCCTCTTCTGCCTATCTATTTATTTATCTATCTGTCTGTCTGTATATTTTGTCTGTCTGTCTGTCTGTCTGTCTACCTACCTACCTACCTACCTACCTACCTACCTACCTATCTATCTATCTATCTATCTATCTATCTATCTATCTATCTATCTATCTATCTATCTATCTATCTATCTACCTACCTACCTACCTATCTATCTATCTATCTATCTATCTATCTATCTATCTATCTATCTATCTATCTATCTATCTATCTATCTATCTATCTATGTATCTGTCTATCTGTCTATCTGTCTATCTGTCTACCTACCTACCTACCTACCTACCTACCTACCTACCTACCTACCTACCTACCTACCTACCTATCTATCTATCTATCTATCTATCTATCTATCTATCTATCTATCTATCTATCTATCTATCTATCTATCTATCTACCTATCTACCTACCTACCTACCTACCTACCTACCTACCTACCTACCTACCTACCTACCTACCTATCTATCTATCTATCTATCTATCTATCTATCTATCTATCTATCTATCTATCTATCTATCTATCTATCTACCTACCTGTCTATCTAGACAGGTGTACGTATATATATGTATATATGTGATTAAATAGACATATATGTACATAAACATATAACATATACTATATATATTTTATATTTATTTTATAGTACATACAGCATATTTAATGGTATAAACATATACCAATACAACACAACACAATATATAGTATTATTATATACAACATATACATGCATATATACACATTTTTAAAATCACCACATTCCAGCATAACTGCTTTCCTTTGTAATCCTATGTTTTTTATTTTATATATTCAACAACATTTTTCTGAGAAGGGATCCATAGGTTTCACCAAACTGCCAAAAGGATCCATCACATGCACACACACATATGCACACACACACACATACACACACGCACACACACACACGCACACACAGGTTAAGAATCTCTGGCCCAGGACAAGACGGACTCTCCTCTGAAGTGTAACACCCTTCACAGTATAGTTCTAGCCCACCTTCCCAGGCTGATCTCACATGAATCCCTTTCACACTGCATGCGGTGCAATTCCTCTAGGTCCAGCTACATTAACTACTCAGTGCATTGCACAATCAGTTCCAGGCCTGGCGTGGCCTCCTTCGTCTCTCCGTCTTAGAATCCTCCTCCCAACCTAGCTTCATTCAAAACTCAGCTCAAAGGCCACTCCCTCCATGAGGTCCGCTTTGATCATCACTCCCCAAAACCCATTTACTTCATATTTATTTTATACGACATAGATGCAGTTGTTCCCCCTCCCTAATCTTCCTACAGTATCTTTGAGGGTAGGTGCTATTGTTTTCTCTGAAAAAAACTTTTGTGTCTCCTATGCCTAGAACAGTGCTTGACAAGTATTAAGTGCACAATTAAATGCTTGCTGATTAATTTTTTGTTGAGCTCTACTCTGAGTGACAGAATGTGAGGTACCTGTTAGATAAGGGCTGGAGGTTCCTAATACTGTCTTAATTGGCCAGAACCATATAATTATAATTTAAAATATTATGAGGCAGCTAGATGGTACAGGACTCTTGGAGTCAGGAAGACATGAGTTCAAATCTGACCTCACTAATTAGCTGTGTGATCCTGGGAAAGTCACTTCACTCCGTTTGCCTCAGTTTCCTTATTTGTAAAATGAGTTGGAGAAGGAAATGGCAAACCACTCCAGTATCTTTGCCCAGAGAGTTTAAATGGAGTCATGAAGAGTCCACATATGACTGAACAACAACAAGGTATTTTCTAAAATATAATAATTTATTTAAATGTGGTTATATTTATTTTAGAAAAAAACACACAGGGATGAAGCAAGGCAGTATTCCCGTAGATCTGGGAAAGAATGGTGAAGGTCACCCTAGCAGAGACATCACCATCACCAGCAAGGGGTGGCATGGGCAAGGTGGTCAGGAAAGCTACAGGATGAAAACTTCCTTCCAGTTAAAACTGTCCAAAAATTGAATGTATTCCCTTTAGGATATTGGCTTCTGTATCACTTCTGCAAGTCTTCTGGGAGAGGCTAGATGGAAGACCATTTGGGGAAGATTAGGTAGCAGAGACTCCCACCCAAGTACTGGTTAAATGAGGTGGCCATTTGGTCCTTCCAGTTGTGAGATTTTGTTAAATTCTTAAACAGGCTCCCTTACAGATGTTGATTATATGAAATTATTGGGATTTTGAGGCAGAACAGTAAAAGGGGTCCTCCGTAATGACCCTGCAATAGTACTTGGTGAACCCCAGAAAACACTTACATTGATGTACCTACTACCATGTCAGGACATCTAAGTTCTGGGTTCTAATCTCACCTCTAGACATACTAATAATGTGCTCTAAGAATTCTAGTTGGTCCTGGATGAAATGGCTCTTCTCTACCAGGCTGGCATATAATTGTTAAGTCATGCTAATACTTTCTGTGCCAGGTAGATATTTTGTATAGGGGTCAGGAGGGTCAATCCTCCCATCCAAGTCCAAGATCATGTTCATCAAACACTGGATCATGGCATGGGGGCCACAGAACCTGAAAGCTACCATCAGGAATGAGCGCTGCCCATAGAAGTTGTGAAATGCACCCTTCCTTCCATATCCCCTATAACCAAAGTCAAGTATAAGCTTTTATCAGGTCTAATTTTGTGGCAATTCTAGCTTGTCTCAACTGAGCTAGCAGATCTGAGGTCTACAGCAGGGAGGACTTCTGTTGTTCCATTGTTTCAGTTGCATGTGACTCTTTGTGACCCCATTTGGGGTTCCCTTGGCAAAGATATGGGAGTAATTTGTCATTTTCTTCTCCAGCTCATTTTACAGATGAGGAAACTGAGGCAAATAGGGTAAAGTGACTTGCTCAAGGTCACATAGCTAGTAAGTGTCTGAGGCCACATTTGAATTCAGGTCTTCCTAACTCCAGGCCAGCTGCCCTATCTACTGTGTCACCTAGTAGCCCAGGGAGTACTTTGTCAGAGAGTAATTCTGTGTAGGGAATCAATAATTTTAACATCTCCAGAGTTTCCCATTTTTCCTTTTTATGAAGATGACCAAGGACATGGTAAAAGGTAGATGGTTACATCCCACAGAAACTCTCAAATCCAGTTCTTTCAATAAGTATTTAATTGTCTATTGTGGCCACTGGGGATGCAAAGATGATGATAGTACCTGCCTGCTAGGAACTTAGATTGTTCTAGAGGGCATGGGTCTTACATTACTAGCCAAAGGTAATTACATTACATTACTTCTTGCTAGAATCAGAATACCTGGTATAGTAAAATCATGGGCAAAACATGGGGGGGAGGAGAGGGAGTAAGAGTTCTGCTTTTTCAGTGCTGAACTAAGTCCTGGAGAGAGAGAGAAAGAGACAGAAGGAGAGGGGGAAAGAGAGAGAGAAAGAGAGAGAGAGAGAGAGAGAGAGAGAGAGAGAGAGAGAGAGAGAGAGAGAGAGAGAGAGAGTATGCGTATGTGTGTGTGTGTGTGCATGTAGGAATGGGGGACAGCTTTGGACTATCTGTCTACCAGCAATGGGGGAATGGGTGGCTTGTGACTGCTAGTGCAGTGCCCCTGCAAAAAAGTGGGCCCGCAGGGCTAGTACAGGTATGGAGAGTCTACCAGGGAGCCTGCACCACACGTGGCCTTCTAGGTCCTCAGCTTTGTCCTTTTGACTGAGTCCAAGTTTTACAGAACAAATCCTTTTATTAAGGAGATTTGTTCTGTGAAGTCTGAATTTAGTCAGAGGGCTGCATTTGAGGACCTAGAAGGGCATATGTGACTTTGAGGCTGCAGGTTCCCCACCCCCTTAGATTCTTAGCAAAGGTCCAGTCGGATTTTTCCATCAGAAATGACTAGGAAGGGAACACAGTTGAGACAGACCCAGAATGGAGCAGAGAAGGAGAGTTCAAAAACTTGAATCTGCGCAGTTTTTCAGAGATATATGTCTCTTCAGTAGGAGAACATGGGGACAAAGGAATAAGATAGGAACAGACCAAGAGGGCTGATCCAAAAGCCAAGTGGAAATTCCAGGGTTTGGAAATATTAGCAAGTAGCAGTTATGGTTTGTCTGTTTAAGGATTGCTGGGTGTGGTTTGACTTTAAGTACATGACATTCTAGTTTCTTCTGTCAGGTCTTTGCACAGGTGGTTCCCTCATCTGTGGTCCCCTATCTCCCTTCTTCCTGGAATCTTCAGCTTCCTTCAAAGCCCATTCCAGAGCCCCCTCCTATAGAATATCTTTCCTGAACCTTGAAGTTGCTAGTACCCCTGTTCCTACCCTTTTGAAATAATTCTGTTACAGGGCATATCCATTGTACTTCATTAACTGTATAAATGGCATAGCCTCCAGTAGACTGTAAGTGTCTTGACAGCAAGAGCTGCTATTTTAATCTTCCTAGCACCATGCTTGGCACACAGTAGATATTTAGTAAATGCCCAACTGAATTGAAAGCCCACCTTCCCAAACAGAACCACAATGGGGATTACTCCACTGACAGTGATAAGAGATTAAAAAAAAAATAAAAAGCTAACAACAACTTGCCTTCTGGGATTATCTTCTCATTCCTACTGAGGATTGGCTTGACTATTCAATAGTTAGATTTTTATTTTATCTTAAGAGAGGAAAACTGGATATAAACAGATGTTAATCTCCCTCTTAGTTAACTGTTCCTACAGGAAATTTTGTTATTCAGTTGACTCAGCACATATTTATTTTTAATAATTATTTATTAACTAAATTTATCATGAAGAATTCCTAATATAAAAAATTTACAACCGAGAGGGATGCTAGTGACCATGTAGTCTAACACATTTATTTTAAAGATGGGGAAACTGAGGAAACCAGAGAGATTAAATGACTTGACCAAGATCACATAGTTAGAAAGCAGCAGAACCAGAATTCAATTCCAAGTTCTTGGATTCCAAATATGGTGTTATCTCTACTACACCACTAGTAACTACAAGCAAGTTACCAGGCTAGATACTGAGTGCTCTGGTAGTCTTTTATTTTATTTTTTGAGCCTTTAGTTTTTGTCTGCTGATCTACCTTATAGACACAGGAAAGTCTAATGTTTGAAGCACTACAACTGCCTGTATAAACTGTTCTATGTGGTTTTGAATTTTCAACCCCACAGAGAGAAGTGGAGGCTTGAATTCAAATTCACCAAGTTCCATCTCAAGGCATTTGGGAATGATAAGAAAAGAAAGCCTTCTACCGATTTCTCAAAACTTTTCTTCTTGAAGCTACAGGCAGTAGCTGTTCCTATCTTCTCTGAATATTATCCTCTTTCCCTTGCATTCCACACCCACTCAGTCCCACCTACTAAAATCATTCCTTTTTCTTACGCAGTAGTAAGAAACACAAACTATGGCTGACATTTATTCCTATGTATTCTCTCCCCCACCCCACCCTGTTCCTGGAATTAACTTACCTATTAAAATATTTGGGAAAATGAGCAAGTGTTTCTAAATCCTTTTCTTTTTCTCATATTAAATTCTAAGTTGTCTTTATTCCCTTTAAGAAAATAATTTCAGGGATGAAATTTCAGTCATACTTCTCCCCACCAATTTATTCATTCTTGAGAAAGGTCCCTCTAATTGAATAATTTCAGTAAGAAGCTACTGACTCCTCTCCATTCATAGACAAGACTTCTCCTTATTAGGAATGGCGACACTTCTTAGTAATTAAAAATGCTAACATATTTTCTTAATGTTTATGAACATATATTGGTGTTTGTTTCGTCCTTTATTAACAGATCTTTTGCCTTTTTGTTAAGAGCAAGTATGTACATAAACTCCTTTTTTTAGCTATTCTATACTAATAATTATCAAAAACAGATAAATGCCTTGCCAAGGACTGTATCACACTTTTCGTATATACACCCTGTATGCACGTAACTATGTACAATTTTATTCAGGAAGCCATTTGCAACAGTCAACAATTATTTATAAATTTCCTTCATGTGCCGGTGGCTGTGCTAGAAATTATGGATAAAAAAACAAAAATGAATCAGACTCTACCACCAAAGAACTTACCTTCCAGCAATGGGGATACATTTTATTGGGGAAACATCATATACACACAGACTCAGGTATTTTTTTGCATTCTGATTTTGTCAAAAATGTTTCAGTGACCTGCTTGCATTCCTAAAGCTGGGGCATCTTCCTGCCTTTATTGTCAATAAAAGCTATGAGACCATAGGGAAATTCCCCATCAGAATAATCCCCTATACCATCTTTTACTTTTTAGGTCCAAAGACTATGAAAGCAAAGATTTATTGAGTTTTTTCTTTTGTTTGGACTCTATCCACTTGAGCATGGTGCAGATCTTAAAAGCTAAAAAAATGGATAAGAACATGTTAGTCCATGTGAGGAATCAAAACTTCCTTCTGTACACAAAGTAAACTCCAAAGTCTTGAGTTGGGGCCACTTTATTTAGGAGGTGGCATCCTAGATGTTGCTTCTTCTGCCAGTAAGTCCTGTGGTGGGTCTAAAGCATGTGATACAGGTTGCATGGAATGCAATTTCAAATGGATCATATTCTGGGGTCTATATCCTTACACCTTGCTGTGGCAGTACTAGTCATCAGAATGCATTTCTTCCCCCCAAAACATAGCTCCAGGTACATAAATTTTCTGCTTATGAAGAAGTGAAATTTTCATCTTTCTGGTATGGATGCTGACATGTTACTATAGATGCTCACTAAGAGAGTATTTACTGCTAACTGATGGGAAAAAACCAATAAAAAACACCCTTTCTCCAATTCAGCTAGATTTTCCACATAGTAAAAACATGAGACAAAGGAAATATAACAGCCTACTCTGTCTTTAGGCAAAAAGCAGAGGAATAGCTTTGCAAAAGCAAGCCTTTTGCACCTAACCCTTATAAAGGGTCAGTAAATGTGATAGGAACACAAGCATATATGGAAACAATATGAACGTTCAAGATTAAGACTGTTGTTTAGTTTTTTCAGTCACGTTCGAATCTTTGTGACCCCATTTGGTGTTTTCTTGGCAAAGATGTTGGCGTGATTTCCCATCTCCTTCTCCAGCTCATTTTACAAATGAGGAAACTGAGGCAAACAGGGCTAAATGTCTTGCCCAGGGTCACAAAGTAAGTGTCTCAGGTCACATTAGAACTTGTGTTCCTGACTCTAGACCCTGTGCTCTATCCACTATGGTGTCACTTAATGACCCAAGATTAATATTACCAAATAAAATTCTGTTCAGTATGCATTTCTTTTTTTATTTCTAATAATATCTTTTAAAAAATTCCTATAAGTCTTCTAAAAGACTTTGGGGTTTCTTTTCACATCTAGTTACATCACCACATGGTGTCCAGACACCCTAACCTCCTTGATGAAACAGTTGAGTTTCATCTACAAATACACAAGACAGTAATCTTCATGAAGGCATGAACCATATTTGATTTATCTTTGTGTCTTTCCTAGTGCTTATTTTAATGTCTGTTTAAGTTTATCAGTATGACTTGACATCACACAAATATTTTATTACAAGATCTTTCGGTTGGCTTATCTAGAGGCAAAGCACCTGAAAAAAAATTTAGTGAACACTACAGCTATAGGACCACTGAGGGCTGTCTGAACAGTACAGGAGTACTAGTAAAGAAGGAATCACCTTCACTTTGTTTCAGGTATGATCTTCCTTATTTCATATTAATCTATTGCATTCTTGTATGAGAGGGGGCAGTGAAATCTTGACTAAGGTTGTCCATGATCAATGGATATGAATTCACTGCGTCTGATACATTTTTGTACACAGCCAATATGGGAATTTGTTCTGTTTGACCATGTGTATTTGCTACAAAGGCTTTGTTTTTCTTTCTCTTTTCCAATGATGGTGAAGTGAGAAGGCAAGGAGGAATATAGAGTGTGCGGCACAAGACAAAAGAAAAGGAAGAAAAGAGGGCGTTATTGAGGCATCTTTAAGATATATATATATAATTTTATATATTATAAATATTACATATACCTATGCTACATGTATATGTATATTTAAAAGGTGGCTTGTTCAAAAACAGAAGGGATAGAAAGCCTAGACAAGTTATTGGTTTATTTTATTACTTACTTAAAAAAATCAAGCTATATATAAAATAGAAATCTGTAGTTGTTCTTTTTCTGTTCTATTATGTACATATTCCCATGATGTTTGTCAAGCACAGAATAAAAATAATTTTTAAAAAAGTCTGGGTATCCAAAGAAACCCCCAATGTCCTGTATTGTATAAAACACTTTTTTGTTACTACCACACTGTGCTACCATATTTTTCTATCTAACTAACTGACCAAAAGTCAGTAGAAAGGCATGTGGTAGGCATGAACACTTTGCAAAACAATACCAAGGAAGAACGATTCGGGATAAGAATAAGTGAGAAAAAAGATAGACCAATTATATAGCAAAAGTGATGAGTGACTGGTAAGTAGCCCATGTGTCCCATTGGTATTTAAGTGATGTCAAGAAATTTAAAGGGGACCCCTGACATGTTGGGTGGACCCCTTTTGGAGGATTTATAAAAAGACATGGACAAGACGAAGGGATTAGAAGGGCCAGACATGTATGGGCTTCAACTTGTATTTTTTGGGGGAGTATCAATATTGATCACAGTTCCATTAAATTATTTATTTTTAAATGAGTAGCTAGGTTTTCTTGTTATTATTTAGTTGTTTTCAGTCATGTCCAACTCTCCATAAGCTTATTTGGGGTTTCCTTGGCAAAGCTCTGGACTGGTTTGCCATTTTCTTCTCCACTTCCTTTTACAGGTGAGGAAACTGAGGCAAATAGGATTAAGTGACTTGCCCAGGGTTAAGCAGCTAGTAAGTATCTGAGGCCAGATTTGAACTCAGAAGAATGAGTCTTGACTCCAGACCAGTCACTCTATCTACTGTACCACCTAGATGTCCCAGTAATGAGGCTACAGTCCCATAATAAACATAGCTATTAAATTTATTGCTATGACAGCTATAGGATTTCCAGGTGTATTGGGCTCAGAAGACAATCAATATTTATCACAGAAAGGCATGATGATATAAAATTTAGAATTATTTTTTGTGGTACAAATCAACAGGTCAAAAAGAAGAATCCATACTATTAAATGCCATTATCCTATATTATGTCGACAAATATTTTATAAGTAAATCCTTGCTACTCAGCACTGTGCTTAGTGGCCACAAAATGAATAATGTCAGGGGCAGGATTCAAACTCTGGTCTTCTTGGCTTCAACTCTAGCTCTTTATACCTCTATCCACAAGTAGCTTTGGTATATCCTAAGAAACAACTTCTTTTTTTCAAGAAGTACCTAGCTAGACTCCAGAAAGGAAAAGCTACCTAAAATGTAACTTTGAAACTCAGAAATGAATTATGTTTTTATTATCATCTTTGCTATTTTCCTCTTAGTCATACTAGTAAATGACTGTTAAATGGAAGAAGGAGGAGGAAGAGAATATAAGAAAGAAACAGATTGCATCCATTGTATGATTGGTACTCACATTAAGCCAAGAAGGTTGGGAACAGGTTGAAATGAGAATTTCTTTCTCTGAATTTTTTTGAAAAACATCTATTTTTTTTTCCCAAGAAAATGGCCAGTTTTAAAGTTTATGATTCAATTTGCACAGCTACCTAGCCACTAACTCATATGTATTTTATGTGCACATGTACACACATACACACACAACAATTATATTACCATTTGCCTTTAATAAAAATATTTCCAGAAGCAACTTTACATTTGGTTCCATTTCAGTGTGCCCTGAGAGTGTATTCTTTAAAAATTCATCACTCAATTCTCTCTTTCAGACTGAGGCTAAGTGTGAAATTTTTTCCAAATCTGAATCTTCCACGGAACAGCTCCAGCCAGTTACAAACTGCACGGCATTCCAATTTTTATAGTCAAAACATTTTTAAAAGGCAGTAGTTCAAGTTTTCCATATTCTGTTTGTCTCAGATGAAAGTGATATTTTTTTCCTGAAATTCATCACTGAATTTCAAATGCCAAGAGGTTAAAATTCTAGACTCATCTGGCCAAAGGATTCTACCCACACCTTTCATTTTTCTTTTCTAATTTAGGAAATGATCATGCTTTCACTGGCCAAGTAAAATGATTCCTTTAGAACACAATTAAATAATACAGATGCTAATGTGAATTCTTCAGCTTAATCCAAAAATATTAGCTTAACCTGATCTCTTTAGAAACGAATAAAAATGACCACTCAAAGGATCTGTCCGAAGCGATAAGCTTGGAGAGATGTCTGCTGGCAGTGGCTTGGGAACCTCCCTGGGGACCTCCCCTGTGTTTTATCTGGCTTGCAGTGATAACTTCCAGTCTCTTTCCCCTCCTGTCAAACATATAAACTCCCCAGGTTTACCAAGAGAACAGGGAGGGAAAAAATTAAGCAGTAAAATAATCACACCTAAGAAAAGACTGAGAAGACACATTCAAAACGTGCAAGACACACTGTACTTGAAAACCTGTTTCTGTAGGGTCAGGCTAAATATCCAGAAGTAGAATTTAAGGCTACAACTCGGGAATCTTATTTCCAGGCACAGTAGAGTTAGTGACCTGAAACTCTTGAAATTTTTCAACAGCTATTTACTTCAAAAACAGACCAAAGTTGAAACGGAAATGCTGATCGATTATTCTTCAGCCCCCAAGTAGCTGTTCAGTCAACATGAAGTTTTTTTCTTTCTTAATAACAAAACAAAACAATAGTGTTTCTTAACTCTGGCAATGACTTAGGCCAGTCCTTGAACTTGTTAAATAAAAATGTTATTTGCAAAAGAAATTGTTTCTACCCTGACTTGGAGAGGGGGCTCATTCCTCCTCCCAAGTGCCTGGTTACATATTAAATCAATTCAAAATTTATTTTGGTTCATTGATCTGTAATTCAAAACAGATCTTAAAATAAATGAAGGCGTTAGTCTTTTTTAATGGCATGCTGTTTGGGAGATAAATGTTCTCTGCTAACACATAAAAGTCAATAGTTTACAAAACATGACTTTTTTGATGAATATTTACAAATTAATACATGCTGTCGGTTGTATTCTTACAATGTAACATTTTAACTACACGATAAAGAACAATGAAATTACACTTTAGTTAGGTAGGGTGATTTCCATCTCTTCAATGAACCCCCACAATCCTACTAGCATCTCTATAGTATGGATACAAAACCCCTGTCCTGGAACTAGTTTTTCCTTAAAAATTTCTAGAAGATATTATAAAATACACACAAGGAAGAAAAAAAAAGAGGTCTTGGATGGAACTTTCCTTTACGAAACTCCTTTTGTACTTGATAAACAAAACCAACCAGGAGTCTTCCTGTCAATAATGCTCTTGGCAAGCAGTAAGCAGTGACCTCTCATCCTAGAATGCCCTTATCTTTATACGGCACATGTCCATGATCGGCTACACTCTGAAACTCACTATCTGTAAAGGCTGCTGCTCATCCTGCCCACTTCCATTTTCAAATGCAACGCTGAACTCCACGTATCCTTACCATATCTGTTTGCCATCAAACTGCCATCCCCAAATGCTTTGCAATCTTTTCAACAGATTCTCTGTT
This sequence comes from Notamacropus eugenii, assembly GCF_028372415.1. NCBI lineage: Eukaryota > Metazoa > Chordata > Mammalia > Diprotodontia > Macropodidae > Notamacropus > Notamacropus eugenii. Next base: position 494,771,994 of record NC_092873.1, read on the forward strand.
TAAACATCCACCTGTGTTACAGAAGAACAGTCTGAACCTGCTTGATCCATGGTGCAAATAATAACAGTAACTAGAACTCCAGACAGAAAAAAATAGGAACTCATTTTCCAGACTCCTGTGGGAATAGAGAGCATGTCTGCTGAAACTGGATCCAAGAGTCAGTGATATTGTAGACTCCAGTATTTCTTTCTATTCCACGTAATGGCTTTTCCTTTCTCAGTGTTTTACAGGACATGCCTATGCTGTGATTTAGAAAGTGAAGGAAATATTCTTTCTTTCTTTGGTGAGTTATAAAAACAAAGAAAATTTGCAAAGTGGAAATTCACATGGAAAACTCCTAGAGTCAATTCCATATAGTTCACTTCTATAGTCTCATAATGGCAATTTGAGACAATGTACACCAAAAGGAAAAGGTAATAAACTCTAGATACCTCTATCCAGTCCAAAGTCTTTTTTTTTATTGTTTTGAGATCTCATTTCTGTAGGTATCAACTCTAAATCAGTGAATCCTAAAGTTTTTCCCTCAAAGATAGGTTGGCTAAGGATTACATGTCAAGGCTAGCTTGTCCCATCCTCTCTTGGTCAGAACATGTCTCTTTCTCAGTCAAGGACATCCCGATCATTAAGCCACATGAGGTGAGAGCCCTTTTCCCTTATAATCCTCGGGTTCCCTGCTTTTTCTTCTAACCCAGAGATGTTCCTGCCTGTTGGCCAAAGAGACTCTGGGAGAAAACAGACAACCCAACTCAATTCAAATGGCATGGATATGAAACATACCACATTATACTCTCTAACAGAACACAGATAATCTAAAACAAGGTTAAAAGTTGTACCTGATAGTTTAAAAAAATGGCCACATGCCTATGACAAATTTTTAGATTTTTTTGCGTACGTTTCATCAACATAAAGGTCTTCTGGTAAGGAAATTTCTTCTATCAAAAGCCAACTGGCAACTGTCTGTAATTTACAGTTTTAAAGAGCTACCTGGGGCTATTAAGAGGCATGACAATAATAATGACTTATATAGTGCTAACAGGTTTGGAAAATGCTTTAAATGTAGAATCTTATTTGATCCTCACAACAACTTTGGAAAGTAGGTGCTATAATTATTCTTCCAATTTTTAAAAATGAAGAAACTGGACCTATGAAAAGATTAAGTGACTTGTCCAGGGTCCCACAGCTAGTAAGTGTCTTGGGCAGGATTTGAACTCAGGTCTTTTTCACTTTCACACAGTGTGTTACTGAGGTGGGAATGGAACGCGGTTATTCCTGATTCCAAGATTGGCCTCTTATCCCACTGCCCCTTCATGATAAATTTATGTCTTGTTTTTCTTCGGCCTTCAAACACTTATTTTAAACACTTGATTCCACTAGTGTCATGAGTCATCAGGTTGTTACTACAGGCATGGAAATGTTTCCTCTAAGTAAACACAGGTGTCATGTGGCTTGATCTCAAGCCGTATAAAAAGCAGCACTTCTTTTTTTGGTAACCACAGTTTAAAGTTGAAAAAAATTGTTCTGGATCAATGGCAGTAGGGCGTTGGGAGAGGTTGGTAGTATTGAGGTGTGGTTAGGGCTTGCCCTCCATTTAGCCAGGAAAAACTCAGTCTCTGGCTCAATCTAATGTGCCTAAATGAAGATGGGTTTGGTTCAGAAGAAATAGTAGGCCTGTGATTCTAAGTTGGAGCAGAAAGAAAAGGAGGGGTCCCCAACATCAATAAAACCATTCACTCAACAGAGACAGTCAATGGGAATTCTGGGAAACAGAGATTTCCCCTTGCATCTGTCAGCTTCTCCTCACTCACATGGCCACCAGTGGAATTCTGGTAACTTCTGTGGTAACTCCCTCTCCACTCTAATCTATCCTCCACATAGCTGAGGTGAGATTACTAAAGGTCTGACCCTAACACTGTCTTTTTAGAACAAACAGACAAACAAACAACAACAAAGACCTAGGTTGCAGGAGTATTGGTAGTCCCTACCTTTTTCTAACTTAAAATAGAAATTCATAGCTTTAGTTTGGCTAATCTAGCTTCAGCCTACAGCCAATTAAACATTTCCCCTCTTCATGAACTCCCCATTCTAACCAAATCAGTCTACTTCTGTTTTTCCTAGAAGACATTCCATTTCCCTTGTTCCATACCTTTCGCACAGCCTATTCCGAATGTCTGGAACACCTCTGTCTAGGACTCCCTGGCTTCCTTCCAAGGTCCGCTCCAATACCCCACCCCACACGTAAAGCTTTTCCTGATTCCTCCAGTTGTGATTGCCAAGTTTACTTTATGTTTTCTACGTATATGATCTGAATTTATTTATATATGAACATGTGGTTTCTTTGGGGTGGGGTGTGTATTTCAGTTTTGTCTTTGTGTCTTCAGTTCTTGGCTGTACTAGTTGCTTAATAAATACTTTCCTGGTTAATTGATTCCTAGAATCTAGCAGAGAAAGGCCAGCATGCAGTATGTCTGAGGACTGGAATATCACCTTTGATGCTTGCTAACTGTGTGACTACAGAAAATTCACCTGAAGTCGCAGGGCTTGAGTTTCCTCATCTGCAAAATGGGAATACCATAATAGTCCTAATCTGAACCTCACAGAGTCACGGTGAAAATCAATTTATACATGTGAATATGTATTTATAGAAAATCACATAAATATATTGTATATGAGATTATATCATTTACATGTGTCTGTGTTTATGCTATTTATATATGTACATACATATATGTATATGTGCACATACATGCATATATACATACATATGCATGTGTATATAGATGTAACGATTGGATTTGGGGCTAGAAGTGAGGATTTTTCCATTTTAACACTGCCATTTCCTCTGTGGAGATATTTCTAAATAGTTCTGCTCAGGAAATGTTCTCTTGTATTTTCCCATATATAGATGCATGTATATATACGCAAGGGTTATATAAATATGTATTACACACAGTGCTTTGGAAACTTTAAAGCACTATAAATGGTACTAATTATTATTTCTATTATCTCCTTTTATGTGCCAAACCAGCAATATTTAGGGATGGATAACTCACTGACACATCCTGTAATTTTCTGTTGAAACTAGATTTTTATAAAATGGCAATTCGGTCAATTTAAAATCGACATAGTTACAAGTGTGTGTGTGTGGGGGGGGAGGGAAGCAGTGATATGTAGTGAATAGAGATCTCTAGTCTTAGAGTCAGAAAGCCCCGGGTGTAAATTCAGTTTCTGACACTTCCTGAACCTGTGTCCTTGGGTAGGTCATATAACTTCTCAATTCCTAGGAACCCCCAAAAGTTATAAACAGCAGAGCTGCTATAAATCTGTACTTCTCTGGGAGTTCCCTAAACTAATGAAGTCATAAGCTCAGGTGTCCTCCCATCAAGTCATAGTATACAGTAATATCTTGATATTACTCTATAGTGAATTTGGAGGAGCTGGTACTTTGAGAGTCCTTTCCTAGAATTTATTCTGACCTCCTCACAATAAATCTACATAAGAGAACATTATCATCATTTCACTAAGAAACAGGAACAGACAAGATAAATTACTTGGTCATGGTCAGATGTGAATTTGTCATTAAAAAAATCTTGCTTTTTAGGACCTGCCAGGCTGGATTAGTGACATGTAGTCCAGTATCTAATCTCCATTTCCAATCTCCTTTTTTTCCCCTCCCTATCCCTTCCCACCCCACAAAAATAAGGATCCTACCCCTTTATGATTCCTTATGGGATTCTCATGTTATCTTACAGGATACATTAATCCATAAGGCACATAAGCTACATTGATCATAAGAGACTTCCCATTTATCTAGAAATGACATATAAAAAGTTACTTTCATCCATGTTTGTTCCATTTCATTAAGTTACACTTTTCTTATTGTTATGTATAACAGACTCTTATGGTACCATTAAAAAAAAGCTAGCATCAGTAATAGACACAGGTTTTTAAATATTCATTTAAAAGAAAACAAGAAAGCAAAGAAATGAAACCATGCATTTAGGGAAAGTGCCTTTTCTCCACAGATAAGATGCAAATAAATACACATTTTGTGTCTTCATTCAAGCAGAACTCAGTTTTTAAGTTTACAAAAGGACCTCCCTGTCCTTCAAAGCTATTGGATCTGGGGGCGGGCGTGAGGATTGTTTCCACTTTAAACATTTCCTCTGTGGCTATATTTCTAAAAAGTGCTACACAGGATATTTTTTTCATGTATGTTCTCAAATTGTCGGACAATTCTTAATTGGCTAGAAATTCTTCCAGATGTGTATGACTGTCCTTTCCCCTCCCACACTTAGCCCTAGTACCAAAGCTCTGGGTGAAGTTTTAATTACTCATTTCGGGAGGATATGACACCTCCCAATTTAATTCAGTCAGCTCTCTTTAGAGTAAATGCAGAATTTAGGCTCAGTGTGCTTGTAGGATCTCTTAGCAACTAGAGTAGAATCAGCCAACAATGGATGATTCACTGATTTAGCTGGGATTTGCAGATATGTCTGCCAAAACGCCTGAGCAAACTCACATTGCTAGACGCTATGGTAAAATGTGACCTCTTTTAAAAGTCTCTCAGAAAAGACAAGAAATCTGGAACTAACAGTTCTTTGGTGTCTGAAAGGTACCTATAAAAGCACGACTTTATGAGACCAGCACACTTTCTGTGATGATCACTTTCATTTAATTAGAATTGGTGTAATTCTACTTGAATTTGGCTAAAACTAACTAGGGATTTCCAAAAGGACGTCACGATGTTTTCAAGGACTTAAAATAACATCTGCTTACTAGAATCCCTGGCTTCCCTTAAAGCATGGCTCCTTCAGGTGCCAGTACCTGGAAAAGACCTTTCCTGATTTCTTCCTCTCACGACCCCCAAGTCCCTGGTTATTAGAGGTCCCTCCCTCCTAAAATTACTTTGTATTATAAGGTATATACATTGGTGATATATTGTATTCCCTGAATAGAAAGTAAGCTCCTAGGGCAGGGACCATTTCATCTTTTGTGTTTGCTTCTCTAGAGTCTAGCACCATATCCTGCACATAGAAAACACATTAAAATGTTTGTTGAATTGAATGAGGCTTTTTGGATCTTCAAATGGAAAGTACAAAATAATTTTTTTTGGAATACTGATCTAAGGATAAAGAAGGGCTTTTCGGTGGGGGAGTGGTGGTAGTAGAGGGGCTAAACTAGTAATTTCATCAGGTAGGTAACTCCCAGTGAAGGAACTCTTACTTATATCTACAATCACCTTCTCTACAATTTAGGCTTAGACATTTGTTCCACATCAGTAGGTTAAGTAACTTGCTTAGGATTTTATAGCCAGTATGTGTCAGAGGCTAGACTTGAACCAGGTCTTCCTGACTTTGAGACTGGTTTCATCCTTTAACACATAGAAGCTATGAGAGATCATACTCCATTAGCATAATATTCAAGAACCTAAAATCAATTTCATATATTAGAGTAGGGTTTTAGTAAAGGCCAATAATATACAGGTATAGGGACGGTACCTGAGATTTCAGTGGTACAGAGAACTCCCATAAACTCCCTCTAGCAAATCACCTTCTCTGTGATGTCCAGTCTGAGGGTATCCTAGGGTCACAGACAGTATGTATTAGAGGCAGTACTTGGACTCATTCTTGGTCTTCTTGATTTTAAGTCCATCTCTCTAATTATACACCTTTTTATTTCTCTTATGAAAAATGACCTTCCAAACAAAATGATTTCACATTAATGTATACTGGGCAGGGAGGTGTTAGAATGGATAGAATGCCAGACCTGGGATCAGGAAGATCTCATTTCAAATCCAGCCTCAGACACTTACTAGCTGTGTATCCCTGAGCAAATCACTTTACCCCTTGCCTCAGTTTCCTCATCTGTAAAAAGAGCTAGAGAAGAAAATGGCAAACCATTCCAGTATATTTGCCAAGAAAAGTCCAAATAGGATCATGCAGAGTTGGATACAACTGAAAACTGACTGAACAACAACCACCTACCACTGACACTTACTGCCTGTGTTATCCTGGACAAGTCCATTAACTTTTTCAGTGATTTGGGCCAGAGAGGTCAAACTCAGTGAAGCTGAACCAGATTAAAAAGGGAAAGGTTTAATAAAATTAATACAATTCAATACAATGTGGTTTTCTAAGTCAATATACAGCCTGCAAGGATCTGTTTCTATTTGAGTTTGATGCCATTGAACTAGGCAGCTCTTCCAGAATAGAAATTGAAGAGAAGTTGCTATCATGCACTGGTACATGGAGTTCCCTAATTTGGGAGTTCTCTAGACCAGTGAAATTACAGATATAGTCTCTATTTTCCACCCATACTTTGTTGTTTTTGTTGAGTCAGTTCAATCATGTCCAACTCTTTGCGACCCCATCTGGGGTTTTCTTGGCAAAGATACTGGAGTGGTTTGCCATTTCCTTCTCCAGCTCATTTTATGGATGAGGCAACTGAGGCAAAGAAGGTTAAGTGACTTGCCCAGGGTCACACATATTTTTAACTTTTACTAAAACCCTCCTCTGATGTGTACACTTGATCCTAGGTTCTAAAAGGTTATGCCAATGGAACACAAGAACTTCTTTATTTTTCCAAACTGTTCTCTCCAAAGTTAGCAATGAGCCAATTACAAAATCCAATGGTCTTTTCTCAATCTTCATTCTCCTTGACCTCTCTGAAGCCCAGATCTGACATTATCGATCACCTTCTCCTCCATGACATTCCCTTCTCTCTAAGTTTTTGAGACAGTATTCTCTTCCCACCTATCAGGCTACTGCTGGATTCTCACCCAGGTCATGATCACAAACCATAAGTGTCCTCCATGGCTCTGATGTAGGTCCTCTTCTTTTTTCCTTTCATACTACTTCACTTGGTATTATTAACAGCTCCCATGTATTTAATTATCATCTATAAGTTTATGATTTTCAAGTCTAACTATCCTGTTCTAATCTCTTTTTCTGACCTCCAATCTTGCATCTCCAATTTCCATTTAGACATCTTGAACTGGATGTCCAGCAGACATCTTAGCTTCGAGGTGTTCAAAATGGTATTCACTATCTTTTCCCCTAAATCCTCTCCCCTTCCAAACATCCCTGTTACTGTCATGGGTACTACCATCTTTCCAGTTACCCAGGCTTACAACCTCAGCGCCATTTTTTACTCCTCTCCATATCAATTTGTTGCCAATTCCCATCAATTTCACCTTTGCATCATCTCTCAAATACATCCCTGTCTCTCCTCTGATACTGCTACCGGTCTGGTGCAGGCCCTTATCACCTCATACCTGGACAATTGGAATAGCTTGCTGGTGGGTCTGCCTGCTACCAGGCTCTTCCCATTCTAATCCATCAGCTAATATAGTGATTTTTCTAAAGAGCAAATGCAACCACCTCATGCCCTACTCAGTAGACTCCAGGGGCTTCCTCTTCCTTATCACTTCCAGGATCAAGTGAAAACATCCTCTTTGCAATTTTTTACATGGCTATTGGAGCCTTTTATAACTTAACTGCCCCACTCCACCCCCAATGTACCTTTCTAGGCTTCTTACACCCAAGGATACTGGCCTCCTTGCTATTCCATAAATAAGACATTCCACTTAATTAACCTGTTGTACATTTGAAAGGAATAACAAGTTGTACAAAGTAGATTTGCGGTTTCATGTTTCTTCTTTTTTACTGCATTATGTTTATGGAAATGCTTTATTCCATAAATTAAAAATAAGACTTTTATTTGTATAAATTTCATAATTTATAAAGTGTTTCATCATTATTTGATCTTCAGAAACTGAATGGCTAGGTATTATTATTCTATCTTGCAGATGAGGAAACTGAGTCACTGAGAAGTTAAATGACTTGCTCAAGTTCTCACAGCTAGCAGATGACAGAATTAGGTCTCAAACGTAATTCTCCTCTTAGTCTAATGGTCCTGCCCTTAGAATTGAAAGGTCTTGCCTTCCTACGGCAAGTGTGAGATGATGCCTACCACTGCCAATTGTTGTACAATGAGGTCCTGAAATTCATAGCACAGACAGAGTTTAAATTGTCCTTTCACCTGGTCTTGCAGAACCCTAGACAGACTCTAAAGGAAGAGAAATGGAGACAAAAGTAGGCTGTGTGTTTAGAAATGTACAATATTAGTGTTCTCACAGATGCAAAGGGAAGACTGGGATATGATGAAACATGACATATGTTCTCTTCTCAAGGAAGCCTAAAAAGTTAGAACCAGTAAAATACATATGCAAATTTATTCTGGAGAAAGAGAAGCTACATATCTACATATGCATATATAAAATATATGTTTTTGTCCTTCATTTTCAAAGGGGACCAATGTCATCACAGGGTGACGTCTTACCTTGTATGTGAAAATACACGTTTAAATCTTTTCTGAAGAAAGAAGATACGTATATCTACAAAAAAATTTCAGGCATCCTGGTATTTTATATAGTAAAATACAAAATTAATTCTCTTGGCAAAACAATGCTAGCAAAACAAGTTATCATTACAGTAAAAAAACCTGATTTTAGATGCTTTTTATTATATCATGGATTTTAAAGTCATTTCAAAATTCAGTATTTGGAAAGCATCTCTAATAGAACTCACAGACCAGTTTCAACACAGTTCTAATCATGAGTCAAAAATAATAATCACATTTATAGAATTAAGGTTTGCGAAAATGCTTTCTTCACACCAAAGTGAGAGAAGAAGAATGTAGTAGAAGAGGTAGAGCATTGGTGTAGAGTCACCTGTGCAACTCTGGGCAAGTCCCTCAGCTCTGTGGGCCTCAGTTTCCCCATCTGTAAAATGAGGAGATTGGACTAGGTGGCCTCAAAGATTTTTTTAAGTTTTAAATCTCTGATCCTATGGAATTTTGAAAGGTTGTGATTTGTTCCAAGTGGTAGAGAAGTCCAAACAGCCAAGTTGGAACAGTGGATGGTTGTTAAATGATGGAGCCAAGTTAAAAGGTATTGATTAATACCTATTATGTGCCAGATACTGTGCTAAGTGCTGATGATTCAATAAAAGGCAAAAAGAGTCCCTGTTGGAGAGAAGCAGACAACATGTACATAATTATGTGAAACAAGACATATAAAAGATAAATCGGAGGTAATCTCAGAAGGAAGGAGCCAAGATAGGTTCAAAATTGTCCTCTGTTATTTAATATTTGTGGGATCTAAGGCAGCCACTTAACCTCTCTGGGAATAATACCCTACCTCATAGGGGTTGTTTTAAGGCGCAAATGAGACCCTTTGCAAACCTTGAAGTATGATATCAATGCAACTTATTGCCTTTACCATCATCATTAAATCCTGGACTTGAAACCTGGGTCTCCCGACTGGAATGCCATTCATTTCCCCCCTACACCACACTGCCCCTCAATGTACACTAAACTGCATACTCTTATACATTCAAGGAAATTTAGTCTATAATACTCAGTAGCTGGTGTGAATCCTAGTGTGATATCTAGGAAGCCAAAGAAATCAACTTACTGCTTTGCCTTATATGGATATCGCCCCCTCAACCTGAGGCTTCCCATATGTTTTCTGCAGCTGCTGATACACTTTGGAGCCAAGGCTGAGCTTTGGCAGTTTGGATTCCTGTGTGTTGTGATAATCAGCTGGGGTTTGGAAAATCCTTCAAAAATCTAATGTTCTGGCAATTTAACAAGGCTTCTGAAAAAAAAAACCCAACAATTTAACATCTGGAACAAAGTATTCACGGTAGGCCAACACCAACATTGCAAAGAACTTTTCTTTCATTCAAGGGAAAGTATGGTACTTCCTTGTCTGTCATCAACTAGATGGGTCTATTTCAAAAGTTCTGGAGCCATTTACAATAAATAAAAGATATAGTGGACATAGCACTGAGCAAATGGAACATATGGTCTGAGTATTTGTCATGGCTTAAAATTATAAATATCAATAACTCAGATCAAGGCAGAGATGACATGCTAATCAAATCTGCAGATGACACAAAGCTTACAGGAGTAGCTAACACCCTGCATGACTGAGTCAGGATCTAAAATGATTTTGACAGGCTAGAATGATGGCATAAGCCTAATAAGATGAAATATAACAGAGATAAATAGAAAGTCTTACATTTGGGATTTAAAAAATTCACCATTACAAGTACAAGATGAGAGGGATAAGACTAGTTAAAAGACCTGAAAAAGACCTGGAGGTCTGAGTAGACTGTAGATTTAATATGATTCAACAGTGCGATATGGCAGCCAAATGACTTAATGAAATTTTTGGCTGTAATAAGGAGGCGATAGGCAGCACACTGTCCTAGCCAAACCACCTCTAGAAAATTGTGTTCAATTCTGAGTAGCACATTTTAGGGAGACTAAGATAAGATAGAGTGAGGGCCTTAAAATCATGCCCTATAAGGAACTGATAATGTTTAGCCCAGAAAAGAGAGACGCATGATGGAACTTGGGAGCTGCCTTCAAGTCCCTGAAAGGCTATAATGTGGAAGAGAGATTGGACTTATTTTCCTCAGCCCCACAAGGCAGAACCAAGAGCAGCAGTGGAAGTCACAGATGGAAAAGTTACAAGGTTTGATATAAGAATAAATTTCTTATCTATTTGAACTCTTCAAAGATGGAAAGGGCCACCTTGGAAAGCAGAGAGCTCCCCTTCAAATAGAGGTCTTCAAAGTAAAAGGCCATTATTTTTGAAGGCTGTGAAGTAGATTTTTAGCCAGGTATGCATTGACACTGAAGAGCCTCTGAAATTCCTTCCAACTCTGTAATTTAGTCTATGCAAAGATATTTATGTAATCTTTCATTGTCAAATTCTCTTCTACACATTAAAATCTACAAAGGAAATCCAACAATCAAATTCAAAAATCCCTCATTTAACCTTTCCCAGAGATGCCAGGAGAGAACATAGCTTTGAATATGGAATGAATTTACAGGACTTTGGGGTTTTTTGTTTTTTTGGGTTTTTTTGCTTTCTCCTTTCACCTAAAGAGATGCAAGAGACAATGACTTAACAGATGCTCATCATAAGTCTCGAAGGATCCAGCTTCAAAGTTTGGCTTAGATCAAAGGGAAAATGAATTAATTAGTTTTATTTCTATTTAAGATTTACGAAGATGCTACAGTCAGCTGGATACAGTACAAAGCAGAAATGAATTAACGAAAAGTTTCCTTCAGTCAAGGGGTGTACATTTTAAAGTACACAGGACACACATTTTCTTTCTTTCAGAAGGTTAGTGGAGCAGTTGGCTTGCCTTCCCTTTCTGCAGTAGTTTCCTTCTTGTTTTTCATAAACAACTAAACTCAAGCAACTTGCATGATGGGAAGGAACAAATATTTATTGTCTGCTATGCTCAAAACACAATTGGGGACACAAAGAAGAGTGAGGAACAATCTAAGTTTTTAAAGAATTTGTCATCTAGTAGAGGAGATGATGCATATTAAAATAAGGGAAATACAATGCAGAAGGTGATAAATGTCTTAAGAAAAGAATGTATCACTATGGAGATTCAGAAGAGGGACAAATCATGTAGCAGAAAGAGGTCTTGATGGGAGTTAGGAGATATTGTCTCAAGTCCTGGCTGTGATGACTTGACTGTAACCATGGCCAAGGCATTCACACTTTTTCAGCCTTGTTTTTTCATTTGTAAATGGAGATAATAATAACATATTGACTAATAGTATAATATACTGATTACTTGTGGAAGTAGTGTGCTTTTTAAACCTTAAGACACTGTACAGCATGCATATGTTGTTGTTACTTACTTAGAGGGGCAAGAAAAAGCTTCATGGATAGGATGGCATTTGAGAGAACACTTGAAATACAGGGAGGCTTATAATAGCCAGAGATGGAGAGAGGGAATTCCAAGAGAAGGGATCAACAGGAGAAGAGAGCACAACAGTGAGTGGAATCTCAAGGGTGATGTCTGGGGAACAGTGAATAACCCAGCTTAGCTGGAGGGCAGTGTATATGTAAAGAAGAGAAGAGAAGATGAAAAGACAGTTTGGGTCAGAAAGAGCTCAGGATAGCAGACTAAGGAGTATAACCCTTAAGAAGCTGAGACAGTAGAGGGTCAAGGGAGGGATGTAAAATGTCTAAAGTCTGAACAACAGGGACAGGAGAGAAGATAAGGGTAGAGGTGAGGAGCTGGTTAACTGGAGGTTGTAGAATATGTGTGCAGAATTGCCTTCTTGCTTCCAGCTGACCATGTGCACAACTCAGCACTGAGGGGGCTTGGGGCTCTGAGATGATGAGCTAATTCTCTTTATTGGTTGATGAGCAGGAAGAGCTTCGTGGTTCACTCAATGGACCTTTAAACATGGAATGACTTTGTTCCTAGCCCACTTCCATCGACCATCCAGGTGGGATTAAGAAATTCTAGGATTTCATGCGGGGAGTTGGAAGAAAGATATCTTGTCAATGATTTAATTAATATGGATGTTACTTATTGCATAAGTCTTGTCAATGAATGCTTAGTCTTTTGTGTCTTTCAGACTTTATTTTCTGTGTGTAGGAAATCAATAGCTGTCATCTATAAGATTAATATTTTATAATGAGCATTTTCTGCTCTTCCCTTTTGGGGAGACTGTAGTCAAACTAAAATTTAAGCCTTTAAACAATTTTTTCCCTGGGGTTCCAAAATGGGGGTCAAAACAGGCCAAAGAATTCCATTCCAGTCAGTAAAATTTGTTTTGCTAGATATATATGCCCTTGGTCTAGAGATTAATCAGGGGCATATTATGAATGTGTAGAGTAGATTCTGATTCAGTTAAGGGCTAGACTAGATAGACTCTGAGACCCACTCCAAGTCTAAGATTCTCTGCTTCTGTGGGAGTAACTGGAGGGTAGTTTCCTACATGTCTCTTAGAAAACTATGAGCTATGGTCACCATCTGTTTAAATTACAGGTTTGGGAAATACGTGTTAATTACAATTCAAATGCTGGTGAACAAGGAAGTAGTTCCGATCACAACCATAAAGGTTATGTCTCAGAAAAAGTCAGAAAAGTGCCCTAAGTGAATAATAAAAAGAACCCACAGACACCTCCAGAAGAAGGTTCATCCATTGATTAAAGGAAGAAGAGACACGTAAGAGTGGCTGAGGATGATCAGCTGATGGGTTCATGTCAATGACATGAAATGAAAAATAGAGGAAGTAGGTTGCCTTCCTGTGGCATGTGTCCAAAACATGCCAGAAATGATTTATTATGATTTATTAAATCTAATAATTACTACATACTTCTGGTGACTTATGTGAGGATAAAAACAAATTCTGCCAAAAAGAATTTAGGAAACAGTTATGAAATCCAGAGCAAGAAGCTAAAGAGTTAGAGGCACAGGCAGTGTTTTCATCCTTTTTGCTGATAGAAGATAGATGCTCTACAAGACATAGGAGGATATGAATAGTGAACAGCTGGTAAAGAAGATGGTATCTTAGAAGAGGATTCTGATTTCTGGAACACAGACTGGAAGAGATAAGAATAATATTTTCTTGGTTGGGGGTGGCACACATCTGAAAAAGATCTAGGAATTTATTGGACTATACATCTACTGAGTCAGCATTATAACATGGCAGCCAAACAACCTAATATCATCTTAGGCGATAGAGAAATATATTGTGCAAGAGTAGGGAGGGGATGGTCCCACTGGAGTTGGACTTGATCTGACCAAGTCTGGAGTGTTATGTTCTCTGCTGGGTGTCACATTTAAGGAATGACTTTGATAAACTGGAGTATATTCAGAGGAGGATAATTAAAATGGGGAAAAGCTTCAAATTCATGCCTTCTGAGGATCTGTTCAAAGAGCTTGAGGTGTTTAGCCTGAGAAAGGAAGGCTAAGGGTAGATGTGTTCTCTGTCTTCGAGTATTTAAAGGGCTATCATGTGGAAGAGATTAGATTTAATGTCACTTGCTTCTGTAAGACAGAATGAGGAAAAGTATACTTGAGTCAGATATAGGATTATGAAAAGGACAAACTTTCTAACATTTTGAGATATTCAAAAGTTCTCTTGGGACATAGTGGGCTTCCTTTCATAGGAAGTCTTCAAGAAGTTGGATGATACTTGTAGAGGGGATGATTCTTTATGTAAGGGTTGAACTAGATGGCTTCTCAAGTTTTACGTAACTTGGAGTTTTTGTGCTAAATTTCACGAGGACTTCCAAAATATGTTTTGCTCAGAGATTTAAAAAATCTGATCAATAATTTTGTAAAGTGAAAATGGAAGGGGAGAGAGAGACAACTGGCTAACAGGGAGTTTACAGAGCAAGAGAAAAGAGCATCACAGATCCTAGGCAGAGTTTCTTAGTCATTTTCTTATGAACTTCTGTGGGCAGTTTGGAGAAATGAAGGGACCCCTTTCTTTATCAGAATAACATTTAAATACTAATTAATTGAAGGAAATGCTGGATTTAAGTTAGAGGTTAATGAAAATAAAAATATAATTTTTTCCACCCAAGTTCACCAGCCCCCTGTATCTGTCCATAGACCCCCTAAGCAATCCATAGACGACAGCTTAAGAATTGTTGAACTAGAATTAGGATACACCTTATCTGTCATTTAGGAGAGAACTGGCCCAAACAAAATACATACTAGCATATTGTGATCTGGTAGACATGACTGCTAAGCCTCTATCAGTGGCAATTTACCTCCACATAATTCCATAAGCAATGTTTGAAAAATCAAGTAGATGAGGAAGGCGATATAGACTGGAGATGGACAGATATTCTCATTTTAATTTAATTTTATATTCTTAATTGTATTTAAAAATATTTGAATTTCATTTTATTTTCAGTTCCAAGTTCTCTCTCTGCCCTCTCCCACTCATTGATAAGGCAAGAAAAATAAAACTCATTACAAATATGTATAGATATATACAAGACAAGTTTCCATGTCAGCCATGTTCCAAGAAAACAAAAGTGAGAAAAAAAAGAAATAGAAGAACATATGCTTCAATCTTCACTCTGCATCCATTGGCTCTCTTTCTGGAGATAGACAGACAGCATGTTTCATCACGAATCCTTGGAATTGTGTCTGGTCATTGTGTTGATCAAAGGTACTTTTCAGAGTTGTTTATCTTTACAATATTGCTGTTATTATATAAGTTGCTCTCTTGGTTCAGTTCATATCAGTGACACAAGTTATACAAGTCTCCCCAGGTCTTTCTGAAACCATCCCTTTCATCATTTCTTAAAACATAGTAGCACTTTATCACATTCACATACCACAACTTATATGGCCATTTCCCAAATGAGAGGCATTCCCTCAGTTTCCATTTTTTTGATACTATAAAAAGAGCTGCTATAAATATTTTTGTACATATGGTCCCCTTTCCTCTTTCTTTAATCTCTTTGGAGTATAAACTTAGCAGTGGTTATCACTGGGTCAAAGGATATGCACAGCTTTGGGCATAGTTCCAAACTGCTTTCCAGAATGGTTGGACTAATTCACAGCTCTGCCAGATGTTCTAATTTTTTAAAAGGAGGAGGGAGAAGAGTAAGTGAGAGAGAGATGAGCTTGAATCCTATACAAATTCTAGGGTACATTATTAAAGGAATCTTTAGTAAATATCTAGAAAACGGAATGGTAATGACCAAGAACCAGCCTGATTTCATCAAGAAAAGTTAATGCCAGACTAACTTCATTTTGTTTTAGTGAAAAGGGTTATTAGAATGGTAGATCAAAGAAGTGCTATACATATAGTTTATCTAGATTTTAGCCAAGTATTTGTTAAAGATTCTCAAAATATTCTTATGGAAGAGATAGACAGATGATGGCTAGGCATGAGTACATTTAGGTAGCTTTGAAATTGGATGAGTGGCTAAAACTTGAGCAGTCATTAATGAAAAGGTCAATGACAATTTCAAGGGAGGTTTCTGATGGAGTGCCTCAGAGATCTGTTCCTAAAGCAGAACAGTTCTGTATTTTTATCATTGATGATGTATACATACCAAATTTTCAGATGACATGAAGTTGTTAACAGGAATTAAAAAGGTTTTAGGAAAAAAACTGGTGGAGGGGAGAGAATAAACATACAAAAAAGTGTGAGGTTGGGGACAGTTTCCTGGAGTAGGCAAAGGTGAGAGACTAATCAAATGATCCATTGAGATAACACCTGGAAAGCACTTAGCACAGTATCTGGCACAGAGTAGATGTAATATAAATTCTAGATATTATAATTATTATCAATGAATCATCAATTGACTGAATCTTATTTGAAATGTGTGAGGAGAGCTCCAGACCTAAAGAATCCCAGGATGAATCCTTCTGTACTGGAAACAATTACTCATAATTCATCTCTTGTGCTGAGAAAAAAATTACTGGATTTCGAGTAAATGGAACTGAATTTAAATAGTCTCTGTCATTTAGTTACCCATGTGATTTGGGGTACATTATTTAACATCTCTACTTTGGCTTTCTTTTCTAGAAAATGAAGAAATTGGACTATATGTTCTTTAGGGTTCTTTCCAGTTATAAACCTATAATGATTTCCATATTTCCATAAAGCAGATTTGTTTACAGTGAGACACGCCTGTAATCTAATCACCATTTGCTCAAATCAAGACATCGTGTTTTAAGAAACAGTATATCATTTCAAAATTCTAAGAAAGCTCTCTATGTCATTATACATGGTCTCGATTAAGGATTTTTCTTTTGTGGGGGAGGGAAGAAGGAAGAGGAGTCTCCTACCAAGCTTTGCATTATTAATACAATGGTCTGCAAGGCAATTGTTCTTTATTTTATTAAGAACACACTCTAAGATGTAATCCCCTCTGTGACAAGTGATCTCTATTGGGGAATGGGGTATAGAAGGAATCTCAAGACTGTGTGGACAGATAAAATCATTAAGCTGGCCATTTTCCTAACACTACCAAGTCCTTCTTACTCAGAATTTGAAGAGGAGGTTGTGTCGCTACAGAGAGGATGCCACAAAAAGTCACTTTTTAAAAAACGAAGAATTAAGTGGGGAAGTATCTATGAAATGCTCAAATTACAGAGCTAAAACTTAACTGAGTAAATTGAGTCTGTGGTCACAAAACTGAGGTTCTAGGGACCAAGTGCTTACGTTGAAAGGCTGGATGTGGAGTAACGTGCAGCCAGAAGACAGAGTTGGTGCCAAGGTACAGATTCCTGGTGGTGGAGGCTCAGAACAATCTGCCCTTTTTCCTGAGAGAACTAGTGAAGTGGAACCTGGCTGCCAGTCAAATGGATGGAATTGACAGGAATAGAAAAATATTTCAACTATGTTTGAGTTCTAGGAATTTTGTTCCCCCCCACCTCTCCAAGCATCTCCATCTCCTCCTCCACTACCACCACACCTTCCAAAAAATTAGCTCTGATAGGATCTTTTATGAAGAACTCATGCCTACTATTTTAGAGCTTGGTCAACAGAAGATTCCGCTCATTTTTTAAAAAAGTTAAAACAAACAAGTCTTTCATGAGCAAAACTAATCAAATCAGGCTACTGAAGGACAGACTGACTCTCCATTTCACCACTGGAAAGCGTAGCAGCCTTTTGGTTTTTAAACTTTTCCCACTTTGCAAAGTATCCAACAGAACATCCTGTTTTCACCTAGTCTCACTACTTCAGCTAGCATCTCACCCAGGATGCTGCAGATGGCAGCAGGCATTACTGAACCCAGCACCAATGCTATAAGACACAAACATATTTCAAATGCTCCTTAAAAGTCTTGTTTAAGGGCTGAGTTGCTTCATAACCAACCTGATTGCCTTAAGTAAGGGGATGCCATTAAAATTTATCTACATAGTTCACAACCAACTTTGGGAAAACTGTCTGAAGCATAACTTTGGAGATATTTTTAACTCTTCCTCATCTCTTTGTATCCCCAGCATTTAGCACAATGTCTGGCACACAGCAGGTGCTTAATACAAGTTTACTATTAACTCTTGACCAAATCCAACCAGTTGTGAAGTTCTGTACATTCTACCTCTCTAACATCTTTCATAAAAGTCCTCTTCCCTCTTTTCCCACTGCCACTACCACAGCATAGATGCCTTATTACCACCTACCTGGATCAGGTCAGCAATCTTTTGATGAAGCTTTCCATCTACACTCTTCCCTGCTCCACTTCCCCCCTCCCCATCTCCCTCAAAACCTTCTCAGAATCATGATCCTTATGCATATCATCCCTCTGATCATAACCTTGAGTAACAACTTACTGTTCCTTCGGTAAACTTCAAAGACCCTTTACAATATTCTACCCACCTTTCTTTTCTCATATTATGTTCCTCCACTCTGTGCTTCAGTCAAACTGGACTACTCTCTGCCCCACAAATATGCCTTGTATTTTTCTGTCTCAACGTTCTCCAAATTGCTGTAGATGATTGCCATAATATACTGATCTGTCCTCATCATTATTAAGCCCCAATGTCACTTTCTCTCTGATCTCCTTTTGGGTAATGACAATCTCCCTCAGTTCTCTCCTACAGCTTCATTTTCCAACCTTATGCATTTATCTTGTAATGTTGTACTCTGGAGTAGCATGTTTGTGTCATTCCCCCCTAGAATAAAAACTCCATCAGGGCAAGGGCTGGGGGTTATCTGAACTTTGAACAGCTCCCCTTGCCAGTCTGGTATATAATTTGCATGTTATAAGTGCTCATCCTTCACTTCTGCAGAAGACCAACGACGTCATGGAGTGACGTCTTGAGGTGCATTGGATGTAAATGAGGCAGAGGGCGCAAATTGTCAGCCTTGCTCTCTCTTTCTGAACCCTCAAAGTCCAGCAGTAAGACAAAAGTCAAGATGACTGGTGATGATCAGCGATGCAGTGGATGACCTTGGTGTCTTTGATGTCTAACTAAGCTCTAAGCACTCCACAGTGTCTGCTTCAGCAGTCTTCATGGCCATTGGAACAAACTGTGCTCATTAACTCATTCCACCATGGCAAGTCTTCACATAGTTGGGGTAGACATCCCCCTAAGTCACTGATGGGTCTGAAGGCTGTTGACTACCCTCAACCTGGTTTAGTCTGTCTACTGAAATAGTTCTATCAGGGTGTGGCCACTGTGCATGCTACAGCTTCTGAGAGACACAAGTGACACCAAAGGTGGATGAGCAGCCCTGACAAGGGCTCAGCAGCCCTCACATCAGAAGTGCTAGTTCTCCTTGAACACCTCATGTACCCCAATTTGCATGTAACTATATATATATGTATATATACATCAATTCTGTATAGTTTCTTCTTTAGCAACTTTCAACTGAAAATTTAAGCTGTGTTCCCCTAAGAGTCAAAATTTACATTTTTCTCTCATCTTTTCCTTCTTACCTATGTAATAGGCAGTATAATTTCCCTTCTCTGTATCACAGATTTGGAACTGGAAGGATCATCAGAGTTCATCTACTTCAACCCCTCATTTTACAAAATAGGACACAGAGACCCAGAAAATGAAGTCACTTACACATAAGTGACATACTTTCTAAGTATTTGGGGATATTGAGGTCCCCTGAGATTCACTTAAAACGTGCACATTGTCTTTTATTTCATTTTTCATGTCACAGTCCTCTATTACTCCTAGCATGTGGTTCAAAAAGTCCTTGTGTGAAAAATCAGTGTTGGATAGATGTTGACCTAGCAATTCCATTCATTGTACTTTAACCTAAAAATATCCTAAAAAGGAAAAAAAAGTCCTATCTATATAAAGGTATACATAATTGCTTTCTTTTGGGTAACACTACATTGGAAATGACCTATGTGTTCAATGACCAGAGGATGACTAAAAAATATATGGAGATAGTTGGATGGTATACTAGGTCTAGAGTCAGGAAGACCAGAGATCATGTCCCACCTATGACACATGCTATGTGACCCTGGACAAGTCACTTAACCTCTGCCTTAGTTTCCTCATCTGTAAAATGGGGATTAAAAATAGGGTTGTTGTGAGGATCCAATAGATAATATCTGTAAAGTGCTTACTTAGTAGAGTGCCTGGCATACAGTTGGTGCTAAATAAATGCTTATTCCTGTCTCTTCCCTTAATCCTGCCCATACATGGAACAGAATTTGATGGGGGAGGAAGAGAGAGAATCTGAGGTTTTATCAGTGTATGGGACTTCTAGGGTGGAAACTTTCTTCATTAATGGAGATCAGCAGCAACTCTGTAAGTCACGGTTTTAAAGAGTCGCCTGGGCAGGGGTGGAGGAGGCCCCAAGAAAGGCAAAGAGACCTTCTGGGGGTCACACAGCTGATACATGTCAGAGGTAGCATGTGAACCTGTCTTTCTGACTCTAAGGTTGGCTCTCTCTCTACTCTCTCCAGGGGCATATGATCAGGCTACAAAAGCAGAAGAGATATGAAATAGAAATAACCAAGAGGAAAAAATCATGAGAATAATAACTGAATATATACTGAGAATTTCTCTCCCTACATATGTATTTGTTGTTCAGTTATTTGTCATGTCTGACTCTTCATGACCCCATTTGGGGTTTTCTTGACAGAGATACTAGAGTGGTTTGTCATTTCCTTCTCCAACTCATTTTATAGATGAGGAAACTGAGGCAAAGAGGGCTAAGTGACTTGCCCAGGGCCACACAGCTAGTAAGTGTCTGATGCCAGATTTGAACTCATGAAGATGAGTCATCTTGACTCTAGGCCTGGCACTCTATCCACTTCGCCCCTGCCCAGACCTTGAGCAGAGAAACTCTCTTTTTGCTGTTTCTGTATCTCCAGTTTAGCTGAGGGTCAGGCCCAAAGTAAATGTTAAAAAATGCTTTATCTCATCTCATCTCTCTATTCACCATACCATTCACCTTTACACGTGCATGCACGTTTATTTACGTAAACAGGCGTTTAAAAAAGTCAGAGGTAGAAGAAGAATTTTAGAAGGACTTGAACAAAGAAGAAACATGTTTCTGTTTGGTAGTTTATTCATTTGTCATTACTTTGCTAAATGCTGATGGTTTGCGTAAGATCCTCTTTGTTACTCTGTATGCTTGATTATTTGTCTTTGGTGATGATTATTTAGTCTATAATAATTCTTTGGAAAACCAGTGTTGGTGAAAGTCAGTGGGTTATAGGAACAGGAACTCAGTCATGCCCTCCCTTAGCTTATTAACTCCCAGGGTTGTCAGGGGTAGTCTCCTTCAGGATTTCTAAAGTCAGAGAAGGCTTTGAGAGGTGGTTTTTTTTACTGGTTCTTATAAATCAAAATATCCAGTGGACTCTGCCACCCTCCTTTCTCTCTCCCCCTCCTCTCTATTTCTCTCTCCCTCTCTCTTTCTATCTCTGTCTTTCCTCTCTCTCTTCCCTCTCTTTCTTTCCTGTCTCCTCTCCTTTCTGTCTCTGCTTGTCACTCTTTTCCTCTCTCACCTGGGCAAGCCACAAATTTTCTTTGCAGTTTTCTGATCTGAGAAATGGGGATAATAACAGCAGGGTTGCTATACGAATAAAATGGGGTAAAGCACCTCGCAAAGTTTTAAGTGCCATATAAATGCTAGTTATTATGAGAATGATGCATATTGAGTAATGTTTAAAAACCACCATTTTGATCATTAGAAAGCAGCTAGGTGGTGCAGTGGATTGAGGGCCAGGTCTGGAATCAGGAAGACCTGAGCTCAGATGTGACCTCAGACACTTCCTAGCTGTGTGGTCCGGGCAAGTCACTTAACCCTGTTTGCCTCAGTTTCCCCATTTATAAAATGAGCTAGAGAAGGAAATAGTAGAACTACTCTAGTACCTTTGCCACGAAAACCCCAAATGGAATCACAAAGAGGCAAACATGACTGAAATATGGCTGAACAACAACAAGAAGAAAGCAAAAATAATTCGGTATCGAAATGGAGATTTAATGAATGACCCATTCCATAGTGTCTTTAAACAGTTATTTTTAAATAATAAAAAAATAATAATAATAAAATCTATTTTTTAAAGAAGTAGAACACAGAGTCCTTAAGGGATGGCAAACTGAATTAATCTAGTGGTTGCTTTAAGGAAAGCCTGTAGGAAATGGTAAAAGATAAGTTTTCAAGGAATTTGACCAGGGTAGGAGTCAGATGAGCAAATCCATAAAGCTCTTAGAAAACTCTGGAATAAGAGACTTGAGTGACAGGCTCATCTCTCTGAACCTCATTTGTTATTGGAGCCTCTCCTGTTTCAGACAGATAAGATCCAAGCACAAAGGGAAAAAATGCAGGTTTAACTCACCAAGGGACTCAACCGAGCACACAGAACAAACACAGCAGGACCAAAAAAGCTAGCCAAAAAAAAAAAAAAAAAAGCATTTTCCCCCTTTTCAGGAATTTACCCCCTGAATCCAGGGAAACCAATGCACCTTCTTTTCAGTATAAAACTGACAGTATTAGTTAAATTTGGTTGTGTTCTCATTAAAGCAAACATTGACAAAGCAAGAAAGTCTTGGTGTTATTTAAAACCTGAGTTTTATATGGTTTTCATTTCATAATTTGACACATATGTGGTTTGTAATTTACAGGAACAGACAGTCAAAGACCATTAGATTTCTCTGGAATGAAGGAACATTGTGATCTAAAAAAAGTGATGGCACATATTTATGGGCAAAAACCACACAAAAACAAGGGAATGCCTCACATTTCCATGAATTTTAGCACTCTGTTTACATATTTTGGTGAAATGTTCAAGTTTTTAGGTTAGTCAAGGAAAGTCTGTCTAAGAAAGTTGGTCAACCCCTGGACCTCCCATGACTAGAAGGGGTTTTTCCCATTACAGTAAGCTGATTAACAATTTCCCTCACATACCAGCTGAGGATAATCCGTGTTAAAATAGATGCTCATTGATAAGTGGGAATCACTGTCTCTTTGAACAAGATTATTCACCATAGTTGTCAAGACTTCATCTGAGGATCTTTTCTTTTTGAAGGGGACCAGGCTGGGATTTCAGGGTTCTGTAGCAACAAGTGCTAGGTAAGCATTTGGGGTCCAAATATGTTTAAATGTAAGCCCCCTAGTCAAAATATCTGAGACATCAACCTTACTGGCAATCTGCTAAACACTGGTTCTCCATATTTTCTTCACAACACAAAGCCAAGGGGCCCTACTGAAGCTTTGATAATTCTCTGAATATGTAGCCTAGTCATCCCAGGACTTTCAGGTCCAAAGGACCTGACACAGGTACTCCTTCCTGAAAGCCTATTCATCCTGGGGTTTCTCACCATTAGACAACTCTCCAGTTGAAGGTGATCAATGATCCCTTAGCCCTCATGCCTTTCTTTCAGCAGGGGAACAACTCCTCCTTACTCTTCACACTCTACAGAATTTAAATTCCTAATAATCAGAGGGCCAGGGAACAAGGAAATCAATGCACTCTTCATCTACTTATATTCCTTATAATGACCTGAAAAAGACTTAGGAAGCATCTGACATCTGCCTTCAAGTATCTAGGAAACCAGTAGATAGAAATGGCAGCCATCTGACTCCTATGCTACAAAGAACAGAGCTAGTAATGATGAAAGTTACGAAGAGGGACACTGAAGCTTGATGTAAGGGGAAAAAATTCTTAACAATTAGAACAATCTAAAAGTGGATTGAGTTTTTTTGGCAGGTGGTAGCATTGCCTTCTTTGAAGGTCTTTAAGCAAAGACTGGATTTGAGAATGTTGATGAGGGCTTTTTTTCCCTTGGGCACAGACTGGATGAGATGGTCTAGGTCAGGACTTCTTGACACAGGAACTGTGAACTTGGATAAGAAAAATCACACCTTAATTTTCACTAGAAAATTTCACCTGAAATTTATCATTTCCTCTAATTATGAATGTAAGCAATAAACATTCTGAAAAGTGATCCTCATCCTTCATTAGATGACACACACAAAAGGTAAAGGTAATAGGAGATGCCTTCTAGTTGTGAGATTCTATGAGAATATTCTGAAATTTATTTTTTATTCTTTCATCCAGCTGGGGAATTCCTATGTGGAAATTCCTTTCACTGATGCTGCATCTTCTCTTTTTGGAGGAGGTATGTTTGTACTTAATTTGTAGAAACGTTCCACAGAGGGACTGAAGATTTGGGTTCAAGTCCTGTTCTGACTCATACTATTTGATCATGGGCAAGTCAATGCCCAAGGCACTGAATATATGAAGAAATTGTATAAAGAAAAGAAGGTCTAAGACAGAGTCTTGGGAGGCACAGGCAGTAGACCTGGTATGGATGAAAATCCATTAAATGAGACCAAGAAAGAGAAGTCAGATACGTAAAAGAAGAACCAAAAGAGACAGTCATAAAAAGCAGATGGGAGAAAATACCCAGGAGGAGAAGTGAATGACTAATGTCCAGTGCTGCAGAGAAGTCAAAAAGGATGACCATGGAAAAAAAGGCCACTAGATTTGGCAATTGAGAGAGTGCTAATTTTAAAAAAGAGAGAGATTATTAATAATTTTGAAAAAAGCAGTTTCAGATGAATGGGTAAGTTGGAAGCCAGACTGCAGAGCTTTAGAAGAAAGTGAGAGGAGAGGAAATGGTGAGTAGAGTTGGCTTTTTCCAAGGATGATAACTGTCAGGCACAGAAGAATCAAGGGAAGGGTTTTTTTTTAAAGATGGGAGAAAGAAAAGAACTAGTGGATACAGAGAGTGATGACTAAAGAGAGAAAGTGAGGATGGATGATGGTGGGGAGGAGATGGAAAGGAATGAGATAAAAGGTATTTGTAGAGTAAATGATCCTGATAATCAAGGATCTTGTATCCTTGTTGCTGAGTACAGTTCATGGCATATAGTAAGAACTTAATAAATGCTTGTTGATTGACATACTAATATTAATTAATATTTTTACAGCACTTTAGGGTTTACAAATATTATTTTCTTTAAGTCTCACAACCCTGGGAGGTAGGTGCTATTATATCCTTTTTATTGATGAGAAAACTGAGGCAGAGAGTGATTGAGTGACCTACCTAGGTTCACACTACTAGCAAATGTCTGAGTCACAATTCAAATTCAGATCTTCCTGAATTCACTACACCACATAGTTGCCTGGAAAGAAGGAAGAGATAATGGGAGGTAAAGAAATCTGAAATGAGGAGAGCAGAAGGCTCTCTCTGCAAATGGCTTCAGTTTTCTCCAGCGATATGTGGGTTGGGGTTCTCAGCTAAAAGGTCGACAAGGGAATGTGAGTCTTGAAGAGAAGGGAAGGAAAAGTTTGGAATAGCTTCTATTGTGAGCAGGATGGAGAATCAATTAAGGAAGATGGTCTTGCTGCAGTGATGGTCCAGTCAAGATTCACCAACAGGCATCTGGGGTGCAGGCAGTCAACACAGTTTTGTGATTTCCTCATGTTCTGTTCAGTGGAACATATGTAGAAGTGAAGAAGACAGATAGTAGAGTTATTTGAGAGGTGGGGTTTAAAAAGATGTGGTCAGTGATGGAACAAGGGAGCAAAGAATTTAAGAGCTGAGGATAATGTAGAGCTAAACTCACTCACCAAGGAATCAAGACTGGGAAGAGAAAAAAGTCTAGCCAGAGTAAAGATGATGACCTGGGACAGACTAAGAAATGAAGGGATCTGAGGTCAAAGTAAAGGCAAAGAATAAGGTTGGGAGGACCAGGGTACAAGGAGAGATGGAAGGATGCAAAGATGAGAGGATTGGAGAAAGGAAATTTGGAGTTTTAAACATGAAAGTAGAAGACTTGTGGGTGATGATGGGAACAAAGTTAAGACCATCCCTATATCTAATGGAGGTAGAATGGAGGAGTAGGTCTTGAGAGTTGAGTAGATTGAGGAACTAGGAAGTTAGGGTATGTGAAAAAGCATCAACATGTTTAAATTCCTTAGAATGAGGAGAGGAGTTGAG
This sequence comes from Notamacropus eugenii, assembly GCF_028372415.1. Taxonomy (NCBI): domain Eukaryota; kingdom Metazoa; phylum Chordata; class Mammalia; order Diprotodontia; family Macropodidae; genus Notamacropus; species Notamacropus eugenii. The sequence continues at coordinate 494,797,730 of NC_092873.1, forward strand.
GGAGGAGGGGGGAGAGGGAGAAGAAGACTGAGAACCAGCCACTGAATCCAATGAGAAAAGAGTTAGAATGTCCTCAGAATCAGTAGAAAATGGTGAGCAGAATCTGGATTGGGTGATAAATTTGAATTGCCTGAACCTCAAAGAAGAGGATGCTGATGGATGGTGGTAAAGGGAAAGTCTGGAAGTGGCAATAGGAAGCAAGGAGAGTTCTGACTTCTCTAGCAATATCAAGGAAACTGTTAGGAGAGGGTATAAGTAAATGTGTAGCCAATTCTAGAAAGAGAGGTCAAGGACGTGGTATCATCAGGAAGAAGCTGGGACTTAGTGAGGGTCAAAAAATGGAAGGAACAAGTGAGGGAGTGGTAAGAGGAAGTTTGTTAATTACGTTGTAGGCATTTCTGGGGGCACTATAGAAAGAGGGAGAAGATCTGAAGTGGGACATTGTGGAGGGAGGTAGAGTTGAGGTGGATGGGGATGAGAAACTAGACAGTTGGAGTTGAGGAAGATGGTTTGTTTTTCAGGCAGTTGGGAGTTCATAGCAAAAGAATGGGGATGGATGAGAAGGTATGAAAAATTGAAGAGTGAGTCCATGCAGAGTAATAGTGAGGCCTAGTGATGAAGGTAGGGGATTACAAGGTTCAAGTTCGACTCTTTTTTAGGATTTTAGCTGCACCTTCAGTTGCCCAACCTGCTATGTTATGGTAACCTAGGAGGCATCTGAAAGCCTGCATGAGTAGAAAGTCCTGCTGTGGCAGAAAGTCTTATCAAATAAAAGCAATCTGGTTTTGTATGCAAAAGAAGGTCCAAAAAGTATTTTGAACAGCGTATATTTCTCTTAGAAAGATAAGAAAGTAGGAAGATGGTGGTGATGTGTTTTGGTGATATTTTTGTTCAGTCGTTTCAGTCATGCCTGACTCTTCATGAGCCCATTTGGAATTTTCTTGGCAAAGATACGGGAGTGGTTTGCCATTTCCTTTTCCAGTTCATTTTACAGATAAGGAACTGAGGCAAACAGGGTTAAGTGATTTGCCCAGGGTCCCACAGCTAATAAATGTCTGTGGCTAGATTGCAACTCATGCAGATGATTCTTCCTGACTTCAGGCCTGGCACTGAGCCAGCTAGCTGTCCTAAGGTGATGCTATAAAGTACCAAAATCTGACAGGACCTGTAGTCACTATACAATTTCTGTGTTACTTGGTTCGCTTGACCTGAACGGGGCAACAGGAATGGTTGTTTCCCAAAATCAATCTCACAGTAGAAATGGTCACAGAACTTCAGAGTTATTGGAAAGGATATACTTTAATAGTCATCTAGTACAGCCTATGTCTGAAAAGGTATTCTATCTTCAAAACACTGAGAAATGGCTATTCATTCTCTCCTTAAAGACAACCAGGGAAGGTAAAGCCACCATCAGTGACAGCTTCTTCTGGCCAGCACAGGCACACCCACATGGTCACATAAGTACACATGCATGCAGACACGCACAGCCTTGAATAGCATTGAAACTATATGAAGAAAAACTTATATGCTCTAAGGTAATATTTATCAATGTAAGTAGGGAGCAACACTGAAAAGCAAAAAAACACAGAGAGAAAAAGGCTAGTGAACTTGGAATCTGTTTCTAGTTCATCCTTTATCATGATTTTTCCCCCATGTAAAGTGGGAACCCATTTATTTATGAAGAAACAGCTGTAAAGCACCTGCTATGTGTGAGATAAGGTAGCATATGTAATTATCTCCTTCCCAAGAAAGCTTAACTGGAAATGGTCTCTAAAGGGTTTTGCATTCCTGAAAAATGACTTATCACAAGCATTATATGGATCAGAAATTCCACCTCTCTCTGTTCTGAACAAGTTTACCAATACCAAATACTCAGGAAATGGAGAAACACATATAAAAAAGATAACAACCCATCTAACCCATGTGTCAGGCATATAAGCAATTATTCAGGTGATCACAGAATTCAATCTGTTGTTACAATCTGCTCTTAGGAAATAATAAACTTTTGCACAGACACATTTACTTACGCTTTTGCTAAACAGTCTTCAATATTTCAAATGTCATGATTGCAAAACATCCATTTAAAAATAAGCATTTCTTTGCAGCTAATCTGCAGACAATCTATCATGCTAGACCTCAGCACGAGATGGGTGCTATATTATATACTGAAATTCCTACACACTGAAACAGATGTCTCAGGATTGCTACTTTTGCAACGCAGTCCATTTTCCCTCTATCTGGGCAGACTGCTTTTGCATTTTGATCACTCTCTGTCTTTTCCCTGGACCACCCGTATAAAATGTCTGCTCGCTGATGACTCAGTTTTTCCTTAAGTCCTTTACCTTGACTGACCTATCTTTACAGTGTCCCCAGTTCTGTGGCCAGTTAAGCTGTCTTTCAGTTGCTCATATTTCTAGGGGTGGAGAAATAAAAGCCACACTTTCCCAGGTTGAACTGAACATGACCATAGAGAATGCATTTCCCAGGAAAGAAACAACAAATGAGCATATCACCAGTGAATGAATTCCTACTTCACTGGAAACTCCATAACACTCAGTTAAGAAGTTGCATTCCCCTTGGCTTTTACAATCACATACGCACCTGCATTCACACACATACATAAACATTCATACGATGATTATACCACCCAGTCTGGGACATGAATGTCCCTTTCCAAATGATAAAGTTAAACACATTTATGGTTTCCATCTTTTCCTTTCTGTTTCTTTAGACCAAGTTTAAAATTGCAAGAGCCTGTCACTACTTATCTATTGGTGGCTAGCGTTTTTCATCTTTAAAAAAACAAAACCAGGCTGACTTCTATGCTTTTCAATGCAATGACAGGTCCTTTTTAAATAGATGCAATTCAATTCCCATGAGCCTTTCTTTTCTCCACTTCCTGTCTCTTTTCTTTACAGGGTACAAAAGTAACTAGGTGGCACATTGAATAGACTGCTGGACCTGGAGTCAGCAAAACTCATCTTCCTAAATTCAAATCTGGCCTCAGACACTTACTTGCTGTGTGACCGTGGGCAAGTTATTTAATGTTGTTTGCCTCAGTTTCCTAATTTGTAAAATGAGTTGGAGAAGGAAATGGCAAACCACTCCAAAATCTTTGCCAAGAAAACCCCAAATGGGGTCATGAAGACTCAGACATGAGTGAAACAGCTGAATAACAACGATGATCTAGGGATAGGGAATGGACCTGTGATTATATTGACATAGGCAACTCACAGAAGATGCAGGCTGGCATCTTCCCTGCCACTTATAGCCTTAGAGGTTAAGTGACTTACCTAGGGTCACACTATCAGTATGTTATAGGCAGAAGCTGAACCCAGGACTTCCTGGCTCTGAGGTCAGCACTCTATGTCTGACTTCATGCCATTAATATATTATTTTTTTAAAGAGAATAAACTGGAGTAAGACAAAGAATTGACACCATGGAATAGTGAATAAGAAGCTGACGCAAGAGTGAAGAAAACCTAAATTCAAATTCTGCCTCTTACATGTACCAGATGTGTCACCTTGGGCAAGAAACACCACCCCCCTCTCCTGTTTTTTTTTTTAATCAATCAGGATTAAGTGACTTGCTCAAGGTCACACAGGATGCTGGATTTGAACACAGGTCCTCCTGACTCCAGGCCTGATGCTCTGTCCACTGCACCATCTAGCTGCCCACAAGTATCCTCTTAATGCCCTTAGACAGCTCTCTAAAAATCTAAGTTGCAGAACAATCATGATGACCTGTAGTGGTAGAGGGAGTTTTCTCATTGGGAGTTCTCCAAACATGAAGGAAAATAATGTGGAACCAGGAAAGTTCAGAATTGCATATCTACTTATTTTGCATGAACCATGTGCTAAAAGAGGTCTTTTCTGAAATATTTGCTGGAGTTGGGTGGAAAAGGATGGCAGTGGAAAACCCAGATTTCTAGCTGTTTGGAGGAGACTACAGAGATGAGGCAAACTAATTATGGCCCTTGGTATGTTTTGAATTTTTATTCCAAGTGGTTCATATGGCAACTTGGACTTCGGTAAGACCTTTACAGCTGCAAGAGCTATATATATAAAAAGATACGTGCGAAATTCTCGTGTAGTGCCAGGCCCTACGGAGTTATCTCAAATGGGTATTGCAAAGGGATATCCTGGAACAGCCACCTATGTTCTGACAGATATCTCTAGATTTTATGTGTTCACATGACCGCCTGGTGTCAACTGCTCCTGGAAAACAAACAAACATGATGGGAATATCCTCTTCTCTAAGAATTAAGGCTAGGGAAAGTGGGCAGAAGAAGAGTGAATCCAGCAGAACCAGGGTACCTCCTCCCTTTTTCGAATTCATAATTTCCTTATGCCCTCCAGCCTTGGTCACATATTGTAGAATCACCGGATGCCATCAGAAAACCCCATTCCTGCAAGGCTTAAGTGTGCTATTGAAAGCTGAGTTTTTGAGTTAATGTGTATCTGAATGTGATATGGCTCCACCCTTCCATTCACTGGCACCAAATCATGTCCCAGGTTCCCCCTTCCTATTAATATCAGGCTGCTATTCTAGCTGCAAGTCTCTGTAATATTCAGTATCATGTACTGCTGGGTACCAGCCTAATGTCTCCTTCCATCTGGAATGATTACTAGGGTTTTATTATAAGAAACCAAAGGAATTTGCCACCTCCTCCCCCACATCCCTGTCTTGGACCCTACTTTTATTCACAGGCGTCTTTTAGAGTTGCTATAGAGAGGGGTGTTGCTATGTGGCAGAGGCTTGATTGGAGATGAATACTGACCAACAAGTATGAGGGAGTTGCTGGGGTGAGCAAAACGATATTTGATAAGGTACCAGGAATGATCTGTACCCCAGCAACTTCCTGTAGTGCATAAAACTGCAGACAAGTAATTCCAGACCAACACAACAACAGGCTTGTTTATTTACTGTGACCTGGATTACAAAATGATCTATTACTTTTATCCTGAAAGTTCAGAGGTCCTGTACTGCACTGAACTCTATTTCCCAGGGGGAGGATATATTTAGTTTGGTTCTGATGAAAATTTCAGATAATATGGAGGTATTAAATTTAGGGACCATATCAAATAATGTAAAAAGAATTTTCAATAGAAGAAATACAGATCATTAATGACAACTTAATAAATCGCTTCACCTCTCTAATAATAAAAAGATGAAAATTAAAGCAACTGAGCCATCATTTTCCATCTATCTAGAAGAACAGGTACATTCATGCACTCCTAGTAGAATTGCCACCTTGTGGGATCTCTTGGGAGAGTAATCTGGCAGCACAGCCTAAAAGTGGCAGAACTACTCATTTCCTCTGATTTGACAATTCCTTTGTTAGGAATATACTTTGAAAATGTTACCAAAAGCAACCCCCCACCCCAAGCAAATGTTTTCCTAGCTGCATTTAATTGAAAAACAAAACAAAATAACCCAGAAACAATCTAAATGCTCAGAAAAAGGGAAATAAGTTTAATTGTAGCACCTTAATGGAATGGAATATTTTAATATAATTAAGACCCACAGGTATGTGAAATACAAAGACATCTGGAAAGACCTACGTGAAATAATAAGCATCACAGGAAATTTAATATACACTAACTAAAACTGGGAAATGTGAATGGGAAGGAATGGACAAAGAGTCTTGCTCAGAGTTAGAGAGAACAATTGAAAAATTATTTTACATCTAAAATAACTGAAATTAAGTTAAATGTTACTAAGCAATTTTGGTTGATTTTGTTGATACTCAATCGTAAGCCTTTAATCAAACGAATTGAGAGCTGTGGGAGCATGGACTGGGTTCAAGTTCTGCTTATGACCCATAAGTTGTATGACCTCGGGCAAGTCAATTAACCATTTGGTACAGAGCAACTGTCTAAGAGTCCAACAAAGTTTCCTTTCCAGGGAGTCCCCAAATGCCCTATCCCTACCCTAATGATCATGGACAGGACCAGGAATTTTGCAGGGGGTGTAGCTGACAGTTCTATTCCAAACATTTTGGCTTTTAGCAAGATATTTATCTGACCCAGCCTTTCTCCGTGTCCTTGTAGACAAGAAGGAAAGGTGTGGAGCAGACAAGAGTACGGTGGATTCACAATTAATTGAACCAGAACTAAGCAGAATTTGAATCTAGTTAGACTCAAAGAACAGTGATTTATCGGACAGAGTAGAGTGCTACTGGGTTTCATCATCGACCCTGTTCTGTTCAACATTTTTAAATGTTTTGGATGAAGAAATAGCATACTTATCAAGTTTGAAGACTGCACAAATCTGGGAGTGATATCTAATACATCAGATGACAGGACGGTGATCCCTAAAGGTCTAGACAGGCTAGGACTATGAGCCAAGTCTAATAAGATGAAATTTAATAAGGACAAATCTAAAGCCCTTTAGTTGGGTTCAGGTATGGGTGGGGGTAATTGTGACTAGACAGAGGTTTATATCAAAAAGATCTGTCATGGTAAGTGGTCTGTGAATTCAGTATTAGCAATGTCACATGGCAAACCAAAGGAAAAAGCTAACATGACCTTAGATTGCACTGGCAGAAGTACGGTACCCAGAACAAAGGAGGTTAGAGTTCTGGTGTCCTCTGCCCAGGTCAGAACACATTGGGAGTATTGTGTTCAGTTCTGGGTACCATGTGTTAGTCAGGACATTAGCAAGCTAAAGTTTGTCAAAGGAAAGTGACCTGGATAGAGATGACACTTGAAACCAAGCAATTTGACAATTGGTTGAAAGGAGCAAGAATGAGGTGGCTCAGTGGAAACAGAAGTGATGTGGGAAGTCAGAGGACCTGAGTTGAATCTGAACTGTGACATTATTTGGATGATCTTGGGCAAGTCAACCTCCTGGGCCTTAGTTTCTTACTCTAAAATGAGAAGATGGTAGAGATGCTCTCTGAAATCCCTTCAGCTATCTATCTAGAAAACCTATGATTTTATAACTAACCTGAATCTCACACTTCCCTCTCCTTCTCCATGCGTCTTGCTTCCTGGAATGTATTCTCCTCCTATGTTTATCTACTGGAATCTTTCTCCTTCAAGGTCTATCTTAGGGTGCCACTTCACCTAAGAATCCCTCACCCCACCTAAATATGACTTTTCCTTGCTTAAAGCTTGGATGCCACTTTATCTGACCTCTCCATACACATTTAATCATATTCTGGCTTTTACTTGTGTCCATGTCTTTTCGTCCTACTAGATCATAATCTCCATGTAATCTCTACAATTGTTAGAGGACTATATAATTTTACCCCCTTTGTATTACCAGGTCCCCATCCCAGAGGTTGTCATAAACATACTGGCTTAATAAACATGAATTGAACTTCATTGAGTCCTGAGCTAAACCCAAGAAGGTTATGGAACTATAAGAGTGATAGGTTATGAAGCAGCTTCTCCCTTCCTCCCATGAAGGGAGTAGGCAGTGAAGGACCCTGTCATAGATTCCAACATCCTCTCTCTCTTTTTTAACGGATATGTTTAAAATGGTAGCAATGGAAGACAATAAAGCTATAATGATACACCACAGACTAGGAATTGGATTTCCTTTAGAACTGTATATTATGACAAGAAAGCTAAAGCTCAAGAGTTTAAGAAGCAAATCAGGCTATCGCTTGTCTTGTGCAACTCTATATTCATCCCCCAATAGACATCCCTTGATTTACTGATTAAGTGGACTTCTATTTCCATTTATACCTTCATTCAGCCCGGCGCTGATGCTTTGAGGCATAAGCAATGCTCCTTCAATATCTACATGTATATTTATAGTCTCATAAAATATTGGCTTGGGAAAGCCTAATGGTTGCAAAAATGTTTGCTCCTTTCTTGATACTGTATTAATTTTAAAATCAATGCAGAGTTCAGCTTACTGCAGATAACATACAATTTTCTTCATCTGCAGTTCTGGCTATTTGGTTCTATACCAGCTCCTTTAATAAACAGTGGCAGATTAATTTTAAAATTATTTTTGATTGTTAAACTTTATAATTATTTTTCTTAGTCAAATAAAGAAAGGTCTCAAGTATGGTCAAGTAATTTTGCCAAAGACTACTGGATGACCATTTGCCAGGCAAGTTGTTCAGAGGATTCCTTTCATGTGTGGGTTGAACAAGGTGGTCAATGAGGTTTCTTCCAACTTCCGTATTCTGTCATTCTGCGGAAGAAAAAAAGTCCTTCCTTCCTTCCTCCCTCTCCCCCCTCCCACTCCCTCCCTCCTTCCTTCCCAATGGATTCCCTACAATCCTTTCACTAAAATTGAATACCTCAGGTCTTACCATTTGTTCTTTTCCTAAATCCTACTGACACCGGTCTCCCCCACCCCCCACCTCAGACACTGCCATCTAAACTGCCTCCTAAGATCCCATGGACCTTGCCATCCATCCTGTGACCACCCTCAAAAGATTTCCAAACCTTTTAAACTACCTTACAGGTACTGTACCCTCCCTTTTCCCCTTCCCATTAAAGTGTGAGCTCCTTGAGAATCCCAAGCAGGCATCACAGGGCTTCCCAAGACAGAAGCTCTCAAAAAGTGCTTTTTCACCCCTGGGCATACCATTTCATTGACTCAATTGTTGTGGAAAACACATTGGAATTAGTCACGAAAAATGATTTAAAATCCATTTTGGTTATTGTTCATTTTTTTTCAGTTGTGTCCAGCTGTTTGTGACCCTATTGGGGATTTTCTTGGCAGAGATACTGAAGTTATTTGCCATTTCCTTCTCCAGATCATTTTACAGATGGGGAAACGAAATGACTTGCCTTGGGTCACACTTCTAGAAAGTGTCTCAGGCCAGATTTGAACTCAGGAAGTTAAGTCTTCCTGACTCCAGGCCTGGTACTCTATCTACTGAGCCACCTAGCTGAAAATTCCAATCAAAATTTAAAAATTAAATCAATCACAGGCAATATTTGTTGTGGAAGGGCCAAAGGAGACCATATAAGCAAAGCACTTTACAAAACCTTCAAGTGCTCTTGAAATGAAAGAAGGATACAAGGCTGGGAGTGGTGAAGTGACATTTGATTCCTTCTATTTGCAAAAAAGGTAAATTTGTGTGTATGTATGTATGTATATATATATGCATACGTATGTATTATACACACACACATAGATATATTCATACTGCATATGCTACTGTTAATTGTCAAATCCTCATTTAACTATTTTATGCAATAAATATTATATAGAAAACATTTATAAGTAATTTTATAATATACAATTTTATATAATTATATGGAATAAATAATTTTATAATTGTAAAAATATATACAAATATATACCCATATACACACAACTGTTAAATATTCATTTGAATAATTTTCATGCCATCTATAAATGTTAATATTTATTAATATAATATTTACTAATATAAGTAAATATATAAATATTATGTAAGTATATATAATTTTAAATATGCTTTAATATAATCATGTAAAATATATAATTTATAGATGTGATTTCATATAATCTATAAATATTACATATGAATATATTCACAGATAATTTTATATCTAGTCTAATGATATAACACAACATGCTGTAAATGTAACAAATATATACATACATACCGTATGCCTTTAATTGCTGTCTTCATTTGAATAATTTTCATGCAATCTATAAATATTGTATATATAAATAATTTGAAATATACTATAATTATATAAATATATCACATAGAGATAACTTTCATGTAATTTAAAAAATATAGATAATTTTACATATAATCTAATTATATATAACATATTTTATAAATGTAAAATAGATTTCTAAATACATACATACACACACATATACACACACACACACACGTGGTACCATGCTGCCTTTAACTGTTACATTTTCATTTGAAGAATTTTCATATAATATATAGATATTATATACAATTTTATAAAACATCATTTAATCACATAATGCATCCTTTTAGAAATATATGTATATATATCTATACATATATACCAACACACATCTGTCTTTCCCCCTGACACAAACATGTTTTCTTTTTTTTTAAGGGAACACATATGCTATTCAATGTTTTATTTTTCTTCAGTGCAAGGCTAAGGTGCTAGAAATAGGGAGCCCTAATTAGGAGGCAGAATGGCAGGGCCTCTGGCAGGGCTCTGAGCCAGCAGGATTATCTGGGGGATGGCAGGGGAGAAGAGTTTGGAACTGGAATGAGGCCAGCTTGGGTGTGATAGCTAAGGATATTTGATTCACAACTTCTTCATCAGCAGCAGGGGAGAGAAGCTGGAAAACATCTCTTGGCTAGACTGGTAGAGGAATGCTTTGAGAGCCTTCTTTTCTATTACTGTGCTCAACCCACCAGAGGGCTTAGCAACCAAAGAAAGAGATCTAGAGAAGAAGGCAGGTCAACACCATCATGCCCCTCCCATTGGCAAACTGTGTGACTGGAACTTATCTTGGTCAAAACTGAATCTTGAGAGGGAGTATGGGATAGAGGAAAGAAACTGGCTTACAGCTCTGCCTCCATTATGTTCTACCTGGGTCAACTTAAGGAAGTTTCTTTGCTACATGGGGCCCCAGTATCTTCATCTATAAAATAACAGTCTCTGAAGTTCCTTCTAGCTCCAAATCTGGGATTCTTGGGTGAAATGTTCTCCCTCTCCCTTTACTCCTTATTCTCACTCAGTAGGTGAGTTAGTATCTTCAAAGAGTTAGGGATGCTAAAAAATACATTATAAAAATGATGTTGCCCTCAAGTTGTTAATTCTGATACGTGAGACAGGGACTTAAGTTCTTCCCCCACATTCCAAACAAATAAGCAACACACCCACACTCTGGTCTCAGTGTACTTCCTATTATAATTAACAACCGGAGACTTCAGTAGAATGGAGTGCCTTGAGGGCAGAATTTGAACCTATTTCTCTCCCAATTTTTAGTCTACTTCTCTTGCTAACCTTATGCATTTCGTAATCATGTTATCAGTTGTTCTTTGTTAAATCATGGTTCATGGACATGGAGCCAGAAAGAACCCGAGAGGTCATTTAGTTCAAAGCCTTCATTTTACAGATGAGAAAACTGAGGTCCAGAGAAGTTAAGAATTACATTAATATAATATACAAAACCTATACAAAATGTTCATTTTAAAATGAATATACTAGGGGTCAATTTTTATATTCCAAATGAGTCTTCATGTTATGAAAAGATTTGCTGTAGGGTTTCTGTTAAATATTAGTGGTCATTATTTAAATTATGACTTTCTTAAATCCTATGGTTTAAGAAAGTTTAACTTACACATAAAAGTTTAGGAACAGAACTTTAGGTAAATATATAGAGTGAGTTACACCTGGTTGGGCTGTCTGAGGCTCCTTCCAGTTTTACAGCCATAATCCTATGTTAATCCCATTTTGATATACAGTGAAACTGGAGCATGGGGAAATTAAGGAAGGCCACCCAGTGATTTGAGACCAGGGCAGGAGTACAAATCAAGCACTTTTGGTGTCATTCCAAAAAAAAATGCAGTTCACTTTATAGAATAGATGTGTCCCTGAAAAACTAAGAGCAAATGGATACATTTGTCAACTGTAGTAAAGGATTTACTATTTAAAGGAAATCCTTTTGTAAAAGTGAGTTCTTTGAAAATAATCAATAACAATGCCCTAAATTATTATATATGTCTGGACTTTTGTGTATAGAGGTTTTTTTTCAAATAGAGCTTGGTATATGGAATTTATTTTCCTGGGATAATCAGTTTCAGTTTTCTCCCCTCTCTTTTTCCTAGCCCATACTCAGATTAATTTTAATCTCTCTCTCTCTCTCTGTCTCTCTCACTCTCTGTCTCTGTCTGTGTCTCTTCCTCTCCCTTTCTTTTTACCCCTCTCCTAAATCAGTGCAATCCCATTTCTTATACTTCTCCTAGCAGATTCTTTTTACAACGTCCTATTGCTAAGATCAGACAAGAATGAGGTTGATGTCAGCTTCAATAATCTTCTCCTATGGTGTCCTGATTATGAAATAAATAAGTCCCTCCTTCCCTCTTTCCGTACTCCTCCTCTCCATAGGCCATTCTTTTTCTATTTGTATTCTGAATATTCAATTTCTGAATTTGTATCTTCTTGCTCACTGACCCCTAAACATGGTGGGATGACAAAGACAAACTAGTGCCTTCTACAAGGACTTGATCTCCTCACTTTCCTGTTTTCTTTTGTCTGCCACAAATGCCTTTCAAAAAATGCATAGCTCTGGTTTTCTCAACAGGAATGCTTAAAAGTCCCCTGATTTTTATTAAAAGTCTTTTATTTCCTGCAGGGGATTTGTTCAGCTTTGCAAGATAAGTTTTTGTACATAGGTTTTTTTCTTTTACTTTTCTGTCAAATATTTTCTTTGGTCTGATTCTGACTGGGGTTCCTTGGTGCCTGATCTACCTTTCTTGACCACTTATGATATTTTTCCCTTTGACATAAGAGATCTGGAGTTTGGAAATCATATGTCCAGCTGGGTGAAATTCTGGGTTCTTTCCTAGCTTTGATCTGTAGGTTCTATTTTGACTTTGTCCTCTGGTTCCAAAACTTCTGAGAATTTCTAAAAACAAGTTCTTTCATATGTTATCCAGGTTTTGGTGAGATTTTTTTCCCTCCGAAAGCTAGATAAATATTAAATTTCTTGTCTTTATTAAATTTTCTATATCAGTTGTTTTTGAAAGTAGATATTTCACATTCTTCCAATTTTGATGTCTTTTGACTTTGCTCTAATAATATTTACTGTAGAACTGAATTTTTTTAGTTCTGTTTCCTCTGTTTTTATCCCCCAATGATATCCATTATTTTTCTATGGTTTCACAGCTTGTATTCTAAGCTGCTTGCTCTTCTTTGACTGTTTCTACCAAGAGCTCTGATTGTACTCCTTATCTTTTCTCCTTCATTTGGTTGCAGCCAATATACCATCTTTTTTTTTTTTTTAAAAGTTCTCTTTAGAGTTAATGCAGAATTATTCTAGAGTTTTATCCAGAAACATTTTACTGGGCCATATGTCTCCATTATTTCAATAATTTTCCTATGCTTCCTCATTTTCTCTTTCCTCATTTCTCTTTATTGCTTTCCCCCTCCCTGGAGAGTTGTAACTTTTGACCTTCCCCCTGATGAGGATAGGAAGACTCTGAATGAAGTGCTACTGAGCATTAACTCAGTCTGTAGCAATAGCTGACAAATGCTGTTAGCATCTAGCAAAGGAAACTAAGCTATGGTGCCGTGAAAAGAGTATTGGACACAGAATCAGGAAAGATCTGGATCTGAATCCTGATTTTTATATTTACTAGCTGTGTGGCTACATGCAAATTATTTGACCTCCCATAAGCCTCAGTTTTATTATTCATAAAATGAAGATACTATTTCCACTTTTTACTTTACAGACTTATTTTGTTGTTCAGTCATGTCTGATTCTTTGTGAGCCCATATGGAGTTTTATTGATAGAGATACTGGAGTGCTTTGCCATTTCCTTCTCCAACTCATTTTACAGATGAGGAAACTGAGGCAAATAGGGTTAAGTGACTTGCCTAGGGTCACAGAGTTATAAAGCTAGATTTCAGCTCAGAAAGATGAGTCTTTCTGACTCTAGACATTGCACTCTACCCATTGGGCCACTTAACTGCCCTAACAGACTTAATTATAAAGATCAAATGAGTTACATCCTCCTTAGTTGGATATAAACTCCTTAAAGAGAGAAGCCATTTTTTTATCTGTTTCTCTCCAGTTCTAGTATCTGACATAGCAGATGATTAATGTTTGTTGAACTGAATTATGTAAATCACATACTGTGGATCTTAAAGCACCATGTAAACAAAGGTCACTTACCAGCACTTAAAGAATATCTATAAGACCCACACTAGTGAGGAGGTGAGCCTGGATTCTTGAAGACTATATGAATGGATGCCACATTCTGCAAGGTCCTCCTAAGCTGGAAAGGCATTGAGTATGGCTTTAATGATGGATAGCATGTCTGTGAACCCAAGTCTAGCCTGCAACATTTGGAGAAGCCCATCACTATGCTACATAGCAGCCACTGGTGATAAAACTTTTGTCCATGGCAGTTGGTCCATACATACCCATCCTATCTGACTTTCATCGTCAGTTCTAAGTTCTCCTCTAAATTCGCTTCAATGGGTTCAGCCAAAGTTCTGGAGGCCCTCCTCATTTTCTCTTCACATTTTGAGGATAACAAGGACTTTCCACTGGCAACCCCTTGATTTCACCAGTAACTAGCCCATCTTCTTTCACTAATCATAGGTGGGTAGAGTAGTGGCAAGGGCATTTGACCTATAGTTGGGAAGACCTGACTTTGAATCCTACCTTAGACACTAAGTAGCTGTATCATCCTGGCCAAGTAACTTGTCAGTCTGGATTTCTTCATTTGCAAAATGCAGATAACCACAGCACCTCCCTGTCAGGGACATTTTGAAGAGCTAAGATAACGTAGGTAAAGTGCTTTGTAAACCTGAAATCACTATACGAACACTAGACATTAAGGACACCTTTACATGAAATTTCTTTCAGAACGCCTCCATTGCTAACTCCTCCCTCCAAAACATGCCTCTATTTCCCTTGGATGGATCCTCGATGTCAGTTCTTCGGAGGTCATAGTGTTTTACAGTTCACAGTCATACAAATACAAGACTTTTTGACATTACTCACCCAACCTGGAATTCATTAAAAAGAAATCAAATTCTTTTGATAATGAAATATGAATAGCAGGAATTTCCAATAAGAATTTAAACACAATCTTAAAGTTCTAGATGGTATGAGTTTCCTGAAGGTTATTATGTTACTGAGCAGCTCCTTAAAGTTGCATAAGATTTTCAGGTTTTTGCCTGGAAAAATACACACTGTATACAAATGTCAGAGTATCAATATATCTATAATCAGACCATGATACTGAGTCAACCTGACAGTGGCACCAGGATCCCTCTAGCCCCCAGCCTAAGAGCTTTAATAGGATTCTCTAGGAGGGCTAGCCAGATGGACCACCTGGGGAAGTGGCTTTGTGGAGGAAAGGTCCCAGTCTGCCCTTTTCCATGCATGGAAAGCATTGGCTCAGTCATCAGGCGAGGCAGACCACCTGGGGAGGCTACTTTGCAGAGACACCCCCGCCCCCCATCACACTAACATTCTAGCTGGAACCTTTGGACTAGTGAAATTCTGCCTGTTTAGCACTTTTCCTCACCCACAGTCAGCACACGTCCCAACTTCCTACTTCCCCAATCTAAAATGACTGCCCTAGGCACAAACTTGGGGGCTCCCAACTCCTCAATGCTCTGTAATTCTTCTCTCTGGTGTCCTCTGAAAGTCCCATTTCATTGTGAATAGATACCCTAACATTCTTGAACTTTCCAAAGAGCATTCTTACTATCTCTTTGCATTAGCTAAAACTTATCATTTCTCTGATGACCCTATGCCCCTTGAAACATTTTCCAGCTGGGGTATATTTTCTCCCATTCCTTCTGACTCACAGAGCCCAGAAAAAGGGATTAGCATGCTTCTGGTTCCCCACTGGCTAGAGAACATTAAGGTCACCACTGCAAAGTGGTGGAAAGAGTACTTTTATAGTCAGAGCACCTAGTTTTGAATTGACCCTGCTATGTGCTACCTATGTGACTTAGTTATCCTTTGTGGTCCTCAGTTTCCTTATCTGTAAAATTAATGATTTAGCTGAGTACAGAGGAAAGAGTATTGAGTTTAAGACTCCGAGGACCTGGGTTTGAATCTTTCCTCTCTTATGTAAGTAAGACTACTTGTGTGGTCTTGAGCAAATGACTTAATGTCTTTGGGCTTCAGTTTAGCTATCTCTAAAATGAAGGGATTAGATGGATACAGAGGTATAATGGGAGAAGGTTTGATATGGAGCCAAGACTTGGGTTTGAATCTCGGTTTTACCACTTTCTATCTGTGTGACCTTGACTGAGTTATTTAACTTATCTGAGTTTCAGATTCCTCATCTGTAGAATGAAGGGTTGACTAGTTTCAATTCAATTTAATCAGCCTACTATAAGTACTATGGAGTGCTTATTATGTGCCAGGCTCTATTTTAGATTCAGAGAATACAAGGTAGTCTGTGCCTTCAAAGAGCTTACATCCTGCTCGGGGAAAACCAGTACAGTTAACATTGTCTTCACTGGTACGCATCCGTTTACAATATGGCAAATTTGCTTGGATGATTTAACACAAATAGATAAACTCATGTCTTCAGGCTTGTATAAATAATATGGTCAATTCACTAGCAATATAAGGACATCTTTATAATATTCCCCAACTATTTTGTCAGATGAAAATGTTAAGTGATCTTTGATCCTCTTGTGATTATGCTGGCTAATATATAGGGAACCTACAGCAAAGAAATATTAAAAAGGAAAAAGAACTGCTCAAAATTCAGATCCATAACATGTTAGAGGAAAGCGAGGGAGGAGAGATTCCTCAATATAGTCCTTCCTCCTATCCTTCCCAAACCCTCAGTTCTAAAGCCTTTCCTTTGTTAATTCTTTTTTATATTACTATGTAATACATATATTACGCATATGTAACATATGATACATGCTACTTATGTGTAATATTATACAGTAATATATTAATTTACCAATATTAACATTAATAATATATCACTGTGTGATATATTAATAATATACCAATAACATATTTTAGTAATATATCAATAATACATTACTATATAACATACGAACTATTTTTACATAGCTTTATATGTAATATATTACGTATTTTATAGAATACTTATTTCCTATATATTAATAATAGTTTGTGCATATTTGTTTGCTTATTGTCTCCCCCAAAAGACTATGACCCCCTTGAATTCGTGGTAGGGACTATCATTTGTCATTTAGTAACCCCAGCCTTTAGGTGGGCCCTTGTTTATTGACTGACTGTTCCACAGCAGGGAAGGATTTACAGAATTTGTAAATTCTGAAGATCACTCCAAATTACAAATCAGTGAAAATAGGGGTTTTTTTTCTCCTCAGATTTGAAATGGATCTCAAGAGTTCATCTACACAACCCACACTTAGACAAGCATCCTTTCTACACCATCCCCAACAAATGGTCATCCAGCCACCTCCACTTGGAAACTTCTAGGGAGAGGAAACCCATTACCACCTCCTGAGGCAGCTCATTCCACTTTTGGACAACTTTTGAAGGCTTTTCAAATTAGACAGAGAGCTACAGTTCTTTCCTTTACCAACTGCCATAAACAGTCATTTCTCTCTTTTCAAAATTCTAAGGAGCTCAATATGTCAAAAATGTATTTTCTAAACATCCACCCTCATAGCCTTCCTGTGAAAAAGATTAGTTGCAAAAACTACATGGAAAAAAAACCCCAAGGCCCTGAAATATTAACTGGCCCAAAGAATCAAGAAAGGCCTTGCTGTTCTCTGTTCCAGCTGCACTCTGCCCACACTCATGCCAACCACCTCTTCCCTAAGCCACTGTATGTATAGCAAAGACATAAGCCAGAGGCTTCCTGTCACATTCTACACATTGATTTAAAATCCCAGTGAAAAACCAGCCTGATGTGTATGAAAATATTCAATTGGTTTATTAGCTGGAGTATCCTGAGGAGGGCTGTACTGAATCATTGATACAAAACCATGAGTTTAAGGAAAGAGGAAAAAGGTATAGAATGTTAGCTGTTCTCCAAACTCAACTATTTGCTTTCCATCTACACAGTCTGTTTTGCTGGGTTTAAACAGTCAGTCAGTATTTATTAAGTGCTTACTTCTTGTCAGGTACTGTGTTAACTGCGGAGTACACAAGGAAAGATAGGACAGGTCCCAAAGCATGGTGAGGAAAGGTGGTTACTTGTGTGATGTGTTTTAGGAGACCCAGGACAGTCCCTCTGCTCTGTAAAATACAGCACCCTCCCCATAACGGATTCCCCAGTCCCTTTAAGAAGGACCACCAAGCCTTTTATTTCAAAATTATAGGTAAGATTTTAAATGCTAGTCTCCTCAGCCCCTTGCTATCTGGCTTCTATCGCCCTAAACTTTACCAGAAGCTGCTCTAAGGATTATAAAAGACTCTCTATCTGCCAAATCTAATGGCTCCCTTTCAATCTGCACCTGCTTTAGGATGGATGCACTTCAAGGTTTTGTCTTTAAGCTTCTTCCGATCACCATGGCTCTCCAAGTGTGCTCCTCTGGGCAAAAATTGTACCTGCAAATGCAGGTCCCCCACCTCTCCTACCCAATTGACAACTGAAAATATTCAGTGCACAAAGAGTAATACTGTGTTTAGAGGAAAAAGAGAAGCTTTTATAACTACTCTCCTGTGGAGACAGCATAGTGTAATAAAATGAGAACTTGTTCTAAAATCTGATGACCTGGGTTCAAATTCTACCTTGTATGACCTACAGCAAGTCACTTGCCCTTTATGGATCTTAGTTTCCTCATTTGTAAAAGGAAGAGGTTGAACCAGAAGGCGTAGGCAATCCCTTCCAAATCTAAATCTTTGATTCTCCCTACAAGTACATTCATTTCCAGGGTTTCAGTTATTACATTTATGTAGATAACTGACAAATGTATGTCTCCAGCTCCAGGATCTCCCATTAAAGGTCACTGGGTCCAATCTCCTCTCTTTACAGATGATGAAACTGAGGCTCGGAGAAGTTAAATGACTGCCCAGCTAATAAATGTTAATTTGGGGTAGGATTTGAACTCAGGTCTTCCTAACTCCAGGTCCAGTGCTCCATTCTGCAACCATTCTGCACTGCCTCTTCTGAGCTCCAGACTAGCATCTCCAGAGAGATATTCTATTAGCACTTCCAACTAGACAATATAATAAGACCATAATGAGAAATGATAAAGATGATAAAGACAATCTGTCATAAGGTCCTTCCTCTCCTTTGCTCAGTACTTCAAAACCTGTCCCTATCTTTACCTGCCTCCCTTTTCATTGCTCCATTTTCCTTCTAGGGCCAATGCATGTCCTCCATCCTGTCCCCTGCCCTCTCATCCAGGAGTTTGCTCCAATGACCATTTCCTCCCCCTCCTCCCTTGGGCTCATCTGAAAGATAAGCAAAGTCAGTGCCCTGGTCATGGTACATGCTAAAGAGTGCCCTGCACACAGCTTCAAATGCTTCATACCATTGTTAAAAATGCCTCAAACCTGCATTCCACCACTAAAACTCTCCTAAGCCAACCTCATAAACCGACTGCACAGTGTTTGCAGCAGAGAACTGTAGAATGAACACGAAAGCTGGAAGAGACCCTAGAAACCATGCAGTCTGGTCTCCTATACCCCCAAAAAATATATGCCTTTTCTGAAGTCACAGAGCTATCAGCAATGTTAAAATATGCCTAAGGAAGCTTTCTAGATGTCTGCCTTCAGTACAGGATTACAAAAATCAAAATAAATATGTGCTCTGTTGAAATAATCTTGAGATTCTTTTGACTGGACTTCTATTTTTTCTCCCCACTGTTTCTTGAGAGTAAATTAGGGATTAACCACAGTGGGACTCTGGGGCAGCTGAGCAGCACAGTGGATACAGCACTGGGCTTGGAGTCAGGAAGATCTGAGCTCAAACCTTATTTACTAGCTGTGTGACCCTGGGGAAGTCACCTGATCCCTATTTGCCTCAGTTTCTCTTCTGTAAAATGAGGACACACCAGAGAAGGAAATGGCAAACCACTCCGGTATTTTTGCCAAGATACTTACAAAGAGTTGGATGTGACTAATGAACCAAACCACAGCAGTGAAATTCTAGATAGAGCATTGGCCTCAAAGCCGAGAAAACCTGCTTTTCAAGCCCTGTCTCTGGCCCACTCTAGCTGTGAGACCCTCTCAGTGCTACAAGTAACAGTGTGAGACTAACCTGCCTCACTGCACTGGTAGAAGCAGGTTCCTATATCTATGAAATCACAGCTCTAGTCTCCATCCCCAGAAGGAATGTTTCAAAAACGTTCAGGTGTAGAATCTTTTCTTTTATTAGCTTGTAAGATTTTTCCCCCTCTTCCACAGTTACTCATTTCCCAAGAGAGCATATCTAATATGTTAGCAGAAATATCCTACAGATATATAGTACCACACTAGTACTATTCTGGAGAGTTTTCATTTTTATTCAACTTTTACTCATCAATAACGTTGCTTTTAGGCAAAACTTAATTTCTTTTTAGACCCAGAGGCCATGTACCTTATCCTGTGGCTTGGCCAACGTCCTCTTCTCCTGTTCTTTCTTGGAGTCACTAGACCCCAGGACACCCAAAGAGGAACAGAAGCTTCTTACACACTCTGAACAGAATCACAGGGCTCTGGTGTCGTTTTTATAGGTTGAATCTTAGAACACTCATCTTTTTTTGTGTGTGTGCCTAATTTCTGGCCTCCTTCAGGACCACCTTTAATAATTAACACCTCAGAAGGGACTAGAGATTGTCCCCCAAAGTCACTCAAGCTTCCAGCTTCCCTAGGTGAGAAAAACTGAGAACTTCCTCTGGGTGTGGCGCAATGTGAATGTAACTTCCTTAGATAAAACAAATTTCCTTTTGGAAGACTGGAAGTGTCTGTTACCAAACATGAATTACACAGCATCTGGTTGAGCTGTCTAGACATAGTCAACCCCGGCGACACTGCCTTCTCTGTCAAAAACCTGGGTAAAGCCCAAAGAAAGCTGATGTCCAGCTAAGCTCGGAAATATATTCCTTCCAGCCAAAACCTGGCAGGGTTCTGGGGAGCATATTTGAAGCCAATGAAAAGCATGGTTGGAAAATTAAGAACACCAAGAAAACGGTAACTACAAAACCCTTTCACAAATTAACCAGGATCAATGACATGAAGGATTTGAAGGGTTTCCAGGCTAACTTCTAAATAAAGGAGAAAATTGGCCTTGTAGATACATCCAGATATTTTTACAACCTCACAGATCTGGCCCTCCCTCTCCCACCCATTTCCAGAGTCTGATAAGTAATTATTATACTAATAATGATAACCTCAAGATGCTACCCAATTAATAATTTGGATTTCTAATGCACTTTCCAAAGAAATCAAATTTGTCTTCACTCCATATCTGCCAAGTCAGTATATAAAAGAGTTGGGGAAACTGAGGCATGGAGGGACTGATGCTCATGCAGACCTCCATGCACCATGGTGTTGTGTTGGCTCAAAAGGAGGCAGTGTAGTATAAATGGAGTCAGAGGACCTGCGTTTGAATCCCAGTTTTGCAATTTTGATTCTAGAGCTAGAAAGGGTTTTAGAGGTCATCTGATAGAATGGAACTGTGGAAAGAGCTCTGGATTTGGAGTTAGGAAGCCTGAGTTCAAATGATCCCACCTCTGCCCCTTCCTATCTGTATGACCTTGGGCAAGTAATTTAACTTCTCTGGGCATCAGTTTCCTCATCTGTAAAATAAGTAAGCTAGAATAGATGGCCCCTGAGGTTTATTTCAGGTCTAGATCTAATTCCCTATGAAACCCATTCTTTTTTGGAGGAGGAACTGAAGCCCTGAAAAGTTAAGAGACTTATCCAAGACCACACAGATGCCAAGTGTCAGAGATGAGATTTAAACCCAGGTCCCGTGGCTAGGTTCAGCCAAGTCATTTAACTAGACCTGTTTTCTCTTTGGTAAAATAAGGGAGTTGGACCAGAATCTTTGAGGTCTCTTGTACTTCTTAATCTACAATCCTCCCTAACTTGCCCAGTCCACAGAAATGGTGGCAGAGCTGGAAGAAAATTGGCCTCTGCCTACTTCCTTCTGAGAGCCCACCTAGGATGATGACTCCTAACCTGGAATCTGTGGATAAATTTTATGAACTTGGATGGGAAAAAAAGTGAAATCTTTATTTTCACTGACCTCAAACTGCCATTTAGCATTCTCTTCAATTATTTTAAAATAGCATCCTCTGAAGGCATTTGTAGCCTTCATCAGACCTGAAAAAAGAGATTGAAAAGCTCTGATCTAGGGAACCATCTTCATATACCTTCTATAGGTTTGGCACCCCACATTCTGCCACTGTTTGCTCTCCAGCAGGGTTCTGCCTTGGGCCCCATCCAAAGGGCTTTAGTTACTAAAATATCAAAGATATTTCACCATTTGGCAGTTTCCCCTCTAAGAGTGCCAGAGAAGGGACTTTATGGACAGTGATATAGAGAGGCTCTCTATTCCACCCCACCCCATCTTTACAAACTCAAAAGATAGGTAGTGAGATGAGTTATTTTGTCCAATGAAAACCTTGATCCAGCCTCATAGTGTGTCTAAACTATGTTTGTTGCGGTATATAGGAGCATATCACACAGAAGCTCAATAGAAAACAGATTCACCAGATGAAGAGTGTCTTACTAACGTGACATTAATCTCCTTCAGAAAGGCAGGGCAGGAGGGAGACGGGTGTTTGGGAGTTTTTCGTTTTTAATTTGAAAGCCCTCCAAATGCTATTCCATTACTCAGTTGCTGTCATCTCTGATTCAAGTAGGGAAAATGGTCAACTAGAAATGATCTCTATCCAGCATGAGATCCACAAGACACTTTTTGCATAACTGGGCACTGCATGTTTCCTTTTTACTTTTCCTTGTTATTACTTTCTATTGTCTGTACATCACCTTCATCCCTCAACATAGTCCCCCCTCCTTCCCTTCCCAGAGAACCTATCCCTTGTATTATAACAAAGAAGACCATCCATGTAGTGAGCTGCGATCTGAGGAGAGGAGCACAATTTTGAAGCTGGCAGACATCCAGAGAGGTAATTGTGGGGGGTAGGGGCTCAAGACCATACCATATGAAAATGAGTTAAAGGAAGTACTGTTGGGAGCGTTCAGTCAGAAGAAGAGAAAGCTCAGGCAATTTGTATCAGGCATCTTCAAGAACCCAAAGGCCTTCAATATAAAAGAGAGATGAGTCTTGTGCTAGGTCCCAGAGGACAGAAACAGGAGTGATGAGTGGAAGTTACATAGAAAGGGAGCTTTTGGTTCAATATTATTTATGGTTTTTTAGACTGGTGATAATTAGACCTATCCAACAATGAAAAGGGCCTTGTTTCAGGAAGTAGTGGGCTCCCACTTCATGGGATCTTTAAGGGAAAATCAGATGATTACTTGTTGGATATGTTGGGGTGAACTAATTGACCTCTGAGGTCTCTTCCAGTTTGGGAATACTGAGATTGTGCAGAACAAAGAATGAGCTTACTATGACCCAAAGCTGAGCTAAGAAACTGTTCTGGTCCACTGGAAAAGGGAGGCCATGCTGAATAAAATCATTGCCCTAGATAAAGTTATGCTTGGTCTAAGTTCAGGCTACAATCCAGCCACTTACTGGTCAGTGCCAACATTCTGAAGGGTCTTGCTTGACTTTGAAGATTCCACAAATTATTAACAAAAAAAAAAGAACTAAAGCATCCTCTGCTCCCTTAGTTTGCTAATCAACCAGTTCTAATTATCTGTGGGAAATACTGCAATGATTTCTGCTCTTCGAAAGCCTACACCCTTGCCTCCTCATTCAAATGTCCACAAAACTTGTGGCATCCCCAAAGTCTTCACTTCTAATTAGCTCCAGAGAGACAGTGAGAACTTGTAGTACACCCCGAGTCTGCCCTCTGGCTATGCAATAAATATTAATTGAGACAATAATGCCAGCACTTTCATAACCTTTCTCGTTAACAACATCAAAGTCTGTTAACAGGTTGAGGCTTTTATTCCAGACCACTAATTATGATTCATGTTTTGTTGACCTTAAGTTGACATTCTAATTCTCTCAATCTCTCCTACTTTGTAAGAGTGAGGCTGTCAGGCACAATTATTAAATGTGGGGAAAGGAGTGCTGGGATCCTGGTTCTTAGAGCTTCCAGAAGCCTCCATTTCCTCCTCCCTCCTCCATATTAGCACTGCTCTGCCCCTTTTAAGGGAAATCACTTCACTAGTTCTAGTATTCCATCAATGGTCATATCTCCAAAGAAAACCCATCAAATTGATTGTTGAGCTTTCTGCTAAAGAAAATATTACTTCTTTTGTAGTGGTACTCCCCAACTTGAAACAACAATAATGTGAAGAAACGTGTTTTTTGCTTTCAAAATGGACAACACAAAATACAGGAAAACAAGTATTAATGAAATGAGAAAAACACCTTCAGACCCCGGGGTTTAACAAAACACAAGAAGGTTAGCTTTCAAAGGAGGTATATTTTATAACAAAATCAGTGTCTGCAGAATCCTAAAAACAAAATGGGCTCCATGTCTCAGACTTATTACAGAGAGCTAAGAAAGCAGAACTTAATTGATAACTAATTGTGATTGGGAACATTTCAGACAAAGGACATGCCTTAGCCTTTCTTGCCATATTACCTAGTAAATCTCTCACCCCAACATTTCTAGTGAATCCTCAAAAGAACACAATGACCTTCCTTTAAAATAAATACCAATCTGTCCGTGACTCATGAAATCACAGGAGCTGAGAGTTGCAAAGGCCTCAGCAGTCACCTGCTCCACTCCATACCCAAAAGGAATCCCCACCAAATTATCTGACAAGTGGCCATCCAGCCTTGGCTTAAAGACCTTCATGGAAGGGGAAGCTACCACTTCTACAGGCAGCCATTATACATTCCACTCCGGGATAGTCCCAGTGATTAGGAAGTTTTTCTGGACATCAAATCTAAAATTCTCTCTTTTAAACTTCCATCAATTGCTTCAGGTTCTGCCCTCTGAAACCAAATCAAAGTTTAATCCCTCTTCCATATGACAGCCTCTCAAATATCTGGACACAGCTATTGAAATCCCCCTGAGAAGTTTCTTCTTTAGGTTAAATATTAAATATACCCAGTTCCTTCGACTGTTCTGCATATCACATGTAATCCAGGCATTTCACCATATTGGTTGCCCACCTCTAGGCATTCTTGAGCTTATAAATGCAGTTCTTAATCTGTGAAGCCAAGAATGGAACACAATACTCCAGATAAGATCTAACAACAGTAGAGCACAGATGGACTATCACTTCCCTATTACTGGAAGCTAAGCCCCTTTGTGCATCCATTCCAAAATCTCTTCAGTTTTTTTTGGCTGCCACATCACATTGCTAACTCATATTGAGTTTGCAGCCCATTAAATCCCCCACATCTTTTACAAAACAACTTCTACCTAACCATTTTGATGTTCAGTTGTTTCAGTGACATCCAACTCTTCATGACCCCATTTAAGGGCTTCTTGGCAAAGATACTGGAGTGGTCTGCCATTTCCTTCTCCAGCTGCCTAACCACACCCCCCAGTTTTGGACTGAGATTGATTTTTTTATACCTACTGGTAAGACTTTACACTTATATCTAATGAAGTTCATCTTCTTAGATTTAGTTCATTGGTCAAGCCTGTCAAGATCATTTGGGATCCTGGTTTTACTATCTGGTGCAAAGGCGTTAAACTCCAAAGTGTGGCTGAACCAGATTAAAATATAATTGGGAAATGTTTAACAAAATAAATAAAAATGGGACACAACATAGATAATTCTAATTTGTGTTTTCATAAGTCAAGATGTGGCCTGCCGGGAAGAGTTTTGATTTGAACATGGATCTAGTGGGTTATCTATCACTTACAGCTTTTCATCAGTTACAAATCTGGCAAACATATCTGCCACCTAGTCCTTTGCCCAAGTCATTCTTAATACCAATCTTAACATAAGCCTCTGAAACTTCTCTGGGATAGTAAAGTCTCTGAGATAGGAAAGGTTAAAAAAAACTTGCCTGGGGTCCAACAGTGAGTATGTATGAGGCACACTTGATCCCAACTTTTCTTGATTATAAGATTGCTTTTCTTTTTACTACATCAAGGTGACTCTTGGAATAAAAGACAACTTCATGGATCCAAAAATGGAAGGGATCTCAAAAACCATGTTGTACAACAATGCCACTTCTTAAAAATGAGTAACAATCCTGATGATGAGAAAGAATAAATGAATTGTCCGAGGTCATAGAAATAGCAAGCAATAGAAGTGGCTCTTGAACCCTGGCCTTCTGACTGTAAAGCCAGCCCTGTTTCCACTGTCTCTTCTCACTCTTCCTTTTGCCACCTGGGGACAGGCAGAACAAGTTGTTTCTTCTTCTCCTTCTCCTTCTCCTTCTCCTTCTTCCTTCTTCCTCTTCTTCTTCTTCTTCTTCTTCTTCTTCTTCTTCTTCTTCTTCTTCTTCTTCTTCTTCTTCTTCTCCTTCTCTTTCTCCTTCCTCCTCCTCCTCTTCCTCCTCCATCATCATCTATATCATTCCTACTGTCTTATTTGCTCTTAAAATTATCTCTAACAACACTTTCAGGGAATTTACAGAAGATGAGGCTACAATTCAACAATTTTACTCAGTCACAAAAAGAAGTCATTTTATTCATCTCGACAACAGTCTCCCCACCCTGCCCCACCCAAATTAAACATTATCAGGATAACAGCAGGACAGTCACCTCTCCTCTGGCCATTTCTATCTTAACTCCAACTGAACTAAAATGAGAAGAATGAGATAACTATAATAGTGGTAATAATAATATATCACTCTACATATACACTTTTAGAACTGTAAAATAAAAGCCTTGGAAAGTGAGCTGATGAGCTTAAAATCAAATTGTTTCTGTTGTTATTTGTTCAGTCATGTCCTACCCTGTAGTGTCCATGGGGTTTTCTTAGCAAAAATACAGGAGTGGTTTACCATTTCCTTCTCCAGTTACAGCCTAGTATTTTAATTCAACTACAAAAAAAATAACATAACTTTGTAGATCATTAAATATAAAATAATAATCATAGGACAGTAACTTTTTCTTAGGGTTGTTTCTATCTGAACCCTTCTGAAAAAGATGAGACCAAGTTAATAATAATAATGACCATATCCATGATGAAATAATAATAATAAGCACAAACAACTACAAACTCATTAGAGTTTGTACAGAGCAGAGAGCAAACAGCTTGTCCTCTATTATCCAAATTCAATGCCTTTTCACATGTTTTCCTAACTCCGTGAACTCTGAATCCTGTCCACAACATTAGTATCAATGGGCAGAAGTTAAAAGAAGGAAAATTTATACTTATGAGAAGATAAAAACTTTCTCACAATTAAGAGTTAACCTAAACAGGAAAGAGCAACTTTGGGAGGTGGAAAGTTTGCTCCTCACTGCCTCCAGTTGTTTCAGGAAGGGAAGAGCAGTGGTATCTAATTCAAACACAAATGGGGCCACTTCACTATACAAAATGATCCCTGTAGGTTACAAATTGACTTAGAAAATCACATCTTAACATTTTCTATGTTCTACTGTACTTTGATTTATTTTGTTAAATATTTCCCAATTGCATTTTAATCTGGTTTGGGTGCTAAGTCCAAGACCTCTCTGGGCTAAATGACTACTTATTGGATATATTATGGAAAAGATTCTAATTTGAGTGTAGGTTGGATTAACTGGCCTCTGTGATTTTATTTTTGCTGTAACAAGGATATGAGTGGCCACTATTGTGAACCGCCTTTCTTGTGTGCCAGTTATAGAGATTCATTACTCACTTCCATTGCCCCAAGACCCTGTCTTCTGCTTCTGTCTCCCAACATTTCTCCCTTCCTGTCTCTCCCTATTATGACAATGTTACTGTACTTCAAACCCTTACCTGTCTGAAACTAAAGACTAACAAAAGCAATAATGATGATAAACAATTTTTATAAATAATATAGAATAAGGAGCAAACAGCTTCCTGGTTTGTCCTACAATAATTGGCCAAATTTATCCTGCTAGACCGACAATTTTGGCCCCAATTGCCTCTGCCTCTCCTGAAATGACCCATGCCTTGGCATGATACCAGAAATGGCTCCTTGGTACTTTGTCCTTGTTTAATCATTGGCAGGCTGGTTTATCTTTGCCTGCCAATTTATCTATTGATTAATATTGCTCCTGTTAGTCTAGTGCTATACAGTGCTTCAATAAAATGTATATATCTTTGAGTGCTGATAAGTCTATTGGCTAATCTGTACTCACTGCTTCTTCATCCTTCTCACGTTCTGGCAGCTAGACCCACTTAACCTCACTTCCAAGTTCAGCCTGGACCCAGATTCTGACACCAGTACTGTCTGAACTCTAGCAAACTAAGATCAGAAGAATGATAATTAATAATAATGATGATGATAATTCCTCTGAGATCATTAGAGCATAAGAGAGCAGCGAGTAAACCCTGGGAGCTATATTCAAAGGCTTGACTCAATAGTGATTGTTTTGCTGATTTGCTGCACTCTGAATCCTCTTCTATAATGTTCAGGTCATTAATTATTATTAATGAATATTAATTAAAATTTACTTATTTGGTATAGTAGTGAAAAAAGAGAGCAAGCTCTGGAGTGAGAACACTGGAGTTCTAGTCTCCTTTTGCACTACTTGTATGACCTAGAGAAATACTTGTGGATCTCAGCTTCCTCATCTATAAAATGAAGGGGCTAGGTGATCTAGTCCAGTTAGCCTCTGAGGTTTTTCCATTGCTACATCTATGATCCTATGATCTTTTTCCAAGGTTGGGGCTGAGGGAGGGGACTGAAAGGAACAGGCTAATAATAGCTCCTTGGAATTGAATAAGTCACTGCTTTTGCCTTGCACCCTAGTTTAAAATAACCAGATTCATGCATTGGCTCCAGTTCCCATAGCTGAGTCCTTTTCCTTGCTACACTGTTTCTCTGAGTGGCAGAGACACTGACTTGTACTCTGCTCCACAACTAAGCACCCCAGCATCCCAGCGATTGGATTATCGACATTGAACTCAAGTTTCCTAGGACTGGGTCACCTTACATGACCGGGAAACTTCCCTGATGCCAGTCACACAAAAAGAAAACAACAACGAGGACGAGAATGATAGTGAGGATGATGATGAACAACTGGAAACGCAGTTGAGTATAATATACACAGCAGGGAGCAAACAGCCTCTACCCTATTATCCAAATTCACAAAAAGGCAAATTTAGGCTTATAGGAAGATAAAACTTTCTTACAATTAGGAGTTAACCCAATTTGGAAAGAGCTGCCTTGGGAGATGGGAAGCTCCCCTCTCTTGGAGGTTTTCAGGACTCCCGTACCACATGGCTTGTCGCTGTCAGACAGTGGTGATCATATTCTGTCTTCTGGTTTTCTGTGGATACTTTATTCCGACACCTTCTACCTCTGTCACCACCACTAGTAGGTCAATCAGACAATAAATCTTGACTGATTTTTCATCCACTCTGCCCTATTTGCATGGATGCTTTAGAGTCTGGACTAACATACTGCCTTCCTTCCCCCACCGACTAATCTTTCCATTTCTGACCTATATTTAGGCTGACACAATCTTTGCAGCTGTCCTTGGAATCAACTTAGTTCAACAAATATTTATTATTATTATTAATAACATTTCTATAGCATCTTAAAAACTGCCAAGTGCTTTCTTCAAAATAACCCTATAAAGCAAATAGAATGATGATATTTACTTTATAAATGAGGAAACTGAGGTTCAGAGAGGTTAAATGACTCACCATCATCACACAGCTAGTAAATGTGCCAGAATTTGAAGCCAGGGCCTCTGATTCCAAATGCAGAGCTCTATTCACCATGCCCTACGTGCAATATACTGTGGTGGGTTCTTTAAAGTGGAATAAAGTCAGTCCATGAGAGGAAAAAGAAGCGTGTTAAAGGTTCAAATGAATCTAAATTCCACAGTGTCTATCCAAATGGGGTAGGGCAGTCCTTCTTCTCAAGGAGTTTACAATCCCCTCCCCCCCTTAGATGGTGAACTCCCTGAAGATAGGGAATATTTTTTGCCTCTATTTGTATTTCCATCACTTAGCACAGTACCTGACAAATAGTAGGAAATAAAAATTGACTGATTAACCTAGACGTGGAGACAGGGGTGGAAGGTGTCAGAATAAACCTATAAGACAAAATATAAATATGACCAGCACCCTACGAGAGCTACAAGCAATGTGTTATGGGTGTTCTGAAGACAGAGACTTCATAAAGGAAGTAGTTTTAAATTGAGCCCTGAAAGATGGATGGATCAGATTTTGACAGGCAGATAACAGAAGGGTTGGTGAAAACATGAGCAAAGACACAAATAGAACTGGCAACGCAAGGGACATGTGTGGGCAATAGCAAGTGGTCTGGTTTGGCTGCAGCACAGGGTATATGTAGAGGAGTGTATGGAGAGAAGTCAGAAAAAATAGGTTAGGGCCATATTGAGTAGGGCACTGAATGTTAACCTGGGTTTAGATTTAATTCTCTAATCCAACCAGTTCGGACAATATGACATTTGCATATAGCTAGAAATTTCATTATTTAGTTGCTGTGAGCATACCAATTAGCATTAGTGGATGTTACATGATTACAATAATTAATCCCTGGGAAGGGTGAGAAAATATAACAGTATCACCCCCCCACCTTCTTTTCTTGAAGAGGCAGAGGACTATGCATGCAGAATATACTGCTTATACTATGAGCCATGGATGACATATTGGTCAATTTTGATGAAGTATTTTCTCCTTCTCTTTCTTTTAGAAATTTTATTACAAGAGCTTCTCTTCTCTGGGTAGAGGAAAGATGCAGAAATGCCTATGAAGTAAAAACAAAGGGCATGAAAAACAAGATTATTTCAAGAAGAAGAAGAATATGCACTGAAGTATTTGTGTGCATATATATTTATGTGTGTGTATCTGTATAAATTCTTTAAAATGACCCTACTGTCCTCTGTATTTAAGATACTGCAACTGACCTAGGATGACCTTGGTTTTTGAATGAATGCTGATTAACTTTGCTCTCCTTCCTCTCAGTCTCATGACTTTTAAAGAGCCTATTTCCCATTTTAGGTTATAAAGATGCAGCCCTTGGAATCTAAACTGCCATGAAAGTAGGCAAAATTTGTAACCGTACAATGTCCAATGCCTTTAAAAGACTCTAAAATTCTAATATTAGTAAAAACATCAAGATTAACGATGAGGGTGCTTTATTAAATTTAGAGCACACCACCATAGGCAAGAGAGAACAGAAAAGGGCAAGCAAAGTTCCCATCCTCTGTTCTTTCTCCTTTTCCTGTTTCTTGCTCCAGGTGGGCTTTTCACAAAAGGGGAATCTCAGGCGTGAAGAATGAGGTAGACTGGTGTTGATGCTATAGTAAGCTGAAAATTTCCCAGGAGAAGAGACAGAATCTGTAGAAATTTCTTGACATGTTAGACGTTCTTGAAATGCTAATCGAGATTTCCTTTAAGCATTCCAATGGTACGACTTGTAAACAACCAAATATTATTTCATAACTCAGGCACTGCCACAAAACTGATTTTATTCAACCCAGTTCGAGAGGGCTGTGTGAGTGTGCATTCTAAATGTGTGTATGTGTTCTGAAGGAGGCTAAAGAAGACAGTGTAATGGTTTCCTTTTTGGAATTCTAGTCTGGAGGCCGACCTCAGGGCAGGCTAGTGTTTCAGGGACCATGTTCTGAATCATAATTGAGCACTCAGAGGCACTGAGGCCAGTGGGAGATACATGACATCTTTCTCTATCAACTTTTAGTAAAACTTTCTAACTTCATTTCCTTTTTTCTCCCTCTCATTTCTGAAAAGCAATGCTCCAGGGTCCAATTTGGAAGCAATATGAATCTGTGGTTAATGTCCAAATCACTGGAGATTTTAGGTAATTTAAGCACCTCAGTGATCACGTGGAAAGAGCAGTCAAGGCAAACACCACAATCTTGCTATCCATTTTTTCCTTAGTAATTACAGTCCTGAAATGTTCTTTTTCATATCCCTTTCTTATATATTTCATCTTTCTCCAGTCAGTCTGGCATTGACCTGTACCACAAGTGACTTTTATCTGAAATCACAGGAACATTCATTTGGAGCTCTTCTTGTCAAATAATGAATGTCCACCATAGTAACTGGGTCTTTGGGTTTATCAAACACCAGGCTAGCTTACTGACTTCTGAACTTATGTACCTGATCTGTTTTGTAGTGCAGTTTGGGATCTGTTGATGATGATGATGATAATGGCTAACATTTATATAGTGGCCTACTATGTGTCTGGTATTGTCCTAAGTATTTTACAAAAAATGTCATATTTGAACCTCATAAACCACCCTGGGAGGAAGGTGCTATTATTATCCCTGGTTTACAGGTGAGGAAACTAATAGGTCTCCTTCCTTCTCACTTTTTTCATTAATTCTCTTAAGATTCTTTCTTTTTCATTCCAATTACACGTAAAAACAATGTCTAACATTCATTTTTTAAAATTTTGAGTTCTAATTTCTCTCGCTTCCTCCCTGAGGAGAAAAGTAATTTGGAATACACTATAAGTGTGCAGCCATGCAAAATATTTCCATATTAGTCATGCTGCAAAAGAAAACACAGACCAAAAACAAAAAAAATAAAAAGTTGAGAAAAAGAAAGCAGAGAAAGTATGTTTTGATCTACATTCGGACTCCCATCAGTTCTTCCTGCACAGGTAGAGAGCATTTTTCACCATAAGTTGGTGGAACTGTCTTGGATCATTGTATTGCTGAGAACAGCTAAGTTATTCACAGTTGATGATCACATAGCATAGCTTGTTACTACGTACAATGTCCTCCTAGTTCTGCTCACTTCACTTTGCATCAGCTTGTGTAAGTCTTTCCAGTTTTTTTCTGAAAGTATATTGTTCATCATTTCTTATAGCATAATAGTATTCTATCACAATCATATGTCACAACTTGTTTAGTCATTCCCTGATTGATGAGCATACCCCTTAATTTCCATTTCTTTGCCACCATAAAGAAGGGCTATAAATATTTTTGTACAAACAGATTTTTTTCCTTTTTCTTTGATCTTCTTTTGAGATTCTTGACTTATCATTCTTTCCGATGAATTTCATTATTATTTTTTCTAGTTCTATAATGCAATCCTCTGGCAGTTTGATCATTATAGCACTGAATAAGTAAATTAAGTTGGGCAATATTGTCATTTTCCTATTATTTCATGTTACCCATGAGAAATTAATATTTTCCACTTATTTCAGACTGAATTGCTGTAAAGTTTGTTTGGTAGTTATGCTCCCATAGTTCCCCCGTGTGTCTTGGGAGCAGCCTATTTCCAGATATTACTTCCTTTCGTATATATTCTAGGTACAAGTCAAACTGGTCAGCTTACTGATCTCTTTACATTCCAGTTCATCTCCCACTCCCACACCTTTTCACAAGCTTATCTCAAGTTTCCTCCTTGCTTGTACCTCCTGAAACCCCTATCTCCTTTCAAGGCTCAGTTCTAGTGGACTTCAAGAGCCCACATGTTCACAGTCTCTTCACTCAAGTCACTGTATATTTATTCCATATATTTACTTATCTGTGAACATGCTGAATCTCTCTAGTAAAATGTCAGCTCTCTGCAGGCAAAGACTCCATCCTACACCAGCATGCCCAAGGACCAGCACAACTGGAAATCTTTGTTGGTTAATGGATGCAAACTCACCGATATATATATAATATGACTTAGATATAACATGGAATATATATTACATATGACATAACAAAACCTATAGCATGACTTACAAAAAACACATAATACAACTTACAACAAAAGTCATTTGACTTTGCAGTGCAATAAGAGAAGAATAATCTCTAGAAAGAAGAAGGAGACAGTTCCTCTGCCCTCTGCCCTGGTCAGACCACATCTGCAATATTCAGTTAAAGTTCTGGGTGCCACAGTTTAGAAAGGATATTGATGGGCTAAAGAACTTCCAAAGGAGAAAGCAACCAGGACTGTAAAAGCCTTGAGTCTATCCCATAAGGTTGACTAGGGATGTTTAACCTGGAAAATCAAAGGACAGGGGAATATGATAGCTGTATTTCAAGTATCTGAAAGGCTGTTACATTGGTTCTTCGTCCATCATAGGTGCTAGGTAAATGCCTCCCACCCCCATCATAACCTGGAGCAGTGGATCAAAGTTGCAGAGGTGAATTTAAGATTGATGTCAGGAAAAACCTCCTAATTATTAGAGCCAGCCATAAGTGGACCAGTCTGCATAGCAAGATAAGGGTTTTCTCCTTGTTGGAAATCTTCATGCAGAGGCTAAATGACCAATTACCAGGTATATATTGTTGAGGGGATTCTTGCTCACATACAGATCAGACTAAATGGCCCCCTAGGTCTCCTGGAACACAGAAATGCTATGATTCTGTGAAGTAATCATTACCAAGGACCCCTGTAGACTAATATTCTATGATCTGAGAGTGACAGGACAATAATCCATGTGATAACTACCCATCTTGTCTTCTTAAATGACTGCCAAGTTCCTTAAACCTGACATTCTCAGAATTAGAAAGTCTTTTCTGTTCTTGGTCCCATTTCTCCACTTACCACCACCCTTCCTGACAATCATACCTTAAGCACACTTGAGGCCAGTGACCAGGGGATCTGCCTCCACCTTTGCCCTGCCACGAAATCGTTTAGGTAAGGATCATTAAGCCTTCCTTTGTTCCTCTTCCTCAGGACACACAGATAGTGCATGGGGATGTAGGTGGCATGTAGAATATGTGTTGTATAAAGAAAAAAGCCCAAAATCATGCAGGTAACAGGTTCTTGTGGGAGGTTGTGTTTCCTCTTCTTAATCAGGGACAAATATCGTATTAACTTTTGTATCTGCCCCCTCTCATACCTGGGTACAAGGCTCTTCACATACATGAATATGCCTAGGACTTGAGGCTTTATGGCATAACAGATAGAATGGGGCCACAGGGACCCAGGGTGCATATTGAAGGGATTTATAGATAGATATGATGGACTCTCCAGAATTCGCAATGCCACCCATTTTCAGCTCTTGTTTACTTATTGTGTTAGATGTGAGCACCCTGGGGAACAGTTTGGTTTTTTTCTCCTTACATTTGCATTCCCAGCACTTAGTACTGGGCCTGGCACATAGTAAGTGCTTTAAAAATGTTTGTTGACTTGACAAATCAGATATTTGTACTCTAGGGTTACGCTGCTTTGTGGGGTCCAGGAAGAGAGGCATTTTCCCTGGTCATTCTGGGTAGGAAGTAGTCTGGCCCTAGATCAGGAAGCTTGCTCTTAGCCATTGTAACTTATTACATTAAAGACAACCATGTGTAGTAAGCAAATATACAACATCAAAGCAAATGGTGAAAGAGAAACCGGGAAGAAATGATATAGATTAGTTTAGGTAGGCAACAGACTACACAAGAGTAAATGGGCTCTGTGATTTGGGAGTGAAGTCAAGTCTCAGCTCAAGGAAGGAGAGAATCATCTCACCCAAGAATTCCTCTCATGAGCCTATGGGGGTGTAGGCATTGGGAATCAAGGGTATGATGAGTTGCTGGCTAACCCCACGTACCTATGGCTCTAGGAAGATCTCCCATGTGCCATTCAGAATCTGTACCTCCTCTCACCTCTCTCTTCACTCTCCTTCTACCACTCAGGGGTCACTTTTCCCTGCACGGTTACAGTATCACAAGGCTATCCTTTGGGGGACTGCCAAACCCACATGGATGAAGAGTTCTAATAGGCATAGGAATTCCTACTTTGGGAACAGATTACATTCTATAACCTCTTTGTAACCTAGAGTCTTAGACTAAATGACTTATGCATGGTCTCTGTGAAAGGTGAGACCTGAATCCAAGTCTTTCTGTCTCTAAGTTCTCTGCTGTTTGTGAAAGTAAACTGTGCTGAAATGGTGGGTAGAGGGCCTACTGAGGGGGTCAGGGTAAAGTTAACAGAGTTAGAAAAGAAATATTTGCATGAAAACAATTTGACACTTTAGATAGAGGTACCAGGATTGAGTTTCTCTACCAAGGGACTCTTTAATTAGAGACATACATTTAAGTCATAAATCATAAACTGAAAATGAGTCATAAAGCTAAAACTATGTTTATTTGCTGTCTGTCATTCTCTTCCTAAAAACTATAGAGAACATAATTAGGAGAGGGAAATGGGGAAGTGGGTGTTCTTTTCTTCCACCGTCATCTTCTAATTTTGTCATTTAACTTGATTCCCTCATTTCATAGCTTTTTCAAATGATGAGGCTAAAAATGTCCAGGCCTGGCTTAGGTAAAAATTATTATTAGAATTTTCCATAATATACCTCACTCCCACAAGCCTCCACTTGAATTCTTCTCAAATATCTTATCATGGCTGAAGGGTAGCCTTGTGTTATCACTGAATCATTTCACTCATATCTGACTCTTTGTGACCCCAGTTGGGCCATTTCCTTCTCCAGCTCATTTTACAGATGAGCAAACTGAGACAAAC
The DNA here is from genome assembly GCF_028372415.1 of Notamacropus eugenii. NCBI lineage: Eukaryota > Metazoa > Chordata > Mammalia > Diprotodontia > Macropodidae > Notamacropus > Notamacropus eugenii. Next base: position 494,833,896 of record NC_092873.1, read on the forward strand.
AGGGCTAAGTGACTCAAGCAGGGCCGCAGAGCTAGAGGCCAGATGTGAATTCATAAACATGAGTCTTCCTGACTCCAAGTCCAGCACTGTATCCACTGCCCCAACTAGCTGCCCCTTAGGGTCTTGTAGGCTATGACTATCGATTGCCACCTCTGGCAGATCCAACTAAGTGGAAACAGCTCTGAAGAAAGATGTTGATAGATAATGTGCCTGTCATTTAAGAACTGATTTATGTAAGTTGGAAGAGGCTCATCAGTGGACAGTTGGCTACTGAATGATGGATTTTTTTCTTAACGTAACTCATGAGTATTATCAACTAAGGCATTGTGAGGTCTTATTTGGGACCAGGGGAAGGAAGATACCCACATGTCCACATATCCACATTCATATCCAATCTCCTTGCTGCTCCTCACACATCACAATTCATCTCCCACGTATGCCTTTACCTAGACTGTCGTCCCTTGCCTGGAACCCCCCTCATTTTCATCTCTACTTCTTAGAATTTCTAGTTTCCTTTAAAGATGTTCTCAAAGGCTGCCTTGTTTGAGGCTATACTGATTTCTTAAGCTGCTAGCGTCTCCCCTTAAAAAATGATCTTGTATCTATTTCGCATATACTGATGTATTTCTATATTATATTTTCCCTATACAGGATGCATGTTACCTTGAAAGAAAGAAAGGATTATTTCATTTCTGTCTACCTCCAGCACCCAGAACAGTGCCTGGCCAAATTCTATGTGCCTCTCCACTCACTTTAGGCATTGTCTTCCCCTTTGAGGAAAGGGGCTGCTTTTTTTTTTCTCGCATCTTTATTCCCAATACTTAGCATGGTACTGGATACATAGTCAGTGTTTAGTAAATATTTTGTGTTATCCATTAGGCGCTTAATAAATATAGGTGGATTGACGACCAACAAATGAAATCAAGTGTCTTTTGAAGTACCTTTGGAGGCAACCAAGTGACTCACTTGGACAGAGGACTGGACATGGAGTCAGGCAAGATCTGAGTTCAAATATGGCCTCATATGCTTACTCTCTGTGTGGCCCTGGGCAAGTCATCTAATATCTGTCAGCCTCAGTTCTCTCATCTGTAGCATGGGGATATGATGGTACCTACCTCCCACAGTTGCTGTGGGAATAAAAGGAGGTCATATTTCTAATATGCTTTAAAAATCTTTGGGCATTATATAAATGTTAGCTACTGTTATTATCATTATTACTGAAGTAAACTCACAAAAAATGTTTTGTAAAATTCTTCCTACATTTAAGTATGATAACAACTCTATTTGCAGACAGTTAACCCTAAAAATGAAACTACATTTTGAAAGCAAGACTTTGCTTATTTCACTTCTCAGAAAAATGGTCTGACCTCTTGAAAAACAAAATAGGAAAAAGCCAGGCTTGTAAATTAATAAAGGTATCACATAAAAGAAATCAAGCGAGTCAAGAAAGTAATGTCTATGGAAAAGTGAATTAGTGAAGACAGCAAAAAATTGAAAATGTATACTGTAATGGTGACTTTTCTTTGGAATTCCACCGTACTTTTCCTCTGCAAAACTTAAAGTTTTATAAAAATATTATTATTATTATTATTATTTAGGCTATTGGTAATTATTTACAGAAAATATCATCTATATAATGCTGAGGGAAATGTTATGGGCTAGTAACAGGTACTGAGGATACAGAAACAATTTAAACCTATTTTTAGGATTCTGCTTAGATTAGAAATATTATAAGAATATGTCACTCTGAAATCTGTATCACCTGTAGAGGTGAGCAGGTCATCGTGATTAGCCAAGGATATGAAATGAGAGTGGATGGATAGGAGGAAGTCAGACTGTGGGGGGGGGGGGCTTCAAATACCAGACTGAGGATCTTGTATATTATTCTAGAGACAATAAGGAGATACTGAAGAACTTTTAATGAGGATGTTACATGGTCAAATCTGTGTTCTAAGAATATCAATTTGTCAGAAGGATGAAAGCTGGATTGGAGACAGAGGATAGAAGAAATAGAAGCAGATCAATGAGGAGACCCTCATAATAGTGCAGGTGAAGATGAGAACTAGGGAAGAAATTGTATAAATAGAGAAACAAGGATAGATGGGAGAGGTACAAGATAGCAATGGATTAGATGTTGGGTAGGGGAGAGGTATGACAGGCCAGGTGACTCCAAGGCTGGGAATGTGATTGACTAGCAGGATGGGGATGCTGTCAACAAAAATGGGAAGTTTGAGCCATTTGAGGTAGGAAATAAAAAAGTTCTGTTTGAAATGCCAATAAGACATCTGGGTGGCGATACCTAGGAGGTAGCAACATCTGTAACTAGGTAATCTGGACCTTTCCAAATTGATGTAGCAAAGATACATTTCCTGTTATCATTCATATGATTTAAAATTACTTCAATGTTTCAGAGATTTCTTATTTCACTTACATGGGTAGTCTCTACTGATGGGGAACACAGTGTCTCTAAGATGATCTTTCTGTATAATGCAGTGGATAAAAAATCAATATCTAATAGCCAGCCCTCTGGTGGTCATTATCCCCACAGGCAGCTAAGCCAGACCTAGGACAACAGATAAGTTTGGATCACCTGGTTTCCTTGGAGGGTCAGCTCATATACCACTTTCTACAGTAAACCTTTCCTGGTCCTTGGAATTACTACTGCTCTCATAGTCAGATAGCATTTATCAAGTTCTCTCAATTTACTCATTGTTAACCATCATTCATTAAGCACTTACTAGAGGTAATACCACATCTGTAAAATGGGGATAATAATAACTTAGCATAGGGCCCAGAACATAATAAATACTTGTTTCTATTCCTTCTACTTCCTTATTGTGTGCCAAGCACTGTGACTTCCTTATTTATCTGTTTACAAAGTATATCTAATCAGGAGAATATCAGCTCATAGAGGGTAAGGCTGTTTTCTTTTTGTCTTTGAATTCCATGTCTTTGAATTTCATGGCACCTTGAACACAGTAAATTTTTAGTGAGTACTTGTTGCATTGTTTTTGACAGATCCATGCTTATCTTTACAGCTTGTTAGATCCTGCTTGAATTTATTATACTACTCTGGCTTAGGTTTTAAGAGCCCATGTTCACCTTCATGCAAAGATGAAGCACAGGAGTATGGCTAAATGGTAAAGTCATTTGTGGATACAACCCACTATTTTGGAGCTGGCATTTACACAACACTCCAAGATTTGCAAAGAGATTTATATTTGTTATCTCATTTGGTCCTCACAACAACCTGTGAAGAAGGTCCCCATTTTACAAAAGAGCCTTGGAGAAGTTAACTGACTTAGTGTCTGAGGGCACTGATTGCAAATCCAGCCCTCTATCCACCACTCCAATAATCCTCCTTTGCCCCTCTCTTTGAGTAGCCAGAGAATGAGAATTCTTTCGTATCAAAACACCTAATTATCATCTCCAATCTACGTTAAGAGGAAATTATGAAAACAAAGAGCAATGGTAGCTCAGTTAAAGGTGGTGCTTTTCATCGGTCTGGGAGGTGATAGTATCACTATGTCCAGTATGGAGAGTCAGGAAAAACATCAAACAAGACATTTGGGTTTTTCCTACTCCTGTCTTTACAGCCTGTCTTTGTTTTTGTTTGAAATATGAAATCCCAAAGAATCATTTATGTCTCTAGCCCAATATAAATAGGAACACACACTGTGAAAAGTCAACGGAAATCATTTTTGGATTACCCACCATTAGCATGAATAACTGAGAAACGACTATAAAACAATGGCCTATCTTGGCATGGGGTAATTAAGTTGACATATGAACTTTAAGGTTTTCCAGGCACTCTATAGGGCTCTCTAGCTCCCACTTTATCTGGGTGTCCCTAGCAAACTCAGCTACCTCAATGTGCTATGATGCAGTTCAAGATGGTTGATTCGATATCAGATGACACCAGAGCCTTGTGGAGTGAGAGTAGGGAAAAGGTGTGGGGTTGAGAATAGGGATCTTCATAACTCCAGAACATATAATATAGATGTTTCTCTAGAATAGCCTTCTGGTTAGGGGCTGCAATGAGATCAAAACCACAAAATGAATTTAAACTTCACAGGGAACCTGACATTCTAAGTGGAATCTGCTCTTGAATGTGTAAAGAACAAAATCTACACTCCTTGACAATGCATTCAGTACCTCCCTGTCTTTTCACCCTTATCTCATTCTCCTCCCCATCAGGAATTCTGTGCTCCAGGAATCTGGACTGGTTGTCATTCTGATCCCCATCCCCTATTTTTGTTCTTCTGTACCTTCTAGCTGTAGAATACCCTCCCCTTCCATGCTAAATCTCTCCCTCTGCTTTCTGAGATCCTATCTATCCTTTAACATCTAGTGAATAATGAATCTCATGAAGTGGTAACATTATTCTACATATTTCCACTGGGCTGGAACCAATGACCATATTTTACATAATTATAATTTTGGATCATACAAAGTTGAATACACTGGACCACCTCAAGAGATTCATTATTGACACTAATAGGGACTTAGCTGTACTTACTACACTAATAAGGCCCTAGCTATACTTACTCCATTTTCCATGAGATCTTCCCTGATTTCTCCAGTTGGAAAAACCTTTCCTTTCCTGGGCCTCACTAAGCCCCCACTTCATACCTTTCTTGTGCACTTACTGTCTTAAACCTTGCCTTAGCTATTTGTGCTTTGTCCCCTCAACTAACATGGAAGCTTAATGAGAATGGGGATGATATGCTATTGACTCGACTCTGAAGAAGTGCAAAGACTGTTAGACTGGGAATCACGGCACATAAATTCATCCTTTGTCCTTCCTGGGCCTCAGTTTTTCCAATTATAAAATGAGGGGCTGGACAATATCAGTGGGTCAAACTCAAAGAGAAATGATGATCCATATTTGACTTAAAAAACTACAAATGAAGATCCGGTGAAGGGATAATCCGAATGCATGCCATCTCGAGGTGGGGGAGGGGAAAGATGGGGAGAAAATTTGGAACTCAAAATCTTGTGGAGATGAATGCTGAAAAGTAAAATTAAATAAATAAATTTAAATCTTAAAAAAAAAAAAAAACCCCAAACTCACAAATGAACATTATCTGTGTTCTATTACATTTTGGTTAAACACTGTATTTTATATTCTGGCTAGGCAGCAGAACACAACTTGATACAACTTGAAGGTTACAGGTGGTGAATCTGACATCTTTGAGGTGGCAGTAGAGGACCTCCGAATTCCCTGCCAGATCTCAGTCTATGATCCATCATTCTATGATCTTTGAATATCCCCTGGATCCTACCACAGCAGTCTGAAGATACTAGGTACCAAATAAAGGTTGGATTGAATTGTTTGAGTCCAAGGCATCCGCCTCATCAACTTTTACAGGGAATCCTCTTTATGCCTAAGGAGCAACATTCACCAAGTTAATGTAACCTAAGCCACTCTAGCAAGTGATATGCTTTCACTTGGTCTTTAAAAATACGGTCATTTTGTAAGGCACATTTGTCTCCCTGGTACATGGATCTATAAGCACATTTGAAGCCTCCACATTTCCTGAGCAATTAAGAATAAACAAAAGACATTAAGTACAGAATACGTTTTAATGAAATGCCCACAAGAGGTTATAAGTTTATTTATACCTATGAAGGTCAGGCAGTACCAACATGAAGATTTTCATTAGAATGTGTTTACTCCCACAAGCCAATCCAGATGAAACTGTCTCATAAGGAGAGTAGCTCAGAAATTGTGTTCCCTTTAATTTGCAGCTTTGTGATATCAGCAAGAAATGGACAAGTTTTGTTACATGAGGGACATTCTGTAATGTCAGTGAGCTAGAAAGTTACTAAGTTTTTCACAGTATCTCGAGTTTGGGAGGAAGTCAAGAGACCACACAATCCAACCTGAAAGAAAATCCTTGACAAGCAGTCATCCAGCCTTGCTGGAAGGCCTACTGTGAGGAGAAATCACTACTTTCAGGGAAAATTCATTTTGTTCTTGGATGGTTCTTTATTAGGACGGTTGCCCTTACATCAGGGGGAGCTAAGCAGAGCAGGGGACAGAGTGCTAGGAGTCAGAAAGGAGTCAGGAAAACTTGAGTTTAAATCGGGCTTAAGACACTTACTAACTGTGTGACCCTGGGCAAATCACTTTAACCCTGTCTCAGTTTCCTTATCTGTAAAATGAGCTGGAGAAGGAAATGACAAATCACTCCAGTATCTTTGCCAAGAAAACCCCAAATGGAGTCACAAAGAGTTAGATGCAACTGAAACAACTGAACAGCAACCACAACAAACCTTATTAAAACTAAATTCAGGTCTAGCAGTTCCATGAGAACTCAGAAGCCATCAAGTCTAACCTCTCCATTTTACAGATAATAAAACTGAGGCACATAAAGATAGTGATTTGTCCATAGTCATGTGGGTCCTGCATAAATGTCACAGGCTGGATCCACTGAGCCTTCCAGCTGTTCCACCTGTTACTCCCACTTCTGTCTTCTGGGGTCATACAAACAAACCTCATCCATCTTCACATGTCAGACCTGCCAATGCTTGGCAAGAGTTAACGTGCTTCTCTCTTAGGCTGAATATTCCTAGCTCCTTCAATTGATCCTCAAACAACATGACCCTGAAACTCTCCACTATGTAGATTGTCTTTCTCTGGATACTCTTCAGCTTAACAGTCTTTCATGAAATGTGGCACCCAGTTAAATAGAGGGATAAGGACTGGATCTATGATTTTACTAATATGGGGAACTTCCAGATGAGAAAACTCCCTCTGCAATGCAAGTTGGCACCACCTCTGCATCTTATTGTCACAAGAGTTGCCTAGAACAGAGGTTAAATTACTTCCCTAGGATGTGTCAGAAGCAAGGCTCAAACTCAAGTCTTTTTGGCCAGCTCTGTCTCTGCTGCTCAACATGTCTCTCACTGAACAAAATATTACAGGAGGGGTCTGACCAGGGTAGAGTACAATATGATTATCACCTTCCCATTTCTAGATATCTGGACTCTCTTAAGGCTGCTGGATTGTTTTTCTGGCTTCTGTATCTCGGTCTTGACTGACATTTTGTTTAAAACCCACTAACCATCACCCCACCCTACCCCCATTCAGATGAACTGCTACGTAGCCAACCCTCCCCGATCTTGTCTTCAAGAAGTACCACATTTCCCCCTCCATGTTGTCATGTTTCAGCGAGCTTTACGGTATGAAGCCAGCAGAATGAGAAGGCATGGGCAGGTTGAGATCTGTACTGCTTAGCAAGAGCACCCACAACAATGAGATCCGTCAAAACTCTCCCCTGTGCTGTAGAGTCTCTTTGTCATCGCTGCTTAAATGATCTAAACAGAACAACCAGATTCCCTTGTACTCTTGGCACTCTTGCTCCTTCAGGTTTTGGCTTCAAGCAGACAAAGTGCAATATTAAATTTTTTGACAATGACAAAGTGAACCAGACTGTCACTATACACACATCCTTTTATATGGAATTGATTATTTGAGGTTGCTATTGTGATACATATTTGGTTCGAGAGTGACTGCCTATGTAGTTGGCCTGAAGAATTGGTTGGTGGAGAGTCAAAGTATCCAAGGCTAGGCATGTTATTTTGCCCAACAGGTGGAGCTTGACATGGGACTCTTCTCAGATCACTGAATTGTATTACTGTTGCCTTTCAGAAATGCTACAGTGCACAGATACAGAGAAGCAGCAGCAGCAGCTTTCAGAAGCTGGTACTGTTTTAATGGTAAAAAAAAAAAAAAGTCCAATAAAACTATATCCACCCTCATTTTAAAAACATATTTCCATATTAATGCTCAGGTTCATAAGACACCATGAATAATTTACTTGATGGAAAAGCTTTAGAAGCTAAACTTTCATTTGTTCAAATGTCTTAAGTGGACTTTTATGGGGTTGTGGTTCCTACTAATGGGTGGATAACTAGCATCACAGTAATCAAAATGAATACCAAAGAAATCTGAACTCTGCAACAACCAAAGATGTGAAAAAGTCATTTTTCCTGGCCAAAAGCAGAGAATCTATCCCACCATTCCTTGTTTGCCCATGAAACTTTCCATTTAAAACCTCTTTGCCAAAAAGTCCCATTTGAATTGAGGATATCTGATAACAATTACTTTCTACTCCTCATTTTGCTCTTTCGTTCCCAGACTTCCATAATGAACTGCTTGTAGACAAATTACATTATTAGATGTACCCTCTCTTAATAGCATCTAACTTTCCGCCACCAAACATTTCTTGCTGAAGCTAAAGAGCCAAGAGTATAACCACGTGAAGGCAGCAGTTGCTGGGACTAGTTGGAAGCAACTTTGTGCCAAGATATCACCATTTGTTGCCACATGAATAGCCTCCAGCACATCACTCTACAGCTTCCCTTGAGTCAGAATAATTTCTAATTAAGTTTTTAAAGAAGTTTTCTTTAAACTTCTCTAAACAGAATTTATTTATTTAAACAGAAGTTTGGGGGATGTTGTGTGTGCCCATTTTATTTTTAAAATTCTACTTATCTTTAAAAGGCAAAACAAAAAAGGTAATAGCTAAGTCAGGATGGATTTAGTTAATGTCTGAAGTAGGATTCATGGGATTAATTACTTCTAGGATAAAATATAAAATCCTGCTTGGCTTTTAAAGCCTTATATAACCTGGTCCCTTCCTAACTTTCCAGTCTGCTTATACCTTAACTCTCTCTTCCCCCCTATCCCCACCACACCCAAGTATTCTTTAAACCAGTAACATTGACTGCCTTACTATTCCTCAAATTACACTTTCTCTTTCCTGACACCTGGCATTTATGTTCTCCGGTTGTCCCCCATTATTGGAACACAGCCTCTCTCTCTTCATCTCTGCTTCCTAGTTTCCCTGGCTTTTTTCAAGTATCAGCTAACTTGTCTACTTCTGCAATAATGTTTTCCCCAATTTTCCTTAATCTTAGTTGCTTCTTTCTGATAGTGTCTCCAGTTCATCGTGTGAATATCTTGTTTGCACATGGTTACTTGTAGGCATGCTTCCTCATTAGTCTGTGAGCTCCTTGAGGGGAGGGACTATTCTTTCCCTTTCTTTGTGTCCCCAATTCTTAGCACAGTGCCTGGCACACACTAGGAACTTTATAAATGCTTGTTGAAAATCTCAGAATAGAGGGCATCTAATCTAATTCACACCCGAAGCAGGAATCCCTTTAACAACAAGCCTGACAAAATGGTCTGCAGTCTCCACCAGAAGACTTTCAGTGATAAAAGAACGTATATCTACTAAGGCAATCTGTTCTACTTTTGCAGTCCTAATTGTTTGGAAATTTTTCCTTATTATTGAATTAAATCTTCCTTGGCAGCTCCCTCGTACCAACTGCTATTAGCAAAGCCTTTACGGCACCTACCTTGATTTAAGGTTCATTTCAAGTGCCATATCTTTCAAGAAGATTCTCCAGATTTCTCTAATTGCTAGCACCTCTCTTCAAATAACTGTATTTATTTTGTATACATGCTGTAGCTACCTTTCTGTGAACATATTTAATTTCCCTTGAAGGAAGTAAGTCCCTTGAGGGCTGTTCCTATCTCCCTTCTAGATATCTGCATAATCAGCATATAGTAGGCACTTAATGCTTATTGACTGATCCCCAGAAGAACAAATCTAATCCTCCTTCTACCTGACAGTCAATTTGATAATTAGTTATAATTATGCAAAACTGGCAGAAGCTCTATCATCTGAAAACTGGCCATTTCATTCTGATCAATAATATGGGGACAAAACAGTCCTGCTTTTCTTAGAATAAACCCAGAGTCAGTTAAGTGTAGACTGTCCCTTTCATTGTTGATACCAAAAATTCCATAATGAGCAAACTGTTCCTTTAGCTCCAAGCACTTTCTTCTCTTGATGTCCTACCTAAAAATGAAAATGCTCCTAGGAGAAATGCAATAAGAAGTCCCTAATACCTGAGTGAAAATATGTGTTTGCACTATTCACCCCTACACCCAAGATCCCCTTCACCCCTCCTTATCCCCAAGAAAGCCAAGGCAACTAAGCTGGGTTGGCCACCAAGCAGCAAATATTCCCAACACGTCCCTGCTATTGCTGAGGTTTTGTCTTTAATGAAGGGAAAGATGGTAAGCCAGGTGAAAACTCTCCATCACTTAGCATAGTGCTTGACACACAGTAGGCCTCAATCAATATTGATTAATAGGTTGATTGTCTGAGTGGTGGGAGGCGATGGAGAAGAGAAGAGTTATTTTTATGTTGTTTTTTCTGAGTGTTTCTGTGAGGCCCTACATTATCTGTGTCTCTGGGGGAGTCTTCTGGGTTGGGCAGGGCTGTGAGCTGTCCAAGGTCTGACGCAGAGGTCTCTGTGGTGAAGAATCCCTATCTCAAGGTCAGCTAGTTAGCTACATCCTTGTCAACCTCGGAGCCCATGCGTATTCTCTCTAGTATGCCTTTGTCAGAGGACCCTACCTGCAGAAGAGACAATATGAAGGCGCTTGGTTGTCTGGAGAAAGAGATGCTGAAAGAAGGTGAGATGGTTTGGAAAGGAGAGGGGAGAACTAGGCATGAACAACCATAATAGTAATTTGCCTGCATGATAAACTTCACTGACCACTAATCATGGATTTTAAAAGGTTTTGTGAAATGCAATTTGGTGTGTTGGGTCAGATCTTAAACATTTATTTCAAAAAATTTGACATTCAGAATGATGATAGAGAGGGAGTGAATAAATATGACTATACGCCTATCTTTAAAAATGATCTATTTCAAAAATATTTTTAAATTTTTCTTCAAAATTTATTAATTCATTTTCAGTTTTCAACAATCACTTCCATAAGTTCCAAGTTTTTTCTCCCTCTGTCCCCTGCCCTCACCAAGACAGCATCAAAATTATTTTTAAAATGTTGTCAGTTATATCATCAAAAGTATAGATATTACCGAGTAATTACCATATGGAGTAAAGTTAATGAAGATAAAATGGAAATTCACCTACTTATTGACTTCTACCTCCTACTTCTTAGGAAAATTCAATCTAACCTATAGGTTAGAGAATTTTTGCTGTTGTTAATAATGTTAATAATGTTGTTAATAATAATGTTAATAAAGAGGCAGTGTGGTGTAATGGATAGAAAGCTGGCCTCAGAGCCAGGAAGGACTGGTTTCAAGTGGAATCTCTGACACAGTGGCTATGTGACACTGGGCAAGTCACTCAACTTCTCTTTTTCCGGTAGCCATCTGAGACCGTTTGAGAGAAAGCATCAATCTGTATTGGTGGAAGGAGTTTCCTATTCCAGTGAAATCACTGGGCCAATTCCTGTCTAATAGCAAGGGCATTTGTCCTTAAAAAGAAGATATTGGATATCCACACTGCTAACTTGTTTTCGAGTAATTTATATACTGATCAACAGTCAAAGAGTTACTGAAGAATTACTACTCCTCTGCTCCACCAGATAGGCTGAGGCTGTACCTGTGATTTCAATGACATGGCAGCTCCCCAATATGTAAATTTCCTTTGCCAATGTACATGGGTACATTCTCTTAAACTCCCAGTCTTAGACAGCTGCCTACAACACTGAGGGCTTGTGATCCATGATTGTCCAGAGTTGCAGTGAGTATGTGTCAGAGGCAGGACCAGATTTCCTGGCTTGAAGATCAGCTTTCTATCCATTCCACCACACTGTCTTTTAACCATTATTAACCAATTAAATGTCTTCAAAATAGTGTGAAAGATTGGACTTTCTTCAGAGGAAAGAGGAGGGAGAGATTGGACTTTCCTCAGAGAGAAGAGGAAGGAGAGACTGGACTTTCCTCAGAGGGAAGAGGAAGGAGTAAATAAGTAAGTTGAATATCATCTCTCTCCCCAAATGAAGATCATCCAGATGTAATGCAGATCATTTGAGTTCAAATGTAGCCTTAGATATTACATTCATAAAACTGAAATTTAGGCAGAAGTAAATCCCAATTGTACTAAAACATCAGGGAATACATTGAATGGTAATTCTGGCAAAATTCCAAATATGAATAAGGAAGATGCATTGTGGGTGAGGGTGTTATTATTGCTCATTCACATCAATAGTGTCTACCCCTCCATGACCCCATTTGGGGTTTTCTTGGCAAAGATACTAGAGTGGCTGGCCATCTCCTTCTCCAGATCATTTTACAGATGAGGAAACTGAGGCAAACAGGCTTAAGTGACTTGCTCAGAGTCACACAGCTAGTTAAAAGTCTGAGGCTGGATTAGATCCTAGGTCTTCCTAACTCCAGTCCCAGCTCTCTATCCACTTTGTCACCAAGCCACCTAGATGGCTAATGGAGAATATAATTTGAGAAAACTGACTTATTTTAAAAACATAAACATGGTACTTTTGGCTGCTGCTGATCACACAGGTTCTCCATTCACATTGTATTCAAATATCTTATAGTGATGGGTGGTGAGGTCATCCTTGGTTTTTCTCTAGCAGCTGGACTGGTTCAGACATTTCATTAGTTAACAAAAAACGACAATAGTTTGAACAACTACTCTTTGCAAGACACTGTTTACGTGCCAGGGGCAAGGTGGGAACAAATGATTGAACAGTCTCTCTGTTCAAACACACCAGATCTACTGAGGAGATTGAATATTTCATTAAGAGTCTGAAGACCTAGGATCAAATCCCTGTTCTGCCACTTATTATGTGACCACAGACCACTTCCCTCTGTGAAGCCTATTTCCTCATCTTTAAAATGGTGGTGGTGATTTTTATGCAACCTGCCCTTTGTAACTTTGTAGCTATGCAGCGGCAAACCAATGCCAACTGGGGGTATTATTACTCATTGCCTTTATTTAATTTCTAGCTAGTTGGTCTCTATCTTAGCACCAGGAACCCTACCCTAGGGTACTTATTAAAGGACAATTTTCTAGCATTTGACTGACCCTGGGAGCAGCATGGCACATTAGATGAGGTTGGAAATCCAAAACATTAGCTTTATTTTCCATAAAGGGAAGGAGAAAATGCCACTGTAATTGAATTATTGACATGTGCAACTCAAAATAAAAAGTGAATTCATTATGATTCTTTGTGTGTGCATGTATGTAGGGTCATAATGAATATGTATATATGTATACATACACATATATATTATTTGCACACACATATGTATATGTATGTATTTATGTCTGTGTGTATGTGTATGCATACATACTTGTATATATAAACAAACAGGAAAGAATGAAGTCAACTTATAAGGTATTGATCAACACTTGGAAGGACACTGACCACTTTCTTCTTAGGAAAGACAGTCACTGGATATTACAGGTACCCCGAACAATCTCCAGAAAGGAAACTGGACTGAAAGAGGCACTATTCTGAAGAGCTCCTGAGAATGTTTCCTTTTCCTCCTAAAGAACAAGCTACATGCAGCCCTGTCTCTTGGTGAAGATCACATTAGAAATGTTTCCATTAGTACTGAACTTTTTTCAGTTTAAAATTCAGTGGGGAACCCCATAAAATCAGAGTTGAGAGGCAAAAGGGAAAATAAGCGGTTGAGATATGAGACCAATATAACTTGGCTCCCAAACTCCACCAAATATTTCTAACATGTGTCAATGCCCTAATGTGCAAAAAGAATAAAGACAAAAACTCCCAATATGAAAGAAAGCATCTAGCTTCTTGCAATGTTATCGAATGCTAACAGCAACCAATTCTTTGGGCCTTGGCTGTGTGTAGGCACTGGTGCAGCCCTGGCCTGATGGCATTTTAAAATCAAATCTCACTCTATTTGTCTTTCATTGTTGACCTATATTGTGTTTCAAGCATTCCCTGCAATTTTCAACGTGCTGTTGTGGCTTTTTTTATACCGTCACTATCTCTTTAACACACAAAACAATCTCTTAATTGCTTTTAATGAGACTAAAAAGCAACTAGATTTGGAGGGCAGCATTTCTATTTAAAACACACGCACAGAGACACACATACACACACACAACCACCCCACAGAGTACAGCTTACCAAATATACTCCATTCATTCCAACACTTACCAAACCAACAAAACAGACCCACACCCCCATCCCCATCTGTATTCATTCACTCTCCTCTCCCATTCTGCATGACTCACTCGTCAGCATTGTAAAAGTAACCGAGATCTCAGTGAGCACGCTCACACCCCCATTTATTCAGCCCCCAAACAGCTCCTGAGCAGCCAAGGCGCTACTTGATCTCTGCCTCACTGTGACAAATGGGAGCATTTTCCTCAAGTCCCTCTCCCATCATTCCACCAGCCTGCCTGCTTGCCACGCCTTAGAGCACACGGCACACACGGGCTCTTCTCTCCCTGACAAACAGCTGGGAGTTACATTTTCTTTTTCTTTCCTCACTGGCTCTCTCTGCAAAACAAACAAACAAAAATGCATGTGTGGGGAAGGTGGGATGGGGGAAGTGGGATGGAGTGGGGCAGTTTTCACGCACCCTGCCCAGTTTCTGCAAGAAAGCAGAAATAACACTTCTAGAATCTTGAGTATCAGAACAGCATGCAACCCTTTGCAAACAGTCAGGAGATAATGACAATGAACTTCTCCCTGTGTTTCTCTCTCCAATGTACGTGTGTTGGTCTCATATACACTCTCTCCCGGGAACGGGAAGTTCCTAACTAGTGCGGGAGCCGATTCTTCCTAGATATTGGGCAGATGCCGCTGTTAAGTGGCGGGCGCGCGGGGAGGGGCGCCCCAACCTGCGAAGCCCTCCCTCCTCTCTGAGCTCTGCCCAGCCGCGGCCCGCACGCCCCGCGGCCCGCACGCCCCCCGGCCCGGCCCGCACGCCCCGGCCCCGGCCCGCACGCCCCCAGTCCATGCCGGCACGCCCCCAGCCCCGGCCCGCACGCCCCCTGACCCGGCCCCGGCCCGCACGCCCCCAGTCCATGCCCGCACGCCCCCAGCCCCGGCCCGCACTCCCCTGCCCCGGCCCGCACGCCCCCAGTCCATGCCCGCACGCCCCCTGCCCCGGCCCCGGCCCGCACGCCCCCTGCCCCATGCCCCATGCCCCGGCTGCCCCCGGCGCGCCTCCCCGCCTCCCTACCTCCTTCCTCCGGCTCACCGCCCCGGGTCTGGTGAGGAGCGCGGTCTCCTCGCACACCACGGCCACGTCCTCCACGAACACGCAGTCGGGCAGGCTCTCGTCCGCCGGCAGCTCCACCACTTGCAGCCCCAGTTTGTTCTTCAGCACTCCCACGTAGAGCTGGTGCTCCCGCTCGGCCCGGGCGAAATCCACCTCGTCGCCCTTCTGGCGCCGGAGCGCGTGCTGGCACAGGGACTCGGGCAGTCCCCGCACCACGGCGTGGGTGACCCGGCCGAAGGTGGAGAGGTGGCCGAGTGCGGCCATGGCCAGCGGCTGCGGCTGCGGCTGCGGCAGGGGCAGGGGCCGGGAGGCTGGAGGCGCGGGCGGCGGAAGGGCTGCCCCGGCGGGGTGGCGGGGCGCGGCGCGGCGCTGCGTGGGGCCGTGCGGTGACAGGCGGCCCCCCCTCCCCGAGAAGGGCAGCGGCGACCACGTAACCGCGGCTCCTTCCCCTGGCAGCCGATGAATGTAGTGCAAAAAAAGCTTCCTGCTCGCCACCGAAAACCTGCCCGGCCTCACTGAGCATGCCCAGTGCTCGGGCTGGAGCCGCGCACCGGAGTTTGCATGTGCGGATTCCAGGGCTCCCGGTTTTCGCCGCAGCCAAGGAAAGCGGGGTGGGGTTGGAGGGGTGCGGGGTACCGGGGCAGCGTCAGAGAGAGGCTGCGTCCAGCCCGGGCCAGGCCGGAGATGACCATCGGGGCAGGTAGAAGGGACCCAGGAGAAGCGCTGTTTTCGACTTCACCTGTTCCCCTCCCCACCTTCCCCGCCCCCCGCTGCCCACCCTGCCCAACGCGGGGCAAATGCTGTTTTCCCATGACTGTTGCCAGGGACGTGGCCTGATAGGGATCTTACTTTTCCAGCCTCACGTTGTGGAGGCTGGGAGCAAAGGTCAATGCCTCCCGTGTCCTACATGCCCAGGAGGCCTGTTTGCCTAAGGTGGAGGTCAACCTTTCCTTCCCACCAAGTTGCTTTGGCTGTCTCTGAATACAGAAATCTCCCAAGCACTTTACCTTACCACAATCTTTTTGGTCTTGGGAGTGAGTTGAGGATGTGGAGAGAGTGACCGTAATGTGGCATGGTGGATAGAAAGCTGGCCCTGTGAGTCGAGAAGACCTGGGTTCAAGTCCAAATTCTGTCACAGTTGTCATGGTGTGAGCCTAGGCAAGGCATTTAAGCACCCATTTGTCCCCCGAGCAACTTTCTAAGACTTTTACAAAGGAGGTACACATCTGGCTTGGTAGGAGTCTTCTTAAAAGGCGTTTCCAACATCTGTTAAATCAGAGATCCAGATCCATATCTAGGGAATGTTTAACATGCAGATGAGAAGATTTAGGGAGGCAAAGTAATGGTGTAGAAAGACTTCCATTTTGTTGGTGGAGTTGTGAACTGATTCAACAGTTCTGGAGAGCCATTTGGAACTATGGCCAAAGGGCTATAAAACTGTGTGTATCCTTTGATCCAGGAATACCACTACTAAGTCTGTATCCCAAAGATATCATAAAAAAGGGAAAAGGACCCACATGTACAAAAGTATTTATAGCAACTCTATGAAGCAGCAAAGAATTGGAAATTGAGGGAATACTCATCAATGAAGAAAGCCTGAACAAATTGTGGTATATAAGTATAATGGAATACTATTGTGCTATAAGAGGTGAAATTTGAACTCAGGTCCTCTGAGTCAGAGGTCAGTATAGAAAGCTAGGTTGGGCACAGAAGACCTTAAACAAACAAAATATTAATTAAGGAAAATTTTTCTAGTATGAAAAGTGGGTTGGAATTATGATAATGATTATAGCTAGCATTATAGCTATTTAAATATAGCAATTTAAGTTTTGCAAAGTGCTTTACACATATTATCTCATTTTATCCTCACAAAAACCCTACAAGATAAGTATCATCATTATCCCCATTTTGCAGATGAATAAATTGAGGCAGACAGAGGTCAAATGACTTTTTCAGGGCTTATACCCCATGGAAGCCATTGATAAGAAAAAAAGTCCTTATATACTTCAAAATATATATAGCAGCACTTTTTTGTGATACCTAAGAAATGGAAACAAAATAGATGCCTATCAAGTGGGGAACGATTAAACAAATTGTGGTACATGAATGTAAGGGAGCATTACTCTGCTGTAAGATGTGTGTGTGACGAGTACAGAGAACCATTGAAAGATCTATATGAACAGATGCCCAGAGAAGTAAGCAGAGTTGAGAAAAAAATGTTCACAGTGACTACATCAATGTAAATGGAAAGAATAGTCACACACTAAAAAAAAAAAATCAAAAGTAAAAGTTAAAGAAGCAGGACTCAAATGAAGTTACATGAGAAGACACCCACAATTCACCTCTTCCTGGAGGTGGGAGGTCCACAGGTAATACACATTGTACATGTTTTGAGACTTTCTCCAATATATTTGATCAGTTGTACAGATGTTTTTTCCTCTCTAAAAATATACTCTATCATATGTGAGGACTCCTTGGGAGGGAGAAGGATATTTGGGATAACTATGGTGATGTAAGAAACAGAAAATATCAATAAAACTTATTTTTTTAAAATAAATTTTAAGTGGCTTGCACATAGCTAATAACTGTCTAAAGCTAGCCTGCCTGATTCCAGGTGCAGTACACTATCTACTCCATAACCTGTCTGGAAGGAGATAAATTAGAGGTACAATTCCTTGCCAACTTCTTCCCAAATTCAGGAATTCTCTTTATAACATTCAACATTGCATTCATAAAGTACCTACTATGCTTCAGCAGCCTTTCAGATACTGGGGATGCAAAGACAAGAACAAAAGTCCCGGTCCTTTGGGAATTTGCGTTCAACGAGAAACAACATGTCACCTGCGTAGCAAATATGAACTACATACACGGTAAATAAAAAGTAATTTACAGACAGGTACATTAATGTACTATTGGTGAAGCTATGAATTGGTCTAGCTATTCTGGAAAGTAGTTTGGAACTAAGTTATTGAACCTTGTATACCCTTTGATCTAGAGATACCATGACTAAGCCCAAAGGAAGGGGGAAAGGACTTCTATGTACCTGAATATTCGTAGCTGCACTTTTTGTCTATCATCAGCTCTCCTTGGCTTTAACTTCACTGAATGACATGTCCTTCCCTCCCTCCCCACAAAAAGCAGATCACCTGAAATATCACTGGGAAGAATGACTCATTTGATGCTTCTCATCTCACTCTTTTGATTGGAGGGCTAGAGACTCCAAACTCCTGCCAAAGCAGGGCTTAGAACCTTCCTGATAACTCCATTTTCCATCAACAACTCTGCTTGGATTTTAGTGTTTCTGGAGACCCTCACCCTTTCCAGTTTCCTTTTGTGTGTTTTCTTCCTTTGTTACATTGTAAGCTCCTTTGGGGAAGGTTCCATCTCTTTTTATTATTTATATTTCCAACACTTAGGACAACTTCTGGCAAACACTTGCATATATTTCCATAGATACTTGATAAATGTTTATTGAATTGAAAAAGAACTAGAAGCTAAGGAGTTGCCCATCAGTTGGAGAATGGCAGAGTAAATTATAGTTTGTATGTAATGGAACACTGTTGAACTATTTTTTAAAAAAAGCAGTAAAAGAGGATGGTTTCAGAGAAACTTAAGAAGATTTGTCTGAACTGATGCAAAGTGAAGTGAGCAGAACCAGGAAAGCAGTCTCATATAAAATCAACATAGTCAGAAGGAAGAATTATGAGACTAAGAACTCTGGTCAATGAAATGACCATTCATAATTCCAGAGGACCAAATGCTATTTACTTCCTGACAGATGGATTAAATAAAACACAGCTTTTTTGGACATAGCCAATGTGAGAATATATTTTGCTTGATTATACATATTTGTTACATGGGATTGTTTTGTTTTTAACAAACAGATATTAGTTTGTTAAAAAAAAATGAATTAAGAAAACAAAGTAATTGCGCTCTGAACCGCAAAAAGGAGAAAATGGATTAATAAGAGCTGACATTTATATAGTGCTTAAAGGTTTGCAAAGTGTTTTAGAAATCTTATCTCATTTGAGCCTCACAATAGCCTTGAGAAGTACTGTGCTATTTTGGGCCCCATTTTATAGATGAGGAAACCAAGAGTCATTAAGTGGCTTGTCCAGGGTCACATAGCAATTAAACGTGTGAGACCAGATTTGAACTTGGCTCTTTCTGACTCCGGGTTCGTTGATCTTTCCACTGTGGCAGATGGTAATCAAGTTAAGTTTTGAAGGAAGCTAGAGATGCTCCAAAGCAGAGATGATGAGTGCAGCATTCCAGGAATAGGTGGACAGCCTGTGAAAGAGCACAGAGATGGGAGATTGAACTGAATTTACAGCGATGAGCAAGTGGCCTTATTGGACTAAAACATAGTGTATATGGAGAGTGATATGTAATAAGTCAGGGAAGGTAACCTGGAATCATATTGTGAAGGGTTTTAAAAGCCAAACAGGAATTTGTACTTTATCTTAGAGGCAAGAAAGAGCTACTGGAACACTTTTTGCATTTTTTAAAACAATACATTTTATTTTACATGTAAAAATAAGTTTCAACATTCATTTAAAAAAAAAGTTTTGAGTTCCCAATTCTATCCTTCCCTCCCTCCCCTTCCCCTTCCTGAGATGTTAAGCAATCTGATATAGGCTATACATATGTAATCATGTAAAACATTTCAATATTAGTTATTTTGTAAGGAAGGAAAGAAAGAAAGAAATGGAAAGGGAAGGTAAAAGAAGGGCAAGGAAGGGAAGGGAAGGGAAAAAAGGGAGGGGAAGGGAAGGAAGAGATAAATAATATGCTTTGATCTGCATTCAGACTCCATCAGTTCTTTCTCTGGAGATGGATAGCATTTTTCATCATGAGTCCTTGGGAATTGTCTTGGATCATTATATTGCTGAGAATAACCAAGTCATTCACAGCTGGTCATTGTATAATATTGCTGTCAGTGGGTACAATGTTCTCCTGGTTCTGCTCACTTCACTTTGTATCAGTTCATGTAAGTCTTTTTCCACTGGCATTTCTTGAGTAGGACAGTGCCATAGTTATAACAGTGCATTAGGGATGTCAGATTGGCAGCTGTGTGAAGGATGAACTGAAAGGGGTAAAGACTGGAAGCAGGAGATCAATTAGTAGACTATCGAAGTAGTTCAGGTGAGAGGTGATAAAAGCCAATATCCCTGACAGATGATCACTTAAATTCTCTCTGGATAATTCCAGTGGTGCACAGCCCCATCCAACACAATTCTGTTGAAAAAAAAAACATTTGTTAAATTGTGTCAAATTTATGTGTGATATACTTATTATTATCATGTATCTCAAAATCCCTTAAGCCTAGTTACAGTCTCTGAAACTATATCAACTATCTAGTCTGTCTTTCACACAATAGTCTTTCAAATACTTTCAGATTTGATCTCTTGCCCTCCAGATTAGATGCCATTCCTTGATATAAATCAACAAAGTCTATTTCTAGACCTTTCATGGCATTGATCATGTTGTCCTCTGGAAAACTTCCTGAGAATAGTGTGATATAATGAAAAAGAATTGTAGAACACTGAATCAGTAGAGATCTGGGTTCAAATTCTGCTTCAGATAATTTACTAAGTATGGGATCATGAGCAAATCACCCTATGTAGAGTCTCAGTTTTCTTCTCTTTAAAGTAGGAATAATATCTATAGTTCTTACTTCTCAAGGTTATTGGGAGGATGAAATCAGATAATATGCATAAAAAGGGCTTTGCTATCATTAAAGATGCTCCAATGAATCGATGATCTTATCAATATGGACATTCTCATCAACAATCAGATGTTGACCTGTCCATGTTTCTCCATCCTGTGTAACTTTTGACCACATCTCTCATAAATTGATCACGGAAGTACACTAAAAATTATGGAGACATTTAGCATATTTGCTTGACATCTCAAGGAAACTAAAGGAGAACCAAGGCTATCTTTCATCTGTTCCTTGATCTCACCATGTAACTAATTCATCTTTTTTCTGACCCTATACTCATTGAAAATCAAATAATCTAATCCCAGAAAAGCACTTAGCACAATGACTGGCACATGGTGTATATTTAATAAATGCTTCCTCTCCTCTTCCCTCCCCATTGCATCTTCACAGTAATTTATTATAGTATGTTAGACTGGAGTCAAGTCACGGGAAACATGCATCTTTTCATTACTTTCATGGGCAACATGTATATTTCTATTGGTTTCTGGGAAATTCTCAACTTCCATTTTTCTGAGGCACTGGTATTCTATGAGTGGCAACCATACAATATTACTGGAAGTATAATTGTGTTTTAAAAAATGAGGCTTTGTTTCAAGGAGAAGCTGGGAGTCATTAAAGGAACTTTGCAATTTCTCAAAGGGAATGCAAAGCTGTTTTTATCCTCCTGTTCAACTCCTTGCTGTAAACCTTTAAAAGCTATAAAAATAGAAGCTACTCTCATTAAGATGTGGTGCCTAGAACAAAGCACAGTACTCCAGATGGGATCTGCCTGTTCACAGAACAGTCAAATTAATTTACCTTCCTTAATTTTTGACATTATACTTGTGTTGATGGAGCCCAAGCTTAAATGAGGTTTTTTGGCCACTGAGTTACACTGGATTTTCAGTCAACCAGAAATTCCAGGTCTCTTTTGAAGTGTACTCTGAAAACTCCTGAGTAAGGTCTGAACCAGATTAAAATGTAACTGGGAAATATTTTAAAAAATAAAAATACAATGCAACATAGATAATGTTAATTTGTGGTTTTCCAGCCCACTGGAATCCAGTTTTATTTGAGTTTGACACCACTGCAAACCACATCTTTTCCCCATCCTGTGCTTGTGCAACTGATTTTTTGGAACCAAAGAACAAATTTTGACATTGATCTTTACTAAATTTCTTATCTCCAGTATTTTCAGATTTTTGTGAATCTTGAGTTGAGAGCCTTTAAAATCTTGTGTGTATTAAAACACTTAAAAGATCAAAGATGTAGAGCTGGAAGGGTCTTTAGGGACATTCAAGTCCAATCCTCTTATTTCACAGACCCAGAAAAATTTTATGTGACTCTCCTAGGGTCAATCACACTTACTGGTCTGGGTCTGATACATGATTTGAACTCAAGTCTTCCTGACTCTGAGCCTATGTGGAAAAGGTAGACTGAATTAGGGGGAAACTTCTCCCCAGGGAAAAAAAATAACCTTAGAGGTCAAAGAAACAGAGCTACAGTGTTCTTATAAATAGAGAATAAATATTTATAGCCACTGTCTTTGTAGTGGCAAAGAACTGGAAAGAGTAGGGATGCCCACCAATGGGAGAATGGCTGACCAAGTGATATATGATTGTGATGGAGCACCACTGTGCTATAAGAAATGATGAGCACGTTGATCTTAGAAAAACATGGATAG
Source organism: Notamacropus eugenii (assembly GCF_028372415.1). Taxonomy (NCBI): domain Eukaryota; kingdom Metazoa; phylum Chordata; class Mammalia; order Diprotodontia; family Macropodidae; genus Notamacropus; species Notamacropus eugenii. Next base: position 494,856,343 of record NC_092873.1, read on the forward strand.
ATTTGCACGAAATAATGAAGAGTGAAATAAGCACAACCTAGATACAGTGACAGCAATATTATTTTAAGGATAACTTTGAACAAATAAATAATTTTGACTGTTAAAATACTCAAATTAACTACAAAAGATATATAAAGGAAGACCCTATCTGCATCCAGAGAAAGATTTGATAAATAGAAGACAAATTTGCATCTAATGATAGCCATCTCTGGGATGGTAGGAAGGGAAGAAAACAGGTAAAAAAAAAAGAAATTTACATGATAACTTTATTAAATATTGAAAAAGAATAGCAAGTTGTATGTAACAGATTTGCCATTTCATGTGTAATCATCTTTTTTATTATACTGCTATGGAAATACTTGCTTTATCCCATAAATTAAAAATTCAACAAATAAAAATCAAAAAACAGAGACAGACCCTCAGTCTATATTTTATTCAGCAGCATGATAAGCCCACTGACTCTATCTTGAAGGCCTCCACTATTTTAGAGGTTTCCTGCCCTAATCAGGACATTCTGATGAGATAAACCATAGAGGAAAATATCCCCACTAGAACAAACCTGATCTTTGCACTTCCAGAGACCCTAGGTCTTCCTTAAATCACTTGACATCCTTTCCCTCTTACTCAACCTCCAAAATAAGGAAAGTGGCTGAGCAGCCTCACCTGAGAGACTCCTTTTTAACCTGGCATCTTAAGGCTACCTAAAACTCTGTACACGTGTAGCTCTCTTTGTTCTGTAGATCTTGCCATCTCCTGACAACTACCTATCAGCTGATACTAACTAAATTTTTTCTCTTTTACACTTGCCTCTTGATTGATTGACTTCCAGTCAAAGAGAAGTGGAAGAAATACTCTCCTCGGGGATCTCAGGACCTCTGACAGAAGAATTCCCCAGCGCCTAGCACACTATCCACTACCCCACTTAGCTGCTTCTCAGGTAGTGAAACTTGCAGGTCTTGGACCTGAAACCTAGGAATTAGTAACACCACACCCTAATCCAGTGGTTCTCAAAGTATTTTCTGAAGACTTTTAATGGTCAGTGAGACCCTTTCAGGGGGTCCACAAAGTCAAAACTACTTTCACAATAATACTAAGAAATTTTGATTTCTAATATGTAAATAGCAATAAACAAAAACTCTTTGGGGAAGTCCTCCTCAATTTTTGAGAGTTTAAAGTGATCCTGAAACCAAAAGGTTTGAGAACCACTGTTCTAACCAAATGAGTTAATTGGAATTTCATATTCCAGGTCTCAACCAAGCACCAGAGGTGCACTCACATGCAGTATAGTCACTACCCTAACAGAGCTCATATTCTATTGAGGGAAACAATACACAGGACATTAAAAGTGATCTCAAGGAGGAAGGTCTCCTTTAGAAGGTGGAATTTGAGCTGAGTCTTTAGGGAAGTCAGGGAAATGAAGAGCTTAAGAGGGAGAGAGACAGAGAGAGACAGAGGGAGAGAGACAGAGACACACAGAGAGAGACAGAGGCAGAGAGAGAGACCAAGAGCAAGCATTATTCCAGGCATGGATGGAGGGGCCCATCAGTACAAAAACAGAAATGAGAGATGGAGTTTCATGGGTAATGGGAAGTAATATACCATGTAACTGAGTCAGAGTGTATGGAAAGGAGTCAAATTCCGAGACTGTTAAAATTGAGGGGGGCTGGATGGAGGGCAGTAAAGTGTGAAAGGACTAATGTAGTAGGTTGATTGTAACTAGCCCATGAACCCAGAGCTCAAATGTGTCTAGTGTGTTCTGGTGATGAAACCTCTGTGCATTTAAGCTTCTGCAGATATTATTTCCAGTCTGTTTATTGTGAAGAAGAGGAACATTTTGAATGACTTCTGAGCCAGAAATCCCAATGCATTCCAAAGGCACCAATCAGAGGAGCTGCTGTGGGAATGGGGAGGTCAACTTGAAGTCTGGGGTCGTGGTTCTACTGCTGGGTTTCTGCTGTCAGCCGCCTAACTCCCCAGTTAATTTTACATGAAGCCAGTAAGTACACTGCCTGGCTATGTCTTCTGTCTCTGTTGCGTCTTCTCTGTCTTACATAAAGGAATATTAGAGATAGAAAGGACTGGGCTGTGCCTTTGTGAATTTGGAAGGTCAAGAGGGTGAGTTCCCAGAGACTGAAGAGCCAAGGTCCAAGCTGAAGTTTGTGGTCCACCAGTGCATCCCCAAGTAATAACCTGATGGACGCACCCTAAAAATGGATAGAAGGCAGCCAAGAAGGAGCAATGGAGATTTATTCATCAGCTGTGTCAAACTTAGAAGTGAACTTAGAAGTGAAAGGGGCTATTTCGTCATAGCAACTGCTTAAGATGGGAAGCAACTCTTCTTAGGGACTGGGGTGACAACTGGAAGAGGGAGATGCCCTGGGGTAAGGGGAAAATACTTTGTAGTTTCTGTTCTTGCTATAGCTTTGGATTATATATCCCTTTGTAAAAGCCAATTGATGTTAACTGGTTCAGTGATACTAGAACCTTGGCAATCTATATTGGGGATATCCCCCAGCCCCTCAAGGATACTCCTAGAACCCGAAGGAGTAAAAGTTGCTTTGTTCTGAGGGACCTCATTCATCAAGCAGAATGGTCTTGAGATAAGGGTGCTCAGATCTTCATAAAGGCTACACTGGAAAAGTAGGAAGGGGTCAGGTCATGAAAAAATTTTAAATACCAAACAGAGGACTTTATATTTAATCCTGCAGGTAATAGAGAACCACTGCAATCTGATGAGTGGGGGACATAGTTGGACCCAGACTTTAGAAAAATTTGATTGAGAGCTAATTGGAAGATAAATTGGAATGGAGAGATACATAAGGAAGGACCAATCAGAGACCAACCAGAAGACTATAGCTGTGGTTCAGGCAAGTGGAGATATGAACCTCAGCTAGCGTGAAGGTTGTATGAATGAAAAGTTATTGTAAACATGGAAATTATCTGATGTGGCAACAGATGGTTTATATGGGGTAAATAAGAATAAGAAGTTGAGGATGACAGTAAGCCTTTGTTACTGGAAAAATGATGCCTCTGATGGTGAGAAAGAAATTCTGAAGAAAGGAGGAGAAAAGAAATGGGTTCTGTTTTGGACATAAGTTCCAGATGTATGAAAAGAATTTGGTAATTTGGGACTGGGGCTCAGGAAAGAAATTATAACATACATACATACATACATACATACATACATACATACATACATACATATATATATGTAGTTCAGTTTCCCAGCATCCATAGCCATAACAATCTCCTCTTCCCAGCTACTAGATATGAATTCCCACAGTTATGGTTCAAAACATCTCCACTATGCTTGTGCAGCACTATATAATGATAAATAATATAAGCATCCACTGTGAGTGCAAATTAGATACAGGGATGAGGTGGTATAAACTTGTGAGGCTATTGCTGGCAATATGCCTTCTTCATCTGATACCCTATAAAGCAAGTGGTCACTAGTCAGTGAATGGGGAATCACAACTTCAAGTGGTCCACATTGACGCTTGGACAGGGGAACCCTTCGGGTTGAATGCACAAATATATATATATATATATATATGTATATATATATGTTGGGAATTTTCTGCATAGAGATGATGTTTGACCTCATTGGAGCAGTTGTGATCACCAATTTGAGATAATATAGAGGAAAAAGAGAAGAGGGCTCAGAATAAAGGAGATTCATGGTTGGAGGACATGGAGTGGATGAAGACTCAGCAAAGAAGACCAAGAAATGGCCCTAGGTAAGAGGGGAGACAGAAGAGGGTGGTGTCCCACAAACCTAGAAAGGAGGGAACATCCAGGAGGAGAAGGTAACTGACAGTGTCAAATAGTGTAGAGAAGTCAGAAAAAGATGAGAATGTGAGAAGGCTACGTGATTTGGCAATTAAGAGATAATTGGAGACGGTAGTATCAGTTGGATGATGAAATTATAAGCCAGAATGATGAGTTTGGAAGAGAGTGAGAGAAGAGGATGTGGAGGCACTTAGTGTAGAGAGCTTTCTCAAAGGGTTGAGCTGAGGCAGGAAGGGGAGAAACAAGATGATGACTGTTATCACAAAGGTGCATGTTAAGGGTTTGGTTTAGGCAAGGAAAAAGACCAAGGTCCTTCTTCCAGGACCAGAGTGGAATGGAAGACAGCAGAAAAAGATGTCTGAATGATACTGTGAGACAGATAAACACAGCACACAGGATGGTTGCTAGCACATGTTCACTCTTGATTTGGTCAGACAGGAAAGACACGAAGAAGGGGTTAATAATCTTACTTTATTCTAGTCTAGTTTTCTCAGAAAATATTGCTGATAATGAGAGCACAGACTCTTACAGCATTCCATAATCACTCTTTTTGAAGGGTATGGTGGAGGGGGGCAACTACCCCTCCTTCTCAATGGGGTCAATCAACTTGTGCATCCCTTAAATCCCCTCAAGCCTCAATGGGGACCACTTAAGGCAAACACAGATTCCCCCAAGTCTTGATGGGGGCCGATCAAGGCACATATAGCATTCTAGTTTGTGCACTCAACCCTAAGGTTCCCTCCCCAAGCTTCAATGGGGGCCAGTTGAGGCACACATAGCATTTATGCATTCAACCTTCAGGGTTCCCCCATTCATTGACCAGTGACCACTTGCTTTATAGGATATCAGACAAAGAAGGCATATTGCCAGCAATAGCCTCACAAGTTTATATCACTTCATCCTTGTATCTCATTGTGCAGCCGCCGTGGGTGTTTCTATTATTTATCACTATAAAATGCTGCACAAGCATGGCAGAGATGTTTTGAACCATAACTGTGGGAACTCATATCTAGCAGCTGAGAATAGGAGATGTTATGGCTATGGATGCTGGGAAATTGAACTCTAAGAAATAATAACAGAAATTCACTTTACACATACTAAATTCCACATTAAATCACTAAAATTCGCCTTACATACAGACACAAAATGAGGAAGATAGGGAAAGAGAGAGCTGTCAGTGAATGACTTCAATTTTTCCCAGTGAAATATTCTAGGTGAACAGCTGAGAGTGGGGATGGGAGTGCCATTGTGCCCTTGAGGAGAGAGAAGGCTTAGAACAGCTGCTGGAAGACTGAGACAGTCAATCAATCAATAAGAATTTATTATGCTTGCTATATGCCTATACTGCTAATCTCCGGAAATACAAATATAAGCAAAAAGAAAGACAGACCCTGCCATTCAAGAATTTATATTCTAATGGAGTGTAGGGGAGGGAAACAAAGAATAAAAGAAAGCTGAGAAGTGGGTGGGGAGAGAAGGGACAATGGTCAAGAAAGAAAACTGGAGAGATTGGAGTGAAGTGGAAGAGGCATAGAGGAATGAATATGGATGGCTAGCCCTGGCATTTCCTTAAAGTGGAGATTGCTGGAAGAATTAATCAATCAAAGGATATGGTCACAGGTGCAGATAAATCTACTCTGTGAGAAGGTTGCTGTAGAATGGTAGAAAAAGTGATCCAGAGTCAGGAGCAGGGCAGGGGAGCAGTGTCTTCATCCAAGCTGTCCAAAAAAATGAAGTGCATAGAACCTTGACAACCATATTAAAAAAGATTGCAATCTAGTAAATTATGGATAAAAATTATTGATTACCTTTATTTCAGTACGAGCAATGACTGACCCAGCCTGAGCTCTATTCTAGCTCTAACAGTTTGAGAATTTAGAAATGTAATGAGTAAAACTAGCTAGTCTTGATTACCAGATAATAAAATAGCCAATAAGGCAAAAGCAGAGGGTTCCCACTGGAAAATAGTTGGGATATTAAGTTTGAAATCCAAGTTTAGGGTAGGTAGTTAAGAGCCTTGATTTCCAGATTAAGAAGTATGGATTTTAGAATATGGTGGAGCAAAAAGCAGGGACTTGGTAGAGTTCTCCCCCCAAATCCAGTCAGATACCTGTAAAACACGACTCTAAACAAATTCTGGAGCTGCAGAATCCAAAGATGATGGAGGGAAGTAAATCTCTAGCCCAAAACAGCCTGGAAGGTCAACAGGAAGCATCTATCATGCCTGGCTGGGAGTAGAGCACAGTCCAGCCTGCATCATACCAGCACAGGCAGGATCTGAACAGGCCTGGGGGGTGGGGGGAAGGACTGAAGCACTGGCACCTGTGGTGGTTTCCAGATATCTCAACACCAAAATGCTGAGAACAAATTGGGAAGTCGGTGTAAAAAACCTGTTTGACTTGAGTGAGAGAGCAGAGTGGTCTGGCCCCAGCCTCAGGGCAGCAGAGAAGTTGGATGAGCCCACGGCAGCCACAGCAAGGCCAGCAGCAGCAGCTGTTTCTGGAGCTCTAGGCCCACACATTGAGGAGGCATCAAGCAACTGACAATATACACACACCCCTTACTGGAAGTAGAGAACTACCTTGACAAAGAGCTCAAAAGTCAAGTAATTGGTTGGGGAAATGAACAATAAGAGGAAAAACAATCACAGTATAGAATCTTACTTTGGTGACAAGGAAGATCAAAACATACAACGAGAAGGAGACAACAAAGTCAAAGTTACTACCTCCAAAGCCTCCAAGAAAAATATGAATTGGTCTCAGGTCATGGAAGAGCTCAAAAAGGATTTTGAAAATCAAGTGAGAGAAATAGAGGAAAAAATGGGAAGATAAATGAGAGTAATGCAAGAAAATCATGAAAAATGAATCAACTGCTTGCTAAAGGGGACCCAAAAATGCTAAAGAAAATAACACCTTAAAAATGGACTAACACAAATGGCAAAAGAGATCCAAAAAGACAATGAGGAGAAGAATGCCTTAAAAAGCAGAATTGGCCAAATGGAAAAGGAGGTCCAAAAGCTACCTGAAGAAAAGGATTCTTTAAAGATTAGAATGGAGCAGATGGAAGCTTATGACTATGAAAAACCAAGAAATTATAAACCAAAAGAATGAAAAAATAGAAGACAGTATGAAATATCTCACTGGAAAAACAGCTGACCTGGAAAATAGATCCAGGAGAGACAATTTAAAAATTATTAGACTACCTGAAAGCCATGATAAAAAGGAGCCTAGACATCGTCTTTCAGGAAATAATCAAGGAAAACTACCCCAATGTCTGGGACCAGAGGGTAAAACAAATATTGAAAGAATCCACCAATTGCCTCCTGACAGAGATCTCAGAAGAAAACTCCTAGGAATATAGTCAAATTCCAGAGTTCCCAGGCTAAGGAGAAAATATTGCAAGCAGCCAGAAAGAAGCAATTTGAGTATTATAGAAACACAATCAGGATAATACAAGATCTAGTAGCTTCTACATTAAGGGATCAGAGGGTTTGAAATATGATATTTCAGAGGTCAAAGGAGCTAGGATTAAAACCAAGAATCACCTACCCAGCAAAATTGAGTATAATAATTCAGGGGGGAAAATGATTTTTCCATGGAATAGAGGACTTTCAAGCATTCTTGATGAAAAGATCAGAGCAAAATAGAAAATTTGACTTTCAAATATGAGAATCAAGAGAAGCATAAAAAGATAAACAGGAAAGAGAAATCATAAGGGACTTACTAAAGTTGAACTGTTTACATTCCTACATGGAAAGATAATATTTGTAACTCTTGGGACTTTTCTCATTATTAGGGTAGTTGGAAGGGGGATAAATTATCTTTCACACAAAAGAGGTATGAGAAAACTTTTTCAATGGAAGGGAAGAGGGGGGAGGTAAGAGGGAAAGAGTCAATCTCACTCATTGCATTTGGCTTAAGGAAGGAATAACATGCACACTCAATTTGGTATGAAAATCTATCTTCGACTACAGAAAAATAGGAGGGAAGTGGATAAGCAGGGGGGTAGAGGTTGATAGAAGGGAGGAGGGGGTAATTAGAAGTAAACACTTTTGAGGAAGGACAGGGTCAAAAGAGAATAGAATAAATAGGGAGCAGAAGATGGAGGGAAATATAGTTAGATTTTCACAACATGACTGGTATGGAAGTGATTTGCATAACTACACATGTATAACCTGTTTTGAATTGCTTGCCTTCTCAATGGAGGTGGATGGAGAGGGACAGAAGTTGGAACTCATAGTTTTAAAAATGAATGTTAAAAATTGTTTTTACATGCAACTGGGAAGTAAGACATTCAGGCAATGGGGTACAAAAATCTATCTTGCCCTATAAGAAAATAGAGGGGAAGGGAATAAGAGAAGGGAGGGATGTGATAGAAGGGAGGGCAGATTGGGGGAAGGGGTAATCAGAATGCATGCTGTTTTGGGGTGGGCAGAGGGGAGAAATGGGGAGAAAATTTGGAACTCAAAATCTTGTGGAACTGAATGTTGAAAACTATGAAAAAATAAATTAATTAATTAAAAAAGAAGTTTAGATTTTATTGAGCTAATGAGGAATCATTGGATGTTTTGAGCAGGAGAGATTCAACATAGCATGTGCAAGATGCTGGTTGCTTGCCCAATCTTCATTCACAAATGTACCTATGCAGTGAATACATTAAATACATAGCTTCACACTATTTGAGTAGTTTCATGTACTCAAGTACATAAAAACATAAAGAATCAAAGTTGCTTCTTCCCCTCATTATAACCCAGTCTCTATTTACCCCATTTGTCACTTAAGGATAAGTTTGTGTAGTGTTTTATAATTTTGTGTAGTGTTTTATAATTTTAAGAGCACTTTCACAGAAAGTATCTCATGTGATCTTTACAAATAACCAGTTAAAAAAAAAGGGGCAGGCATTATTGTTTTCATTTTAGAGCATTATGGGATAATAGAGTTAGAGCTGGAAGGGACTTGAAAGGTCATCTTGTCCCTTTTGCAACTGACAAAATTGGGCAGCAGGAGGTTAAGGGACTTGCCCAAGATTACATTGTAAGTAGAGGAACTGAAATGAACACAAAGATAAGTATTCTGACTCTTAGGTCAGTCTGCTTTCCCTGACAGCTGGCAGCTTTGAAATGATCTACTGTAACATGTTATTGTACACTCCCTCCTCTCTAGGTTTTGAGGACTTTGCTCTCTCCTGGTTCTCTTCCGATTTGTTTGACTGTTCCTTCTCCATCTCTTCTACTAAATCCTTTTCTAGGTCATGTCTTTAGGTATTTCCAAGGATCTGCCTGGTCTTATTTTCTTCTCTCTCTAATATTGTCTCATTTGTTAATCTCATCAACTCCCATGAAACCAGTTATCATGTCTAAGCATTTGACTCTCAGATCTCTTTTTTAATCCTAATCATCTCTTTTCCTACCTCCGTTTCATAGACAATCAAACTTTATCTCTCTGTCTCTGTCCCTCTCTGTCTCTTCTTTCCTCTCTGTCTTTCCTCTTTTTTTCTTTCTCTCCCAATATACATACCTATATGTGTCTGTGTATATTATACATCTATATAATTTATATTTGTGTCTATGTGTATTGCATATGTAATGTATATATTCACACATTTGCATATACATATGTATATTTGTATAACATCATCATAAGTCACATGATGTATATATATATATGTATCTCATCATCATCTTCAATCTCAAACAATGAGGGAACTGGGGGTTGGAGGGTTTAAGGGATGTTCATTCATCACATGGCTACCAAGAAGCTACCAGAAGTGGGCTGTCAACCCAGGTCTTTCTGATCTTAAGTCCAGCATGCATAGAAAAAAGCTCATGAATGAATAAGATCACAGAAAATAAAATATTTAATTTTGCTTATGTAAAATTAAAAAGGTTTTGCACAAACAAATCCAATAAATGTAAGGTTAAAAGGGAAACTGAAGAGTTATTTCAACATGTTTCTCTGATAAAGATCTAATTTCTGAGATATATAAGGAACTGATTCAAATTTATAAGAGTAGGAGTCATTTTCCAAGGGTCCCACATGTACAAAAATATTTATAGCAGCACTCTTTGTGGTGGCCAAAACCTGGAAATCAAGGGGATGCCCATCAATTGGGGAATGGCTGAATAAACTATGGTATATGAATGTAATGGAATACTATTGTGCCATAAGAAATGATGAACAGAAAGACTTCAGAGAGACCTGGAAAGACTTACATGAACTGATGCTGAGCGAAAGGAGCAGAACCAGGAGAACTTTGTGCACAGCCATGACCACAGTGTGAAAGAGTTTTTTCTGGTAGACTTGGAACTTCATTGCAATGCAAGGACTTAAAAAAAATTCCAGTGGGCTTCTAAGGCAAAATGCCTTCCACATCTAGAGAAAGAACTATGGAATTCAATCACAGATTGTAGCAGATCATTTATGTGTGTGTGTGTGTGTGTGTGTGTGTGTGTGTATTGTGTTTTGGTTTGTAAGATGATTTCTCCCACTCAATTTAATTCTTCAAAACAGCATGACTATAGTGAAAATGTATTTAATAGGAATGTATGTGTAGAACTTATCGAAAATTGTATGCCGTCCTGGAGAGAGAGGGGGGAGGGAGGGGAAAATAATAATCTAAGTTATATGGTAGTTATTGTAGAATGCTGAAAGTAAATAAAATTAATTAATAATAAAAAAGAGTAATTTTCCAATTGATAAATGGTCTAAGAATATGAACATGCAGCCCTTGAGAAACCCAGGCTGTCTACAGCCATATGAAAAAGTATTCCAAATAATTACTAATTAAAGAAATGCAAATTAAAGTAATTTGGGGGTGCCACCTCATACCCATTAGATCAGCAAAGATGACAAAAAGGAAAAATATCAGATACTAGGGAAGTTGTGGGACACTGATGTACTGTTGGTGAACTTGTAAATGAGTACCACTATCATGGAAAGTTTTGGAATTATACACAAAAAGCTACTAATCAGTACATGCCCTTTGACCTAGCTATATAACTGCTAGACTTGTATCTCAAAGAGATTAAAGAAAAAGTCCTACAAAGTGTCTATAACCGTTCTGTTTGTGGTGGCAAAAAACTAGAAACTAAAGAGATATCCATCAACTAGGAATGGCTTAATAAATGCAGAATGAATGTGATAGAGTCCTATCGTGTTGTGTGTGTGTGTGTGTGTTCATCCTTTGTTGCCAAAGAAGACCATGCCATCAGAGAAATGATGACATGACTTGCACTTGACTTTGTTTTTTTTTTTTTTGAGTGAGGGAGGGCTGTGCAGCTCACCAACCTTACTTCTCCTCCAGAGCCATCTGAATCCAGTGACCAGATATTCATCAGGATCACTGGAGATGACCCAGGATGAGGCAACTCGCCTTAAGTGACTTGCCCAAGGTCACACAGCTAGTGAGTGTCAAGTGTCTGAGGTGAGATTTGAACTCAGGTCCTCCTGACTCCTGCACTGGTGCTTTATCCACTGCACCACCTAGCTGCCCCTATTGTGTTGTATGACCTGAGGGGACAGATGATTTCAAAGTATCATGCAAAGGCTTGAATGAACTGATGCAGAGTGAAGCAGGCAGAACTAAAATAACTATATTTGTTTATGTACATATATGCATATGCTTTAAAAGTTAATATAACCTTTAAATATGCCCTTATTTTCTTGGGATTTTCTGAAACTTATGTATCTGGCCAACAATTCTTATCCCATAATTTGGAATTACCATGATTTAAAATGGTCATACAATCTTGGTTCAAATCTCACTTCCAACATTTACTACATGTGGCCTCGGGCAAGTCATCTGGCCTTAGTGGGCTTGTGTTTCATCTGTAATATGAGAGGGCTGCACTAGATAGTCTCCAATGTCTTTGCTTTCATTGAATCCTTTGGGAATCCAGTCTATAAATCAATCAATTAATTAGAAGCATTTATTAGAAACTCACTCTGTTGTAGGCACTGTGCCAACCACTGGGAAAAGCAAGAAAAAGAAACAAAGAATCCCTGTTTTCAAGGTTCTTACCTTTTAAAGGGCAAGACAACATATATAATTCAGAACACATAAAAATGTTTTTAAAGTAGATGGAAGGCAACCTTAGACAGCCACTAGTCACTCAGTGAAGCGGTCTTTTGTATCATGTGAACTAATTTCTGAAATTGCCAGTAATAGTTCCAGGAGAATATCACTCCTGGATTGAATCAGCAATGAAGATAGAGCCGTTGCAAGCCATCACTTTAAGTGGTTTCACTTTAAATTACTCATGGCTACATGTGTGATTTAACATTCTCCTTCAAGTCAAGTCTTCTTCTTCCAGTCCAATAGCACATGTAGAGTCCAACATTTGTTTGGTTATTCCAAAATTTAGAGGCAGCCTTTCATGGTGAATGGAGGGCCAGCCTTAGTATCCTTCCTTTGAAGCAGCAAGGTGACCACAGTGGCTAAAGAACTCGCCTGGAGGCAGAAAGACCTGAATTCAAATCTGGCATCATACACTCCCTAGCTACATGATCTGAGTAAATTATTTAACTTCTATTTGCTCCAAATTCCTCCCCTGTAAAATGAGAATAATAAGATCACCTGTCTCCTGGGGGTGTGAAGATCCAATGAGATAATATTTATAAAGCACTAAGCACAGGACCTGAGACATGGAGGTTCTTAATAAAGCTTGTTTAGTCACCTACTGGCTTTTTGACTTTCATTTTCATTGTTCAACTGTCTGACTCTTTGTGACCCCATCTGGGTTTTTCTTGGCAAAGCTACCAGAATGGTTTACCATTTCCTTCTCCAGCTCATTTGACTGTTGAGGAAACTGAGGCAAATACGATTAAGTGACTTGCCTAGGATTACACAGCTAGTAAGTGTCAAAGGCTGGATTTGAACTCAAGTCTTTCTGACTCCACACCTGGAACTTTATCCATGGGGCCACTGAGCTGCCTGCTTTGATTTTGAACCATTCACTCAAGTTCCCAGTGACCCAATCAATTCTGAGACTATTTGGGAGAACAACTGTCAGTCTGCAAGGGTAGAGAAGAGCGACCAGGGGCATTCCTTAGGGGAAAAAATTGGGATCAATAATTAATAATAAATCCAGAATTAATTGTGTTTTGGAAGGCAGGGGGAGGAAGACATATTTCATACACCTGTCGGTTGCTAACATCTAAACACAAGGAGAAAGAGGAACATCTTTCTGCAGTTGAACATTCTCAAAATGTTTATTTCAGAACTGCAACATGGCCCTCAGCTGTCCCATATCCCATATTTTCAATAAAGGAATGGCAGTTTGGTAATAACCAGGTTTTTATTGCGTGTTTGCTCTCTAGCTCCTTCTTGGGGATTTTTAAAAAGCAAAGCACGTTATTATTTTTATTTAAATATCACAAGGTGCTCCTTGAACATACAATTATAAATGTAGTTGAACATTTTCACATTGGGAAGAAACAACGAATTCCATTCAATAAACATTTATTCAGTATTATATGCTAGGCTGTGTATTAACCACTAGGGATACAAAGACATACACAAAATGGTCCCTACCCTCAGGGAGCTTACTTTATACTGAAGCATAAGGTAGAAGACATGGCTGGTCGTGTCTTCCTTACTCACCATGCTGCACTCCAGACTCTTTTTCAATGTTCCTTCCCCCTTTCAACTTACTTCTATGCATTGTATTGTTTTATTACAATGTAAACTCCTTGGGATTTCCTTGAAGTTGTATTACTTGTACTTAGCCCAGTTTCTGACGCATGGTAAGCACTTAAACAAATGCTTATTAACTGCCTGACTAGGGGCAATTAGGTGGCACAGTGAATAGGGCCTGGAGTCAGGAAGACTCCTCTTTTTAGGTTCAAATCTGACCTCAGATACTTACTAGCTATGTGAGCCTGGGCAAGTCATTTAACTTGTCTGACTCAACTTCCTCATCTGTCAAATGAGCTGGAGAAAGAAATGGCAAATCACTCCAGTGTCTTTACCAAGAAAACCCCAAATGGGATCATGAAGAGTTGGACATGACTGAAAAATGATTGAACTGAATTGCTTGACTGGCTGGTACCCATATGAGAGATAAATGGAAGTTTGAAAATTGCCTCATTGTTCCCTGGGGAGATCCGGTATGTTCTTGGCTCCCCCTGTGCCTTTCTTTGTCCATTGAATTTAGAGTAGGAGAACCCAGAAGTTGACTTAATCACCACATTTTATCTTTGATATTCTCTTAACGATGATGGCTGCATACTCCATTTCCCCCCTCCACCCAACTGTCTCCTTTCTACTCTGCATCAGATCTCTTTTTGCCTCATTTTTCCTCTTACTCATCATGGCTGTTTTTCTTCCTACTCCTTTCTGCTAAATTTCTCCAGCTTGGAAATTCCATATTTTCTTGAAAGAGAATAAGTTATGTTAATCTATCTGACTCCAAGGCCAGCTTTCTATCCACTACAACAAGCTGCTTCTATCTTTATAGCTGCTTGTGAAGCAAATCTCTGATTAGAACATTGCCTTGCTCAGAATCTATCAGTGGGTCGCCATTTCCAACTGAATAAAGTCCAAACCCCTTAAACTGCTATTCAAAGCCCTTCATAATCTGGTTCCAACCTATTCCTGGTTTGAATTTGCTCTTTCCCCACACTTCTTTATGTGCTCCACAATGAAGGAGGAGCAGAAAGACAGAGAGCTAAAGGAGGAAAAAAAGGAGGAAGACAGGGAAGAAGAAAACAAAAAAGAGGAGAGAGAAGATGATGATGAAGAAGGAGGAGAGACAAGAGAAGGAGAAAAAAGCATTTATATAGGGTTTTAAGGTTTGCAAAATGCTTTTTATTTGTTATCTCATTTTGGTTGGGTTATCTGCAGATAAACAAATTAAAAAATATATTTCTCAAAATATCTCACACTTTGCGTCATTTGTGCATTACTCACAGTATTGCCTGTATCTGCATATATCTTTTCCTCGCACCTGTGCCAGCTGCAATTCTCCTCCTCCTTCAAGGCCCAGGTCCACTTTTTCCTTACAGTTCTCCCAGATAAAAGTTACCTCTTTCTCCTGTAATCTCCCATAACATTTTGTCTTTAATCTTATACATTTTTATTTATTGCTTTATACTATATCTCTTTCTTTTTTCATGGTTGAATTCTCTTCTTAATACTAGTTGATTGAGGAAATAGAAATATAAATATATTTGGATTTCATAAGACATTCGAGTTTCTCACTTTATGGGCAATATAAAGACCTATGGGTGACATGATAAGACATACTGGTGAGTTGATTGACTGCCCGAACTCTATTGGAGTGCTATCAGACTCTGTACTTGGTCCTGTTTTGTTTAATATTATCAAATATATGAATGACTGTGTATATGCCAATTTGATCCAACTGGAAGTTGACACAAAGCTGAGGGGGACAGCTAATATGCTGGATGACAGAATCAGGATCAAAAATATTCTGACAACCTGGAATGACGGGCTGAATCTAATAAAGTAAAATGTAATTATGAGAAGTGTCAAGTCCTGTATACAGGTTCCAAAAAATCAGATGCATGCTTGTAGGGTAAGGGTTGTGTCAGTAAGATGGCATACTGGATAGATTGTGGGGCCCAGAGTCAGGAGACCTGAGTTCAAATCTGACCTCTGACACTTACTAGGGGTGTGATCCTGGGCAAATCATTTAACTGTTTGCCTCAGTTTCCTCATCTGTAAACTGAACTAGAGAAAGAAATGGCAAATTACTCCTGTATCTTTGCCAAGAGATCTCCAAAAGGGGTCACAAAGAGTTAGACATGGCTAGAAATGACTAAGCAATTTATGTGAAAAATATTTGAGGGTTTTAGTGGTCCAAAAGATTGATAGGAGCTAACAGAAAATATGGAAGCCAAAGAAACAAGTGTAATCTTAGTTTGAAGGATATTTAGAAGCATCATGTCCAGAATAAGAGAAATGATAGTCCCACTGTACTCAGAACCTTGATTACAGTCTCTTATTTAGAGCTAGACTTCAAAGGCCATCAGGTTAAAATCCTGATTTGTAAAATGAGGAAACTAAGGAACATTTTAAGGATGTTAATTCCTCCAAAGTCACACAGGTAGTATCAGGGGATGGATTTAAATTCAAGTCTAGGGCTCCTTCCTTTGTATAGCTTAGAACTCATCTAGAAACTTATGTCCTATTATGGACACCATAGTTTAAGAATGCCATTGATTAGCTAAAGCAGATCTGGAGCAGGGTGAACAAGATGGTGAGAAGAATTTAAGTTATGCCATACGAGGAACAGCTGAGGGAACTGGAGATGATACCATTTAACCTTGAAAAAAAGATTTAGTGGGTATGATAGCTGTATTCAACTATTCATAAGCTTTTCATATGAGAAAAGATTTTTTCCCTTGGTCTCAGAGGAACGATGAATAAAAGAAAATGGGAAGCAGATTTTGGTTCAACATTGTGAAAAACTTCCCAAAATAAGATTTATTTGAAAATAAAATGGGTTACCTTTGGAATTCAGGAATTAGTGGGACACTAGTCTCTTGTCACTGGAGATTGTCCATCAAAGACTAGATGAGCCTTTAAGAGAGATACCACAAGAGGGATACTTCAGGGAGTGCTGATCGAGTTGACTTCTAGTATCCTTCTATTTCTAAGATTAGAATATTCTATTTAATAGAGTTAGGCAGTCACACGTTAGTCCCCATCCCCAACAACCCACTTTGCCTCTCATTTTACAAACTAATGCAATCTTGCTTGAGTGTCATCCAGAATTGTAGAAATTGGTATCAAAAAACATACCAAGAAAATATTCACCAAAGAAATGGTGGTACATCCATATGGCATTAGAGATAAGGATGCAGTTTAAATGCAAATCAAGAAAGCCATGTTGAAATCATCCATCATTTTAGAGTTGAGAAATGATTCCCATTCCTATTTCCATAAGTAAGAGAAAGATATTTCCATTTTTATGTGAAAGCTGGGGAAAAATGGTATAGCTCAGGTGAAGCTCAGATTAGCTAAAAAGGCTCTAAAGAAATTTCTATAAAGAGTTATTTAAATATAGCAATCACAAAAATACAAAAAATGTCACATGGGATATCTCTAATTTGCCGGATCAGACCTTGTTTTTATAATTATAGAATCACAGATTCGAAGTTCAAAGGGACCTTAAAGGTCTAACCCCTATCTGAAGTGTGAAAGTCTCTTATGACATTGCCAAGTCATCATCTAACCTTGGTTTGAATCTACCTAGTAATGGGGAACTCATTACCTACCAAAGCAGGTCCATTGCACTTTTATATAGCTTTAATCTTTGGTAAGAGCTTCCCTATATTGAATCACCCTCTGTCTTCCTGACTGTGCGTGCACTTTGTTCTTAACTCTTCCCTCTGGATCCAGACAGAACAGATTTACTCTTTCTTTCACATTATAACCCTTAAAGTAATTAGAAAATAAAGTCTTCTCTTTTCCAGATTAAAGATCCATAGTTTAGTCAGTCAGAAAGGATTCATTAATTGCTTATTCTGTGCCATGCACGGGGCTAAGTTCTGGGAATATAGTGAAAGGCAAAATTGTCCCTGCCCTCAAGGAGATCGAATTCTACTGAGAGGGGAGACATCAGGCAAACAACTACCTACATATAAGATACATACGATGTACAGAGGGAAGGTATTTGAGTGTGGAGAGGCAGTCCGAGGGAGAGGGGGATAGCAGTACTGGGGGAGAGGAAATGCAAGAAGGCTGATTGAAGAAGATGGAATTTGAATTGAGTCTTGAAGGAAGCCAGGAAGCCAGGATGTAGAGGTGAGGAGGGAGAGCATTCTAGGCATGAGGGATCTCCAGGGAAAAGGCTTTGAGTTGGGAGATGGAGTGATCTATGCCAGAAAACCAGTGTTGCTGGACAGTATAAAGTCCCTTTGGGTAACTTAGCCATACGCCTTTCGAAACTGATTAAGGCTGGCTGATCCTTCCAAAATACATAGTTTTTCACCAAGCTCATACTTGAAGCCTTTCCAGTTTGGCAAGACACCTGCCCTAGCTCGTGTTAATAGGATCACACATAGGAACATTGATTTAGAGCTGGTTAAAGAGGATAGAGATCATTTGGTGAGGTCCAATCTCCTTGTTTTACAGATAAGGAAATGGAGACCCAAGGAAGCTGACTTGCCCAGGGCCACAGAAGTAATAAGGATTTGAACACCTTAGTTCCAAATCCAGTATTCTCTCCATTGTTCTTAGAGCAGAGACCAGGGTCAATCAGTCAATCAACCAACAAGTGCCTACGAAGAGCCAGGCATTGGGCTAGGCACTCGTGATACTAATACAACAAAGGAAACAATCCTTACTTCCTATAAGCTCACATTCAACTCTGCTACCGTGCAACATTGGAACAGATTTTAATGGTTTCTGAACCCATATTTTCATACAGATTGAGATGACATTTGTTGTTTTGACTGCAGTGTCCTACTATTGATGCAGACTGACCCTGTCATCCATTAAAACTCCAACCCCCAGGTTTTCTCAACCAAACTATTCTTTATTCATATCCTCCATTCTGTACCTCTATTTCCCCACTATTATCTAAACTTGATCATCTATGCCTTTGTTACCACAGTCTTTTAACACAGTTACAGTGATTGGGGTGATAGGGGACTCAGTAACAGTACCATCTTCCAAGTGTGATAAAGACTAATAGTAAGGAAAACATTTAAAAAGAGAGTTTAGCAATGAAAAAAAATAAACACATTGCCTCATAAATCAAATTTCCCTAGAACAATATTCTCCACCCATCATATTTGAAAAGAAAATTCCAAAGATTCTGAAAGAAAAAAAATAAGGTTCAGTTACCTGCCACATCATGTAGACAGGAAATGGAACTTACTCAAAGAAGTAGGTAAATTGTTACCAGTCAGTCAGTCACTCATTCAATAAACATTTATTAAGTGCCTACTATAAGTAGATCATTTGATTTACCCCCTCCTGGATTACTTCCTTATTGTAGTGGAGGAGCTTGTGTAACTCAATGAAACCATGAGCTATGAGGTGTGGGGTTACCCATGGCAGGCAGGTCATAGTGGTGAGTTCTGACAAAAGGTAATCCACTAAAGAAGGAAATGGCAAACCACTCCATTATCTTTGCCAAGAAAACCCCATGGATAGTATTAAAGCATGAACAGACTTTGGGAGATAGTGGAAGACAGAAAGCCCTGATGTGCTATGGTCCGTAAGGTCACAAAGAGTTGGACATGACTAAATGACTGAACAAGAAGAAGAAGCAGTCACTGTGCTAAGTACCAGGGATACAAAAAGAGGCGGAAGCCATTCCCTGCCCTCAAGGAGCTCAGAATTGAATGAAGTTGAATATAACTTTAGTACTTGCCTTTTATTCAAAAATCCATCAGTCACATCAGTTAATTTGAAAGCTTTCCCTTTTGGTTGCTGCAGCTCCCTTCTTGGCATGTGACTATTGTTTCTTTATTTTGACATATTTGAAAAGAACACAGATTTGGAATCAGGGGACCCAGGTTCAGATCCCAGCTTTGTCAGGTACTATGTGACCTCAGGCAATTCACTTAATTTCCCTTGGTCTCAAAGAGTTTCTTTTGTAAAATGGGAATTTTGAATTACATGATTTCTAAAGCCCCTTCCAACTCTAAATCTTATGATATCACATGATGAATTCTTTGACCCTATGATTTTTGCCATTTAGATCAGTTTCTCCTTTTTTCCATTTCCAGAATGGGTAAAAGTTCTAGAAAGGTCTGATTTAGGCTTAGTGTCAGGAAAAGTTTCCAGACAAACAGAACCTGCAAAATGGAATGGGCTGCTTTGGGACATAGGGAGTTTCCCTTCCCTGGAGATCTTCAAGCAAAGGTTAAACATACCATTTGTTTAGGTATCGGTTGTATTAGAGGGCCACATCCTAGTTTCTGGGTTACTAATTCTCTTTCTCCCAAATCTGCCCTTCCCTATATAGTTATTGACCAATGGCAAATTGTAGATCCATTGGAGAGGTAGAGCACAACCAAGTGATAACAGTATCCTTTGTTAAATGTGAGTAGATCAATAAAACATTTCTAATGATCTTGAGAATTTTTTAAATACACTTTTCAAGACCAAAATACTTTATAATAAGCGTGAGTATGAACATGGCCAGGTTGTAAGAAACCCTTCAAAACAAATGTATATTTTGTCTTTTGATTTGTTTTCTTTTTTTTGGTCCATGTTCTAGAGATTATGGACAAGAGTTACAAAGGATAAATGAGAATGGATGGGTCGCGATCTGCATCAGTAGAGGAAATAATCACATTGATGAAATCAGAACCTCCCTAGAGCCCTGAAGTATTAGATTTGAAACTATTCATGGTTTGATAGAGCTCAAAAATAATTTTGCATAGTGCTAACTTAAAACTATATGATAAATATTTTAAACCAGCCAATAATCACTTGAGGTTTCTCTGCCTTTTTTAAGCTCCTGAAGGAAACAAAATGCACCATTAAATTAAACAGGTTAACTGACAATGTTAATGCCATAACGGTTTATTGAGTATTAAATAAAAGCTCAGAATATGGAAATAATAATTACATGAATAATAATGGATCTCATTTACACATTCATTTATTCATTCGTGGTGGGGTGGCGAGCAGGGTTGCTCAGTCACTTTTGCTCTCCCTTAACCTACTACTGACTCATTGCCTACATGGGTTTCCTACTACCAAAATTCTCTCTGTTCTGGGGAGTTGTAGCAAAGTGTCTACATTTCTCTCTTTTTCCTTTTCCTCTCTGAGTCCACAGCCGGAGACAACACTCTGGGAAAACATCTCAGTTTTAAATCTTTCTTTCTTCCTGGGATATTTCTCTTAATCACCTTCCCCCAATTACATTCTCAATTAAGTACAACCAGATCAGCAAATTTTCATGATTAACACCATTTATAAAGACAAAATGGACATTTAAAATGAAGGTAAACTAACTTTTAACTCCTTATGCCCAGAGAAAAAGTTTTAAGATTCCCATAACAGAATATGTGTGTGTGTGTGTGCGTGTGCGTGTGTGGTTATGGCTAGTCTTTCATCAACATAGCATCTATCCTAACATTTCTTGTGCTTAGTCACTCCATACTATCTTGTTCTCAGAGTCCTAACACCTGCTCTTTGTGGTATAAAAGATAATTTAATCTTTCGCAAAGTAGAGTAATCAGAAAGGGAAATCCCATTATGGATCTGGTTCTCACTAACAGGAAGAAATGCATTGCTAGGGTGGAAGCAATGGGAACCTTACAGGGAAGTGGCTGCTGCATCCTAGAGTTATTGAGAAAGGATAAAACTGGGTATAGTCTGGCATGTTACCTAAATTTTGAGAAATAAGATTTCAACAGATTTAGAGGAAAGATAAGGTAGAATCCCATGGACCAAAATGTTTCAGGGAATTCAGACTTGGAGGGATGGAAGACATTCAAGAATGAAATGTTGAAGACACAAAAGGAAATAATCCCAGTGAGGAGGAAAAATGGGATTTGTCTGAAGAGACTGATATGGATGCATAGGGGATTCATCAACCAACTTAGATTTAAAAAAAAGAAATAGAAGATGGAAGCCAAAACAGGTCATAGAAGATGGATATGATTGTGTTATAGTCCTGTAAAATAATGTCAGGAAAGCTAAAGATAAGAACAACAAAAAGAACTTTTTAGTGATATCAGTAAAAAAAAAAAAAAAGGAGGAACAAAGAAGGGATGGGACTTTTGTTTGGGGTGGGCAGGATAATGATCGACAATAGAAGGAGAGCTGCTCAAATCTAATTTTGTTTCTGTTTTCTCTGCAAATGTGAATGACCTTTTTATGCTGGAAAGGACAGGACAAAATTCCTAATGGAGTTGATATCCAAGATAAGTAAGGAGACAGCAAGACATGATTTGGCTTCTCTTGATGAATTCAAGTCACCTGGCTTTGATGATGATATGTCCTCACATCCTGAAATAAGTAACACATGTGACTGTTGGGCTAACATCAACCATTCTTGAAAGTTTATGGAAAACTGATTGGGGACATTATCCCAACTTTCAAGTAAGGAAAGAGAATAGAATCTGCAAACTGTAGCACGATTACAATTCCTGGAAAACTCTAGTTTCCCAGTGATGGTTGGTAAATATCTAGAAAGGGAGGTGGTGATTACAAACAGCTTGATTTCATCAAGAACGAATTGTTTTAGACTAATCCTATTTCCTTTTTTGAACAGAATTATTAAATTAGTAAATGAAGGGGAATGCTGTAGATACAGTTTGGCTTAGCTTTTTAAGCAAAGTATTGTGGGGAATACAGAGAGATATGGATAAGATAATACAATCGGATGGATTCAGATCTGGTTGAATGTTCCAAGTCAAAGAGTGGTTGATGGTTCAGTGTCAATATGGCAGGAGGTCTCCAGTGAAGTCCCACAGGGATTTGTGCTTGACTTTGTACTACTTAACCTTTTCATCAGTGACTTGGATGTAGGCATAGGTGGCATGCTTATGAGATTTTGGGATGACCCAAAGCTAGGAGGGATAGCTAACACACAAGAGTTGCGATCCCAAAGTATTTCGATAGCCTTAAGCATTGGACTGAATCTAACAAGATGAAATTCAATAGAGCTACATGTCAAGTCTTACCCTAGAGTATAAATTCAACACCCTGAACTTAAGATGAGAGAGACCTGTATAGACAGCAGTTGTTCTGAAAGGGATCAAGTTTTAATGCTCTGAAAGTTCAATATGAGTCTACAGTGGGATGTGGCAAGTAAAAAGAATATAATATGGTATAATCTTAGGCTGCATCAGGTAGGACGTAGCTTCCAAGAATAGGGAGTTGATAATCCCACTGTACTCTGCCCTTGCCAGACCTGATCTCCATTGAGTACTGAGTTGAATGCTGGGCATGACAGTTTAAAAAGGATATAAAGAGCATCTAAAAGAAGGCACAGATGCTGAAAGGTCTTGAGACCATTCCTATGAGGATCCAATGAAGCATTCAGGAATGTTTAATCTGACGAAAACAAGACTCGGGGGACAGGATTCAAGCCACTGAAGGGCTGTCATTTGGAAGAGACGTTAGATTTGTTCTGTTTGGTGTCTGGAGCAATGGATGGAAGTTTCAAAGAGGTAAATTTAGGCTCAAGATCAGGAAAAACTTCTCAATAATTTGAGCTGTCCAAAAGTGGAATGGTGGACTTCCCTTCCTTGGATGTCTACAAGCAGAAGCTAGAGAGCTACTCACCCAGGGTGTTCTAGTGGAGATTCCTTAATGGAAGGATTGGACTAGGTGGCCACCAAGATCCCCTTAAGCCTTAAATTCTGTGATTCTTTGGTTGTATCCACTCACACTTCTAGTGTTCTAACTCTACATGTCTTCTTAAAGTTTTTCTTCCCCAAGCTTGATGAGAATTTTATGAATCTTATTGAATGCTGGGCTCTTCCACAATTCAGACTCCTTCCTAGAGTGGTGTCCCACAGCTGATGAGATGAGATTTTTAAGGGACTCTCAATTGAATCAAGGAGAAACTGTTATTCTTCACAAAGGGATAACCAAGTGGTAACACATTTTCACTTGTTTAACATACTAATAACTTATTATCTGTCATTTCTCACTTATTTTCTATGATTATATCAATGGAGGAGGACATTGAATTCCCTCTTACTCATTCCTTCATTTAGTAAGTGTTTATTAATTGCCTACTTTGTGTCCAGCCTTGTGCTTGTGAAGGAAATTTAAAGAATAAAAAACAGTTCTTGTCCTCAAGGAATTTACATTTAACTGGAATAAAACAAGATGTCCATAGATAGATATATACAAAAGATCTACAAATTAATTTTGGAGGGTGTGGGTGATAGGTACTAGCAAGTGAACGGATATCAGGACAGGTCTCATGTAGGAGGTGACCTTTGAAGTAAGTCTTAAAGGAAGCTAGGGATTTGGTGAGGAAGTACTGCATTCTAGGCACTGGGGCATGCACAGGAGAATATGTGTATCATTAGGTATTGTCAAGGTCACAGCTATTGTTAACTTTGTAACAGTGAATCATCATTTCCCAAACCCCTTGGTGCCAGGACCTCAGGCAGTTCACAGTGTAGTCCAATGCACGAGACATTGGCCATGCACAATGCAAGAGAACACATACAAGTGCATCACAAAAGCCACCTGAGAACACTACAACCCCAGAATCTTGCTGTTCTCCCACCAAAATATCTTACCTTCCTTTCTTTTTCTTCCTCCTTCCAACAACACACTTCTACCACTGGAATATAATAGACTAGCCTTAATAGCAACTCAATGCCTCATGTTATTTCTGCTTTTATAAAGGTCATCTCAGAGTGAGAAAGAAAAAAGATGCTTTCTTATGGTGACCAGTAGCAGCTGCTGCCTCTCTGTCTCAGAGGGTAACTACTCTGCTTCTCTTATTTTGGTAATTTTTACTTTTTAACAGAATTAGGCTGAACTGAAATAATCATATTTTCTGTTACCAGTCATCCAGACCTGACTTAAGAATCCCCCAAAATGGTTAGAAGAGTCATTTTACATATATTGGCATCTTAAATGATAATAGTTCCATACCACATCAGACTAAACCAGATGTTCAATTAAATAAAAAGAGCAGATGTCAGCTCCCCAAGAACCACTGTGAGCAATTAAATGGTAAACTAATTTAGTACTTCATACTTTAAGGATATGTGGTTTCATCCATCTGGGTATTTCCTTCTATGATATAGACCTCTGTATGCCTCAGTAGCTCTTCACAAATTACCATCATCTAAAGAAAGGCATCTTATGGTGTAAAATAGGGTGAGTCATTATATATAAAAGCTTGATTATTCCATAAAGAAAGGGTCAAACTGAAAACAATTTAATCATCTTAGACTAACAGTGATTCTATTATAAGTACAAAAAATTGTGAAATAGGTGAAATTAATCTTGGATACTCCTAGTCTATTGCTGCATCCAATCCAGGTGGACTTCACTAGCTTTCTTGTAAATGTTGTTCCCTTAATAGGTGGTAATGACAATGTGTTGCCCTCCAACATAAATTTTGCTTTTTAAAAGTCTTTCAAACCTGAATAAAATGAGTAAATGATACAGATATGTGTTGGTCATCTTTGGGAAGAGATATTTGGGGCGTATGGTCTTGATATCTTAGGTTCCTAGGATTTAGAGTTGGAAGAGACTTTAGATATAATTTAGTTCAGTATTCTAATTTTCTACATGAGGAAAATGAAGCCAAGAGGAGTAAGTGACCTGCCTTTCAGTGCTTATCAGAGCTCTGGGTTCATACTCAGTTCTTTAAGAACCTGGGTTGGCCATAGCTTCCATGCCTCGCTAAGCCCTCTAGCTAAATGAGGCCACGGATCTGTATACTTCCCTGCCAACTGCCTTGTTTCTCCAGGGCTGTCATTTTATGTACTTCTAACACCACCTTATGAATTATCTTCCTCCATTAGAATCTAAGGTTTTGAAGACAGGGACCGTCTTGCTTGCTTATGTTTGTATCCCTAGCAATTTATACAGTGCTTGGCACAGAGTAAACACTTAATAAATGGGTTTTCCCCTACCACCTCTTTCCTACCTATCTATATCTATCATTTTCATCTAACCATCCATCCATTCATCCATCCATCTGTCTATCCATCTATCTACCTATCTGTTTGTCTGTCTAATCTCTCCCTGGTTTCTGTCCTTGTTTTCCCTTTGCATCTATTTCCTATTTGGTCTGATCTTCTCTCTCCATATTTCATTTTCATTGACTTAGCTTATACCTGGTTTTCACCTGTCTGCTCCTTTTAATCTGTTTGGGGCCCCTACCTACTTTCCCCTTATTCCATTTGACCTCACTGAAATCTTCCCAGGCACAAGCCTCTGGAAGGGGCTTTTAGGTAATACAATCCTCTACCCTGGCTACTGGCAGTTGCTCCTTGACATACTGTGGTTGCCTTCTGATACTAAATGGTGTCAGAGGGAGGAATAAAATGAGGGGAGAAGATGTGAACAGGCAGATTTAAGCTTCATGTGAGAGGAAAAAAACTTCTTAACAATTAGAGCTGTCCAAAGTGGAGAAAAGCCTTCCTCAAGATGCAATAGATTCCTGTCATTGACTTCAACCAAAGAGTCAAGGTCAGTAAGCATTTATCAAGTGCTTACCATATGCCAGGTACTGTGCACTGGGTGTATTAGAGCATGCATTTCTTTTCAAGCATGGATTGGACTTCAAGGTCAATGAAGTTTTTCCTATCTCTTAGATTCTGTAATCCTGCAAATAGGTGATGAGAAAATAAAGGTAAGTGTAGACAGTTTTTCTAGGAGTTAGTGCAAAGCAAAGTAAAAGAGATTTTGAGTAATAGTTTGAGGAGGTATTCCAAGGTCAAATGCGAGCTGGATTTTTTTTTAGGATCAAGGAGATCTGGGTTTATTTTTAAGAGAGAGGGAAGAAGATTGAAGAGTTAGAAAACTTTGGGGGAGTCATTCATGAAAGGAACTTTGCAATTTCTACAGCTGCAAAAGTGATATTCTTACCATGTTACTCCCTTAATCAATAAATTCCAGTGATTCTCTATTTTCTCCAGGACCAAATATAAAATCCTCTAGCATTAAAATCCTTAGCAATATGGTTCATTCTTTCCAGCCTTATTATACACTCATCTCCTTCATGCATCGTATGTTCAAATAACAACTTGTCATAATGTAGGCAATATTTTTTATCCACTTAGTTTTTCCTGCACTTATGGTTAAACCAGACTCTTTTGAATAGTTAAGAGCTACCCTCTATTAGTCTAGTTGGAACACAGTTGTTTCTTAAATATTAAAAATGCGTTTCATAGAAAAAGCAATGCTAAGAGATACATTATTTTCTACTCTGTTGCACCCCTAGATTTCATCATGGTCTCCAGAAACTCATCATCCTGCAAGATCACATCAACTCTGAACTCTCAGGACCTCTCTTTCTTCCTTCTGATTGAAGAATGTTAAGGATAGACGTCAAAGAACTCCTCTCAGAACCTTCATTTAAGGAGGACACCCAAGGCAACCATCTCATCATTTTCCATTGGCTACCCCACTCTGTATTCATCATACCCCACAAGTTGTGTACTCCAGCTTTTTTTGTGTTGTCTTTCCTTGTGACCTTGAAAGCACTATCCTTTGCCTTTCTTTGTATCTCCTTAGATGCATGGTGCATGGCATATAATAGTCACTTAGCAAATATTTTTGACTACTGATATGACAAAGAAGGAAAGTTGAAGAACTTATGCAAAAGATGTCATTAGAGAAATGGATGAGCAAAAAAGAAGATGGACTAGTCACATGGCAAGTATGAAGGGTAACAGGTAGACAACTGAAGGTAGACACCCTGGGGTGTAAGGAGAATATGAGAAAGGTTCTTTAACTTATTGAATGAGCCCCCTGTAGTGAGGGTGTGGATCCATAGGATTCACAGGCATGGATGGGTTATGAACTACGTCCAATCGATGAGCTTCTAAGTGTCTTGAATTTGGATATGATTTATTAAAGAGTGAATTGAGAGAAGAGTTATGCTTCTGGAAAACATGGGAGAGGATTTTTTTTAAGAAGAATTGACTTTGGCAAAGAGAAGGGCTCCCTCTTCTTCTGAGATTGAAGTAAAGGAAGATAGACTAGAGAGCGTCCAGGCAAGAATTTGAGGTGTAAAATTAGGGAGAAGAAAGAAGTCAAGATGAATGGCTTCTATTTTCAGTCAAGCATGATGCCCAGTCTCTTGCTGAGAGGGAGCTGGGGTGAGGTGGTGTAATTATCTTAAGGAGAGAAGAGAAGGTTTGGACTGAATACTGTGGGGATCATGATGGAATCAATCAGGGCAGGATAAAAGGACCGGCCATACAGCAGTGAGGGGCCATTTGGGATGAGATAGCATAAATTTGTAGCAGACTCAGCTGGCACAGTTGTGTGACTTCCTCCAGTAGTACTGAGGAGCATGGGAATGACTGAAGAAGGCAGAGGATTGGGGTAATCCAGAGTTGGGGTTTGAAGGCCAAAATGGACCTTGGAACTTTTAGGTAATTCTGAGGAGAAAGAAGTCATGTCACGGAAAATACTTTCCAGAAACCTTAAAAATGACAAGGAATAAGATTCACTTTTCTGTGGAAGGCAGGTGAATGTAGCAGGCAAAGAAACCAATTTGTTGTATGTGAAAAGGTCCAGCACTTTCTTATCTCTTTTGGAAGAGAACTGGAGGTTGATTGTGGGACCAAAAGGTTACGGTTTCATGGCCCAACTAGGAAATTGCTGAGTTAATCTATCCCTAGTAGGTTTAGGGGAAATAAGATATTTTTTTCATCTCCTACAGCATAATGAACTATGTACTGAGTTAGTATTGCATACCACTCAAGACAAGTAGCAATTTCCATGAAGTGACAGATAAGCAGTTTTGGGGAAAGCTGCTGCCAAGGATGATTCATTTGGAATCAACCTTGACAGCTTTCCTGCTGACATAGCTGGAGGAAAGGAGTACTAGTACAAAGGTTAAATTCTCTCTTTCTTAGGAGCTGAAGACCTTCTAGCTTTGAGTCCAGAGTGCCCTGATTCAAACAGCATCATTATAGGATTCTAGGGGCTTTAGTTCTGGAACAGAACTTAGAGATCATCTCATCTGACTCATTTTACAGATGAGGAAACTGAGGCTCTTTTTACCCAAGGTTACATAGCTAGGAGGTGGAAGAGCTGTTTTCTGAACCTAGATCTTCTAACTCCAAATCTGTCTCTTTTCACAGTGTCATTCTGCCCCTCAGGATAACTCCTTGTTTGTTTCCAATGCAAAAAGTAAATCATTACGATTAGAGATTTAGAGCTGGAAAGGACTTTAGAGGCCAGTCATCACGTTTTACAAATGTGTGTCCTGATGCTTAAGGAGATTCAGTGAATTATTAGCCAAAGAGAGAAAACTGAGATGAAATGGAACCAGGTCCTTTGATTCCAAAGGTAATAACAAATGCTCTTTCCACTGTTCTGTGCTGTGTAATTTTCTGAGATGGTTGTAGCAAACTTCCCTTGACTGAATTTACTGTATTGATCTTCTGACAGTACAGTCCTCTGTCCATGTTTTTGCACATGGTAGACCTTGACAGACAGATAGACTCAAATAGAAATTACATTGATCATTGACATCCATAATAATCCTCCAAACTTGAGCAAGAGTTCCAATCTTTTCTTCCCTCAAGCCTTTTACTAGGACTGCCAACAATTGAGAAACTGACTGACTTAAAGTTTATTTCATTCACTCTGCCTAGCCCCTTCCAGAAGGGGTCATGGGGATCAGAAAAGAAGGGGGAAGGAATACAGTGGGTGGGAGAATGAAGAGAAGGGAAAAACTTACACTAGCTAAAATTGGATCATAAGCTCATTGTGTGGGGGAGAGTTTTCCAGGCTCTACTTTGCTGTACTGAGTCAAACTTTTTCTTTCAGATTTGTTAGAATAAATCGAGACTTTTTAATGTCTTTTCTAAGCCTTTTAATTTTATGCATTTTGGTGAGTTTTTTATAATTATGAGATCTCTATGAGCCCCAGTTTACTCACCACTAAATAATTGGTGAGTAATTTTCTCATTAATTTACTCTTTACTGAGTGACCCAGTCTGCTCATCACCGAAGGTTGAGTAACTTTTATTACTGCTCTCACAAATCAGTACAGTCCCTTTTCAGTCACTGGAAAATGGTTCTAGCAAGTAGCTGTAGCCAAAGAACAACAAAGAAATGATTTACTTACACCTGGTGCTTAACAGCTTTCAAACAGAAATGACATGAATAACATTCATTCTCACTGCAAGTATAATCATCACCATACTTTGGATCTGTGATCTCATAAATGTGGGTGCTCCCTCAAATGAAGCAATTAGATGTGATTGATAAGCATTCGATCTACCTCTGTAGGTACATATTATCTCTCCTATTAGGATGTAAACTCTTCAAGGGAAAGAACTCTGATTTTTGCCTTTGAATTGACAGCACTTAGCACAATTCCTAGTAAACATTATGTGCTTATTGAGTGCTTGTAGATGAATTAGCTATTCTCAACCCATCCCTACCTACCTATCCTGTATGACTTGTCCAGATCTCCCTTAATTCTACCATGGGGGAATCCATCAAAATTGCTGGGGGGTTTTATGTTGACATAGAGTGTTATATAAATGCCAGTAATTATTTTTGCATGCCATGGAGAATTAAAATAAAAAGATTATGGACCCATGTCCAATATCTATTTTATCAGCACCATACATATCAACTCCATACTGATACAGAATGCAAGTTTAGCTAGGGAAATGAATTCTGTCCAGGAGAGAAACTACTAATGATTTGTTTTGTGTAATTTGACACCATTTGAAAAGCAAGTCTGGGAGAAAGACATATGAATTTTCACTCAACAAAAGCCACCAATGATAATGAATACACTGCTGTTGTGTTTGGATTACTTTGGCAAGACAATGTTGATCTGTGGTTTGCAGCTGAAAGCTCATTCCCACTAGATAATTTTGAAAGATCTGTCACTGCTCCTACCATAAAGCATAAGAAATGTGGTTTGCTGGAGATAAGCCCCCAAATCCACTGGATTGAAGGCTGTCATATCTGCTGTAGGCTTTTAGAAATAAGATGTTGCACAGACAGCTAAAAGGGCCTGATGCTATGGGAGAGCCTGGCACAATCTTAAAAGCCACACCAAAAATGTGCAAAATTAAAAGCTTTCCAAAAATAATTTTTAAAATAGCCTAGAATTTTTCCAATAAATGCTAAAAAGAAAAAAAGTATTGAGTCAGTAGAACATAATATAGCTTTGAAGTCTTCCCCAAACAAAGTGTCTACCATACCCCATCAGAATCATACAAGATTCAGTGACAGCTGTGACCACACAGATGACTTTGTTCCATGAGTCACTGGCTATTGACATCAGCTGGAGTGGAGGAGAATTATGTTTACATAAAAAGTTTGCCAGTGTCCTGGAAAATGCCTACACCAAGTTCAAACAAAAGGCGTTGCAATTGATAGAAAAGTTCTCATAGATCACAGATCTAGCTATTAAAACTACCTTAGAAGTATTCTAGACTTTCAATTATTTTATAGATGAGGAAATTTGGGCCCGGAGAGATTCAGTGAATTAATCAGAGTCACACAGATAATAAGTAGTTTATGGCAGAGAAAGAATTTGAAATTGGTTCTTCTGATTCCAGATCTACCATTACTTCCACTAAACCACAGGTTCCCAAAGGGGGCAATACCACCCCATGGGGGATGCAGGAACAATCCAGGGGAGCAGTAGTAGCCTCAGGTAAAAACAAGTAGATTTTCAGGGGGCCCCCCGAATAATTTTTTGAGAGGGAGAGGTAGGCCAAATAAGTTTGGGAACCTCTGTGTGATTAAATTATGCTATGTCTAACCAAATTCTCCTATTTGCAAATAATGTTGTAATAATTGCTTCAAGTCATGGAATACGACAAAAATCTCTTCAGTAAAATCATCAGTAATTCAACAGAGACAGTATTCATAGTAGATGAAAATGAAAAATATATGATCAGCCATACTATGATATGCTAGATGGCTAGCCCATTGAAAAAGACCATCAAGATACTTGTTACGGAGAGATGATTATTTGGGTCTTGAATTAAATAGGAGGAAGTGATTAAGTTAGATCACATTTAGGAAACAGCCCAGTGCATTCACTAATCCCCAACTGCTTGCTACTGCCAACTTCCATCTTTTAATATCCACATTCCCCTAGTAATGCTCTATGAATGCAAACTAAAACACCAATTTGTGATGTAGAAAAGGCATCAGTAAACTCTTAAAAATAAAGTTAATTATAGGACCTTAGAGTTGAAAAAGACTTCAGGGTCCATCTAGTTTAACCTGTATGTGAATGAGAATCCACTCTATAGAACACCTGGCAAGTGGTTGTCCAGCCCTTGGGTGGAGATTTCCAGTGAAAAGGAAGGCCCACTGCCTCTCAGATAGTCCATTCCACCTTTGGTTTGCTCTATTGGTAGGAAAATCCTTCCATCAAGTCCAAATTTGCCTTTCTTCAACTTTTACTTTACCTCGCCACAACTTAGTCCTAGTTTTGCCCTCTGGGGTTGAACTGAGCAGAGCAAGTCTTTTTTATCCCTCTTCTACATGGCAGCCCTTCAAAACCTTGAAGACAGGTACCATATTGCCTTCAAATCTTCTCTTTTCTTCTCTAAATATCTCCAGTTTCTTCAACCAACCCTCATGTGTCATGATCCCAAGGCTCTTCACTCTCTTCTAGAAGCTTCTGATCTAATCTATGACTTTCCTAAAATGTGTCACTTAGGTCCAGGATATGGAGAGCCAGAGGAGGGCATGGATCAGTCTTGTAGAGAGAATAAGCTTCACAAATGAGCAACACCAGTGCCCATAGCATTTAAAGGTATCAGAGGGAGGTCAACAGTGTATTTAGGTGGATTCCCCCAGGCTTTATGTAAAGACCTGGATGAGATTAATATGAAAGGGTTCTGCAATACATCCACACTGATGAAAAAACAGTCAAAATATTTAGGCTCTTGAGAGCACTTAGGTGTTATAATAGTCCCTAGTGTAGAACTTAGGCAACTAGGTAGAGCAAAGGGTAGAGGGTTGGCTCTGAAGTCAGCAAGACCTGAGTTCAAATGTGGTGTCCCATTTAACTAGCTATGTGACTGTAGGCAAGTCATTTAACTTGTTTGCCTGAGATTCTTCAACTATAAAATGAGGATAAGAACAGTATTTGTCTCCCAGGATTGCTGTGAGGATCAAATGAGATAATATTAATAAAACACTTAACAGTGCCTAGCACATAGTAGGTGCTACATAAATGTTTATTCCCTTCCCCCCTTACAGTGCTTTACACATTGTAAATATTCAAAGAGTAATTAGTCAATTCATGAAAAAATGAAATCTGATGTTGAATAAATACTATTAAGATGAAAAAGTCTGTATTTTCCTTCCCCAATTCTTTTTGCACAGCTTTCTCTCACTTCAATTCACTTGTATGTCATGGCATCACCTCCCTGATATCATGGTCCTTTTCAAGAATGAAGGACAAAACAATAGGAAAACCTAGTAATAAGTGAATCACACATTTGGTATTTCACAGAGATTGATCAGAACCTTACTAGGGTATAATAAATTGGTTGAGAAAGGCTGAATATCTTGGATCCTGTCCATAAAACATCTCTATGACTGAATACACTGGTAAGATGTTTGCTTAAACAACTAGAACTGGTTCTAAAGGGGCTGGAAGGATTTCAAAGGAGGCTGCAAGGAAAGTTAGCCACCATTCCAATGGAAGATGCCAAGGTTTATTGACTACCTATACAAAAAGATCTTGCCAATCCCTTGAAAGTGTAATGCTCTAATTACCTTTGGGGGTGGCTGATCTTCAAGCTAGGTTGACTCTGGAGAGGAAATAATTAATTCAATTTAAAATACTCAGGGCCCAGAATTAATTAGTTAATTAATTCTTTGAGAAGAGCAGTTAGATTTGTTTTGTTTGGCCCCCAGAACTAGCAGCAAAGAGTAGAAATTGTGAAGAGGCTAACTGACGCTTGATATCTGGAAAATTTTTCTTAACAATTATAACTATCCCAAATTGGAATTTGATTGCCTTAGGAAGAACTGGGTTCTCCCTTGCTGGAAGTCTTCAAGCAAAGACTGCCTTGCAAGTTGTTGGGTACACTGAGGAAAAGATTACACGAGATGGCTTCTAGAGCCCCTTCGAATGCCAAGATTGTGTAACCAAAGGAAACAGTTTTGTTGGATTAGTTATGCTTCTTTACTCAAGGCTCTGAAACAATAAGCCAACCCCCAACTTGAAATAACTTTAATCTAAAAAGGTCAGGAAATAAAAAAGTCTTATCAAAAGCCTCAGCATCTGAGGGCATCCTTTATAAATAATAATTTTTACAGTGCCCTAAGGCTTAGAAAGGGCTTTACGTCTATTTTTTTTATTTGAGTCTCACAATATAATATTAAGTGACATTTGTAGGGCACTTCAAGGTGGGAAAATTGCTTTCTCTGCCTTGTCTCATTGGATCCTTAGGACAACCCTATGAGGGCAATGCAGTAAGTATACCATTACCATTCTCATTTTAAGCGTGAGGAGACTGTGACTTGTCCAGGGTCACATAGCCAGTAAATACCTGGGGACATTTATATGGCTTCATTTACAGGATGAATTTTCTGATATGTCATCAGTCTAAGGAAAGGCATTATCAATTAATTAGATTCATAAGCTTTCACTCCCTTCTCACTTCTCTGAGGTACAGTAAGGTTCAAGGAGGTTTTAAAAGCCTTCCCACTCTCATTACATTTATAGGGCTTCTTTCCAGTATGAATTCTCTGATGCATGGTAAGGTTCAAGGAGGTTTTAAAAGCCTTCCCACTCTCATTACATTTATAGGGCTTCTTTCCAGTATGAATTCTCTGATGCATGGTAAGGTTCAAGGAAGTTTTGAAAGCTTTCCCACATCAATGACATGAATGACTTTCTCACCAGGATGAATTCTGTGGTCTTCCAGACTCCAAGCATTCTATTTACTCTAGTGCAATACCTCTCTCATTTCTAGGAAGTAGGTGCTACTTTCTCCATTCCACAGATGAGGAAGCTAAAGTGGAGAGAGGTCAATTAACCTGCCTATTGTTACGGAGCTAGTAAGAGTTCTAAGAGGGATCTGAACCCAGGTCTTTCCTATCTCCAAATGGAGTGTAAGTAAAATCTATCACATCATGATTTCCTCACAGTCCGTCAGTCAAGACACATTTAGTAAGTGCCTGTTGTTTACCAGGCACAGTGCTAAGTGACTGGGGAAACAAAGAAAAGCCCTCAAGGAGTTCAGTGGTCTTGTTGGTCGGGCAGTTGAGTTATAAAAAATGAAGTAGATATGTAGGAAGACAGATGTAGAGTTGGAAGATAACTTTCACATTGTCTGGTCTAACCATCCAGGTGTAAAGTGGTGGGGGCCTGCACCACAGTCATGGCAGTAGCAGTGGCAGGGGAGAGATGGGGAGTATACAAAAGGTGCTAAGCAGGTCAACTCAATGGGCCTTGGTGACAGATTGGATATAGGGGAGGGGTGTGGAAATGAAGACTTGAAGATGACACATAGATGGAGCGCTTGGGGCACTGGGAGGATGGTGGTACCCTCAACAGTAATAAGGAAGTTAGAAAAAGGAGACAGTTGTCAGAAAAAGATAGTGAGTTCAGTTTTGGACATGTTGACTTTGCAATATCTATGGGACATCCAGTTTGAGATATCTGAATGGCTGCTGGAGATGGAAAACTGGAAGTAGGAAGAGAGTTTTGGGCTTTTATTCATGATGCCAAAAGTTCTGAGAATTCTAGAGGTAGCATGTTGCTATACATTCATGGAGTGTTCATGGAGTGCCTGGGTAACTGATTTTACTTTGGACCAGCTCTAATTGTTAGGAAGTTTTTCTTTACATTGAGCTCAAATTTGTCCCTCTCAAACTGTCCCTCATTTTGGCTTAGGTCAAGATGAATAAATCTAATCTTTCTTTCATATTAGTGATTCTCAAAGCATGGCCCAGGGACCCATGGGGGTCCTTGAGACTTTTTCAGTGGGTTCATTAGGTCAAAACTATTTTCATAATAATACTAAGACATTTTAATTTCTAATTTGGCAAACACTGATCATTACAACCCACACGAACAAAGAGTTTTGGACAAGGGATGGTCCTCAGTAATTTTTAAGAGTATAAAGAGATCCTGAGACCAAAATGTTTGGGAATAACTGTTTTACATGGTGAGATACCAAAAACTTGAAAACAACTATTATGTGCCTCCTCTAAGCCTTCTCTTCTCCAAGCTAAACATCTCCAGTTCCTTCAACCAATCCTTATCTGGCAAATTACCTTCCTCGGAATGTTATCCAAATTGTCTGTGTCTTATCTCATGTGGTAGAGCCAAAATTGAAAAAATGACTTTGGGTGTGGTCTGACCAGAGTAGAAAAAGGATGTCATTTTCCTATTTCTGGACATCTTGTTTTTCTTAATACAGCCTAAGTTAATGGAAGCATTCCTGGCTGACCTGCCACACTGTTGGTTCAAATTAAGTTTTTTAGTCCACTAAAACCCCCTGGTTTTTTTCCAATAGAACAGATGTCTAGCCACACCTCTCCCATCTTGAGCCTTTTTAGTTGATTTTTTGAACCCAAGCATACGGCTTTCATTTATTCCTACTGACTAAAATCTAATTAAATATGATGCGACTTCATAACTTGTCAAGATCATATTGACTTCTACTTTCATCCAGTGAGTTAACTATTCTTCTCAGTTTCACATTTTCTGCAAATTTGATAAGCATATCATATATGCCTTTATTGAAGTTGCTGATAAAATATTAAATAGCCCAGGGCCAAGCTCAGATTCCGAGGGGACAATCCCCTGGAAATCTTCTACCAAGGTGACATTGAAACACTTCCCAGAATTTCAGAGTTACAATAGACCTCAGTAGCTATCTGCTCTGGAAAGATTTAAGAATTCTCTCTAAATCATACCTAAGGTCAGTGGCTATTCAGGCTTTGCTTGTATTTCTCCATGGAGGAGAAATATGTCACCTCCTAAGGCAGCTCATTTCATTTGCTCTAGTTGTTAGGAAGTTTTTGCCCTGACATTAAGTCTAAATTTTCTCTTTATAACTTCTACCTATTGCTCCTAGTACTGCCAAGCGGGGCCAAGAGGAATGTCTATCTCA
Source organism: Notamacropus eugenii (assembly GCF_028372415.1). NCBI lineage: Eukaryota > Metazoa > Chordata > Mammalia > Diprotodontia > Macropodidae > Notamacropus > Notamacropus eugenii. The sequence continues at coordinate 494,892,855 of NC_092873.1, forward strand.
TCTACAACATAGTAGCCTTCCAAATACTTGAAGACAGCTACCATTTACCATCCTGATCCTGGCCAAGTCTTTCCTTCCATTGACTAAATATGGATAACAGTTTATACTTAGAGATGGAAAGGACTCTTGTTGTCATAAAATTCAACTCTTTGATTTCATAGTTGAGGAAACTGAGGCCAAGAAATTAAGTGACTTTCCTAGGCAGAAAGTGGCAAAGGTGAGATTTGAACTCAGGTCTTCTGATTTCAAATTTACTACTCTTCATTGTGGGACAGGTGGATGGATAGAATGATGGGCCTGTCTGAAGTCAGGAAGAATCATCATCTGGAGTCCAAAAAACATCTGGCCTTACACGCTTGCTGGCTGTGTTACCTTGGGCAAATCAATTAACCCTGCTTGATTCAGTTTCCTCATTTGCAAAATGAGCTAAAGGAGGAAATGGCAAACCAGTTCAGTATCTTTGTCAAGAAATCCCCCAATGAAAGAGAAAAGGATTTATTTATACAAAAATATTTATAGCAACTCTTTTTGTGGTGGCAAAGAATTGGAAATTGAGGTGTCCATCACTTGGGGCAAGAGTGAGGAACCTGTGACCTCCAGGCCACATGTGGCCCTCTAGGTCCTCAAGTGTGGTTCTTTGACTGCATCCAAACTTCACAGAAGAAATGCCCTTAATAAAAAGATTTGTTCTGTAAAACTTGTACTCAGTCAAAAGGCTACACCCAAGGACCTAGAAGGTCACATGTGGCTTCAAGGTCATAGGTTCCTGACCCTAGATTGGGGTGTAACAAGTTGTGGTATAAGATTGTAATGGAATACTGTTGTGTTATAAGAAACGATGAGTAAGATGATTTCAGAAAAACCTGGACTTGCGTGAACTGATGCAGAGTGAAATGAGCAGAAGCAGAACATTATATCCAGTAAAAGCAATATATGCTATTGATGATATGATCATGAGCATGTATGATGAGTGACTACGAATGATTTAGCCATTCTCAGCCGTACAATGACCCAAAACAATTCCAAAGGACTCATGAAGAAAAATGCATCTACCTCCAGAAAAAGAACTCATAGAATCCCGATGCGCATCAAACCACATTACTTTTAAACCTTTTTTTGTGGTGTTGTGTATTTGGGAGTGGGAGGTCTGTGTTTTTATTTACAATATGACTAATGGGGAAATAAATTTTGCCTAACTGCACATGTATAACCTAAATCATACGAGGGAGGGAGAAGAGGAGAAGGGGAGGAGAAAATTTGGAACTCTACATTTTTAAAAAAACAAATGTGGAAAATTGCTTTTATATGTAATTGGAAAAATATTTTTTTAAAAGTTTAAAAGAAGAGAAGAATAAAAAACCCTCAAATGGGGTCATAAGAGTCGGACACGAGCAACAACTGAACAGTAAACCCTTCATTGTATGAGGTTCCTTCCCTCTCCGCTGTTCTACATTTCAGTTATTCTTTATCTGAGTGCTATTGGAATAACTAGCTCGTGATACTCCCTCCTGAGCCTTACTTAGCCAGTTGTTTTTTGACTCTTTTAGGATGTATGAATTGGGATTAGACCTGGGATTTCAGTGATAGAGGGAATTCCTAGAAGTGGAAATGCCCGTTATCAATGCCAATCAGCACCTTCCCTATAGCTTGTAGTCATAAAGAGTTGCCTACAGCACTGAATGATGAAGTGATGATCACAGTCATACACAACAATGTATGTAAGAGGTGAGATTGGAACCCAGGTCTTCCTGGCTCTGAGGCCAGCTCTCTAGCCACTATACCATGATGGTGATCCAACTCTTTTAGGATCATAATGTTTTTATTTGAATGACCTATATAGTCTTTAACAAATCTATCAGGTGCTCAATATAGTTTATTTAATTGGTTGTGATATGGGGTAGAGGAAGGAACTCTGGACCAATATTCAGAGAATCTGGATTGCAATCAAAGAGTCATGTCTTACTAACCATGTAACCTTGCATAAGTTAATTTACTCATGAGCCCTAGTTTCCACATCTGTAAGCTAGGAATAACAACATGTGCTTTAACTGCAGGGGTGTTAGTTGAAGACGACTTTGCAAATCTGAAAGCACTATAGAAATATGAATGATAATTGGTTGAACTGGATTTAGTTGGTGTGTAAATCATTTTTCTGTTCATCTGTTTTCTTCCTCATCCATGTTCATTATGTATCTATTACAGAGATAGGGTTAAAACTGCTTACTTATTACTGGTTCCATTATATCCTCAGAATTCTGGTTTTGGGTCAAGATTTCTGATTCTGCCACTACATCTCAAGTCACTTAATACTGGGAAGCAGTATGAAAGAGCAGAAAAAACAGTAATTACAAAGCCAGAGGACCAGAGTTCAAATGTTCCCTCTGATGCTACCCATGGTACAACCAAAGCACACTGCCTTTTTTTCTGAAAGGATATACAATTTTCATTGACATGGGTACTTCTTATGCCAACATAAATGAGACCCTTAGGCCTTAGGAATCACTTTTATGGGTTGCTGAGGCAAAATAAAATTTTAAAAATACCATCTGGTAGCCAGTCTTCTGGGTCCAAGTCCTTATGAATTTATCTGGGTTCCTCTTCAGGAAGAATGATAGACACAAGATAGGCCATTCCTGCGTCTACACCTGAAACCTTTCCAGCCCATAAGAGTTTGCACTAAGCCACTAACCCTGTAAGAATGTAGGATCTCAGGATGAAGCAAACGGAGGTGTGGCTAGATATCTGTTCTACTGGAAAAGACCAGGGGGATTTTAGTGGATTACAAAGCATAATATGAACCAACAGTGTGGCAGGTCAGCCAGGAATTCTTCCATTAGCTTAGGCTGACAGATGAGTGTTGGGCAAGAGGTTCAGTACATTTTTTGTACATGATCAGTGTGAGAAATCGTAATGTATCAATTGACTGACTGTTCATTTGCTACAAAGATGGTAGTTTTCGTTTTTTCTAGAGGGGAAGTAGGGAAAGACATGAGATGGGGTGGGAAGAGGGGAGTTAGCAATAGGACTACCCCCCCCAATAAAGAAAGTCATTGAAGCATTCTTTTAGAGCAAAGGTGAAAAGAAGGGAATTAGATGAAAACATAGGCAAAAATATTGAATTTATCATATACATATATTTTTAAAGCAGGATCTACATAAAAGCTATGCTTTCACATAGACAGTGCAATCTTCTTCTGTCTTGGCAGTCTAAACCAAACTTCAGACCTGTCAGTGGGTTACAGGGGTATCTACCCCCAAGCATGTGAAGATTTTCCCAGGGGAATGGGTGGATGAGAACAATTTGTTCCAATGGCCATGAAGGCAGCTGGAGCAGGCACTGTGGAGTACTTACAGCTTAATCAGAATTGAAGACACCAAGGTCATCCACTGCGGCTTGGGTCATCTCCAGTCATCCTGACTTTTGTTTGACACTGGACTCAGATGATGCTGGAAGAGAGAGTAAGGCTAACAACTTTGTGCAACTCTGCCTCACTTGAATCCAGTTCACGTGAAAATCAAGACATCTCTTTGTGATGTCATTGGCTCTTTTCAAAAATGAAGGACAAACAACAACATTTAATTTGTTTATATCTGGTTTGTACAGTATTATTTGCTTGTTGTCTCCCCTTCCTCCCCAAATGGTGAGCTTCTTGAGAGCAGGGTCTGCCTTTCGTCTTTCTTTGTATCCTCAGTGCTTAGCACGATGGTCGGCACACAGAAGGTGCTTAATAAATGCTTATTGATTGACAGATATTGAGCCAGTTAGAGAAAACATTTATATATATATATATATATTCCAATATTCACTTAGCTAATTATATATAGTAGAAGGATCACTGAATCATAAATAAAGAGAACTGCATTGAGTTCTGACTTTGCCACCCATTATCTATGTGCCCTTGAGTAAAAACAATCATATATAGTATTTTACTCACAAAAAATCCTGTTCCTATCTCCACTTTACCAATGAGGAAACCAAGATGTTGACTTGCTCACTGTCCCTGAGCTAGTAAGTGTCTGAGGTGAGATTTGAACCAGGTCTCTGCAGTCTCTTCAAGGGTCAGCTTGAAAAGTCCCATTCTCACTGCACCTCCTAGCCAGACATTTAAGACCCATTTCATCTCCATCATTCTATCATAGGATCACAGATTCTCAGAGCTGGAAGGGAACGAGTTCACTTTTGTGGACTAGAGGCCAAACAGTCTATACTTAAATAAGAACTCCCTTTGCAACTTACCCAAGTGGATATCCAGTCTTTGTTTAAAGACCTCCATGGAGGTTAGACCTATTGCCTCTTGAACCAAACATTCCACTTTTGAATAGTCCGAGTACTTAGGAAGTTTTTCTCAATACTGAGCCAAACTTTTTCCTTAGCAACATACATAGAGTTTTAGTCTAAGATTAACTTCAAATTCAGTTCAATTCAATCCAACAAATACCTACTGAGCATGTACTATAAGCTTGATTTAAAAATGAGCACAAAATAGTCTCTGCCTTCAAGGAATTTAACATTCTTCTGGGAGTCAGATTGGTAGACACTTTTCCATGAACATAAATGAACAAATTAAATATAGTTTGAAGATGGAAAGAAGACAAACAGTGGGAGAGACCAGACAAGGTGCTTTTGACAAAGGTGACCTGAACTGAGTCTTAAAGGAAGGGCAGGATTTAGAGAGATGGATTGGGAGGAGGGATTATGATCCAGGCACAGAGGATGGTTTGGACAAAAAGGAATGGAGGCTGACAATGGCATTTGGAATCCAGGGAATAGACGATAGCCCAATTTGACAGGAATATAAAACTAATGATGGGGAATAATGTACAATCAAGTCAGATTGCAAGATAAGTCTTTGGAGTTCAGGTTTTTAAAAATTTTATCCCATAATCACAGTCATTTCAAGGTGTTTATTGGATGTAATTAGGTTCACTCCATGTTCAGAATTCTAGACATTCTCTCTTATTCCTTCCACAGCATTGTTGTTAGAACCAAATATTTCTTACTTGTTTTCAGAAAAGTGTTAGAAATGGAAATTTGATTGATGGGATTTGAGGCAGGAACAAATGTTAATACATCTAATAAATAAGGGCACAACCATTTTAAAAGAAAGGTTTATTGGCTAACTATACCATTTCTTCTAATAACTCAAAAGTCTACAATTTAATTTACAGAATGAAATGTGGAAATCAATTATTTAGCCTACAGCCTGGCATAACTGATTTTTAAAATGATGTTTGGAGAGGAAACTGCCTGATTTATCAGCTGAATTTAAAAAGTGAGCACTTCCTATTACCAGCAGTTTTCCATTTTCAGAACTCTTTAAAGAATTCAATTAGATTCAGCACAACAAACATTTTTATCCAGAACATACTATGAACAAGGTACTGTGATACAAAGATGAAATATGATGAAATCCTGACTTCAAGGAGCTTTCAATCTAATGTGGCAAGCAAAACAAGTACACAAATAGCTATAAGGTACTGACAAAATATTACAAGAGATGTGAGGAGGGAGATATCCCTTTCAACTGGAAAGTACAGTAAAGACTTCGTCATATCAGAATGGAGTCTTGAAAAAATGGCAGGGAAGGGGCTGATTTTAACGGGCATTGATTTCAGTGGAGGGTAAAAATAGAAGTCCTGTCTGAGCATGAAAGAGAGGATGGGAGACTGGAGCATAGAATATTTGAAATATAGAATATTTGAAAGGGTATAGTGAACACTGGTTGGTTGATTGTTGGCCTTCATTCTTGAAGAGGACCAAAATGACATCACTATGAAAGAAACAAGTTTCAATGTGTCTGACTGTGGCTGATCAGACCAATACAAGCTTGCAAGGTCCCAGTTTGGGGTGGATACTCTAAACTTGTGAATCCTGTCTTTCATTTGAGCTACTTCAATTCTGCTTTGCTCATAGAGTACAGCACCCTACCATGCTGAACAGCCCTGTGCCAGTGTCTCCCATGTCACCCAGTTAATTCCAAAGTTCTTAAGAGAGAACTTGACTAAACAGCAAGAGACAGAAAAAAGAATCCCATTTAAAGCTATGATAGACACTATGAAATATCTGGGAGTCTACCTGCCAAAACAAATCTAGGGACTATATGAACACAATTACAAAAACCTTTTTAAAAAACAAATAAAGTTGGATCTAAGTAAGTGGAAAAACACAGTTGCTCATGGGTAGGCTGAGCTAATATAATAAAAATGACAATTCTACTTAAATTAATTTACTTATTCAGCACCATGCCAATCAAACTACCAGATAATTATTTTCTAGAGCTAGAAAAAATAATACAAAAATTTATTTGAAAGAACAAAAGGTCCAGAATATCAAGGGAACTAATGAAAGGAAATGCTAGGGAAGGTGGCCTGGCCCTACCAGATCTCAAATTAGATTATAAAGCAGCAATCACCAAAACCAGTTAGTACTAGCTAAGAAACAGAGGGTTAAACCAGTGGAATAAGTTAGATACTCAAGACACACTCATCAATGAATATAGCAATAAACCCAAGGACTCCAGCTTCTGGTATAAGAACTCACTGTTTGACAAAAATTCCTGGGAAAACTGGATAACAGTGTGATGGAAACTGGGCATAGACCAATGCCTGACACCATATGCAAGAATAAAGTCCAAACGGATACATGACCGAGGTATAAAGATTGATACTATAAACAAATTAGGGGAGCAAGGAATAGTGTATTTGTCAGATTTACGGAAATGGAGAAATTTTTGACCAAACAAGACATAGAGAACGTTATGAAGTGCAAAATGGATAATTTTGAGTACATTAAATTGAAAAGTTTTTGCACAAACAAACTCCATGCAACCAAGATTAGGATGGAAGCAGAAAACTGGGAAAGAATTTTTGCAATTACTGTCTGTGATAAAGGTCTCATTTCTAAAATATATAGAGAACCAATTCAAGCGTACAAGAAAACAAATCATTCCCCAATTAATAAATGGTCAAAGGATACGAACAAGGAGTTTTCAGAGGAAGAAATTAAAACTATCTATAATTATATAAAAATGCTCTAAATTACTACTGATTAGAGTGATGCAAATCAAAACAACTCTGAGGTACCACATCATGCCTATCAGATTGGCTAACATGACAGAACAGGAAGATGATAAATGTTGGAGAAGATATGGGACAGCTGGAACACTAATTCATTGTTGGTAGAGCTGTGAGCTCATCCAACCATTCTGGAGAGCAATTTGGAACTATGCCCAAAGGGCTACAAAAATGTGCATAACATTTGACCCAACAATATTGCTTCTGGGACTCTATCCCAAAGAGACCATAGAAATAGGAAAGGGTCCCACATGTACAAAAATATTTGTAGCAGCTCTCTTTGTGGTGGTCCAAAACTAGAAATCATAGGGATGCCCATCAATTTTGGAATGGCTGAACAAGTGGAGATATATGAATGTAATGGCATATTATTTTGGTATAAGAAATGATGAACAGGAAGACTTCAGAGAGGCCTGGAAAGACTTATATGAACTGATGCTGAGTGAAAGGAGAAGAACCAGGAGAACTTTGTACACAGCAACAACCACAGTGTGTGAGGGATTTTTCTGGGAGACTTAGTACTTGCAATGCAAGGACTTCAAAAATTTCAAATGGACTCTTGAAGCAAAATGCCTTGCACATCCAGAGAAAGAACTATGGAATTGGATTGCAGTTAGAAATAGACCATTTTCTTTTGTATTATGTTTTGTTTTGTTTTGTTTTATGGTTTCTCCCATTCATTTTAATTCTTTTATGCAACATATATTTAATAGGAATGTACATGTAGAACCTATATAAGATTGTATGCTGTCTCAGGGAGGGAGTGGGGAAGGAGGGGAGAATGAGGAGGAGGGAGGGGAAAAAATCATATATATATGGAAGTGACTGTAGAACACTGAAAACAAATAAAATAATTTAATTTTTTTAAAAAGAGAGAACTTGAGAGTGTCCTTCTATTGCTTCTTCTGACTACCATATGATTGCTTGCCCTGTGTGGGTTCTCCATGAAAGAATGTTTTTGGCAAGCACACTTTTTGCATTCAAGCAACATGGCCAGCCCATTGGAGTTGCCCTTTCTGAAGCAGAGTTTGAATGCTTGGCAATTTAGTTCAAGTAAGGACATCAGTGTCTGGTACCTTATCCTGCAAGGTGATCTTCAGAATCTTCCTAGGACAATTCAAATGCACCAGACTACAGTCGGGTGAGCCTTCACTGCCAGAATAAGGAACTGAAAATTTATTCATTGGGCACTAGGGAACCACTGAAAAAGAAAGTGGTATGTTTCAACAACTGTGGAAAGGCTGGACTAGAAAGGGGTTAGACTCACTTTCCTCATCTGTAAAGTGAGTAAATGATTGCTAATATCCTCTTTGCCCTTTATTCAAAAATGACATGATTCTAGTCTTTTCTTCAAAAGAAGTATCAGGAAGACCACTTAACAGGCTATTTCTGTTGTTCAGTCATTTCAAACGTGTCTGACTCTGTGACCCCATTTGGGGTTTTCTTGGCAAAGATACTGGAGCAGTTTGCTATTTCCTTCTCCAGCTCATTTTACAGATGAGGAAATTAAGACAAACAGGGTTAGTCTAGTCCAAATGAAAGGTGATGGGGGCTTGAAATAGGCAGATTGAAAAGATGGTAGAAATGAGAGGGGAACAAGAATTTACATAGTGCCCATATAGTGCCAGGCACTGTACTAAGAGCTTTACAAACATTACCTCATTTGATCCTTTCAATAACCCTATAAAGTAAGTGCTGTTATTATCATTCCCGTTTTACAGTTGAGAAGAAACTAAAACAGACAGGGGTTACATAACTTGTCCAAGGTCAAGCTAGCAAGGATGGATTTTAAGTCAGGTCTTTCTGACTTTAGACCCATGTTCTATCCACTGTGCCACCCTGCTATCTTGAAAAGGAAAGGATGCAGATGAGAAGAGATATGGAGGCAGTATCAGTAGATGGCAACTGATTAGAAAAGAGAGTTATGAAGAGGGAAGAATGAAAGATGATTTCTGGGCAAGTGGGAGTATAGTGTCCTCAACAGAAATAGCACTTTGTCATATATGGTGCTTCATCTTCTGTCTCTTTGCCTTTGCAATAGCTATTCTTACCTGACATATGTACCTTCCCTACCTCCTTCTCTTGAAATATCTAGTTTCCTTGAAGGATCAGCTCATCGGCTTATACATGATACCTTTCTTGATAGCTGTAAGCTAGTGATGCCTTCCTCCTTCCCCTCCTCCCATCATCTTGTATTCATTTTGTTTATATTTAGATATATACATGTTGTTTCACCTTGCACAGAGCTTGGCACATAGTAGGTGCTTAAAAATGCTTATTGACTAACTCATTGACTTGTAGGGAAGTTGGAAGTAGAGACAGATATTGAGAGGAAGATAATGAAATAAGTTTTACATGTAGTGAGGTTGAGTTTCTGGATGCACATACAATGGGAGGTCATAACATCTTAGAGCTCAGATCTGGGAGGTACCTCAGGAACCATCAGATCCAACTCTTTAGTGTTACAGATGAAGAAACTGAGGTTAACTGACTTGCCCACGGTAACACAAGGGGTAAAATTCAGAAGTAGAAATGTGATACTGGAATTCCAAAGAGAGGTTGGGAATGGAAGTCTAAAAGATCTTGGAGTCATCCATGTAAAAGAAATTCATGCAAACCAGAAAGTAGGGATCAAGAGAGTGCCTTGTATAGAGAAAGAAGAGAATGGCTAAGAATAAAGCCTTGGATGGGATGTACCCTCAATTAAAGAACAGAAGAGGATGAAAAGCTAGCAAAGAAAACAGAATAAGAAAGGTCAGAGTGGTAAAAAAAAAAAAAGAGAGAACATCAGGAATCAAGGGAGAGTAGCAAATAGCAAGAAAGGAAGGAGCAGTCTACTATGTCAAGTGGGCAAGAAAGGTCAAGATGAATAAAGACAAATCATTGTGAAAGAAGAGAAAACAGACTTGAATATTCTGGTGTCATCGATGTGTAAATTATTGTTTGTATAATAATCCAAATTTATTCACCCTGAAGGTGCACTTCACATACACAATAGTGTTTATGGGAAGAGCATTTACCAGAACAGCTCTTAAGGGTTACATAATAAAATTATATTAAAATTGCCTAAATTAACTTGCCAGAGACATTGGAAGAGTCTGGGCTAATGGATTTTGCCTCTCTAGAGAGTGTCCACTCTTAAATAATAATAAAAAGAAATCATAATAATAAAATGATAAAAGAAAACAAAAGGGCTCTCTCTTGTTCTTCACAAAGGCTGCTATTCCCCTCGCAAGGAGCAGGACTTTGACCCAACACACAGTTGGTCCATGTGACCCCACAGCCAGTGGAGGAGAGAGGTCATTCATTCAGAGACAGAAAGCTCTTGCTTCTCTCCAGTGGCTGAATGTGCTGGTTCAGCATCTGTCCTATCCTGCTGGCCTTAGAAACAGGAAACCAGTCTAGAGTTTCTTGTTCCTTATCACCCCTCATTGGATTACTGCATCCCAGCCAAGCTCACCCCATCAGCTTGAAACACTTTTAGTGAAGCGACAATGAGGGAGGGAGGGAGGGAGGGAGAGAAGGAGAGAGGGAGAGAGGGAGAGAGGGAGAGAGAGAGAGGAGAGAGAGGCAGGTGCAGGCAGAGGCAAGAGGGAAAGGGAATGGGCAACCTGCCTTGGAAAGTCATGGAAATTCTGGATGTGACAGCAAATTAAATATTCAGTATGTCATCATCGACAATGGATCAGTCAACAAGTATTTATTAAGCACGCCTACTGTATGTCCAACACAACATTAAGTTCTGAGATGCAAAAAAAAAAATTCCTGCCCTCAAGGACTTCACATTCTAATAAGAGAGACATAATTACGTAGATGGAATTATAAATGGAGTGGTTGGAAGGTAACCTTAGAGAGGAAGACTTTAGCAGCTGGAGAACTAGGAAAGACCTCCTGTAGAAGGTGCCATTTTTGAGTAAAATCTTAAAGGGTTTCTAAGAGATTCCTAGAGATAACTGTGAGAATAAAGAACATTAAGATAAAAGTGAGGGTGAGAGGGCAGGAGGTGGAGAAAACAAATCCTGAACAACAGGAGTCTAGCTACAGAGATGGGCAACCTGTGCCCTGGAGGCCCTATCCCTGGACTCTAGTAGGTAATGCCCAGAAAGACTTAGGATAAACATAACTAAAACAGGTATTCCAAGAAAAGAGATGGTCTGCTCGCTGGCTTCCTTCCCTACCTTCTCCTTCTGTGGGAGACCTTTCCCAGCTTCCTCTGCCACCATACTCAGACCCACTGTTGCCACCACCTCTCTGAGCTTACCTTACATTTACTAATTACATATATAGACACAGTATACATACGTACATATACATACACACACATATCTTGTTGTTCATTTGTTTTAGCTATATCTGACTCATTGTGACCCCGTTAGGGGTTCTCTTTGCAGGGATACTAGAGTGATTTGCCTTTTCCTTCAACAAATCATTTTACAGATGAAAAAACTGAGGCAAATAGAGTTAAGTGACTTGTTCAGGGTCACATAGCTGGTATGTGTCTGAGGCCATATTTGAACTCAGGAAGATGAGGTTTTTTTTGACTCCAGGTCTCTTATTCCATCCATTGAACCACCTACTGATATACATGTGTATATGCATATGTCCATATGTGTATATATAAGTAGATAGCTATCTTTGTACATAATTGTCTCCCCCATTAGAATTTGAGCTCTCTGACTCTGTTTTTGTCTTTTTTATACCCCCCTACATAGATTTATATATGTTTAACACAGAACACGCAACGTGTAAAGCTCTTAATAAATACTTGTTGACTGTTCTCAGTATCAGAGTTCTGGCAGAAGTGGAGAAGTATAACTTGGGGGTATCTTCCTTGGTGGGAAAGAAATGAGTATTCTGAGAGGAGTAGAAAGGGCTGTCTCAATCCTAGTTTACAGACCTGTCTTTCTAGTGGCTATAGAGATGATGAGCTAATAGATATGAAAAGACTTTTAAGAAGGCATCTATTACATCCTCCTGCTATGAACCAAGACTCCATCCCAGAGATTCTTTAAAAATATTCTTTAAAAAATCCGAGATGTGCAATGAGACATGGGTTATGCAGGGATTGCTTAAAGGAGGAGGAATGCTAGATAGTTAGTGCTATAATGTACAATGATTTATTTAATCTTGCATCTTCTTCAGCACCTAACATAATGGTTTGAACTACAGGTGGTTTGTAATGGGCCAGAATGGTGACATACCTTAAAGATGCAATCCCATGGGTACTTTCTCTTCCCTCAGGAAATGCCCTCATTTGCAATTCCAATAAAATTTCAGGGTGAGCAAATTTTCATGGTGAGGGGTCCTCAAGATCATAACTATGGAAGGACCTGTTGAAGAAAATCTCAGTGGAAAGGAATGAAGCTCTAGGGTATGCCAGGACACTCAACTCATTCCCAGCACATAGTGGGGGCTTAATAAATGCTTGGTGAATGAATGAATGAATGAATGTTATCAGTGAACAGGGATAAAGTTACATATTGTTTACTTTGTTCTACTTTGGGTCATTTTCCTGCTCATTCACACTTCCACCAGAGGGCAGACAGGGGAAAGAAAGAGAAAGTGACCAAAGTCATCAATTTCCTGGACTGCTCTTCTCTCTTCCAAATGGGTCGTTAAGGCAATGCTCCTGGACTTCTTGGAGCAACAAAGTCCCTTCCATCTAGCTCCCTGTCAGGGGTTTTTGTAGCTCCTAGTAGTCTCAGTACTTTTTACTGAAATGCATGGTTTAAAAATAATTTATATAAACACGTAAAGTAAGCCTTCCATTAAATTCTATGAATACTTGGTTAAAATGATCATTTGCCTCAAAGCTAACTGTTGATAATCTACATGAAAGCTCTCCTCCATTCTTGTAGTTAGCCAACATTTACCCAGCAGATTTGGCAAATTCTCACCAAATAAAAGACAACAGAGAGCATTGCAAAGGACAAAACAGACAATTTTGATTACATAAAATTTAAAAGTTTTTTTTTTTTTTTGCATGAATAAAAGAACTGAAGCTACAGTTGGAAGTATAGGGTGGAGGAAATATCTCCATTACAAACCTGAGACTCAAGATAGATAGGGAAGGGATATAATATACAACCTAAGAAGCCATTGTCTAATAGTCAAAAGGTACAAGAATATGAACAAACATTTTCAAGACAAGAATTTCAGAATATAAATGAGTATTTGAAGATAGGGTCCAAATCACTAGTAGTTAGAGAAATGTAAATTAAAACAATTCTGAAGTTTCCCCTCACACCCTGTAAACTAGAAGAGTCTTTCAGAGTTTTAGTTCATCTATCATCAGAGCTTCTAGGACTGGAAATTTTGGGAATTGATCCCCAAATTACATCCCACAGGAATATAGAATTCACTCTCTCCATGAGGAAACAGACTAATTTTCATTTTGTTTTTGGATTCCTAATACCTAGTTCAGGACCCTGCAGTGAAAGGTGGGTAATAAAGGTTATTGTTTGGATTGGATTGGAGCGAGATTTGAACTAAATTATTGATAGGATTCAGTTGTCCAAAAGAAAGCACTATTATCAATCAATCAATGAGCATTTATTAAACACCTACTATTTATTATAGGGCAAGGTGTAAGGTATTGGTGAGATAAAGTTAAAACGGCAAACAGGTATTACCCTCCAAGAGCTGATATTCTTTAAGGGGAAACTATAAGTAAAATACTAAGTGAATACAAGTAGTTTTAGTGAGAGAGGAGCAAGTATGTGAGGGCTCAGGAGAACCTTCCTGTAGGATGTGGTGCTTGAGTTGAGTTTTATAAGTAAGAGATTCTCAGAGGCAGAGGTGATGAGGGACAGCCTGCACAAAATACATAGGGATAGATGGGATGTTATGGATGAGGAATTTAGAATGCCTCAATGGGAATAAGGTATAATAAGCCTGGAAAGATGCGTTGGAACTAGGTTTGAAGGGCTTTGAATGCCAGGGAATTTTGTATCCTAGAAGAAATAGGGAACCAACGGAATTTATTGAACAGGGGAGTGACACCATTGTTTTAGGAATATTACTTCAGCTGGTCTGTGGAACCTAGATTGCAGAGGGGAGAGGTTTTGGATCAGGTAGGAGGCTGCTGCAACAGTCCAGGTTACACCATCATTTTTGTATTAAAAACAGTATTCTGGTCCTAGCCTTGATCCTCTCCCTCCCACCCCCAACAAATTTTAATAATTAATCAATCTTTGAGGTATTTATTCCTTGTGGGATAGAAGCAAGGGTGAGTTGGAACCACCTGGCACCTACTCTTGAGAGCTCATTGTTAAATTTTCCAGTGTGAGCATTTCCACTTCAAAACTTGGCAAAGGCTACCAATTAGAATTTGATTAGGTTGTTGATTGTCTAGGTTTAAAGAGATAAAGTGTTAGTGGTGCAGATTCAACTTTATATGCTGTCTTCTTGCTTTTAGGAAGCTGTTAAACATTTAAAAAGCACCCCCTGGGTAGGGATATAGATGACCTGGTCCCTGCCCTCAAGGTGTTTGTAGTCATCTGGTAGTCAGAGACAAGTCTCCCTGAAGAAAAAAAATGTCATAATAATGACATAAGCCAGTGTTAAATGATGGGGCTCTACTGATAAAATCTGTAGGTGTTTGTTCCCAGAAGGAAGAACGTAGTGTAGGTTGGCTCTGGCTGTCCATTTATGGATTAATAGTGCATTAGAAGTAAATAAAAGTCTGATCTAATGCAGAGGAAATGTATTGCTCCAGTACTTTGAGGCTGGACATGGTTGTAGACCAAAAATCCCCTTTATGACTTAGACTGTCATTCTCCTGGGACCAATACAGTCATAGAATAACCTCATCATCTGGTAAGATCTCATAAGCCTGGCTTCTCCACCTGATCACTACATTCTACCTCTCTGATTGGAGGATGGGGTCATGAACTCCAAACCTCCACGTAAGGACAGAGCTCAGCTCAGACATCTCCTCATCTCTCACCTGGGCTGTGCTACCTTGGGTCTTCTGTGACTGACTTCTCCATATGCTCCATACTGCTCCTTCTCCCCCACCTGCAGCTTTTTGTCAGCTTCCTTTTGTGTGTAATGTTCCTTGATTAGATTCTTATGTGTATCTCCAGCACTTTGCACAGTCCCTGGAAAATAACGTTGTTGATGTTCAGTCATTTCAGTAGTGTTCAACTTTTCATGACCTCATTTGGGGTTTTCTTGGCAAAGATACTGGAGAGGTTTACTATTTCCTTTTCAAGCTCATTTTAAAGATGAGGAAACTGACAAAAACAGGGTTAAGTGACTTGCCCAGGGTCACACAGCTAGTGAGTTTCTGAGGTCAGATTTAAATTCATGAAGATGAGTTTTCCTGATTCAAGCCCAATGCTTGGATCCACTGCACCACATGAAATGAATCTTTATCTAACCACTTGCCTAACAAGTGATCATTGAGCCTGCTTCAAGACTGCTCATCCCAGATGGCTTTTGGCAATAAGCCTTGAATCCATGGTACATGAAAGTTAAAGAAATGGTAGGTGTTTGATTTGGGGGAAGAGAAGACTCAAAGATGATATGATTGGAGTATTCAAAGGGTTGATCAGGTTGAAAGGAGATTAGATTTATTCGGTTTAGGCAGAGAGTAGAGTCAGTAACAACGAATAAGATAAATTTAGGTTTGATATTAAAAAAAAACCTCTAACAATTACAGTTATCCCAAATACCAAGTGGGGTCAGGAGGTGGTGGGTTCCCCTCCTTTGGAGGTCTTCAACCGGAATCTGAATAAGCAGCTCATGTATGTTGTAGACAGGATTCTTTCATGGGTCTAGTATTCCTGCTGAGACCCTTTCCAAATGTGAAATCCTATGATTCTGACCCAGAGAAAAGGTACTAAAGACTTATGATTGGCTGGGACTTCATGGAATAGGAATCGGGTTTCTTTCCCTACCATCCACCAAAGTCCTTGTGACAGGGACATGAGTAACTACAGACAGGGAGGTCTGCATCAAAGAAAAAGGATTGGAAAAGTCATGCCAAAGGAATGTGGCCAGAAAGGCCCTCCCAACCACAGCTGCTACCTGAACATCCAGGACTGGCAATGGACCAAGGAAACATGCTGAAACTGCAAACCTCAATGACAAATGGCAAAGTTACAAAGGTTTAAATCTGAAATGAAAAAAAGGAACTGTTTTTGGCCTGAAGAAGAAAGGAAAATCAAGGCCAGTCTTGGCTACATTATGTTTTGGGAGGGGAAAAAAATCAACCATGTTGTGAATCAGGTTCTCCTAACAACTTGCTATTTGGAAACTGAGGGACCAGGATGTTCCCTGTCAAAATAATTTAAACCCATCTAAGGGTTGGAAAAACATTTGAATGCATGAAGATTGTGGCTAGCAGATCAGATTTAACGAGTTTACTTGTGTTATGTGAGCAGTGTTTTCTAAATATTGAAGATGCCAGTCTTGGCCTCAGTGCAGTGGATTGGTGGGCTGCACTTGCTTGGAAATATCAGTTATTGCCCCAATGTGTGAATGTGGGGGGGAAGGGAGGTCATGGAACTGCCTTGGTGCCCTTCTCTTGTCACTATTTCCCTCTCCATATGTCCTTGGGTATTTCCAGTTAAGACTTACAACCTTCTCTTAAAGCAGGAATTTTTAACTAGGGATCTATAAACTTGACTTTAGAAATATATTTTGATAATTATTTTTCAATATAATTGGTTTCTTTAATAACCCTATGTATTTTATTTTATGCATTTAAAAACATTATTCTGAAAAGGGGTCCATAGGCTTCAAAAGGGTCCAGGAACACATAAGAGTAAAAACCCCTGCCTTGAAGGCTCCAAAATAAAAGGACCTAGCACTTTTAGCATCACCTGATTCTCCCATTTTCTCATGAAGTCCCTTTGTATAGTTTCAGCAATGGAACCCAATGGAACCCATGTAGAGACATATGATGTTCATGCCAGAGTGAACATCGCATTAAGTGCTTACTATGAGACAGGTACTGAACTAAATGCCAAACATACAAATGCAAGCAAGCAAGACATCCTGCCTTCAAGAAGCTTCTAGCATAATAGAGGAAGGTGATGTATCCAAGGGAACTAGGAGGACAAGGATATTGGAGTGATGATGGCATGGATTGGAACCAGCTGGGAAGTGATGTGGAAGCCTGGCATTAGAAAAGATCAAACAAAAGTTCAGTTATCAAAGTCTGATATCCCAAGGGCAGAGTCCAAATTTTCAGACATATTTAAAAAGTGCTACTGGAATCACACAGGTCACTGAAATAAGTTCCCTAAACTCTTCCACTTACTACCTGTATGACCTCAGGCAAGTTACTTAACTTCTGTGGGACTCAGTTTCCTCATCTGTAAAATGATGTGGTTGAATTAGATGACCCCTAAAGTCCCTTGCAGCTCAAACCTATGATCTTACAATACATTTTAGTTTGACCAAACAACTGCTAATTATCATGTGACTCTTATGGGGTTTTCCCACTCTGTGCATCATGGAGTCTGCCCCACAAAAGCCAATCGCAAACTAAAGGAAACATGCTTCATTGAACAACCTCTGATTTTCTTCCTCCTTAGCCCTAGGAACCTGTCTATTAAAGGAGAAGCTACTGCTGGGGAAGGAAATACAGACTGTTCATCACTAACAAATAGGAACCAAGAGGCAATGTGATATGGGAACACTGCTAACTTTGGAGTCAGGGGAGCTGGATCTGAGTTCTGACTCCTATCACTAGACACTTGATGACTCTGGGAAAACCATTTAATCTTCCATTTCTTTACGTACAAAATGAGAGCACTAGGTAATGGCGAGGGTCCCTTCCAGCATCTAAATCTCTGACTCTTTGAGGGAGAATCTAGGTTCTAGTTCATGGTCTGGGCTTCAGAAGTGAGGTGCTGGGCTAGATGATCTCCAAGGTCTCCTCCAGCTCTCAGATAACACACTATGCAAAACTTGGGAATTATTTTTCCATTCTCTAAAAGAATTTTGTGAATATAAGCATATATATATGTATACATATATTATATACACACATACATGTATATATATCCACATATGTATAGTGTGTGAATGTGTGTGTATATATGTATGTATATACATAACACACATATATACATATGTATGTATGTGTTTTCAGTAACTCTCAAAGCACCACTTCTGCAGAGTATCCCAAGGCACACTTAGTTATCCTGGAGGGGACAGGGAAGGGAAGAGGGAAAGAGAAATTTTTATTGTGTCAAAGACAAAGGTGGTCCCTTCCTCATCCTTTTAGTGGTCTCTGGGATTGTGAGATGGTCAGGATGAGTTCAGATGACGCAGCATGGTGTACTGGAAGGAGTACTGGATTTGGAATCAGGAGACATAGGTTTGAAAGACTTCAATCTTTTGGGTTTCAGTTTTTTCCTCTAAAAATGGAGCCCCTTCTCGGTCATTAGTGCCCTTGTTCCAGTCAAACACTTTGTGCACGTGTGTGTGTGTGTATGTATGTGTTTTACACTTACTTTTCTGTTGCACCCCTCTAGAAGAATGGAAGCTCAGTGTGTAGGAGCTTCATGGTGAAGGGTCTTGTGTCCATGTCATATGAGGATCTGTTGAAGGAACATGGACATTTAGCTTAGAGTAGATGTGGAGATTGGGGGTAGGGGTATATGATAGCTACTTTAGATATTTGATTATTTGGAGGAGGAACTAGATTGTCCTATTTGGCCCTAGAGAGCAGAATTAGGGGCAGAGGGTGGAAATTACAAAGGGACAAATTTAGGTCTGACACTAGGAAAAACTTCTGAACAATTAGAGCTGAACACTAATGGGAGGGGGTGTCCAGAGAGATGGTGGGTTCCCCTTCAGTGGAGGTCTTCAAGTTGGAGCTGGGTACCACTTTTTGGGGCAGCTACGTGATGTCATAGTGCCTGGAGCACAAGGCCTGGAGTCAGGAAGACTCATCATCCTGAGTTCAAATCTAGCCTCAGATACTTACTAGCTGGGTGATCCTGAGCAAGTCACTTAACCCTGTTTGCCTTAGTTTCTTCACCTGTAAAATGAACTGGAGAAGGAAATGGCAAATCACTCCAGTATTTTTGTCAAGAAAATCCCAAATGGGATCATAGACTTGGACACAACTGAAAGCAACTGAACACATACCACATGTCCAATGTGCTATTGTGATTTGGCTACTGAGGTTCCTTCTACTTCTCAAATACTATGGTACTGTGAATGAATGGAGCAGGTTGTATTGGACATTCCAAAGTCCTTGACAGCTCTCAATCTCATGACCCTTTCCTCTACATATTAAATTGTAACAAGATATTTCTGATTTTTTAAAAATTAATTTTCAAAGTTTGTTGTCTGCTTTTTGATTTTAATTGGTCTTCTCTCTGCAAAAGCTACTTCACATAGGAATGGATTATATGTTTTGAATATGTCACATGGGCAATATATAATAAGAAACTGTCCACAAAGCCGGGAAGACCTTGGTTGAGGTGTCACCTCTGATGAATTCTGGCTGCATGACCCTGAACAAGTCATTTCTCCCAGGGATCTCTCTAAGACTATAAAGTTGGAGAGCAGGTGCTGATCAGCATTTAGGGAGTTCCTCCCTACTCCCTGCAACTGGGCAGCACTGGAGTATAGTGGCAAGAGCAATGAATTTGGATTAAGAGGACCAGGCTTCCAACCCCACTTCTGCCAACTACCTGGGACTTTGGAGCAGAAGCTTAACCTGTATGGGCCTTGCTTTCCTCCTCTGTAAAATGAGAGACTTGGAAGAGGTCCTCCTGAGTTCCTCTCTGTCTTTAGATCTTATCCTAAATCTCAATGAGATTTTGGGTCCATTAATAAAAAATGAGGGGTAACTCTCCTCTCTTCCAGAAAAGACTATACTACATGGCTAACTACATACACTTCTTCCTTTGAATTGAGGGAGCTTAGAAGATAGGCACTCAGTGGCTTCCAACAACCATTTCTCTGATGACCAAGTTGGAAATTACCATGGTTGGAGACAACTCAGTCACTGTGTAAAAGAACTTTACAGTTAGAGAATTCAGGTTCAAATACCATCACTGATGCTTACTGTCTGTATGACCTCCAGCAAGTCACTCAAACACCTTACACTTCAGTTTCTTCATCTGTAAAATGAGTGGGTTGAACTAGAGCATCAGGTCTAGAATCAGGAAGACCTGAGTTTAGATCTGGCCTCAGATACTTATTGGATGTGTGACTTTGGTTAAGTCACTTAATTTTTGTTTGTCTCAGTTTCCTCATCTGTAAAATGGGTATAATTATAGCAACAACCACTTCAGGTTGTTTTGAGAATACAGTAAGATAATATTTGTAAAGTAGCTGGCATATAATAAGTGCTATATGAATGTTAGCTATCATCATCATCCTGATCCCCACCCTCATCTGTTCTCTAAGGTCCCTTTCAGCTCTGGATCCTTTGAGTTGGAACAGAAGCGAAATACTTCCTTTCCACCTCCAGCTCTCACCATCAGAAGACTCTCTAATGTATAATGGCTTCTTAGCATTTATGAAAGAATCCCAGTGCTGGGTACAGAATGAGAAAAGGCTGGCTTTTGTCATCTCCTGGGACCTCAATTCTCTGCTGCCTTACTCATTCCTCCTTCAGCAAACACTGCTGGGAATTCCAACCCCACCCCACCCCACCCCCACCAAAATGAACAGCACAGAAGAAAAAACATAAACAGGGCCAGGCATAGCCAAAAATGCGAGTGGAACAAGGAAAACAGATTTCTATGCCTGGCACTGGTCCCATGTTGGCACTAACTAGAACACATGCCATTCTCAAAATTTCACTGGCATCTGTGATATTCCTAAAAACTGGATGATAAAAGTCCCCTGAAGATCTTGTGCTCAGTTGCACAGTTTTCTCTGCTCTTTTCCCTGCCCCACTCTCCCAGATCCTCCTAACTCACACTTCATACCACTGACAAATTGTTACATCTGTGTCATTCTTCCACTGAAAGCATTTCAGCGGTTCTCCATTTCCAAATAAATAGAGTTCAAAGTCCTTAGCCTGGCATTCAAGGCTGTGGCCACCTTTCCAACTTTTTTTATTCTTTTCCCCTCAATTTACTTTATCCTTAAATCACATTGGGCTTTTGACTTTCTCCTATTCATTCCCTGAACTTTCCTATTTCCTTACCTTGGCTTCTAGGTTGCCTCCCTTTCACTTTCCCTTGAATACTGAATTCAACTGAAACTTTCCCAATATCATAATAAATACAGCAGATGTAGGATTGAAACCAAGGTCCTCAGGCTCTATGTCCCCCACTGCTTCCATTGTAGCATACTTCCATCCTTAGGTTATTCATGGGAAATTCAAGTTTGGGCAGATCTTGGAAAGGATTGGGGGATCAATCTGGTGATGAACTGTGTGCCTGTCACACAAGGACCTTTAAGACGAAGCTTCCTAATTAATGTTCAAACAATCCAAAAGTAGAATGACATGCAGGGAAGGTAGTGGGTTCTCCTTCACTGAAGACACACTGGTAAAGTGTGAAGTAGGGGGAATTCTTTTTCAAGTATGGCTTGAATGAGATTCTTTCCCACTGTGAAATTCTGCAATTCTGTGGTGCTGTGACCTGGCTAAGAGGGTCATAGCTCTAGAGTAGTAAGTGAGCTTAAAGGTCACCTCCTCTAATTTCCTCTTTCTGCAAATTAGGAAACCGAGGTCAACCTTCCTCACTTGGTTGGAAGGTTGACCATAGGTTAAAGATTTTTTTCAGCCACAGTGATTCACAAATATTATTTACTAAAACATAAAGGTTTTCAGGTATGTCAGTGAAAAAAAGTATCTGTACCAATGAAATCACAAATTTCTGAAGTATTTAGGCAAAAGAATAAATAACCCATGATGGTATTTCTCCCAGTAATCCAACAATCCATGATAATGTAGAGCACTGAGATTTAAGTCAAGTCTAGAGTCACTTTTTGTCTTGCTAATCTGTGACATGATTTAAGTGTCAAGAAGGTTTCCCTTTTCATGAAAGGGTCATCGTTTTATAGCAGTAGAAGGTCAAGGTCACCTAGTCCAACATCCTACTTCACCCAGGAATAACCATGGCAACGTCTCTGAGTAGTGGCCATCCAGCCTTTACTCAAATACTTCCTATAACAGAGAGATCACTACTTCACAAAGAAGTCTATCTTATTTCTGGGCAGTGTCCATGGTTAGAAAGTTATTCCATAAATTGAGCCAAAATCCATCCTCCTGTTGCTTTCATCCATACAGTATTCTGTCACTTCATGCCTCATCACATACTCTTTGATATAGTGACATCAGTGTCCTTTCTGTTCCTTGAACTAAATACTTTATCTTTCAACTTCAATCATTTTAACTGCCTACCCTCCATGCCTGGAACTCCCTCCCTCCTCATCTCCACCTCCTGGCTTCCCTGAAATCCCAGCTAAAATCTTACCTTCTATAAAAAGTTTTTCCCAAATCCCCCTTAAAATTCTAGTGCCTTTTCTCTTGATTATTTCCAATTTATTCTGTTTATAGCTCATTTGTACATAATTGTCTACATCTTGTCTCTTCCACTAGACTGAAAGCTCTTTGAGAAAAGGGGTTGTCTTTTACTTTATACCTCCAGCATGTGATACACTGCCTGGCATATATATAGCAGACATTTAATAAATGTTTATTATTTAATTGCTTTCTGGGCTGCACAAAATAAGTATAGTGCCTCTCCCATGTGACATCTCCTTAAATACTTGAAGAAGCTATCATGTTTTCCTGAAGCCTTCTTTACTTTTTTCTTAGGCTAAACATTTCCAATTTCATCAACCATTCATCACACGCCATAGTTTCAAATTCCCTTACCATCTTTGCTGCCCTCCTCTGGACACATTCCAATTTGTCAATGTCTCTCTTAAATGTGGTTCCCAGAACTGAACACCATGTACTAGATGTGGTCAGGACAGCATAGCACTCAGTGGGACTAGTGCCTTGCTTGCTGGATACTGTATTTAAAAATAAATAATGTGGCCTAAAATTGGATTAGCTTTTTGGTCAGCTACATCATACTATTGACTCATTTGGGGTTTGGAATAAAGTAAAACTCCTAAGACATTTGAAATGAACTGCTTCACCTCTCCTGAAGGTACTTGTATAATTAAATTTCTGAATCTAAGTGAAAGACTTTATCCCTGTTCCATTTCATCTGGTTAATTGCAGACAATCATTCCAGACTGTTGAGATCTTTTTTTGAAACCTGATTCCATTATCCAATATATCAACAATCCTGTCCAGCTTCCTGTCATCTGTAAATTGGAGAATCATGACTTGTACCATGTATTTATGTAAGTGATTTTTAAGATGCTGAACAGGATAATATTAAAGATGAAACGTCACAGTGAACCACTGAAATCCCTTCCCAGGTTGATAGAGATTCCATTAATCAATGCTTTGCGTTCAGCCCTTCGACTGGCCATGCATCCGGCCAATTGCACCATTATCTGGTGTACTCTCCTTTATCTCCCTCCCAGGAGAATCACCAGAGACTTGGCTCTATTGAAATCCAGATACACTATGTCTAAAGCACTCATTCCCCTGATTTACCGCCTAATAACCTTATCAAAAAAGGAAACGAGGTTAGTTTGACATGAATCCTTCTTGGTGACTTCATGCTGACTCCTGGTGACTACTACTTCCCCTTCTGAATGCTCACAAGCCATCCTTTTAATCTATTTTGTGAATTTTGTGAGCATCCACATTGAGCTCACCACTGAGCAGTATGCAGAGGGCATATTTTGTCCCTGTTGGTAAATAGGAACGGAATTTGCTCATTTCTAGTCTCTCAGAACCGTTCTCATTTCCTGGAACTCTTCCAAGATGACTTACTGGCTGCACTTCTACAATCACTTGGCAAATTCTTTCAGTGTGATAGGATGTGATTTGTCTGAGTCTGAAGTCTTGAGCTTGAACAGAAAATTGATTTCTTTATTTTCTCCTCACTCTCTTGGACTTCCACACTCTTTTAAGCATGTGTTCAATCTTTCCTAGTCTGGAGATTGTATTTCTTGATAGGGAAGATGGAAGTAGATAAGAGTCAAGGAGGTTCACTTTTCTCTGTCATCTGTTAACATTACATTATTTGGAACGATGCTTGTTCCTCTTGCTCTGAATTTACCTGAAAGAGTCCTTTTCATTATCCTTTATGGAATTTTTCTGAAGTCTCAGTTCTTGGTCCAGTTCATATCAATCAATAAATCAATCAATAAGCATTAAGTGCTCACTGTGGGCCAGGCACTGTGACTTTAAGCAATGAGGATGCAAAGACAGAAGCAAAATGGTTATTGATCTAAAATACACGTTTATTTTTTGGCATTCAAGGCTCCTCACAAAATGTTCCTCTCCAGTCTTCTCACACATTACTCCCCTCCACAAATGCTAAAGGGTCAGCTATATTGAGCTACTTGTCATCCTTCACATGTGACATGCAGTCTCCTGTCTGTTGGTCTTTTTACTAGCTTTCTTTCATGACTTGAATGTTCCTACTCTTTATCTCCATCTCTTAGAAACTGTAGTTTATTTTAATACTCAACTCAAACATCCCCTCCTATCTGATGGTACTTTCCTTTCTAGGGCCACCTTTAATTTAGCCTCACAAGCTTGTTAGCTGGGTGACTCTGAGCAAATCATTTCAACTCTGTCTGCCTCAGCTTCCTCATCTATAAAATGGGATAGTAGTAGCCCCTACCTCCTAGGGTTGTGGAGAGGATTCAAAGGAGACAGTATCTCACTTTATTGTACTTATTCCTGTTGTTTTTTTTAAACAAATGGAAGGTTTGTTGGAACCCTGTGTGAAGCAAGTCCATTGGTACCATTTTTCCAACAGCATGCTCTCACACCATGTCTCTGTGTTATATTTTGGTAATTCTCACAATATTTCAAACATTTTCATTATTATTATATCTGTGATGGTAATCTGTGATCAGTGATCTTTGACCATACTGTTGTAATGTCTTTGGTGCACCATGAATTTTGCCCTTGGAAGAGGGTGAGCTTAATTGATAAATGTGTTTTCTGACAGTTGTACTGAATGGCTCTTTCCTGTCTCTCTCCTTCTCTTCATGCCTCCCCATTCCCTGAGACACGATATTGAAATTAGGCCAATTAATAACCCTACAACGGCCTCTAAGTGAAAGGAAGAGTCAATCGATGGGGCAAACTTCATCATTGTCTTTTTTTAAGAAATTGCCACAGTCACCCCCAACTTTCAGTGACCACTGCCCTGATCAATCAGCAGCCATCAACATGGAGGCAAGACCCTCCCCCAGCAAATGATTATAACTCACTGAAGACTCAGGTGATGAATAGCATTTTTTAGCAATAAAGTACTTTTTAAATTAAGATATACACATTGTATTTTTTAGACATAATACCACTGCATACTTAATAGGTTATAGCATAGTGAAACATAACTTTTATATATACTGGGAAACCAAAAATTTCATGTGACTTTGCTTTATTGCAGTGGTCTTCAAACATGCAACATCTCTGAGGTATGCCTATATTTGTAAAGAACTTAGCAAATCTTAAAGTGCAATTTAAATACTCACAATTATTATGCATTGTATGTACAATGTATGCATAACTAAATAGTAATTGTTTCTCTCTTACCAAGGAGCCCTGAAAGTCTTCCCCTCCCAGTTTGCTTTTTTATTTATTAAAGGGGTCATCCCTTGAGTAACTTAAAGAAGTCTGTTCATTGAATGGGTGTATCTCACTCAAAGTGAGAATGTGATAAGACCTTAGCCTGAAAGGGCCAGGGTCTCACTTTGCGTCTTGGGCCATCTCCAGTCATCCTGATGAATATCAGGCCACTGGACCCAGATGGCTCAGGAGGAGAAAGTGAGGTTGGTGACCTTGCACAGCCCTCCCTCACTCACATCAAAGTCAACTGCAAGTCATGTCATCATCTTGATGTCATGGTCCTCTTTGAGATCGAACACACAAACACAATATGGTCTTCCCTATTTTATAATGTAAGGTGTTTGAGGGTAGACATCTTTTTCTGCTTTTCCTCAGCACTTAACACAATACCTAGCACACAGTAGGTGTTAAATAAATGCTTGTTGATTGATTTTCCCCTCTCTCTTTTGTATTTGTTCTCATCCTTCTTTAAAACAAATCCCTCAGAGAATTTTCTCTTCAATTACATTGGTGATTTTAGATAGCTCCCTTTGTTTTTCTGAGATGGCTTAAAAAATATGAGAATGAGAAAAGGTCAGAAAGATTTTAATCTATGCACTAGTGAAAACAAACAATTTATTAGGAAACAGATTTACTGTGGGTTGTTGAAAACTGTATTCTCCCAGAGATACTCCAACGTATCAAGGATCTATAACTTCACTGGTTGGGGCATTCCCTCTACCAGTACATATTGCAGCCTTTCTTTGGAGATGTTTCTAACAGTGCCTAAAAAGTCACTGCTCTTGTCAATAGAGGACAGTCCTTGGGATTAGGAAGACCTGAGTTCAAGTCTGTCTTTTATTCACACTTGGCTGTGTGTCTTGGAGTTAGTCAATTGACTTTTCAGCACTCCTGGCAATGCCTTAAGACAATAAATTGAAGAGCTATTACCTATCCATATTGTAATAGTTAATACTGATATAGTCTTGGCTAAGCACTTTAAAATTAGCATCTCATTTGATCCTCATAACAACCCTATGAAGTAGGTGTTGTTATTTTCCTGGTTTTATAGTCAAAGAAATCAAGGTTAAGTTACTTGTCCAGGGTCACACAGTTAGTAAGTGTCTGAGGTTTGAGCTGAACTGAAGTCTTCCTAACTTCAGGACCAACACTCTATCTACTGTACTTCCTAGCTGCCAGCTGATAGAGGGTGTTTTCTCAGTAGAATTTTCCCCATTCCAATGAAATCATAGGTTTAGTCTTAAAAAAAATTCCCCCACGTTATCTCATTTGGGCACCTTCATGTCAATAGGCATTTAACCTGTAGTAAGACTAAATCTAACAGACTTAGCTAGTGGTGACCCTGGACAAGAATCCAATCTAATGTGAGTTGCCTTCTGTGAGTGAGGTTGGCCTCACTTCAATTTATCAACCAGCCAACTAATAAGTATTTATTAAAGTTCTCTTGAGTTCTGGGCACCAGATATGCTGCAGGCTGGGGACACAAGTACAAAGAATGAAACATAATCCTTTGGACTGTGTTTGCTTTGGGCTATTTAGAGTACCTTATGAAGAATGTTATCCAGAGCTCCCACACATTCAGGGCAGGCTGCCCATCTTACTCATTAACAATGAGGGGGTTTCCACTCTTGTAACCAAAGAAGGAGGCTTTGCTTCTGCAGTGATATTTATACAAAACAGGAACCCTCTTCTCTTATCTGAGATTTTCAAAAGGAAAAAATAACCTCCCACATGTCTACTAGCACATAAGATAAATTTAGGAGCACAAGGGTTCCCCATCATAACTTTATGGGGTTATAACTGGTTTTCAGCCACCTGTGGCCAAATCTGGCAATGTTTGCTTAACTCACAAAAGACCATCACTATGTAGTTCAGCTGCTACCCAGAGAATATCCCAATAGGTACAGCAATCCTCTATCCTTCTGAAGGATGAGTTACTGATGGCTAGGCAGTGCTCCAGATGTACATCTGTCCCCTGTCAGTTCAAGAGGGGCTAAATCAACACTATCCATTTCTCCACTCGGAAAGAGGGGAGAGAGGTCAAGAGGAGGAACAAGACAGGGAGAGAAGAGGAATGAGGGAAGGCAGGGGAATGAGTACCTGATTGCAGAAAAAGATTTTGAGGGTTTCCAAGTACATGATGTATATTTTTATGTGTGTTGATATATAGTGTATACATATGTGTGTATATGTACATATAATCTGTTGTTCAGATGTTCCAGTCATGCTCAACTTTTTGTGACCCAATTGGGATTTTCTTGGCAGAGATACTGGAGTGGTTTGCCATTTCCTCCTCCAGTTCATTTTACAGATGAGGAAACTGAGGCAAATATGGTTAAGTGACTTGCTCAGAGTTACAAGGCTGGTAAGTATCTGAGGTCACAATTGAATTCACAAATGTGAGCCTCCCCTGTTCCTGGCCTGATACTCCATCTTCTGTGCCACCTAGCAGCATGTGTGCATGTACACATATATGGACATATTTGTATATGTGTACATATATGTATATGCATGTATGTATACACAGATACACACAGTGAGTTCCTTCACAGAATTTCAGAATTAGATGGGATTTCAGAAATCATCAAGCCCAATGCATAACTGAAAAAGAATCCTACTTCAATTTATCCCAGCAAGTGGTTATCCAGCCTTTGCTCAACGACTTCCAATGAAGGGAGGCACAAAACCTGAATTCAAATCCTGCCTCAAACACTAACAATCTGTGACCCTGGGCAAGTCATTTAACCTTTCTCAGCTTCAATTGCCTCATCTATAAAATGGAAGTAACAGTAACATTTCCCTCACAGGATTTTGTGAGGATCAAATGAGGTAATATAAGTCAAGTAAGTACTCTGCAAATCTTAAGGAGTTCTCTGTCAATGTTAGCAAATATAATTTTGATTGTAAAAGTAATTATTATTACTATTGCTTCTTGTGGTCCCCCCTTACACTTTTGGGTGACTAAATTGTCAGGAAAATTTTCCACATATAACATTTA
The DNA here is from genome assembly GCF_028372415.1 of Notamacropus eugenii. Lineage (NCBI taxonomy): Eukaryota > Metazoa > Chordata > Mammalia > Diprotodontia > Macropodidae > Notamacropus > Notamacropus eugenii. The sequence goes on from NC_092873.1 coordinate 494,921,573, forward strand.
AGTTTGTCTCTGTGTACCTTCATCCCATTGCTATGTTGCCTCAAACAAACTGAGTCCTGGGAAAGACCTTAGCTTAGAAAGACCAAGGTGTCCCACTGCATCAGGGATCATCTCCAGTCATCCTGACCAATGTTTTGCCACTGGACTCTGATAACTCTAGAGGAGACAGTGAGGCTGGTGACTTTGCACAGCCCTGCCTCACTTAAATTCAATTCATTTGCAAGTCTAGGCATCTCCCTCGTGATGTCATTGGTCCTCTTGGAGAACAAGAAAATGAACAACAAATAGTTTTGCCCTCTGGCGCCAAGCAGAAAAAGCTTAATCCCTCTTCATGTCTGTAAAAAAAAGTGTTATCATGTCCCTGAGTCATCTCTTCTTCATGGTAACCACCTCTAATTTCTTCAAATGATTTTATATGGCATAGACTCAAGGCTCTTTGTCAACCCATTGCCCTTCTCTCCACTGGAGGCACATAACATGCTTTTGGAATTAACACATAAAGCCCCCTGGGGCTCTCAGTAAATGATCCCCTGATTCACCCTTCTGTGGTTTACCACATGGAACAGGTGCTATTTCAGCTGACAAAAATTAAGAATTTTCTCCCAGACTGACCATTGAACTCCACCATGAACCTACAACAGGAGAGTAACTCCAAAAAATGATAAGCTATGGTCCTGAGCTTTTAGAGATTTACAACCTAGTTTTAAAGTTAAAAAAAAAAGCCTGAGAATAATTATAAGCAAGATAAGTAGTCAATTAATAAACATTAATTAAGCACCTGCTATGTGCCAGGCCTTGTGTTAAGTGCTAGGCAAAAGACAGTCCCTATTCTCCAGGAGCTCATAGTCGAATAGGGGAGACAACAGTCAGACAAGGTACAAATAAGATACATACAGGATAAATTGGGGATAATCTCAGAGGAAAGGCATTAGAATTAAGGAGGACCAGGAAAGGTTTCTTGTAGAATGTTGGATTTTAGCTGAAACTTGAAAGAAACCAGGGAGGCCAGGAGATGCGGAGTAAGGGAGTTCCAGGCACAAGGCACAGCCAGTGAATATTTTGGGGGTTGGGAGATGGAGCATCCTGTATGATAATAGCAAGGATAAATAAATAGTACATGGCAGCCCTTGCAGTATAAGAAAACTACAGATGCTCTGTGCCCAACCTATGGTAGAACATTCCGTGTTGGTCTGATCAGTCACAGTCGAACACATGAAACTTGACTCTAGCACAGTGATGCCATTTTGGTCCTCTTTGAGAATGAAGGACAACCACCATAAGAAAACTACAAAGGTACAACCAAAAGTACAAAAGAACATTTAATAAAAATTTGATGCAATACTGTTCGTTAAGCGCCTACTATGTGTAAGCAAGGCAGGACCATATACTGTCTGTGTGACCCTGGACAAATCACTCAGGCAGCTAGGTGGCACATTGGGTCTGGAGTCAGAAAGACCTAAGTTCAAACTGACCTCAGACAACTTACGATGTGGCCCTGAGCACATCATTAACTTCTGTCTGCCTCAGTTTCCTTACCTGTTAAGTAGGGATGGTATCATCATCTACTTCACAAGGGTATTGTGAAGATCAAATGAAATATTTGGCAATGCCTGGCACATAGTAGGTGCTTAATAAATACTTATTTCCTTCTTGTGAGAAATTATGAATATGAAAACACCGAGAAGCATGAAAAGAGATATTAAATTGTTACAAAGTGAAGTAAACAGAACCAGAGTAAGATATACAACGACTGCAACATTGGTAATAGAGAAAATAATGGCACCTACAAACGATGAACGCTGTGTAATTGTAATGACCATGCATGGTCTCATAAAAAAGATGAAAAAAAGCACCTCTCCCCCTTTTCTGCAGAGCTGGGGGGTTATGGGTATGAATATTGTCATCTTCTGTTGATGTGCTGATCAGTTTTGATGGAATGTTTTTTTTTTTCCTGCTGTCTCTTTCCTTTTGATTTTTGCTGTAAGTGATGGACTCTCAGGGTGAGAGAACAGAAATATGTGGAAATGGAGGTGATGTAAAACCAGCTATCAACATATCAACACTTTTTTAAAAGAAAAGAAAAGAAAAGAAAAGAAACACTGCTTGCTCTTAAGGAACTTGCACTCTACAACAAGAATGTAATCTTTGGCTTGTTTGTTAACTCTGCTTTCTGTCTCTCACTCTCAGGCAAGAGGTCTTGCGAGTCCATGAAATCTAGCCAAGCAGCACCAGGTAATAGAACACATGACTGGAAAACTGGTTCCAGTCCTTGACCCTGAAGTCCTGGCCCTGCTGTGCCTTAGCCCTGTGACCCTGGGCACTTAATCTCTGGATAAGTCACTTAATTCCCGGAGCCTTAGGTTTCCTTAATCTAAAATGGATTTGAGATTATTCACACCTTCAACTTCTCTAGCCTGTTAAAAGGATGAGACATAAATAACATATCTTAGTAACTGCAAAGCGTTTTTAGTATTTTTTAGTATTAGTTTTTAGTATTAGTGTGGTGGATTACAATGGAAATAGAAGACAGATTCAGCACCGTCCAAGAGCTTAATATTAGCGAGGGAAACAGGACGCACATTAGAGACATAAGAATAGTCAGGTAGCGAGCAAACAGTAGAAGGCAAAGAGAATACCTAACGGTGCAAAGGAAGCATGTAGATGTAAGAATAACTGGTCCTCTATTTGCACAACTGATTCTCTCTTACACAAATCGGATGGATTAACCAGGCTTCTCATACCCTCTGAGCTGGTTTAGGAAGGAGAAAGGAGGCAGCAAGAGGACATTTCAGAGGGAGAAGGGTGATCTATGCAAAAGCCTAGGGGCATGGAATGAGGAAATCAGGTGTGGGCTGTACTGTTCAGGTGAGCTTGGCTTCAGGAGGACTTTCTGTGCTGAGCTGATGACTCTGCTGTGAAGCCTCTCAAACACACTCATTTCCCAAGTTCCCAGTGTCTGGTCTAGGGCCAAGTTGCTATTGTCAGAGGATTCCACCGGAGCTCTACTGGCTAACACAACAATGCCCATTTTCTACAAGACAGAAAAGTCGCTGTGGGCCAAGACAACTCCAGGACGTCCCACTTTGACTCATGATTCCTACAACAAGACTTCATTCCTGTTCTGCTGTAGAGGGCACGGCAAGGTTAGAAAGAAGCCAGTTTTGAGTAAGCGCACTATTTCCTCCTGAACTGCAAACAAACTAACCATGTTTATGTGGCTTCCTAGAGTAGACAAATGATTCTAGCAAGCCCTCCTCCTCTGGAATAAAATAATTAATTTTCCTTTGCTGATCCATAGCCTTCATTAAATAAATCTATAACTGGATGCTTTAGAGAAATCTTTATTTCTTCTAACGAATTGCAGGATAGCCCAGTATTTCATTTTATCAGCTGTGAAATTAAACACGCACACACACACACATATATACACGTACATGCAAGTATCTATAGGTATGTGTATACACACACATATATATACACATGCATACACATATATGAATAAAGATACATACAAGTGATTTGGGTGAGACAGTTTGGCTCTGTAATTTTTCACCTGGAGTCAGGAAGATATGGTCTCAAATTCCATCTCCAGGCTAGCTATGTGACCCTAAGCAAGTCACATAGCATCTCTAAGCACCTGTTTACTTATTTGTAAAATGGAACCGATAATAGCAGCTATCTCACCATGTTGTTGGGAGGGTCAAATGAGATAAAACACTATATGAACAATATCTGTTATGACCAACAGAGTATTCTACATTCCTAGGAAACCTTCAGTTATATCAAGCATTATCATGCTTTACCCCTCTCCTCAAGTCCCCCCAACTTTGGCCACTAGTAGAACATATACGGTAGCTCCAACTGTATGATCATCAGGTATATGGATACGGTCACCACAAAGGCTCCACACAAATGCCACCTTCCTTCCCATAAACTTTTCTGATCTCTCCAATTATATTCTCAATTTCCTGGACTATTAAAACATAAAATGTCAGAGCTGGGAGAGACTTTAGAACATTGAACATAAAATGTCAGAATTGGAAAGGACTTCGGGACAAAGAATGTCAGAGCTGGAAGGAAATTTTTAATATAAATATTAGCTCCAGAAACAAAATCTGAATATATATAAAAGAGAATGTCAGACCTGGAAGGGGATTTTGAAAATAGAATGTTTTTGAAATTAATTTTTATTGATAAAAAATACTCTTTTCTTTCTGAAATTCTTTTGCATTTACTTATCTCTATACCCAAGGAGCAAAACCAGGAGCTGTGTGTAGAATGTTCAGACAGACAAATTTTGACTTGATGTTCGGAATTTTTTTCCTAACCATTAGAGCTATCCCAAAGCAGAATTGGCTGCCTCAGAAAGTAATGGCTTCCCCTTCATCAAAGCTCTCTTTAAGTGTCTGATAGATAATTATTTGTCAGGTATATTGTTGAGGGATTTGGGGGAGAGGCAGGGGTTGGACTGAGCATCACAACATAGGATATGAAAAGTACAGATAACAGAATGGAAGATGGTGTTGGATCACTGCAAGCCCTTTCTCAATCAATTGGCAAGCATTTATTAAGTGCCTACTAAGGGCCAGATGGGTGTACCAAGCACTGGAGATATCAGAAAAACATACAGCACTTCCCACAAGGCATTTATAGGCAATAGGTACATATACAAAATATATACTGACACCCCCATTTTATTGCACTTGGCTTTATGGTACTTCACAGAGATGGAATTTTGTAGATAATTGTATTTCTTTTTACAAATTAAATCAATCCTACGTCAAGCAAGTCTATAAGCACCATTTTTCTAACAATGCACTCATATCATGTCTGTGTTACATTTTAGCAATTCTTGCAATATTTCAAACTTGTTCATTATTATCATGTTTTGGTTATCTGTGATCAGAGATCTTTGATGTTACCATTATAAGTGTTCGTGGGCTTCATGAACCACACCCATATAAGATAGCCAACTTCCAATAAATGTTGTATATATTCTGACTGCTCCCCTGATCAGCTGTTCTCCATCTCTCTCCTCCTCCTTGGGCCTCCCTATTCCCTGAGACATAAAAATATTGAAATGTGGTCAATTAATAATCCTACAATGGGCTCTAAGTTTTCAAGTGAAAGGAAGAGGCAATCGATGCAGCAAACTTCATTGTTGTCTTATTTTAAGGAATTGCCACAGTCACCCCCAACCTTCAGTAGACACCACCCCAATCAGTCAGCAGCCATCAACATCAAGGCAAGCCTCTCCACCAAGCCCCTCCACTTACTGAAGACTCAGACGATGGTTATTATCTTTTCATTATTTTCACATGCATTGGGAAACCAAAAAATTCATGTGATTTGCTTTACTGTAATATTCACCTTACTGCACCTGAAACTAACCCTGCCATATCTCCAAAGTATGAGGACATTTTGCAGATAATTGTATTTTTTTTACAAATTATTTATGAGGATGTATATATATATATATATATATATATATATATATATATATATATATATATGAGGAGATATATAAATATTTCCTCATCATAACTCTCTGGGACTATTGAAATAGCCTTCTAATCATCTACCTCAAGGAAGACTGGGGTAGAGAGGCAATAGAAAGAGAAGGGAGGAGATTAGGAAGAATCTCGCGTAGAATATTGTGTTCTCAGGCTAGGGTACTAGATCTTGGATTGGCAGGAATCACAGGGGTCATAAAGTCCAGCCCCTTGATTTTACAGATGAGGAAACCAAGCTCCGACCTTGGTAACCACCAGAGGTGGGATATGAATTGAGATCTCTTCAGATTTCAGGAACCCTACCCTTTCCACTGCTTCCTACTGGGTCTTTCGTCTGGCTAAGAAAAAGGGATGTATAGTGACACCCTTAGCCCACGATGACCTAAGTTTGAGATGATGATTAAAGATGAGCTAGCTACTTATTGATTCATATGTATAGAGGATGTTAAGCTCAATGATGAATATATACCCAGAAAATTGGGAAAGCATTTAATGTATCCACCCAATTTCCCTCAAGCTTTTTGAGGCTTTGGACTTGAGTCACTGGGATTTGTCTGCTTTGTGCCAGGGGGCATTTAATCACTGTTTTTCCCCCTTTCTGCTACTGTTAGGATAAGTATCCCTCTGACAGCTGACTCATAAGAACAGTGGCCTTAACTGAGACAAATGACATGGGGGAGGTTGGATTCAGCAGTCCTTCCTTTGGCAGGGAAGGTGAGTAGGAGGGGAGAAACCAAATTGTTCCCAAGTTTAGTCCCTAGATTTTCAACGTTCAGCAATGAACGTATTGCTTGGGAATAATGAATAAACCCACAGTGGCCTTTGTTTGCAAACCTCCCAAGAGTTCAGCAATCCAGTTCTCCTTTACCAGAGAATGAGTAATGATGGATCCAGGGTGGAAAGAGAAGGAAAAGCAGAATTTTTTTCACAACTCAGCGAAAATGATGTTTATCACACTGTTCTGGGATCAATCTGGAGATCATAGAGACAGAGCAGCTCCAGACAACAAAATGAAAGGCTCACAAATTTAAGGTTTTTTAGTCACCGTCTTAGAGGGAGATGGCAGGAAATTTCTGAGACTTACACAAGAAAAGAAAAACACCTGGGAAACTAGGGAAGGACAATGAATAATGGGGAGGTGTCATCTGATACAACAGCTGAACCCATGAATTAGCCAGACAGTGGAATGGAAAATGATGGCCTGACCCCAAGACAAGTTGGGGGGGGAGGGTGAGCAACCAATACTGGATTGTGGGAGTGAGGGACATGGGATGTAGATGGTGCTAGAGGTTTGAGTTCTGGACGTGATCAGGAAGACCTGAGTTCAAATCCTGCCTCTTCACTTAATAGGGTAGGACCCTTGATCTGTCTTACCTTCAGTTTCCTCATCTGTAAAATGGAAATAATAATAACATCTACCCGACAAGATCTTTGTAAGGATCAGATGAACAAATATATGTAAAGTTCTTTACAAAGCAAGTAATAGAAAATGCTAGCTATTATTGTTACTATGATTATCTCCTTCTTCCACCACCACCCTTAGCCATGGGGCTTGTCTCTAACAACCACACCTGCTCTCATCACCCAACATTGCCCCACTTTGCCCTTTTCTGTCATTTTGAAGGCTCCCAATCTCCTCCCTTCCCTGTGGATGTCTCAGAGAAGTTATAACAAGTTCTACCATTCTTGACTTCTCCGTCTTCCTCACATATCCAAGCAGTTGTCAAATCTTGTCCCTTCTACTCCCAAGACATCTATCACATCTGTCCCCTTCTCTTCATTCATGCATCCACCTCCCTAGTGAAAGCCCTCATCATCTCTCTCTGAACTCTTACAGTAGCTTCCCTATTGGTCTCCCACTCTTAAGTCACTCCCTACTCCAGTTTTTCCTTCACTCAAGTGATTTTTTTCTAAAGAGTAGGATTGACCATATTACTTTGCTATTCAATAAATTCCAGGTACTTCCTTTTGACTAGGCTCTAGGTGGTAAAGTGGATAGAGCCCTGGGCTTAGAATCAAAAAGACTGATCTTCCTAAGTTCAAATCCCCTCTCAGACACTTACTAGTTATGTGGCCCTGGGCAAGTCACTAAGTCCTGTTTGCCTTAGTTCTTCATCTATAAAATGAGCTGGAGAAGGAAATATTTCTGCCAAGAAAATCCCTAAAGGGATCATAGAGAGTTGGACATGACTGAAAAAACCTCAACAACCACAAATATCATTTCTTCTCCATCTCATCCTTTTTGAATATCTATTTTTTGTTTTATAATGTACATGATGATTCGTAAAGTAGTGTATGTATGTAATTTATAAATATTCATATTATAAATATAAAATATGACATATGTATATAATTTCTTAATATGCATGTTATAAATATATAAAATATAATATAAATGCACATTTATAAATATGTGCATATAAATATATATACTATATATGTATGTACATACATGTACACTCATGGGGTGAATGCTCAAAAATGCATTACTGATAATGGTGTTAGGACAAAAAGTTTGGTGAACATTGCTCTAGAGAGATTAACAGAGAGAAGTTAAGAAGAGCAAAAGTTGCTCCCATCAAGCAAGGAAAAAAAGCTAGCTCTTGCAAAACTGAGGTGCTATTACAATGTAAATAGATTTGCTCTGTACCAGAATCATGTTTCTAAACTGTACATAGAACTCAAGATGTGCCAGTCCTGAAAGACCAACAAAGGCAAGCAAGTGAAGCCTTTTCATTGGACCTTGATGTTATGGTTCTTTTGAAAAAAATTTAACCAGAAGTTACTCCCCAAAATTGGTCCTTGTGGCCAACCAGGCCTGTCACTTAAAGTTAATTGCCTACTATTTGTGTTTTCTCACACACAGGAAATGATGGTTTACTTGAAATAACACAGTATTTTGAAATGGACTAGCGCACGTGAATTTCTCATTGAAAACACAGTTTGTGTCTTGTATCTGTTGTTCCTTTAGGACCTATATCTTAGACAGAGAGAGAGAGAGGGAGTATTGGTTAGTGTAATGAAAGTGATTTGAACTCATTAAGGAGTTTCCAACAATAATCTAAGGGGTTCCTGCTAAAAAAAAAATTCTTAATGACCTTAAACAATAATTGCCCAGTTATGTTACAAATATATTTTTCCTCTGTGACAAGTACATTGCTTGAAGCATTACAGCTTTGTTTCTTCAGCAGTTTGAAACTGTCATGATCATACGCACAATGATTTTGGTTTTCCTCAAGTGTTGTTTATCCTTCATTCACAAAGAGGACTGTGACATCACGGAGGTCATTGCCACAACATGCAAGTAAGTGAGGGAAGGCTGTGCAAGTCACCAACCTCACTTTCTGTCCTGGAGTCAACTGGGTTCAGTGGCAAGATATAGATCAGGATACTGGAGGTAGCCCCAGATGCATTGGGAGACCTTAGCCTTTTAAAGATCTTTAACAGGTCTCAGTTTGACTGAGGCAACATCTATTTAGTGATTAAGGCTAGATAAAAAATGAAGCAGAGAATGGCCTGGCTTCTTTACCTAGTTAAAAAAAAATCGATCTAGGAGGGTAGTTCTGACCAAAACAGAAACAATTGCTATACACCAATCTCTGACCACTTCTGACTAAGCAAAATGTGTTCTTGCAGATCATCAACCCCTCATCAAATTGTTTTCAAACTGCCACAATGTTGCTATATTTGAGTGTTAACCAAGCCCCAGTGGATGGTCAGATAGCATGCTCATGACCTCATTTGCATTTTGTACCCTGTATCAGAGTAGTTCTTTCATTCCCTTTGTTACTCTGTAATCATAGCTCATCAGCTCTGTAATCATGTGATCAAGATGTTACCAGGGTTTACATTCTTGCAGCACAAATGTCAGGCTGTTTGAAAACCATGATCTTTGGTTATGCACATTACAAGTGCCATTTTGAAACCATCATGGTCCATCACAAATGTTCTGCAGAAACAAAACTCACATTACTTCTCATTGCAGTATTAAGGCTGTTTTCTGATTTGTACTGATCATCTACCTATCCTTCTCTTCTTCCAACTGTGGATTTTCAAGGGAACTTGTTAGCAACACTGGTCATTCAGCAGAATTTTTGTAAATGAGTAGTTATCTTGCCAGTGGTAGAAAGGGAAGAAAGTTATATCTGAAAAGATTCTTTCTTTACAAAAGTTAGTTTATATGCAAATATTGTTTAAAAACAAGGCAATATATGCAATTGAATATTAAATCTATCAATTAATACAACGCTTGTCATTAACCAGTAGAAAAGTAAATATTTTCTATCAAAACTAGCTATTCATTTTTATCAGTTGGTTAGGTAACAAAAATATAAAATGAATTTCCATGTCTCAACAAGAGAACTTATAAAATTCTACCATTTTTCTACAACATATTTGTAAGTATTTTCACCTTGTCTTTGTTTTAAATCAAAATAATGGAAATTAATTTGATGCAGAACTAGATTTAAAGATAGTGTTTAACTGATGTTAAGCCAAATATTATAAACTTTGTTCAAATAAAAAAAAAGACCAACACTGAAAATAAGTTTATACATAATTATTGCATTATTAGATACCCTCAAGATAGAATTTATTTCACTAAAAATGTTATTAGTATTGGGCAAAATTTGTAAAATAATTAAATTTAATGTGAAATCCTGTAGATAATAGTAAGCATATGAGATTCTGATGGATTATTCTTTTTATAGAATATCTCACCTAAAGTATTTATAATTATTTAATAATTAGTTTCATAATTTTATATCTAGTTAAATAATTATAAGTTAAAACATTTTATATTTCATAATTATATAATATACATTTTAGTTTGGGGTTTGGAGGTGAATGTTATCATTATGGTTATTGTAAGCTCTTAATGAATAAATATGCAAGAATATTTTGAGTAGTATATTCAATTTCCATAGGAGTTTACAACACATTTTTTTTTGCTCTGAAAGGAATTTGAGGAACAAAAACTATCAGGAACTACTAGAATAATGCATAGAAAGCCAGACTAGGAGACCAGGAGACCTGGGTACAAATCCTACCTTTGAAACCCTGGCCAAACAGATAGAGAGTCATATTGGGACCAAGAAGCCTTGGGTTCAAATCCTATCCCTGTGTGTGGGCTTGACCAAGTCACTTAACTTCAAACTTCCAAAGTAACTTGACTTTCACTGACATAAGAAGTCATTCACCAAGACCTGCCTTTACCAGTGAAATCCCAATCTCAGCCAAATATTAAAAATCTTGGATGGGCAATGAACTAAGCTCAGAAGGAAGAGAATGGGATAGATTAGGGATAGGCAATGGACCCATGATTTCACTTATATAGGGAACTTCTAGATTAAGAAACTTCTTATACCAATAAAAGCACCTTTTCTGAAACTTTTAGTCTTAGAGTGTTGCCTAGAATACTTCTAGGTTAAGTGACTTGTCCAGGGCAACACATAGGGTCAGAGGCAGGACTGGAACTCAGGTCTTTGTGGCGCTAAGATTGGCTCTCTATCTGCTATATCAAGGTTGTTGAGTTTTTTGTTTGTTTTTAATCATATCTGATTCTTTGTGACCTCATTTGGTGTTTTCTTGGCAAAGATACTGCGGAGCTTTTCCATTTTCTTCTCCAGCTCATTTTACAGATGAGGAAACTAACGAAGGCAAACAGGATGAGTGACTTGCCCAGGATCACACGACTCATAAGTATCTGAGGCAGGATATGAACTCATGAAGAGGAGTCTTGCTAACTTCAGGTCCGGCACCACTTTGTTATCCCCTATACCAAATTACCTTTAGAGAATTGTGCAGAGCTTTTAATGATCTCAAATTTTCCTCTGAAAGAAAGGCAAATTTTTCATACAGATATTCTTCTGGTGATGTGCTGTTGGAACACTGAAGTCCTTCAAGAACTTAAGTAGTGGCTTGCCCAAAGATGCAACAGATAAGTGTGTGGTGGACATGAGCAGGCCATGATGCATTACAATTAAATTGCTGAAAAAGTTGTACAAAGGATGTCATCAGAAAAATATATGCCCAGAGAGGAAAAAAGATGGCCCTGTCACATGAGAGTGAAGGACAGTGTATACAGCTCAACTGGTATCCAGCCCATATTTAGAGATCTAGGAGAGGGCCAACAGGTTTTTACCTGGACCCTCTGTAGAGGATTCATGAGAGACAAAAATAATGTATAGAATGAAGAGGCAGGGGTGGGCTGTCGTTGGCATAGTTGGAGTAAATATCAAGGTCTATAAGATCAAAGATCCACTGAAGTATCAAGAGATCACAATATAATCACTAAAAAATGAAATGGAGCCTGTATGAGCCTCCTTGATCTGACATCAACAACCGTGCTCTACTCACCCCAATACAAAGAAGACCACATGACCCCTAGCAGAGTCAGGAAGACTTGAATTCAAATTCTCCCTCTGACACAAATTGGCTATATGATTCTGGGTGAGTCACTCATACCTCATTCTATGTGATTCTTGTCCACAGTTCTCAATCAGTTCTCCACAGAGAACCAATGTGACTTGCTGGAGGCCACTTTCTGGGTCAACATTCAGCCTGTCCATCTGTTATTCCTTATTCTCACTATATAACAGACCCTTGTTCACTTCTGGTTGTACTTTTTCTTGTTGAGAAGCATTGTGAGATAATGGAAAGGTCACTACATCAGAAGACCAAGGGGTCATATCTCAGCTCCCTTTTTAACTTCCTTCATGATTGTAGGCACTTCTACTTTCTGGTCCTGTTTCTCCATCCACTTTAAAAAAAAAAAAAAAAAAAGGAGGTTGGATTGAAGATCTCTAACATCTTACAGGGTCCCATGGTGCTTACTTTTCCCAGCTAGGTGGAACAGTAGATAGAGTGCTAGGTTTGGAGTCAGGAAGACCTGAGTTCAAATCTGACCTCAGACACTTAAGTGACCCTTAAATGACCCCGTTTGCCTCATTTTCCTCATATGTGAAATGAATGGGAGAAGGAAACAGTAGACTGCTACAGATTTACCAAGAAAACCCCAAATAGGGTCACAAAGAGTCTGACACAACCGAAATGACTGAACAACAAAATTCCCTTGATTAAGAGTAAAGAAAGATAAAATTGAAGACATTTCAGTTATTAGGAGAAAAAAATGTAAAATCAGATTTTTTAAAAAAGAAACTATTCCCTCTAAAGTTTGTTTGCTGTAATATATGTATTATCAACCTATAAATAATACCAAATCAAAATGTTTGAGCTACAGAACCTACTTATGTCTTGATTAAAATTGAGGGGGAAAGGTGGAGATGAGGTGGAGACATTCTCTTTGACAAGAGAATACAAAATCAATTAGAATATAGTTAGGTCACAATTAGTGTGAATAATGGGCTAAACCCCATTATCAACTATATTTTATATGTAATTGCTATTTCAAATAGTGCAAATTCAAATAATGCAACCTCTTCTTACAATTCCTTATTTGCACTAATTGGGACTTAGCTGGAATTACTATAAGCAAGTAGTCTCCAAGCCTTTTTGATTGTGTACCTCCATAACAAAAAAAATTTGAGTGCCACCCTCCAACAAGGACATATTTACTTATTTTTAATTTACTCATGTAATACTATACTAATAATTATGAGCTCTATAAAACTTGCCCCAAAATGGAAATGTAAAAGGATGAGATAAATAGAAAATAATCTTTTTAAATAACATTTTATTTATTAGTGGTACAGAAGACTCATAAAATGTGATTATCAATAATTATACTTTAAGGAAGGCAATGTGGTTGAATATATTTCATTATTACTAAAAACCTTGGTTTAATACTCTTTGACATAGAAATCCAAAGGTCTGCTTCCAAATATGGGTTATCTTGATGGTTTTTAAAATTATTATTATAATATATATAATTATATATAATATATTATTATATACCATATATAATAATTATTATATATTATATAACATTGTATAATAATATATCATGTATAATAATATATAATTATATTATAATAATTATAATAAATTAAATTATTATAACTAAGGGGAAAATGCAACTTTACAAAGATACATAGATTCAAATGGAAGAAATCAATTATTGGTTGTACTTTATATAAACATGATACCAATTTTTCAGTCTTATCCACTAATTATTTCAAAGGTTTTTGTCAAAACTCAGCTATTAAAGTCTCATTGTCTCTGATATCAATCAGTTGTTCTTACAAACTAATTGGTTGGGACTCCATTTTTCAAAAATATTTATTACAAATGCATGCAAAAACTCAATAAAACTTCATTTGGAAGATTTTTAAACAGGTTAGAAAATTCTGTTTCCAATTTTTAAAAAAGTGTTGAGAAATGAGTTTTTATAGATGACACATTTATGTTGTTTTTTTGTTTTTTGTTTTGATTATTTTTAGCAATTCAGAGAGGATCAATTACCCAGGAGGAAAGGGCAATCAACAACATCAAATACTTTGGGCAAAAAAAAAAAAAAAAAAGATAAGGACTAAGAGAAAGAAAGGCCTTCAGATTTGGCTATTAAGGGAATGTTCTTCTCATTTAAATTACCTTTATGGGGGGTCAATGAAAACTTTGAAGAGAGTGGTTTTTATTGAGTCAGTAATCAAAGGTCATGAGAAGAATGAGAACCTCACAGACCAGAAGAAGAATAGTGTCCTCAGCAGAAATAGAGATTTTGGAAAAGAGTTGGTTTGGGATGGAGGAGAATTGTAATGAAGTCTCCCATGCAGATTACAACCCATTCATGTCTGCTCATGGATATGCTCTTCATTCTGTCCTAGCCAAAAAATAAAAGGAGGATGTGAGTGGGGTTGGGCTCTTACTCACTTGTCACTACTCAAGAGCACAAAACCTGCCAACAAAAGGTGATTGTTACAGCCAAGAGGTGAAGGTGGGGATTGGGGAAAGCAAGTTGTTGATACACTGAGGGTAGGGGGATGTTTGCAATAGCATCTGCCCAACTATCCTGAGTACCCAGGTCATGGTTTGCCTTGAAGGGCTAGTTCTTTGGGCAGAATGGAAAAGGTTGGGAGCTTGTAATATGGAATGACCATAAGATGCCAGCTCTGGAGCAGGGCAGAGGAGGACAGTGCTGTTTGAAAGGGTGGTGTAAATGTATTGGAGACAAACCTTATGGTTGACTCTCAATGGGAGGGTGAGCTGTAACCCATCTTCCCACCCTCTAGCTCTTCAGATCATGCCTGAGGTGGAGTGGGGTTATGGTCCATACCACTGGAAGTGTGCAGCCCCCACTTTGAAGATCAAAGGTCTCAGCAGGGGCATTCATTCAGCGTAGTCAAACTAGATTGCACCCCAAATAATTGAGGGGGAGGTTTATATGGATCTTATAGAAATTGGTTATCAGAACAGTAAGAAGTTAAAATCCATAAAATAAATATAAATGAGCACTTTTATTCAAAAAGGACCAGCTGGCTGGTGTGTTGTAGGGATTTACAGAGCTCTGCGTTGCTGAAGAACCTTTCCACCTCTGACTTGGGGGTTAGAAGAGAGCAGTGACTGGGAGCTCACTCCTATGTTTTCCTACGTTCAAGTCAGTTATTAAGGTAGAATTATATCTATTATGTACCATACATTTGCAATCTAGAGGCACAATTCTATTTTGAAGTTTCATTATAAAGCCACTTTCCCTGGTTGCTGATGGGACAGAAGAGGGACAGAGAAGCAGTTCCACTCAGAAGGTAACAGCTGTTAAGCCAGCTTGGCTTCCCTCCCATCGTATACTTATTACACAAAAGACAATTGTGGATAACAAGCAAACATATTTATCAAAGAAAGTCATAAAATAGCAATCAGGAAAGTTATAGAGATTAGTTTAGTCAATAGAACACTCAAGAGTCAAGGGCATTTTACAATGTAGAAATAAGACAAAATCTCAACTCAGATGAAGAGAGAACTAACTCACTCTAATGCACATGTTCTGGGCCAGCCCAGGTGCTAGGTATATAAAGACAAAAATGAAACAGCTACTAACTGGAAGCAAATTACTTACGGTCTATTAGTAAAATACAAATGTCTCAGCCTAGCATTGGTGTAGCCTTCTGCAATCTGATTCAAACCTACTTTTCCACATTTACAACAAACTAAGTTTTTCATGGATGCTACATTCCAATCAAACATAATGTATTATCTCCTACTTCCATGCATTTGCCCAGACCTGGAATGCCCTACCTCTTCCTCTCCATCTCTCAAAATCTTTGTCCTCCTGATCAAGGGCCTCCTTCTCCACAAAGCTTACATAATCCTATCAATTACTCATGTGCTTCGTATCTTCCATAACTTTGTAAAAATTTGGGTGCATGTTATAATCTTTCTAACATACTGTAAACTCTTTGAAGATAGAGACTATTTAATTTAACTTTGTATCTCTAGCCCCAGAACAGTATCTTTTACATAGTAGGAATGTAAATGTTTGCAGTCGTTTCTAATGATCACATATGATTCTACACCTTGTAATATCTGCCTTTTGAGAGTGAAGAATCATTTTTAAAAAAAGCCCTACTTTCACTCCTACCCCCTAATTTAAACTACTAGAAAAATCCAGAGGCATGACTCTTGTGAAAAAAAAAAGATAATTAAGACTTGAAACAGAGAAGTAAGGACATTTCTTTCTATAGTGCTCTAAAGGATAACAGATGAGTAATCATGAAAATTAATATTGGTATAAATCTAACCTAACCCAGGAAGGATGAGGACTTGAATCATAAAAATTCCATGATATTTATATGCTACCACAAAAGAAGAGCATGCATTTATTCTAAATGGAAAAGTACAAATATTGGAATAAAACAATTTTAATTGATGAAACAAGAGTCTTCAACAGTTAATCCTGCCTAAAGGTCAGAGTTTCATTCTACATGAATGCTACTGTATGTGGGTTATTTAGAGTGGGTAACCAAATATCTGAGGACAAGTAATTAGCTGAACATCCCTGTTCTGCATATTTGCCTCACACACGATTTACAGAACAAACCCACAGAAGGGAAAAATAAAGAACTGTGGAATACTTTTTCCAGTCCCAAGAGCTTCGAGGTCTACTTTTCCCCCCTCAAAACTGTTTACTCCAGCGATGTTAGAATGAGCAGGACTGGGCTATTTCCCCCTCGTTATATAAGGACAGAGAAAAAGCATTTCTTACACATCATTCGTCAATTTCCCTTCCCAATTTCTGCCCATTTCAGGGAATAGAAAGTATTGCATCACATGCTCAATGTATTACTTCAGTGTTGCCAAATATACAGAAGAGGTTGGTTGGTCAGCTGTACTAGCACAAACTACCTTCTTAGCAAGAGTCTAATTTAATGGTAGAATTAAAATAACTCCTTTTTGAGGCAAAAAAAAAAATCTGAGGGAATTAATTTTTTTAACAACAAGAACAGTGGATTTATCTCATATCTATAGTTCCTAACAGTTTTCAACAACCTTGTGAGGATGAAAGTGTAGGTAAGGTATTATACCCATTTTATAGATGAGAAAACTGGTACATAGAGAGATTAGTGGTTTGCCTTTGATCCCATGGTTAATAAGAAGGAAAGCTTATTTGCCAATATATTTGAACCCAGGTTTTCTGACCCCAAGCCACATGAGACTGTCTCTCAAATTAACCCTTTTATAGAAACAGGGACATGCAGTGTTCCTAAAGGCTTTGACAGCATAGCAAGCTCTGGCAGGTTGCATCAAGATCTAGAGCTCATCATTTCCAAGACCAGCCTAGCTAATATAGAGGAGCTCATCACCAGTAACCTCATCACTTGATGATCAGGTCTTTAATCATGGCAGGCCATGAAGTAAAGAAAAATGAAAAAAAATTCCCATTCCTTTGTGTCTCAGCTTTTCTGCTTTTGCCATGACAGTAGCAGAGTAGCTGAAAAGGGACCAAATATTCCTGAGTAAGAAGACTTCTGGTCTGTCTATAAATACTAATTTAACTGCTGGCAATCTAAATGGGAGATCCTTTCCCGGTGCCTAATAAACAGATGTACCAATGTTACAGAGTTACACAAAGGGAAGTAGACTGACACACTCCTTTCAATAACAGTAACAGAACTTACATGATCATGTACACTCATTCTCAGTGATTTCAATGCATGTCTGGGAATAGGAATGAATGGAAAATATTACATTTATTATATTTACTTATATATTATATATACACATTTATATCTATGAGTGTACATATATATGTACATATATACATATATATATACACACATGTATATATGCAGCTATATCTACATCTATCTATCTACCTACCTATCTATCTATGGAGATGTGGCTCAAGAAAGAGACCAAAAGTTAGTAAATGACCCCAAAGCTTTATAGCTGCATGCCTCAAATACTTTTTTCAAGAATAAGAACCCCAAAATTGAATTGACTATGTCTTATGTCAAATGATGGCAGGCTGCGATATCTTGCTAAGGAGGTGGCAGGAAGTGAAGTAAAAGACACCAACCATTTTAGTCTTCTCCAGTCAGCCTTGTCTTTTTCATATACATAGATCAAAGACAGATGAAAGAGAAAGTTCAAAAGCAGTTTCCTCATTGTAGTATCTTTTCTGTTTATGGAAATCAAGCCTTAGAAATAATAGCTTCAGCAAAGGAGAATATGATCAGAATTAAGCACTAAAATGGATTTTTGATCATGCCCGATGTGAGTTAAACTGAAAGAAGACAGTGAGGGAAATTTAAAGGAACAATTCAAAGAGCAGGTGTAGCCAACTGCTACTGTTTGTGAGAGGCCTGGTTGAGGGGAAGACCTTCATCACCATTGGCTGAGAGAACTGATTGCGGAAGATTGTGGTCCTCCCCAGGAGGACAGAACTTTGGAGAACACCCTCTGTGAACGTAGGGCAGAGTTGCAGGTGGGTCCAATAAAAACAATCCAAACGATCCATCCAAAGACAATAAAGAGGATAAAAGAAAAGGCCTTGGGAGTTAGCTGAAACAGCTATAGCCCTCCCTGCAGGGGAGAGGTTCACTAACCAAAATATCTCTAGTGGATAGTGGATAGGGTACTAGGTAATAATAATAATGGCAATAATAAATAATAATGATGATAAAAGCTCACATTTATATAGTGCTCTGAACTTTGCAAATTGCTTTACAAATGTTATCTCATTTCATCCTCGAAACTCTTGGAGATAGGTGCTATTATTATTCCCATTTTACAGATGAGGAAACTGAGGCAGACAGAGTTTAAGTGACTTTCCAAGAGTCATACAACTGCTCCGAGGCTGGATTCAAACACAAGTTCTTCTTGACGCCTAGTCCAGCATTCTATGCACTATATTAGCTGCCTAATCATGAGCCTGGAGATAGACAGTTGAAGATCAGCTGTAGTTGAGTTCTGATACTCAGTGGGGAGTAATGTAGATGAATCAGCTAGTAGGAAGCAGCTGAGAGGCAATGCTAAGCAGGGAGTATCAGAGGGCAATGCCTGGTGGAGAGTGGACCCAGCAGAGAATAGGATGATGATATCAACAGGAAATATCAACAGCTCGGCCACATTGGGCACATGAGTATTCTGTAGCTCTGTGCTACTCATAGGTATATACTCCATGTGTCATCCATACACAGTTTCACTCTCTCTTACTGTGTTCTACTCTGATATTTGAACTGTGTCCACAGGACAGCTAGTAAACATCTTTGAGGGTTCAAGAACTATGGTTCCAACAGGATTCTGACCTTCAAAGTACCTAAAACTTGGGATAGCTTTCAAGGGGCCCATAAGTGACAGGGGCTCTGGGTGCTACACTTAACGAATGGGAAACAACGGTTACTAATAGAAGCAGTTAGGTATTACAGTGGATAGATCACTGGGCGTGGATTCAAGAATTCCTGCATTCAAATCCAGTCCTACTTCCTAGCTATGTGATCATGACCAAGTCTCCTAGTTTCAATTTCCTTGACTGTGAAATGGGGATGATAATAATAGCACCTACCCTACAGGGTTGTTGTAAGGATCAAATGAGGATATTTGTAAAGGGCTTAGCACAGTGCCTGGCGCATAGTAGGCTCTTGGTAAACACTTGTTTCCTTTTTTCCTAAAATGATCAGGTAAATAACTAATGTGAGAATCAGTCCCCCAACTGTTGTGCGAGTGCAGGCCGAATACTGATTTGTTAGGTAGTTGGTGTTAAAAAACTAACACCAAATATTTTAAAAGAATAAAGACAAGAAGACAATGAGTTTAATTATAAAACCTCAAACCTAGACTATTGCAACAAGCGATGAGAAGATGTTCTCTTTGAGGCTGTTGGCTGATATTCAGCTTAGGTCTGAGGGTCCTGAAAGTTGTTAGCATTTTGTAGTTATGGGAGTTACTTAGTAGATTCAATCCCATTGCTGGCACTTGAGTTATTCCTTTCACAATCACTTCCCTAACAAAGACATCATTTATAAGAACCACTGAGTTAGATCTTTTTGTTAAAGCAAAATAAGCAAAAATCTCTAGAAACAAATTATCCACTAGGATCCTCCATGAGAATTCTCTCAGAATTTTTCCTCCCCATGCCCTGATGAAAACAATCTCATGTGCCTTTACACTACAGGCATGAATAGCATGCGGGTTCAATGGACTTTAAATTTCCTTCATCATCTGTTCTATGCAAATAAGAAGTGTAAGATACTTGTAGAAGAATGTAAATATCGATGACATTTTTCTCACTTCCTCCCAGTGGAATGTAATTCCATTCAGGGATGTCGAGAAATGGGTGAAAAAAAACCTCAGCAAATCAAATGACTCCAGCTTTCCAAGACAGGAAATGACTAGTCCCTGATGTATACTGATCAATCATTTCCAAACTGTCCATGTACAGTCAGACCAATTAGATGGAACTAATGTCAATTTCAAAGACAAGAGAAGACACTGTATGAAATTACAACAGCTCCAACCTCACCTGTTCTAACTACTGATATTGAAAAATGGGAAATGGATTAATGAAAGGTACAAATCAAGTGGATTTTATCTTAGGAGGCAGGAAAATGATTGATTATTGATCATCTCTTTTCAGTCAGGTCATTGACTCATTAGAAGAAAGGTCAGAATCAGCACCAGATTTGAAGACAGGATAAAGATAGTTAAAGAAAAACTATTGATGGCCCAAAAGTGTGAAATTAATAAAGGAAAAAAATATATAGGTATAACTACTTCCACAAGTTGTGGAAAGTTGAAGAGGTCAGAAACTGTATTAAACAAACTGTTGATTTTGTTGCCAAGCAGAAAATTGCAGAAGCAACACCAGTTTAGGAATACAAACTCATCTGGAAAAAGTCAGGAACAAGAAACAAATGTAATAAAAAGTGGTAGCCCAGTGCTTGATTAAAACTAAGCACGTAATTACTGGGGGAAGGACCATCTCCTTGATGGGAACTGCTGAGAAAACTAGGAAGCAATTGGGCAGCAATTAGGTTTAGATCAACATCTTATATTATATACAAAAATAAGTTCAAGTAGATATATGAAATGGTCTCATCACTAAGAGATTAGAAGAAAATAAAGGCATATATGTTCTTTAGATCTATGGCTAATGGAGAATTATTTTTTAAACAAAACAAGGAATAGAGGGAATTATAAAAGACTAAATTAATAATTTTGATTTCATAAAATCAAAGAACATTTGCATGAATACATTTACTGAAGACAGAATAAAAAGAAAAAACTGTAGAATAGGAAAAATATTTGTACCAAATGTTACCAATAAAAGTCAGAAATCAAATTATATAAGAAATTGACACAAACTCAAAAGATATAAACATTTTCCAAAAAAGATTTAAACTACAAAAGACTATTTGAAGATACTTTTCAGATGACTAATTATGAGAGAAATGCAATTTTAAGCAATTTGAGGTTTTACTTCACACCCTACAAATTGACAAAGATGATGAAAAAATGAACTGTTGGAAGAATAGAAGAGAGGTCCACAAATATATCATATATGAAACTTTGAACAATTTCAACCATTCTGGATTTAAATTTAAAATTGTGTAAAAATAGTGACCAACCTATCCACACTTTTTGATTCTGTTATCCCACTACTGGGCAAATAATACCCCAAAAGAAGTCATACATAGACACAAAGGTACAATATACACCATAATATTCATAACAGCAGCACTTTTGTGGTTGCCAAAAAACCCTGAAAATCATTTAGAGAATAGTGAAAAAACTATGGAATGTGGATGCAAAGGAATTTTATTGTATAGTAAGAATGAAGAATAGGAAGAATTCCAAGAAATACGGGAAGACATGTTAACTAATAAGAGGGAAATAGGCAGATCCAAAGGAACAATCCCCACAATGACTACAGTGTAATAAAAAGATTACTAAGAAACTGTGAGTAACTGAAAAACCAATTCCTGTAATGAAGAACAGATATCACAATTCACTTCCTTCCCTATGGCATTGATGCCGGCAGACTGTTAGGGCAGAATGTTGTATATGTTGGCAGATGCAGTCACCATATAGGATGTTTTAATTAAACTTTTTTCCTTATAAAAAAAAAAACAAAATGTTCACTCCAGTGGTGGGAGGTGAAAAGGAAGGAACTGCCATCAGGCAAAGTCAGAAAACATCAATAAAATGAATCATTTAAAAAAAATTCTAGAGGAGAATGATGGACAATTAAGGTCTCTATTAACTTTACAGAACTATGAATACTTGTGGAGAAGGAAATTAGTTTTCTGAAAGGTTGATAGAAGACCTAACTAAGCCAGATCACCCCAAGAGAGTTTTTGGGTAAAACTGAAAAGATAACAAACAGATGAAAAATGAATCAGATCTGTTAATATTTGTGCAGCAATCTGTTTTTATTGTCCATGATAATGAAAGTACTACATTTGAATTCTAAAATCTCAGAGTCCATTGCACTATATGGCAAAGTACATATTACTAAAGATGAATCAGAGGAGAAATTCATGTAGGAGGTGACACAGTTTTGAAGGCATTAGGAGATTTATTCTCAAGGTATTTGAAAGATAGTAAATAATTGGAAAATAATCACAGATGTCAGTAATGTCATTAAAGGTCAATGAAATAATTATTTGACTCTGTAAAAACTTTATCATTATTATCTATACATGAGTTTTCTGGATGAAAATATGAAAAGTTCTAGGTGATGGGAGGAGCAAGATGGAAGACTAGAAATTTTCTCTAATCCTCACAACCTCCCAAATCTCAAAAGAAGATTAAAAAAAAACCCCATGAAATGACACTCACTGACCCTAAACTAACTCATCTCCCTGCCTGTCTTGAATGCTACTGGCATCCAAAATCACATGATCAATAGATGCAGAAATACCCTCTGACAAAGTACAGTACTTTTTTGTGCTAAAAACCCAATAAAGTATAGATATAGATGGAATTTCTTTAATAACATAAAAAGCATCTATCTAAAGCCAAAAAAAAAAAAATCACCATATGCAATGGAGATATACCAGAATCTTTTCCAATAAAAATGGAAGTGAAGCAAGGGTGTCCACACTCTTTGTTATTTTTTGATATAGTTCTGGTAATGCTAGCAATAGCAATATGATGAGAGAAAGAAATTAAGGGCATAGGTAAAGAGGAAATAAAACTATCTCTATTTGCAGATGATATGATGGTTTACTTGGAAAATCCTAGGTAATCATCAGAGATACTAATTGAGGCAATTAGTACTTTCAGCAAAGTTACAAACTACGAAAGAAATCCTCAGTAAATAAATAGAATAATAAAATAAAACAAAATAAATAGAAATTGTAAAATGGCATTTCTATATAATAACAAAACTCAAGAAGAATAAGAAAAGGGAATCCCATTCCAAAAAGATAGAAAATGCATAAAATACTGGTGATCAACCTATCAAAGCCAGAAAAGACTTGAACAGATTCAATTACAAAGAGTTCCTTAAAATGAAGAACAACTTAAATAACTGAAGGAGTATTTAGTGCTCATAAGCAGGCTACGCCAATATAATAAAAATGGCACTACAAACAAAATTAATTTACACTTTTAATATTATACCAATCAAATTACCAAACAGGTACTTCATAGAACTGGATAAAATAGTAACAAAATTCATCTGGAAAAACAACAGATCTAAAATGTCAAAGGAAATGGTGAAAAGAAGCAGGGAGAGGGGTGTGTGTGTGTGTGTGTGTGTGTGTGTGTGTGTGTGTGTGTGTGTGTGTGTGTGTGTGTAGCCGGGAAATAGCAATTCCAGAACTCAAACCGTATTATAAAGCAATAGTCATCAAAGCCATATGATACTGGTTAAAAAATAGAGAGATAGATCAGTGGAACAGATTAGACAAGGAAGAATCAGAACCAATAGAACTCAATAACCCAGTATTTGATAAAGTAGAAAACATAAATTACCTTGGAAAAACCTCTTTCTTTGATAAAAACTGCTGGAAAAACTGGAAAACACTTTGGCAGAAATGAACTTATACCTTATACCATACTACTCAATAGCCTAAACAAATATGTGACCTTAATATAAAGATCAGACTATAAAAAGAGAGATTATCTACATATATATATACATACAGACAGACATACAAATACTATATATACGTGTGTGTGTGTAAGAGCTATGGATGAGAGAGGATTTTTAACCAAATGAGAGATAAGAGGCAGTTACAAAAGACAAAATAGATAACTTTGATTACCTGAAACTGAAAAGCTTCTGTATAAACATGATTAATGCAGCTAGGATAAGAAGGGAAGTGGTCCAAGGGAGAAAAATCTTTGTATCAAATTTCTCTGATAAGGGTTTAGTATCCAAGATAAATAAATTAATCAACAATTAATAAATATGTATGCTTAATAGCCATTCCCTAATAGACAAGTGGTCAAAGGATGAATTAAAAAGTTCTCAAATTCTCAAGAATTGCAAAATATTCACAACCACATTGAAAGAATGCTTCAAAACACCAAAGAGAAGAGATTTGCAAATCAAAACAACCCTAAAATTTTACCTCACACCCTACAAATTGGCAAAAATGAAATAATCATTGCTGGAGGGGTTATGGAATGATTAGTACATTAATACATTGTTGGTGGAGCTGTGAAATAATGCAATCATTTTGAAAAGCCGTTTGGAACTATGCAAATAAAGCAACTAAAATTACCATACCCTTTAAGTCAGAGACTCCATTACTACACTTATACCCCAAGGAAGTCATTACTAAGAAGGAAGTCCCTGTACACTCCAAAATATTTATAGCAGTACTTTTTGTGAAAGCTAAGAATTAGAAACGAAATAGACAACCTTCAATTGGGAATGGATAAACAAATTGTGGTACAGTAATGGAATATGATTGTGCTGTAAGAAATGATGCGTGTGCTGAATACAGAGATGCATGGAAAGATGTATATAAACCTGATGCTGAATGAAGAAAGCAAAGTCAAGAAAACAATATACACGGTAACTGCAACAAGGTAAAGGAAAGACTGACACACCAAAAAATCAAAAGTAAATGCAACAAAATTATAAACATCAAGCAGGACTCTAATGAAAAGATATGAGAGGATACCCCCCCAGTCCACTGTTTAGTGGAGGTTGGAAGTGTTACATATTTCATGTGTTTTCAGACTTTTTTCAATGTATGGATAAGTTGGTGCTGATTTTTTTCTCTCTAAAAAAATACTCTGCATCATGAGATGGCTCTCTGGGAGAGGAAGTGAGAATGATACTTGAGATAACTGTGATATTGTAAGAAATAGAAACTTATTTTAAAATAATTTATTTTATAACTTATTTTTGAGAGAAAATATTGGAAAAAACAAATATGCCTTCCAAAGAATTCTCTACAGATGACTATATCTTCTGTAAAATGAAAAATGTAGAGAATATAAGATTTCCCTATATTTATTATTTGTTGATCATGACAGAATGATAAAGCATTTGCTATGTGCCAAGCTTTGTCCTAAGTGCTAGACATTCAAGTAAGATAATCCCTGCCCTCAAAACACTTCCATTCTAATACACAAAAGTGAGCTGAGAAGGAGAAGAGAGACACGTTAATGGCAACATGGTATAGAGATGTCTAGGAAGTGATGTGAATGTCTGGGTCTGGGCAAGATAAGGTGAAAACTCAATAATCAGAGTTCAAAGACTCAGAGAACTAGTGTGGATAAGTTGTGGTGAGAAGATGCTGAGAAGCTGGTCTGGAAATGAATGAGATTACCGGGAAAAATTTGTCTCAAAGAGCAAAATATAATCTAGAAGTCTCTCCCGTGTTTATGTTATAATCAGACAAGTCCTTGGCAGATGTAACTGCAGAGCTAACTTGCTAACCACTACTCTGATAATCACTACCAAGTGAGACATAAAACAAGAAGACACATTCTTGCCAAAGAAGTTTGCTACTGTCATAGGACAGATCTGTGGCAAAGAGGTCAAAAAGAAGAGATTCCTTAAAGAAGGTGAAGTCCTCCAGATAGTACTATTTTGAAAGACGTTGTGTTTATTTATTTCACTGAACCCCAGAACACCACAAAGCCTCTTTAATGTAATCTATGATCTCTCAAAAGAGATCCATCTAAAAATCTACACAAGCAAATCTAAATAGATAAAAATTACCTTTTGTCTAGAATGCATCATAAAGTTGAATGGGCAGCCAATTGAGTGAGTCCATCTGTGCATACATCTTGGATATCTCCCATAGACAGGGGACTGGACCTAAGATTGAATGGGAGGAAAAAAGTGGGTTGGGTTGCATTTATAAAGTTTTCAATGCTTTTAATGTTCCCAAGCATCTCCTTGACATAAATCCCATCTTTTTACACCACTATTCTCTCAGTGATGCTATATGGTTGGAAGCCATGGAACATCACAATTTCCAAAGGGGGAAAATTGCTGGTGATCAAAAAGTAATGGAGATTCATATGCTGGATATACATAGCTTGTAGCATATTCCAAAGATGTTTTACAGACTAGAAGTGACATTCAGGACGTCATCTAGGAAATGTATAACCAGAAAAGGAAGTAATCAAGTCACATAGCAAGGTTTTTCTTTTCTTTTCTTTATCTTTCTTAATTGGGCAATGGGAAGGGGAGGAGAGAAGGGAGTAAAAATAAATGCATATAAATGGAAATCTTTGGAATTATGGATAAAGTCGGAAATAAAATTTGGGTGGATGAGAAGTTAAAGAAGGAGAAGGAAAGACCTTAGGCTAAAGGAAGACAATAAAGGAAAAGGGCTACAGTTGAAGGAGATAAAAAAAATCAAGCTTAAGGAGAAGGCTTTAAAGAGGAGAGGGACTGAAAAAGAAGGGAGACTTGGACTTAACAAGAAAGGAAAAGTAGTTGTCAAGACAAGGTAGATAATCAAGAGAAGGCTGCGGGAAGTTGGTAAGACAATGTTAGAGGTTAGAGAAGGAAAAGGAAATTGGGTATGGGTTGTTGAGGTGGTGAGGAAAAAAGGAAAAAGAAAAAGGAAAGAAAAACGCTAATCCTAGAAATGAAGTGTTCTAATATGGTACAGAATACTCTGGGTGCCAGGTGTAGGCATGCCCATAAGAATCAATGGGCTGTCCCTGCAAGGGTGTGCATGCGCATTCAATCCTAGCTCTTCCCATGTGTCAGGGGAGGGAGACATCATTTCTAAGTGCACACAAGGAAGGGTAATGATCAGGGAAGCCTCATGGAAGAGGCAGATCTTGAAGAATTGAGGGGAAAGTAAAATATTTTGGGTATTCTGCTTTAACAAAGGATCTAACCTAGTGGCACTACAAAGGGTACTTTGTTAGGCAGGTGATTGTGAAAGGAATGGGACTGAACCTATACAGTAACTCCAGACCAACCTAAGCTGAATCCTGGCCAGTAGCTTAGAAGCAAACATCTTCTCATTCTGTCACTGGGCCCCAGAGTAAACTTGGCTCTTTCGTAATTAAAGTGCAGTTAATTTCTCCATGACTGATTCTTCTTCCCATTAAGAGCTCATTGGGAAATCACGTTTCTGGCACATCGTGCCATTCTGTTCTCAATTATTGGTTGTGTCATTTATCAATAAAGAAAAGCTTGAAAATTCCCTTAAAAATAAACAAGGAAAAAACCACACACACACACACACACACACACACACACACACACACACACAAGATGAATGAGAAGGAAAGTTAAATTAGGAACACAGCACCGTATGTTCTGACCAAAGAAAAATGGTTATCCCACATTCCAAGGGGCTTTCATGTGAGGAGGCTACAGAAATAGAAATTCAATGATGCATAGTTGCTTGACTCTGTCACTGAACGAGTCATTTAGGAGTAAGAAATAAGCCAGGAAGTAAAATAAACAGATGGGGAAAGGTTATCTATACCAGAGAGTAGATACCTACAGAAAACTGACCTCTGCAATGAATACTTCAGAGACGCACCTGATGACTTGAGCATATCCTCAAGGATGGCTAGTCAAGTCTGGAAGTAAGGGTTCTAGGAAACCTAGAATGGGTGCCAAGAGGCATGGCAGAAGCCATTGTCAAGAGCCAGACTTGGGGTTCTCTCTGAACCTACTGGGAGCCACTGGTTCAACCCCGTGGGTTGACTCATTAATAAATCCAGTCAAGTAGGGATCATGGCTGATTTTCTCCACTGAATCTCTTCATTCATTCACTCCTTCATCCATTCAACAAGCATTTATGAATGGACAGTCAAACTGAATTGGCTGGATTGTCTCATTCTTTTGCCCCTTGTGGACATAGCCTTAGTGGAAAACTTTATTCTTAGGGGTAGAAAAACGTTTTTACAGCAAATGAAAGCAAATAAATCTACAAGCTCCAGAAGGAGCCAGCCTTGTACAGACTTTCGTTATCGTCTGCCTGGACTGTTGCAAGGCTTTTCTTCCTATCAACAGTCCCTCTCCCCTCTGAGCCACCCCTCACGTTGCTGTTTCTTCACTATGATCACTGCTCATGCCAGCTCTGTGTTCAGAGATCTTTAGTGGCTTTCCACTGATTCCTAAATCAAATCCAAACACCTTGACTTGGCATTCAAGGCCTCCATTCTCTAGCACCACTCTATCTTTTCAGCCTTTTATCATACCACATATGCTTTAATTCAACCAAACTGGGTTCTTTATTGACTATTGTACACCTCCTATGTCTTTCTCCACTTCCATATCTTTGCTCTTACCTATAATTCTCTCCCCTAAACTCCAGAGGAGGCTAGGTAGTACAATGGCTAGAGCACTGCGCCTCAGTCAAAAAGACGAGTTCAAATCCAGCCTTGTTCTTTTACTAGTCGTATAACTCTAGGAAAGTCATTTAACCTCTGTTTGCCTTGGTTTTCTGAACTGTGAAATGGGTTAATAACAACACCTACTGTCACGGTGCCTACTTGTCCCCCAAACACCCAAGTACAACCTGAACCAGATTAAAATGTATATAAGCTTGACATTGCTGTTGTGAAGTACTTAGCATAGTCCTTAGCACCTAGTAGGCACTTAATAAACTTCTTCCCTTCCTCATTTCTTTCCTTTTCTTGAAATCCTGCCCATTTCCTTTGAGGACAAGCTGAAAAGCTGCCCCCTCCATGAAGCCTTCCCTGATTCCCCCTTCCCTTCAATGTAAAATGATCTTTCCATCCTTAGATCTTGCAGAGATCTCTCTTTTATATAGAGAGACAGCTAGGTTGTGCAGCAGATAAAGCATTAGACCTGAGCAGGTAGACCCAAGTTCAAATCCAGTCTTCCAACACTTACTAGCTGTGTGACCCTAGACAAGTCACTTAACCTCTATCTGTCTTGGTTTCCTCATCTATGGATAAGAAGTTATCCCAGAGTTATTGTGAGGATAAAATGAGATACTTGTAAAATGCTTTGTAACTTGTAATATGTTATATAAATGTGTTGTTATTATAGGCTTCTTTTCTGTTATAGTTATTTGTGTTTATGTATTACCCCCTAGAGACTACCTCTTATTTAAATCTGTATCTCCCCCAGCAGCCAGCACAGTTCTCTGTATATGATCAGCTATTGAAAACTTATTTGTAAAATTGAATGTCTCTGTAGTTCTACCTCATAGTATTTCTTTGAAAATGTTTCTAATAAGTTGATCATCTGGAATAAACTGACACACAGCTTCCCATCTGTATCCATTAGTGCAGGGCACAACAATATTTTTTTAATCCAAGGGATACGTCAAGGCTTCAGCTAACACAGGGTTTGGTGTTGGGAGTTGCTCTAGGACACTGTCATGAAGGGGGTCCCTGTCTTATGAGGTAGACAGAATGCTTCCTTCTCATATTAGCTGAGTCCCTTACACCTTTCCTCATGGACTTGTCATGGCAATGTTTAGCTCAGTCATCTCCCTGGGCTCTGGGTCCCTCTCATGGGGCTCACTCCTTCCCATTGCCACTACCCTTCTCTTATGGGACTTCCTCTCCTCCTCTCAACCGCCAAATAACTGAGGATCTGACCACTTCTTAAAAGTCATAAGATACAGATCTAGAGCTATAAGTGATCTCAGACTTCATTTAATACTCTCCTCGCCTGTCCTGCCACCTCTATTTTACAGATGAGAAAACCAAGGTTTATATAATAAGACTTGAACTCAGAACTTCCTGCCTCCAAATCCAACATGTTATCCACAATTCCATGCTATTGCTCTTCCCATATTGCAATACCCTCCCCCCCAACCCCTCTCCATTGGACTCTCTCCGCACTTTTACTGTCAGAAAGACATTTCCTTCACTAGCAGAGACAGTTAGGCAGATAATAGCACTGGACCTGGAGTCAGAAAGACCTGAGTTCAAATTCAGTCTCAGATACTTACTAGGCTGTGTGACTCTAGACAAGTCACTTAACCTCTTTTTACATGAGTTTCCTCAGCTGTAAAATGGAGATAATAGCGCCTCTCTTTCAGAGTTGTTTTGAGGTTCAAATGAGATAACACTGGTAAAGCACTTAGCACAGTGCCTGGTCCATAGTAAGGGATTAAGAAATGCTTATTTCCTTCCTGCCTTGCTTCCCCACTCCACAAAAATCTATTTTTGCAGAGGTAAAAATGTTCCTAGTTATATCTTTGGGAAAAGAAAAGGCACAGGGGTAGCCTGTGCTTCCTCTGACTGCAAAGTCTATGAAGACCCCAAGACCCAGCTCTATCTTTTTGTCCACAATGTTCAACTTTTGTTGTTTTCATTACTCAACTGATAATGTAGAATTCTAAGTAAGTACAATAGACCAGTTAGGAGGTTTTTACATCTTCATGGAATTTTAAGGGGCTACCATGGTCTAGATCAATGGGAGACAAGCCTTCTAAGGGGTAGACTAGCTGAGTGTGCTTTTCATATCTTCTGTCCAAGCTGTGTGTGGGCTTTCCCTGCATAGAACAATTTTGGAGGACTGAGTTGCCTAGTGAGGTCACAAGTACTAATTGTATCACCATCTTGAGTCAGCATTTGGTAATGCTGAGCAGGGTCAGCTAATTTTAGGCATCTCTGGGATCCTTGTAAATACCCCTGGGGAATATTAAAAAAATAAAAAAAGGCGACTGTGAACTGGCTGGATTTCCTGTTCTGAAAAATCTTCCATGCTATTTTGAGGTAATTCTAAGACCCAATGTTTATCTAGATGAGTTTCTCTGCTCTCTGACTAGCATTAGAAAATGTTGCTCCAATAAGACCAAGAGTCATTCTACAGTAGATACATAGCCAAATGACAGGAACAAACAACTATCAAAAAAAAATTGCAAACTATTAATAGCTATATGAATGCTCAAAATTACTAATCAAAAGAGAAATGCAAGTCAAAACTACCCTGAGGATATACCTTGTACTTACCTTGTACTTAGGAAATTGACAAAGATGACAAAAAATGGGAAGAATTCGTTTTGAGGTAACTGTGGGAAAAAAACACATGCTGATTCATTGTTGGTGGAGTTGTGATTTGGTAAAGAAAAAAAACTATTCTGGAAAGTAATTTAAAATTTGGAAAAAAAAGTTAAAATATCTGTATCCCTTGATCCAAAGATTCTACTGGTAGACATAGCCCCAAAGAGGGCACCGATCATTAGAACAGTTCCCACACATAGCAAAATATTTCTAGTAGCACTTTTATGGCAACAAAAATTGGAAATGAAATGGATGCCCACCAACTGGAGAATGATCAAATAAACTGTGATAAGAATATAAGAAGAAAGAAATAATATGATGAACACAGAAAAGCATAAAAAAACACATAAGTGAAATAAACAGAGCCCCTCCCCCAAAAAACTCCATGATGATGAGAATAATGTAATTGGGAAGAACTACCACAAAACAGTTATAAATGAAGATTGTATAATGGCAAAAAGCAAGCTTGGCGCCAAAGGAAAAATGTGGAAAGATGCCACCACCAATCACTTGTAGAGGTGAAGGGGAAGGTGGGGTCCACAGGTGAGGAACTTTGCATAGACTGTCAGATCTTTCTGATATACTGGTCAGTTTTACTGGAGTTTTTCTCTTCTTTTTTTTTCTTAAAAAAACAACAAAGAAAAACTTTGTTATATGGGAAGGGAAAGGAAAAGGGGAAGGAAAGGGAATAAGCATTTATATTTCACCTACTCTGTTTCAGGTACATGAAGCAGCTAGGTGGATCAGTGGATAGAGCGCTGGTCCTGGAGTCAGGAATACCTGAGTACAAGTTCAGCTTTACACACTTACTAGCTTTGTGACCCTGGTCAAGTCACTTTACCTCTGTTTGCCTTAATGTATTAGAGAAGGAAATGGCAAACTACTCCAGTATCTTTGCCTAGAAAACCCCAAATGGGATCACAAAGAATCAAACGAAGAAAAAACAGTAACGCATGTCAGGCACCATGTTAAAGGATGACTTTCTGGGAAGAGGAGGAATACAGGGGAGAATTCAGGCAATGTAAACATAAACCATCTCAATAAAAATCTATTTTTTAAAGGTATCCTATGGGGCAATAGAATAAGTGGTGGGATTTTGATCTAGGCTCAAATTCCAGATTTGTTACTTATAAGTATATGAACTTCAACAAGGCCTTTCACTTCTCTGGGCCTCAGTGTCTCCATATGTAAAATCAAAGAGTTTCATGAGATGACCCTGAGGGTTCCTCTTAGCTCTAAATCTGTGATCACAATGGCACACCCCAAACTCTGGCGAAAGACAAGGTGCCAAAGATGCTCCTGTGCTCTCCTTTGTTGGGCAAGGATGGCAAAGAGGCCTATGAATTTGGAAATGCCAGATATATTCTACAGAAAACCTGGCTGACAGTTTCATTTAAGCAATACTTGTGCTAAGATTTAAAAAATTTCTTTGTTTAAATTAAGAAGAAAAACTATGTTGGAGGGTACTCACAGGCAGAGAGGAAGGTTAAGGAGAGGGGATATCATTAGATAGCATTGGCTGTTTTCCAGACATTATACTATATATATGAAGTATGAGACAATCCCTGAGATAGTCAGCCCCTGTCACTGAGGGGGCATCCATGACCTTGAGTTGTATTCGAAATAGTCACAAGCTGAATATAGACTGGCCCTAATTTGTTCAGCATTTTATGGATCATTGAAAAGAAATGTCTGACAAGAAGCCCCATTTGGTCATAACCATACAGATTTAGGTTATCATCAGAGCATGTAACCTTTGACACAGGGACATTGCCAGAATGGACATCTGATACAGTGAGAAATTCCATGAAGGTCTTTGCATTGAGGTTTTGTGTTGCTGGGAAAGATGCTGGTGCTGGTTGTACATGTGACAGAGTGCCATAGTCTGGCAGAGGGCTTGGGATTGGGAAGGGGGTGGGGGAGGGAGATTCCAGGCAAGTCAAACTCCTGCTGGTGGTTGTGAATGCCCCATGATCCATGGAGATCGTGAAAGGATGCAGTCATATGTGAAAGAGCTTCCACTTTTTTCTCCTCCTATTCTTGTCCCTTCATTTGTAATAGTGTGAACCCATGATGGTATGTAACCCTGTTGTTCTGGTATGTACAGAAGAGATAAAGAACAGGAGGGGGAGAGAGTAAGAATCAGAGATACAGAGACAAAGAGAGAGACACAGAAAGAGGGACAAAGAAAAAGATGGGGAGAGAAGGCAAGACCAGGAAAGAGACAGAGATGGGGGAGATAAAGAGGAAAACAGATGGAAGGAGAGTCAGGGACAGAGAAAAAGAGACAGAGGAAGACAGAGAAAGTGAAAGAGACAGAGACACAGAGAGACAGAGACAGACAGAGACACAGAAACACACAGAGACAGAGAGACAAAGACAGAGAGAAACATAGAGAGAGTCAGAGAGAGATACAGAAAAAGACAGAGACAGAGAAAGAGACAGAGACAGAGAGGGAAGAAAGACAGAGAGACAGACAGACACAGACAGAGAAGAAGAGAGAGAGTCAGAGGCAAATAGAGGAGGAGAAAAAGAAATATTAAGATGGAGACTTAGGTGATAAGATGGAGACAGAAATGAGGAGGTGAGGAAAGAGACAGGTAGAGATAGAGACAGGGACAAAGCCCTGGAAAAGAGAATTATACAGTGCATTTCCAAAGGGGTGTGTGTGTGTGTGTGTGTGTGTGTGTGTGTGTGTGTGTAGATATACATAATATGTGTGTATTACCACAAAAAGGCACATTGAAAAGAGTTCTAGAGGTAAATCTGTCACTCCATAAAAATTTTGATCCTCAATTTCCTAAATGTTTTTGAGCAAGATTTTCCTGAAGCAGACGTTTGAACATAACTGACCAAGGAGCACCAGGAACATATCCATGCCCTTTGCTGCCCCCTGAAACAAATAGTGGCACCAGCATCATGTTCTGATGTCCCGATGAACCCAGGATGTCCTCATGTACCCTCAATGAGAGCCTTGACAGGCTCCAAGTTTCAGTTAAGCCTTTTATAGTAAAGGGGGAGGTGATATAATGCCCTTATGCTGATGAAAGAATTACTCAGCTCCCTCTCCACAAGAGGCAGGCAGCATTTCTGCAGGATCCTAAGAAACCAGCCTTTTGAGGGAAGTTGGATGGAAGAATGTCTGGAATGTTTTCAGCCCTGTGAGTTGCCAGGAAGCCTGTATGGGCCATGATAAGGGACAGGCAGAACAGCGTTGCAACGTTCAGCAAGACTGGTCCTGATCCAAGCTGAATTAGGGGCCAGAAACCATTAGGATGAAGGATGCAATTGTCTCCCCCAAAACCGTTGAGGGCCTTTGGGAAATTCTGCCTGGGCTCCCCAGGCATCACACAGGAGCACAGATTCTTCCCCCAGGTTAATGAGAGTGGAGATGTTGAATAGCTCGAAAGTTTACATGAAAATATAGAACCAGCTTCCCTCTTCCCTCACCTCCCCCCTTCCATTGGCCTTTTCCTTCATATTAGCCTTTCCCTGAGAATGTATGAATGGGTGCACACAGAAAGGATCAATGTCAATATAACTGCAGCTTTATTTTATACCATTAACGAGGGCAATCTGTGGAATTGGGAACCCTTATTTCTAATTAGAAATTTTTAAACCTAAAAAATTCTCTTTATATAAATGGGCATTTTGCCTGAGTGTCTCTGCTGTTGATTCTCTTGATTGTAATTGATAAACTAATTAAAACTGAAGGCCTTGCAAGTGAACATAGTTATGTTTAAAAACACAGCTCATTGTGGAAGGTGATGTATTAATTTCTTTTTCATGTTTATTTTTTGTGCTCTCTACCTCTTTGACTTTTGAGGTATGCATTTATGCACATGTGTATGTGTGTCGGGGGGGGGGTTGGGGTTTATTTCATTAGTGTAGATAACATCCAATATGGAAATCTTTTGATCAATGCAGGTCAGCAACTCATCTATTACACAATCTCAGGGACACTGACAGTTTAAGTGTCTTGTCTATACTCACTCCACTAAGTCATCTCTCTACCTCTTACTTTGCCAAAATTCATGAAGTCCTATAAAATAAGGAGAGGCATGGCTCTGTTACTGCCTGTGAGACCTTGGGACCTTGCTACTTGTGTTATGTCTTGGAGCCTCAATTTCCCCAACTATAAAGTGAGGAAGTGGTCTCTGACAGTTCTAAATCTGTGATCCCATGATCCTAATGGTCATTCAGGATGTTTACTTGCCATTGACACCATATGTGCAAATAGATATAGGATGGGTTCACTTCACAATGATCAGATGTGGTTAAAGTGAAATTACTTTAGTCCTTTGGGAACTCCAAGTACTTGTGACTCAGTTTACCCAGCGTCATCCATGTTGTATTTTCTAATTGGGAGAATGTTAACTTTAGACACAACAGAATATAGACATCACCTTTTTTCTTTCTACAACCCTTTAGACTTTATATTTAAGTTCGTCTTGTTTCCTTTCCCCTAAGCCTTCGGATTTTCTCTTTTGCTAGTGTCTCGGAGGTAACCAAGGGAACCTCTTGTTTGCTGAACAGGGTACTTCCCATGAAACTTGACCCATGTTCCGTGCCTTGATAAAGGAAGCACATACTGCTGAGATGACTCAGGCAGCTTTTAACTGGTCTTCAGGGACTAGGGCTGCCCTGAAGGCGATAGGTGACGAAGAGTCAGAAGAATGGACTCTTGGGAGGAGGAGTTTCCTCCTCATGGTCTGTAACAGGAATAAAGAGAAACAGTCTGGATTCTTTAGGCACACTTTTCCAGGGCTTTCTCTCCCTCTCCTCACCTCAGATCTCTAACGTCCTTCACAACTCTAAGATTATGATTCTAATTGAGCTAGCCACAAAGAAGGCTTTGGTCTTTTCATCTCTAAAGTTGAGGTGCAGATAATACAAGTGTAAGAACTGTGCATGCAGGAAGTGGGAACAGAGTTGGTTTGGTTTGGTTTTTGAGAATTGAATCACTCATGAAATACAATATAATAGGTGTCTGCTTAAAGAAATTTTGTGGTGAATTCATTTGTAAAGCAAAGACTTTCATGATGAGAATAATCAGTCCCCTTTCCAACTACGGAATTGTGATTAGCCAGTTGATCTTGAAATCTGACCTCAAAGATTATGTTATGCCCAGTCCTTTAGCTGTTTACTTGTTTGTTTGTCTCAGTAACCAGCCACCTCATCCCTTATACCTCAGTGTCCATACCATCTTCTTTTTAGGTGATTTTAGGCAGCTATGCGTCATTCTGGATAGAGCACTTGGCCATTTTTGAGTTTAAATTCTGCCTTTGATGTTTCATATCTGTGTGACCTTGGGCAAATCACTTAGCCCTTCTGAGGCTGTTTCCTCATCTATAAAATGAGGATAGTAAGAATAGCACCTCCCTTCCAGTATTGTTATGATGATAAATTTAGAACATATGTGTAAAATACTTTCCAAGCTTTAAAATGCTATATACGTATTATATTCACCTCTGGCAAATGTTCGGGGCATTTACCTTAATAAATCTGTTTGCCCAGTTCTGAGTATCAAAGAACAGATGCCTCTGAAGAAGGTGTTTTAAAAGAAATTATTAAAATACCTAATACTAGACTCACTTATACTCTACTAAGACATTGCCTTCTCAATGACCCTCAAAAGGGTTCTGAAAGGTAGATTTTTCACAACTGCATAATGCCATCTAATGGATCCTCTGATCAGTTTCATGGAAAGGTTCTCCTTAGAGTAATATTTGTTGAGATTCTTCTAAAAAAGCAACAACTTCTGACCAGTGATGCTGAACTCACGGCAACACCATCTATTGTTCAGCCCATAGAAATGCCAAAGGGACAGAGGAGTGAGACAGTACAGAAAAGAATTCGGAGCTCTTTTTGAAACTCTGCTTCCAGAACTATCAACTTAAACCTTCTTTCAATCCAATTCAAAACTCTGCAGAGATTGGCATTGCCTTCACAGGAACACAAACCTGGACCAAACCAATTGACTGACTCTCATCAGCACTGTATCAGTCAAAAGCCATGGGAATAACAAAAGCCCCACTGATGTCCTGGTGATGTTGGTGGAACTTGAGGAAAGTCTCCAGTATGTTGGATGGGATGTCTGTGGCAAACTTTTGGGAGAACATAGACAACAGTTATATAGGATAGGAAAATATGAACAGATATTCATTTGCATCTTTGGAGGGAACTTCCAAATGGATAAGATCACATAGTTCATCTGGGTATTTGAGGGTATGATAGAATAACCATTGGAGTAAGGGGGCCTAGGTTCAAAGCCTTCCGCTGCTTTTTAATACCTGTGTGACTTGGATGAGTCATTTCACCTTTCATCTCTTTAGTTTTCTTCTCTGTAAAAGAAGAGGATTGGGCTGGAAAATATCTAAGGTCCCTTCTAGTTCAAGATCCTAAGATGATATGAGAGGAGCAAATCATTCTCATTCTCAGTGAAATGTGGTATCTGGGGAGCTGATTTCTAATTTATTTCTGGATTCTAGATTTTAGAGGCAACATGAGGTAGTGGACATACAACTGGCCTCAGAGCCAAGAAGACCAGGGTTTCAAGTCTCTTACGTACTGGTTGTATGACTCTGGGCAAGTCATTTTACCCCAATGGAAGGGGTGGCATCCTGGGGCTTGTGAGAGGCAGCAGGAGATGATCACATTGTAATTGTATAGGGCCATAATCCAGGGCCAATAAGGAATTATGAAGTATGGATTCAGGCCAGTCTCCCATAGAGGGAGGAAGTACACACACTTTTCAGTGCCTTGCGGCAAAACTCCAGTAAATCATTCTTAGCTATGGTTCTGCCTAGGGTCCTACATAGGCATCAAGGCACTTGGTGGAGATCCCCCTCCCTTTTGTTTCCCCACTCTCATCACCTTGGGAAAAAGCTACCATAGCACAAACATGTGCACTATGCCAGCTGTGCCCCTGATAAGATGTAATAAGTTGGCAAGCTTTTACTAAGCACCTACTACGTGTCAGGCACTGTGCTAAGTCCTAGAGATGCCAAAAAATATCAGAAAGAACCTCCCACCACTCAAGAAAAAAACATGGAAATAACTAGGTACATATAAGATACATAGCAAGTAGATAGAAGATAATTTCAGCAGGGTAGGCACAAGCACTGGATTTGTCTGTAGAAGACCCAGTTTCAAAATCCCAGCTCTATTATTTACTAGCTGTGTGCCCTGGGGTGAGTTTACCTAACCTCTATGAGTTTGGGGTTCCTCATCTGTAAAAGGAAGGATTCACATAGATGACTGGATTCTACAATTCAGACAAACTGGCCTTGTGTTCTTCACACGTGATCCTCTATTCCAACTCCATGCCTTTACATTTACTATCCCACATGCCTGGAATGCACTCGCTCCTTATTTCTATCTCATAGAGTCCTTTTCTTCTTTTAAGACACAGTTCAAGCACTTACTTCTATGAGAAGTCTTTCCTGATTACCCCAACAGCTAATACTCTCCCTCCCAAACTATTTTGTATTAAACACCTTGGTAGATATTTAAATTTATTAATGCTATATTTGTTCTGTATACATTTTGTATGTGTTTGTGTCTTCTTCACTATAATGTAAATTCTTTGTGAATAGGGATTAATTCACTCTTTATACTTGTATCCCCAGTTGCTTAGTACATAGTAGGCACTTCATAATATAGACTGACTGACACTATGAATTCAAGGTTTGGAGTCAGATAACCTGATTTCAAATCCTTAAACTGCTACTTGTTACATGTGTGGCCTTGGGCAAATGACTTAGCCACTCAGTGCCTCCGTTTCCTTTTCTGTAAAATTAGGGAGTCAAAGCAGATGACTTCTGAAATTCCTTCCAGGCCCAAATATATGATTCTATGTACGTATTAGAAAATGTATGTGCAAAAATCTGTGTATTTATGCAGAGCATGTACACAAGGCCAGTTCCACTGTCCAATGGAGAGGTCAACCATGTGACTCACAATACTCCTGAGCACAGAACCATATTAAAATGTAAGGTCCATGTAGTCAAAGCTATGGTTTTCCAATGGCAATGTATGGCTATGAGAGTTGGACTATAAGGAAAGCTGAGTGCTGCAGAACTGAGGCTTTTCAACTGTGGTTCTAGAGAAGACTTTTGAGAGTCTCTTGGACAGTAAGGAGATCAGATCAGTCAGTACTTAAAGAAATTAATCCAGGCTTTTCACTGAAAGGTCAAATGGTGAAGATGAAGCTTAAATACTTTGGCCACATAATAAGAAGATGGAACTTATTCGAAAAGACCTGGATGTTGGGAAAGATTGAAGGCAAAAGGAGAAAGAGATAGCTAAATAGTGTAATGGAAACAATGAACATGAACTTGGACAAACTCAGAGATAGTGGGAAACAGAAGGGCCTGGTATGTTTTAGTCCATGGTTCACAAAGAGTTT
Organism: Notamacropus eugenii; assembly: GCF_028372415.1. Lineage (NCBI taxonomy): Eukaryota > Metazoa > Chordata > Mammalia > Diprotodontia > Macropodidae > Notamacropus > Notamacropus eugenii. Next base: position 494,961,326 of record NC_092873.1, read on the forward strand.
GACATGACTGAACATTAATTTGAGGTTTTCTAAGTCAATAAGGAACTGCCAAGGATCTTTATGTACAGTTTAGTGGCCCATTTCTATTTGAGTTTGATACCATGGGTCTAATATATATACATACAGTATACATACATACATATATAATATATAATACATACACATATATAAAATTAGTGACTGTGATTAGAATTATGAATTTAGTTACTTCATTGGATACATTCACATCAAATGTGTTTCTAGGGCTCTTGAAAAAGATCCAGATTTCTTCAAAATTGCCAGCTTCCTAAATAATCCTATCCGCTGAGGTGACTTACAAAATGAGAACTCAATTTTCTTATCCTTTGTCCTTGAAGGCACTACCTTTGAATGGAACTCTGGTGAAAACAGGAAAGCAAAACATGAGTGCCTAGATTACTGTAAAGTAAGAAAGTATGTTGTGAATACTAAACAAAAAAGGAATGTATGAGTGGGTTGCCAAATTGTGTATCCTTGGGGAACTTTTGAGATCTGTCAACTAGAAATAAGATTCAAGAGGGGGAAAACCTGAAAACCTACAATGACTCACAATGGTGTGTTGGTTTGGCAGATCTGGCTCATCTTAAAAGAATTTTTTTTTGGTAACTGGATAATATGCCATTAAGGAACATGATTCAAGTTCTCAGGCTTACAAATGGGGGTTGCTATTTTTAAGTTTGCTGAAGATTCTCTTTTGTCCTGGGCTACAAGCAGCCAATAATTCAATTCAACAAACAATGTTATGTGGCTGCTATTTGCAGATCCGGGGACTAGGGGAGATAGAAAGATATTATGACTGCATTCAAGGAACCTCCAGACTCTGATATGAGAGAAGTAACATCCAATATCATTAGATAAGAACAAAAGAGAGATGCAAAGCATTAGGTTAGAGGCAGGAAAGATCATTTCAGATTGGTGGAGTCACTGGACTGGATTCAGGATCAGATAGGGATTAGGGCTATGATTTTGTGGGTATAGGGAATTCCCAGGTAATGAAACCTTTTTCAATCAAAGTCATCAACTTTCAGTGCTGGAGACTTGCCTAGAGCACTGAGAGGTTAAAAAGACTTGCCCAGATCACCCAGCCACTATGTGTCAAAGGTGAGATTTTAATCCAAGTTTTCCTAGTTTTCAGGTTGGCTTACAATTTACTAAACCACAATGCTCATCAGTAATCTCTCTCTGTCTTTCTCTGTCTCTCCTTTTATCTCTGTCTCTGTCTTTCTATCTGTCTCTCCATCTCAGTGTCACTTTCTCTCTCAGAGAGAAGGAGGGAGAGAGCGAGAGAGAGAGACAGAGACAGAGACAGACAAAGACAGAGAGACAGAGACAGACAAAGACAGAGAGACAGAGACAGAAACAGACAGAGAGACAGAGACAGACAAAGACAGAGAATCATCTCATATAAGAAACCTAGAGTCTATTAAGTCTAACCAATGTTCCCAAAGAAATCTCTATTATAAAATATCCAAGAAATGGGCATGGAAGTCTGTTTTAAGTCCTCCAGTGAGGGGAGCCTTGCTGCCTCTTAAGGCAGCCCATTCTACCAATGGACAATTCCACACATCAGGAAGTTTTGACTGAGTCAGTCAAACTGAAACTGGCCCATTGCACCTAATTCTGTCCTCCTGGACCAAGCTGAGCAAGCCTAAGCCATCCTCTACATAGTCCTTGAGTACAGCTATTATGTTTCCCCTTTTCTTATGCCTTTCACCCAAGAACCCCAACCTTGACATAAAGAAATGAGGATGGTATTTCTCTATGCAGGAATCGTTGACATTTGTATAGCACTTTGCTTTACAAAATGCTTTACCATATCATAGCAGTACTTTTGTTGGCAAAAAACTGGAAACAAATGAGGTACCCCAAAACTGGGAACTGGATTAAAAATTATGATACATGAATACAGTGAGCTATGCCCTAACAGAAGCTAGGAATTTCAGGCAGAGGTGAAGAGGTAATATTTGATACATAGTGAGAGAGAGAGAGAGAGAGAGAGAGACAGAGACAGAGACAGAGACAGAGACAGAGATGGATGGATGGATGATAGGTAGATAGATAGATAGATAGATAGATAGATAGATAGATAGATAGATATAGATAGATGAACACTCAATCAACTAGATAGAATTTATTAAACTCTTAATGTATTCCGGGCACAAGGTTAAACTGTATTTTCAGATATGGGGAGGAAACTTGTAAAGACATTGGAAATAGGACATGAAAAGTTATATCGTGCAACATGTTAATAGATCAATTTGATTGGGTTATGATGTATTTCTGAGTGTAATCTCCCTGACTCAAATCAGATTGAGTTGAATATTAGTGAAGGTTATTTTACATTAAGCTTTACAATTGTTTAATATTGATTCAATTATATTAAATGACTTTTAAAAAAAGAATCAAGCTTAGATAAAATATTTAAAATGATTGAAAGCCTGAGAATGACCTCTACATAGTCAGATTTATGAAATAAACCTGCTCTAAATCTATAATCCTATGATCTTTATCAAGTAACAAGGATCTTCTTTGCAAAAAAAAAGATATCTTTAAAGAAAAAGGACTTTGATGAGTGGCAGAGGGATGGCTGTAGATTGAAATTGTTCCAGCCCATCTGGCAAACTAAGTAAAAGTATTAAAGTAAAAGTCCTTAAGTTGGAACAATCAACCAAACAAGAAATCAAATCCTGCTTTGTGGTATTTGGTGATTTCTGAGGTATAAATGAATGCACCGGAAATTTAACAAGTAGGTGACTCTAACACACCACTGCATGTAGCTCTCTTTGTCCCTTGTCTTACCATAAGTTAACATGCTCCGAGCCTTCTCCACTTTCTCCTGACTTCAAGAGGATGCCAATGGAGTGTATATGTTGTCCATCACTTACCCTCACTCATTCTCTCTCTCTCTCTCTCTCTCTCTCTCTCTCTCTCTCTCTCTCTCTCTCTCTCCCTCTTTCTCTCTCTCTCGTTCATATTTTCCTTTGATGACAGACATTCTTTAGACCACTTCGCAATCATTCCTTGTTTGTAGTAGTAGTAACAGTACTCAACATTTATTCAGGGCTTTAAAGTTTTGCAAAGCACTTTGTGTAATGCATTGTAATGTATTGTAGCCTTCTCATGTTCACTCTGTGCTACTATATTGTCCTTTGGGTAGTAGTAGGGATGATTTTGATCACAAAGATGATGGTGATATTTTAACGGCTTGCATTTGTACAATGTTTTAAGGTTTGCTAAAGAATTCATCTACATTCTCATTCAGTCTTCATAACAACCCTGTGAGGTAGGTGCTATTATTTTCCCAATTTGTAAATAAGGACACTGAGGCTCAGAGAGGTTAAGTGAATTGCTTAAGATCACACAACTAGTAAATGTCTGAGGTGGGATTTGAACCTGAATCTTCTCAATTCCAAGTAAGTTACCATCTCTACCTTGTCACACAATCTCCTGTTGAGTGATCCTTAACCCTGTGAATCTGCAGTGTTTTGCAGATAGGTTTCAACCTACATTGTCAAAAAGGATTGGCCACATCGATGAGATCACAGACTCACTGGAGCATTGGAAAGAAGGAAGGCATCATTATCATACATTCCCTCTACTAGATTTCTAGACATTCAGAGCTCACTTTCTGCTCCCTTACAATACCCAGCCATGAACAAAATCGCTCAGTAGTCCCTTCAACAACATTATGTTCCTCTTGCATAAATGGTTCTCCAAGGCCATATCCATAATTAAGATCTTGTTGACTCAGTAATAAAGTCTCAGAACTGAATGTCCAAAACTCTGGAACTTGCTTCCTTTCCTAACCAGACAGCCCAGCTGCCAAGAGACTCTGGGCCCTCTGCCCCTCCTCTCTGGCTTTAATTATTATACATTATGTGGTATAGATTCAGTGGACTTGGAATGCCAAAAAATAATCCCTAAAATGGGTAGTTTGGACTGAATCGTGTATACAAGTAATAGAAAACCCAATATATCAAGGCAGGGAAAAAAATGAAAAACAGAGCATGAAATGATATCTTCTCCATCAAAATGAAGATCACTAGATAAACACCTCCTTATCTTGAAAGATAAAGCCAAATTCACTTGAAGTTAAGGAATAACATGCTAAAAAATTATCGTTAGAAGACAGAGCACCAACACTTTTAAAGATCTACATGAAACAACTATGCTCTCCTTCCTCCCTCCTTCCCCTCAAAAGTTATTAGAGTTGGAAGGGACTTTAGAGACTATTGGGTCCAACTTCCCTTCTATTTTACAAATGAGAAAATGGAAGAACACAGACATCAAGTGATTTTTTTACCCAGGGTCACATAGCTAGTAAATGTCTTAGGCAGATTTGAATTTGGGTCTTCCTAATTCCGAGTCCAGTAGAAAATCAATCAGTCCAATGATATGTTATCAAATATGTTTCTTCTCCTTCAGGTAATACCAAATTTAAACTAGATAGATGAGAATTTATTTTATTTTTAATGCCCCTTTGATAAGGGGCTTGAATAATCACTCCTAGAATGTCATTATAATGTCCCTCCTGGTTCCAAAACTTACTTTCTAGTCAAAATTCCTCATGCTGCCACTTGAATCTATTTCTTCAGTTCTGCCTTTAACAAAAGCAAAAAGGAATTGGTTACTTACCAAACTGATTTTTTTATTGCTGCTGCAAATATCTGCCTAAATATGGTAGCTAAGCGGCACAATGAATAGAGTGCTGGCCCTGAAGTCAGAAAAATTCCTCTTCATGAGTTCAAGTCCAGCCCCAGACACATACTTAGCAGTATGATCTTCGGCAAATCACTTAACCCTTTTTGCCTCAGTTTCCTCATCTGTAAAATGAATTGGAGAAGGAAGTGGCAAACTACTCCAGTATGTACTAAGAAAATCCCAAAAGGGGGATGAAGAATTGGACTTGACTGACCAGCAACACCAATATCCAGGCATGAAAGATAGGCTTTTCTATCTCTTCTTTCTAGAATTATAATATGGTTTCCCTTTAAATAAGAAAGGTATATTTTGGTTCTTTTTCAATCTTAAGACATTGCCCTAAGGCTCCACCAATTCTCAAACTAGGTAATACCTAGTGATCCTATAATGACTTTGATCCATTTTGTTTTTTTTTTTTTTATTTAGCTTTTAACATTCATTTTCACAAAATTTTGGGTTACAAATTTTCTCCCCTTTTATCCCCCCCCCCCAAATGCCAAGCATTCTAATTGCCCCTATGACCAATCTGCTCTCTCTTCTATCATCCCTCTCTGCCCTTGTCTCTGTCTTCTCTTTTGTCCTGTAGGGCCAGATAGCTTTCTATACCCCTTTACCTGTATTTCTTATTTCCTAGTGGTAAGAACATTACAGTTGATCCTAACACTTTGAGTTCCAACTTCTTTAGCTCCCTCCCTCTCCACCCCTTCCCTTTGGAAGGCAAGCAATTCAATATAGGCCAAATCTGTGTAGTTTTGCAAATGACTTCCATAATAGTTGTGTTGTATAGGACTAACTATATTTCCCTCCATCCTATCCTGTCCCCCATTACTTCTATTCTCTTTTGATCCTATCCCTCCCCATGAGTGTTGACCTCAAATTGCGCTCTCCTCCCCATGCCCTCCCTTCTATCATCCCCCCCCACTCTGCTTATCCCCTTATCCTCCACTTTCCTGTATTGTAAGATAGGTTTTCATACCAAAATGAGTAGGCATTTTATTCTTTCCTTTAGTGGAATGTGATGAGAGTAGACTTCATGTTTTACTCTCACCTCCCCTCTTTATCCCTCCACTAATGAGTCTTTTGCTTGCCTCTTTTATGAGAGATAATTTGCCCCATTCAATTCTCCCTTTCTCCTCCCAATATCTTTCTCTCTCACTGCTTGATTTCATTTTTTTTTAAGATATGATCCCATCCTCTTCAATTTACTCTGTGCACTCTGTCTCTATGTGTGTGTGCGTGTGTGCATGTGTGTGTGTGTAATCCCACCCAGTACCCAGATACTGAAATGTTTCAAGAGTTACAAATATTGTCTTTCCATGTAGGAATGTAAACAGTTCAACTTTAGTAAGTCCCTTATGACTTCTCTTTGCTGTTCACCTTTTCATGGTTCTCTTCATTCTTGTGTTTGGAAGTCAAATTTTCTTTTCAGCTCTGGTCTTTTCATCAAGAATGCTTGAAAATCCTCTATTTCATTGAAAGACCAATTTTTCCCCTGAAGTATTATACTCAGTTTTGCTGGGTAGGTGATTCTTGGTTTTAGTCCTAGTTCCTTTGACTTCTGGAATATCCTATTCCATGCCCTTCGATCCCTTAATGTAGAAGCTGCTAGATCTTGTGTTATCCTGATTGTATTTCCACAATACTTGAATTGTTTCTTTCTAGCTGCTTGCAATATTTTCTCTTTCACCTGGGAGTTCTGGAATTTGGCCACAATGTTCCTAGGAGTTTCTCTTTTTGGATCTCTTTCAGGCGGTGTTCTGTGGATTCCTTGAATATTTATTTCGCCCTCTGGTTCTAGAATCTCAGGGCAGTTTTCATTGATAATTTCATGAAAGATGATGTCTAGGCTCTTCTTTTGATCATGGCTTTCAGGTAGGCCCATAATTTTTAAATTGTCTCTCCTGGATCTATTTTCAAGGTCAGTTGTTTTTCCCATGAGATATTTCACATTCTCTTCCATTTTTTCATTCTTTTGGTTTTGTTTTGTGATTTCTTGGTTTCTCATAAAGTCATTAGCCTCCATCTGTTCCATTCTAATTTTGAAAGAACTATTTTCTTCAGTGAGCTTTTGAATCTCCTTTTCCATTTGGCTAATTCTGCTTTTGAAAGCATTCTTCTCCTCATTGGCTTTTTGAACCTCTTTTGCCAATTGAGTTAGGCTAGTTTTCAAGGTGTTATTTTCTTCAACATTTTTTTGGGTCTCCTTTAGCAGGGAGCTGATTTGCTGTTCATGCTTTGACTTCATGTCTCTCATTTCTCTTCCCAGCTTTTCCTCCACCTCTCTAACTTGATTTTCAAAATTCTTTTTGAGCTCTTCCATGGCCTGAGCCCATTGAGTGGGCTGGGACACAGAAGCCTTGATTTCTGTGTCTTTGCCTGATGGTAAGCATTGTTCTTCCTCATCAGAAAGGAAGGGAGGAAATGCCTGTTCACCAAGAAAGTAACCTTCTATAGTCGATCCATTTTGTTAGGATATCATCTAGTTCCATTCAACAAACGCTCCTTGGACAAGATACTCTGCTGTGGGATGTAGGAAGATGTATATGGTGGACACACACACACATACAATATATATTACATATATACCCTCCAGATGTGATCAGTCCATATCTGTATTATAATGTTCAATTTTAAGGACCACATTTTGGGTCCTTAACACATTCTTGTTATCTCCCAAGGGCTAGGATGACTTCCTGTGCTATCTGGAAGGTTAGGTGGTTTGGGTGCATTTCCCCCAACCTGAACACAAACTTTGGTCTCAGAGCCTTAGACAAGCCTATATCTGACATGAGGTTGCCTATAATTCATGCCTCTTTCCTTTGGTAAGGGACTTTCTGGGATCTCAAAAAGGTATCTGGTATCCTCCCCTTCCCAGGCACTCAAGCAGCAGGGTAGTAATCACCAGAGCAGCAGAAGAGGGGAGACTGAAAGGAAAATAGTTAATAGTTACCTGAAGAGAGGCAGAGACAGAGAAATAGAGAGAAAGAGACAGAAATAAGAGGGTTGAAAAGAAAACACCAACCTGGCATTGTTCAGTTGGTGCTGAGTGGAGATAAAATGTAAAACTGCTAATTATAAACCCTCACAAGAAAGCCACAAATATCCAACAAGCCTTGAATATTATCCTCCTAGCTGATGGTACTAGTGGTGATAAGTTAACAGTGGTTCTAATGGAATCCTCCTAAAATTTGTCATTGTTTAGAATTCTCTTTTCTATAGGGGAACCAAACTACCTAGCCCATATTTGATTCTCTTGGTAACCTTGTTTGTTTGGGTTTTTACCTTTTTCTTTTTTGCTAGGAAAAACTCTTAGACTAGAACCAAAAATAGAATTTTCCCCAGATTACCAAAGGGTTTGGAAGGCATAAGCCAATAACTATGAGAATGGAGAATGTGCTTCCCACATTAAGGAGTCAGTGAACCCAGGGCAAACCTCAAGGGCAGGTGAAAGTCAGGGATCGGCAAGGATTGCTGGCTCTTGTGGCCTCTGCTGAATAATTTCTGGTTAGCCACAGTACAAGATGGTGTCAGAGGAGCACAACTCACCAGGAGGCACCCTTCCCTCCCCCTTGAGGCCCCAGCAATGCTGATGGTTTGCTACTATTAATAGCATTCCTTAATATTAATACTAGAGAGTGGGAGCAGCTAACCATGCAGTGTGTTGGTGAACCTCTACCATACTGACTCACTGACACCTGCCTTTCCCCTGGTTGCTCCATCTCTAGCTGGGAAGTATCCCTCTGTTAAGTGTCTAGTAACTATCTAATTCATCTCCTCCCCTGTCAGGGAGGTAGAGCTAAGAGCAAGGGGTCAGTTCCATCTGTTCCACCTTGTAAACAGGTCAGCCAGCTGTTTCCTTTTAAATGGTTTGTTTCTCAGTTGCTTTCCATTACTATTGTTATGACCTATAAATCTATTCCTCCTTTGCATAAATGAAAAAAAGTATATAGGGGCCAATAGAGCCTAGCCTGGTATGATTAATGCTGTCAGAAAAGTGACATTTAAGTAAACCAAGGCCCATCCAGTTTATTTTTTAAATTTATTTTCAATGTTCTACAATTTTACTACCATATCACTTAGATTTTTTTCCCCTCCCTCGCCCTCCTTCCCCTTTACCTCCTCTCTCCCTCACTGATGACAGCATATAATTTTATATAGGTTCTACACATACATTCCTATTAAATACATTTTCAACATAGTCATGTTGTATAGAAGAATTAAAATGGATGGAAGAAATCATATAACAAACCAAAACGTAATACAAAAGAAAATGATCTGCTGCAATCTGTGATTGAATTCCATAGTTCTTTCTCTGGATGGGGAAGGCATTTTGCTTTAAAAGACCACTGGGAATTTTTTAAGTCCTTGCAATGCAATGAAGTTCTAAATCTACCAGAAAAAAATGCTTGCATGCTGTGGTCGTTGTTGTGTACAAAGTTGTCCTGGTTCTGCTCCTTGCACTTAGCACCAGATCATATAAGTCTTTCCAGGCCTCTCTAAAGTCTTCCTGTTCATCATTTCTTATAGCATAATAACATTCCATTACATTCATATACCATAATTTATTCAGCCATTCCCCAACTGATGGGCATCCCCTTGATTTCCAGTTTTTGGCCAACACAAAGAGAGCTGCTATAAATATTTTTGTATATGTGGGACCCTTTCCCATTTTTATGATCTCTTGGGGATACAGTCCTAGAAGTGGTATTGCTGAGTCAAAGGGTATGCACATCTTTGTAGCCCTTTGGACATAGCTCCAAATTGCTCTCCAGAATGGCTGGATCAGCTCACAGCTTTACCAACAATGAATTAGTGTTCCAACTCTCCCACATCTTCTCCAACATTTATTATCTTCCTGTTTTGTCATGTTAGCCAATCTGATAGGTGAGATGTATCTCAGAGTTGTTTTGATTTGCATCTTTCTAATCATTAGTGATTTAGAGCATTTTTTCATATGATTATAGACAGCTTAAATTTCTTCCTCTGAAAACTGCCTGTTCATATCCTTTGACCATTTATCAATTGGGGAATGACTTGTATTCTTGTACATTTGACTCAGTTCTCTATATATTTTAGAAATGAGGCCTTTATCACAGATACTAGTTACAAAAATTCTTTCCCTGTTTTCTGCTTCCCTCCTAATCTTGGTTGCATTGGGTTTGGTTGTGCAAAAACTTTTCAGTTTAATGTAATGAAAATTATCCATTCTGTACTTCATAATGCTTTCTATCTCTTGCTTAGTCAAAAATTCTTCCCTTCTCCATAAATCTGATAAATACACTATTCTTTGCTCCACTAATGTGTTTATAGCATCAATCTTTATACCTAGATCATGTACCCATTTGGATTTTATTCTTGTGTATGGTGTCAGGTATTGGTCTATGCCTAGTTTCCACCACACTGTTATCTAGTTTTCCCAGCAATTTTTGTCAAACAGTGATTTCTTATCCCGGAAGTTGGGGTCCTTGAGTTTATCAAACAGAAGATTGCTATATTCATTGCCTACTGTGTCTTGAGTACCTAGCCTATTCCATTTGTCTACCCTTCTGGTTCTTAGCCAGTACCAAGTGGTTTTGATAATTGCTGCTTTATGATACAATTTGAGATCTGGTAGAGCTAAACCACCTTCCCTAACATTTCTTTTCATTAGTTCCCTTGATATTCTGGACTTTTTGTTCTTCCAGATGAATTTTGATACTACTTTTTCCAGCTCCAGAAAATAATTATCTGATAGTTTTATTGGTATGGCACTAAATAAGTACCCATCCAGTTTAAGAGACTTGCCCAAGGTCACATAGGTAATAGTGAATTGATGTTCATTTTTGTTATCTTGATCTTTGTTAGTTATACACAACTTCCATGTCCATGAGTGTCAGATGCTTTTATTTGTGCTAGTTTGCTATAGGAACTATATGGCTGCCTTCAAGGGCTCTGTTTGTTTCTCTGTTGTGGGAAGGAGGCTGGGTGGGGCAGTGGATAGAGCACCAGGCTTGGAGTCATCAGCCTGAGTTCAAATCCAGCCTCAGACACTTACTAGCTGTGCGAACTTAGGCAAGTCCTTTACTCACTGTTTGTCTCAGTTTCCTAATCTGTAAAGTAGGGATGGTAATAATAGTATTCACCTCCCAGGCTTGTTGCGAGGTCAAAGGAGACAATAATTGTAATGTGTCTAGAACACAGCATTGTATAAATGCTAGCTATTATTGTTATTAATATTTTTATTATCTGGTTCAAAAAACCCTCATATTCAAATCTTAGTTTTGCTACTGTATGATCATGGGCAAGTTATTTTTACTTCTCTGAATCAGTTTCCTCTTCTATAAATTGAGGACTTCACTGACCTCTTAAGGCTTCTTGTAGCTCTAAATTTCTGCTCTTACCCTAAGCAGTTATGGAATCAAAGAAGGCTCCCAGAATAGAGGGCAAAGTCATCTTTACTTAAAAGCATCCCACCCCAAAACATATTGCTGATGTCTAAAACATTACTACATGGAAATACAATCATAAGGACCATAAGATTGCTCTGATGTTTCCATCACAGGATATGTGCTGACATAAAAAAATCTCAGTTACTTCCAATGGACTGACCTTTAAATTGCTCTTAAAGATGGAGTAAGGAAAGTGGTGTCTATAGGAGACACATTCATCTATACAGTCATTCATTAAGAATTGCACTAAGGCATTGCCTTAAGAATTGAGAATACAAAGTAAAAATGGAACAGTCCCTGGCCTCACAGAGTTTACATTATAATGAGAGAAAACAATAAGTAGAAGGAAGCTTACAGGGAGTTGGGAGGGGAAAGATCTGAAGAGAGTCAGGAGTGGAGCTTAGAGAGGAATGAAGACATGGCTGGTTTGGGCACTCTCCTTAAACTGGAGGTTCTGAGAGGAACAGACTAATCAGAGAAAGAACATAAGGGGGTGGAGGGATCTTTCACTAGGAGGACAGGGTTAGTGAGTGTCCAGGGTGAGGGAGCCAAAGGGGAAGAGAGAATTTCCAGGGTGAAGTTGCTGATGTATCATAATAGAAAAGAATCAGAGGTGGAGCCCAAAGGGGAATGAAGACATGGCTGGTTTGGGTACTTTTCTTAAAAATGTTCTCTGCCTTCCCCCACCCCCATAAAAAAAAATACCAAAGGGAAAATATGAAGTAGCACAAATAAAGATATTTTTCTTAAGGAAAAAAAGTTAAAGAAGTATCATAGTACAATGGAAAGATCATTGGCTCTGGAGTTAGAAGCTCCTATGTGTGACTTTGGACAACTCTGGGCCTCAACTTCCTCATCTGTAAAATGCAGGTGTTAAACTAGATGGATTCTGAAGTTTCTTTGAGCTCTAGATCTATGATCCTATAATCTATAACCAAAAAGTGATTCTGGAAAACTGACCAAAGAGGACAGAAAGAAGGTGTTAGCAAATGGTAGAGGACTGTACCTAGGAAGGAAGAGATAATAGAGACCTCAGGGGACTGAAAAGAGAAGGTCCTTCTCCTCTGAATTTGAATTAATTTCTGTAAATATACTGTAGTGGGGATGATTGCCCCTCCAAGAGAAGGGAATTCTGCAAATGCCTAGTTAAGTTACCATTTAACTCACCAGCACAAAGAGTAAAAAATACCTCTTCTAGGTTATAGGCTTATTATCTTCCCAGCCATACATTTTTTGAATACTTTTCTTTCTTCTCACTCCTTTCCAAAATGACAATTCCTACCAAGCAAAAGGCTGGCATGCTGCACATCAATTCCTTTCACAAAGTTGTGCATTAGGAATGCCACTGCCTAAGAGGTATTAACTCATAGGATCATAGGTTTAGAGTATGAAGGAGCCTTGGAGATCATCTAGTCTTCAGATGTAACCTATGATGCAGTACCCCAAACTCTGGGCTTGCACAGATCAGCTCCAACTTGGGAGGCTACTACCAAATCATATCATTTTGGTTTGTTTTTCCTCAACCCAGAGTTCCTTTTGGGATAAATCTCAGAGTATACCTATAATATAGTTCATGTTGAAGTTCTCACAAATGAGAAGGTATCTAGGTCCCATACCAGTATTTAAGGTAACAATGCATATAATGGATATAGGACAGTCTATACTCTAATTTACAGAAAATGCAGAAAATACATAAAAGGCTCATTTTGAGGACTAGAGATGTTAAAGGACTTGTCATAGAGGTAGTAGGTGGCAGAATTAGGATACTAATGCAGGTCTTCTGACTTCAAATCCAGTGTTTTTTTCCTATTCCACAGGTGTCCAGGGCCCATATATTCCCTGGTATCTCATAAGAATCTGTTTTGTCGACAATACATATATTCTTGTAATATTTCATGGTATTTGAAATATGCTATTAGACAATGACCTAGTCCTCTAAAAAAAATTGTGTTATTTCAGTAAAGCTTAAGATATATTACTTTGGTGACTCATGTTTAAGTCAAGAGGTCACCTAAAAGGAAATTGTGTGTGCTTTGAACATAGGACTAACCCAAAAAGAATCTGAAAAATTACCTTATCATTTATGCCCCTTCTTAAGAAACTGAGCACCTCTGAAATTCCTGAAACCTACATAGCTTCATCAGCTCATCGTAGTTAGGTTGCAACTTTCCTTTGTACAATAGACATGCTTGGACAATAAGAAGAAAAGGGATATGGGATCATGGCTCTATCCATGCCTTTCTGTAACTTGGAATCTGGAACTACAATGACAAGATTAGATTTATTTTATTAAATCTCAGCCTTAACAAACCACTTGCTAATGTTACAAATAGGCAAAATATGTCTTTTTAGAACTATGATATCATTAGATACAGAGTGGCTGGGAAAATAGGACACTGTCTACTCTATACTAATATATTGCACATATACACTAACCAGATTGTAACTGCTTTGGCATATAACTTGGTAAGTTTGAAGGAGTTGCTTTAGGCACAAAGAAGCTGTTATTGCCCAGCTTGTTGGTATCAAAGATGATATTTGAACCCAGCACTTTATTCACTGTAGACTGCTATCTCTATGCATTACAAATAATGCTCTCCCTGAATGCAGATCAAAGCATACTATTTTTCTCTTTTTTTCTTTTTTCTTTCTCATGGTTTTTTCATTCTGATTCTTCTTTCACAACATGACTAATGTAGTAATATGTTTAATATGACTGTGCATGTATACCCTATATTAGATTGCTTGCCATCTTCAGGAGGGGGGAGAAGGAAAAATTTGAAACTCAAAATCATATAAAAGTGAATGCTGAAAACTAAAAATGAATGAATGAATGAATGAATTAAAAAATAGCACTATTTTGGGGGCTACTCCTCCAACCTTGTGATTTGGGGTCTTTAGAGGTGGGGATGTCTAATCCTACTCAGGATTCTAGGGGTAACCCTTAAGATCTGGGTTTCTAGCATGGTCATTTATGAGTCCCCACTCGTGATATGAATTAGCTTTTTAGAAAAGGGCATTTACTATGGTGGTATGGTAAGAACAGTTAGTAGAAAACATCACCTTCCCACTTCTAAGTTTGGGGCATATTCTCTGACAAGTAAACACAGGTTCATGGGAGAAAGGAATCTAGCAACAAAGAAATATGTGGCTAAAGGATAAACTCAGAACTCCTATTTATTGGAAGTCCTTTCATGAGATCCTCTTATTTCTTCCTGAGGTGGCTTTCTCCTTCCAGGGGCCATCTTTTGGTATCCATTGAATACACATTTGGCTTTTTCTTTTTCTGTTCCTGGATGGATGAGTTGTCTTTTAGTGATCCAGTTTCTCCAATAACATGGACAAAAGGGTGGGGGAGGAAAAAAGAGTTTAATATTCCTCCCATACCCTATTGTCCTCTGATGCAAATACAAAGGCCAGCCTCCTCAAGGAGATCCTGAGCCTATAGTCCTTCATGACTCCAACCACTTTGCAGTTGGACAGTCTTTTACTTAAACTTCTCCAGCTATTTAAAGCCTCTGGAGTCATAGCTGTTTGGCTAGCTCAACTATTCCTTTCTTGAACCAGCTTGAATCAAAGCTATTCACACCTTTTAAAAAGATCATAAAGTTTGCATACTTAGAGGATAATAACATTGCATTACTAGAAATAGGAATGTAAAAGCATCCCCCTTATGCAAATAAAGATGCTTAAAGACAAAATAAGGGGGAGGCAGGGTAAGATTAATATTTTCTGCAATTTAATTTAGTCTTTGATATACAAGGGTATGCTTGGAAGGACAGCTAATTGTTAATTTTTCAATGTGAGCATTTACACCTTGAAAATCATCATGTGCTACAAACTAGGGCTTGATCTATTGTTTTGATAATTGTCTAGAGTCTAGACTCTAGATGGGAGAAAACATTAATAATAAAGATTAAAAAAAGAGTGTGTCATACTACACTTTTGAAGGGAGACTCAACACGCCACCGCATATACCTTTAAACTCACTGACACACAAGTGGGGTATATACAGTGAGGCCCATAATTTCAGCCAATATATCTGCCTAGAAATACATGCACATACTCTATAGGTTGATAAGTTAGTCAACAAACATTTATTAGACATATAATATACACCAGGGGTTACCTCTCCCCAAAGAGCTTACATTCTACCTGTGAAATAGCATGTACATATAACTAAATACAAAATACACTCAAAGTAATTCAGAGGCATTGACAGCTCATGGAAAGGCGATGCAGGAATGGAGGTCTGAAGGTATGTACAAGGCATCTTAAAAGGCCTGAAGGACCAGTGCATTCCAGGCATAGGGACAGCTGGTGCAAAGGCCAGGAAATGGAACATGGGGTGTTGTTTCCAAAGAAGAGTAAATAGACCAGTTTGGCAGGAATGGAAGGTGTGTGAAAGGTTAGCCTGGAAAGATAGGCTAGAACTGTATTGAGAAGGAAGGGTTTGAAATGCCAGGCAAAAAATCTTGCATTTCATCCTAAAGGCAAACCCTGGAGCTTGGTGTGTGTGTGTGTGTGTGTGTGTGTGTGTGTGTGTGTGTGTGTGTGTGTGTGTGTGTGTGTGTGTGTGTGTGCGCGCGTGTGCATGTGTGTGACAGGATCAAAATGGCAGCCATGCACAGAGCCATTGAAGGAACTGGGGATGTTGAGTCTGCTGTAGGGTAGGAACATAACTGTCTTCATTTCTGAAGAACTATCCTATGGAAGAGGCAGTGGATATGCTCTGCTTGACCCCAGTGGGCAGAAGGAGGAACAATGGGTAGTTGTGACAAAGATTTAGGTATATAAGGAATACCATTCTAAAAATGAATGGTTGCCCCTAGAGGATGGACAAAGAAGCTGAATGATGGCTTGTTATGTACAAGAAGACTGAGGCAACTAGTTGGCATGATGGACAGAGCACTGGATTTGCAGTTAGGAAGATCTGAGGTAGGTATGATGGCTCACACCTATAATGCCAGCTACCTGGCATGTTGATAGCTGGAGAATCTCTTGAACTCAGGAGTTTCAGAGTTGCATTGGACTGCGCTGATCAAGTATTCGCATAGTTGGGTATTTAATATAATGGGGGCCAAGTAGAAGTGGAGGACTGGGCTGCTTAGGTCAAGGTGAACTAGCCTAGGTCAGAAACAGAGCAGGGGAAAGCATCCCTGCAGATCAATCAATCAGTAGTGGGATTAAAACCATTGTACAGGGACTCAGACTCTGGGAAAAAAGATGAATTTGAATTTTGACTAGCTGTGTAAAAACATGGGCAAGTCATTCAACCACACAGCCTCAGTTTCCTCATCTACTAAATGGGGATATAGTAGCACCTGTTTCTCAGGATTATTGTACAAATAAAATGACATTTTATATATATATATATATATATATATACATACGTGTGTGTGATTGTGTGTATACATATATAAAAATACATATATGTGTATATATACATATACATATATATACCCATACACACAGACATTGGAGTAATATATAAATATTAGCTAGTATGATTAGCTCAGTTTGTGTGAAATGCAAAAAAGGTGTGACCAGGCTCATGTTTGCTGGTTGGGGAGGGTGTAGAATGGATTCCTGTAATGCTATAGTATGGACTACAGGGTCTCTGGGAATCTTATGCTTGTGTGTAAGTGGAAGAGGGTGGAATGCACAAGAAATCCAGTAATGAGGCTGGATGTGAGTCTATAGGGATGAGGTCTGGACATGAGTAGAAGGAAATACCAAACAAGGAAATTTCAGGGGTGAGGGCAGCTATGGGGGCTCCTCCCCGCAGGAAAGCTGAGGTGCAAGCCACAGGCACACAGGCACCCAGGCACACGCACACACACACAAAATTCTAGAAAGACAAGAAAATTTTTCCAGAGTTTCTGACTCAGACGTTACAGTATATGCATCACTAAAAGAAATCTGAGATGGAGACTGACTCTCTCCAGACCTTTGTGCTACTTAGTACATAGGTGACCTTGAGAAAATCGGGGAGCTGGAGGTAATGACCTCTAGGTCTCTACCAGTTCTAAACCTATGAATCTAAACAATGCAAATAGGGATAAACTGCTTTTCCCTTTAGGAATCTAGTTCCTAGGATTACAGTTTTAGGATTGGAGTGGACTTTAGAGGTCATGTAGTTTATTTAACCTATTCATTTTACAGATGGGGAAACCAAGGCTCAGATAAATTAAGCAGCTTGCCCATGTTAAACAAGTGGCAGAGCTAAGGTCTGACCCCAGGTTGTCTGACTCCAAATCCACTGACAAGAAAGGAAGGAAGGAAGGAAGGAAGGAAGGAAGGAAGGAAGGAAGGAAGGAAGGAAGGAAGGAAGGAAGGAAGGAAAGAAAGGAAGGAAAGGAAGGAAAGGAAAAAGAAAAAGAAGGAAGAAAGGAGGAAAGAAAGGTAAAAGGAAGAAGGGAAGAGAGAGAAGGAGAAAGGAATAAAGAGAGAGAAAGGAAGAGAGGAATGGAAGAAAAGGAAGAAAGAAAGAACGAGAGGAAGGAAGGGAGAAAGAGAGGGAGGGAGAGAGAGAATATTCATTAAGCTTCACTATGTGCAAAGTGCTGTGGGGGGGCAGAATACAAATAGATAAAAGAGAAAGTAGCTGCTCTCAGAGTGTTCACATTCTGTTGGGGAAAAGAAAAAAGAACATATACAAGATGTTTCCGTCGCACATCTGACGATCCCTAGGACGCATCCGCAGAGTAGACAGAAATGCATCTCCTGCAATGTTCTTTCCATTGATAAAAGCAGGGTTGAGAACCTTGAAGTTTCCAGCCTTCAGTAGCTGTGGCTACTGAGGACGCAGGGGCTGAAACACCTGCAAAAATCAGCTACCAGGTCAATGCTCCCCAGGAGGTTCTTTGCTGATGATGGAGCAAGATTCACGTTTCGAGGACTCTGCCATTCCTAAGGCTCTTACCACTGGTGGCAGTGGCTGGTGTTAGTAGTGGGCAATAGTGGGCCTCTCAACGATTCTCCTCTTCTCTCCTCCCTTCCCCTTCCCTATGGCCCTCCCCTCCCCTCCCTTCCTGTCCTGTCCTCTCCTCTTCTCCCTTCTTTCTGTCCCTTCTCTCTTTCCTCTTTCCCTCCTCCATCGCTCTGTGGCCATATTTTTATATTAACATAGCTATTACACTCTTTTTCCTTCACCGAGACCCCCTCTTCTCCCCATCCAAATCAGCAAGGATCGTAGAATCGTGGATTTAATGTCCATGTACATCTAAGAAACGTGAGTCTGAGGGTAGTTAAATGAATTACCCAAGGTCACAGGAAGACCTGCCTCAGACATTTTCATTTGTGACCATGGGCAAATCACTTCACTTCCTGTCAGCCTCAGTTTCCTCACCTATAAAATGGGGATAATAATAGTTCTGCCTCTAAATCTAGGATTCAGTTCCCTCTCCCTCAGCACCATGAAAGCTGATGAGGAGATTTCAGACCCCCGCCCTCCCAGGAGTTAAAACACTCACATACCCATAAGCAGCAGGATAGAACCCAAATGCCTCCTCCTACCTGGGTACAGTAGCTGGCTAAAAGGAGGCTCCCTGGGGCCTCAGTGTATCCTGGCCTGTTGATACCAGTTTTGCTTGGCCTGAGGTAGTTTGGCTCCAGAGGATTCCCTCTGGAATCCCCCAGGGTCTATTTACCCTTGCACACTCCAGCACAGATGGTAACAGTGGAGCTCTTTCTCTACCTTCCTCCAAAGACTAAAACTCTTCATTTGTGTTTAACGCTGGGGAAGGAGGGGCAGGGGAAGGGAGAGGAGGGGATGAGAAGAAAGCTCTACAAAGCCTAACAGTATCTGAACTATTTTCCAAAAGAGTATTTTTAAATTAAGTCAACAACATCTCTCCTCTCCCCCTTCTCCCTCTTCCTTTTCTCCCCCCACTCACACACATTCCTCTCCCTCCCTCACTGCCTAAAACACTGGCCCATTGTGCTGGGGCCTGGAGGCTGAGATGTGAGTACAAGCAGAGTGAGAATGTTCCAAGGCCAGGGGAGGGAAGTTGAGAAAGCCTGCTCCACCTCTCTCCTCCCCCTTCCCCTACCCCCCAGCCAAAGAAAAGCCAAAAGTGCTTCAAATTTTATCCCTTGTAATAATCCCAAAGCACCCCACTGGAGGTCAGAGAGATGACTGGGTGCCTACTGCACAATGTGCATCATGACTAGGACCTAGATTGGGAGAAGACACTCTTTGCAAGCAAATTTCCAGCCATATGTTACTTTCAAATAGTCAAGTAACAGGAAGGAGGCATCCATGATTCTGGGGGAAAGGTGCTGGGTGTGGAGTGAGAAAACCCACTCTGCCGCTTAGTGGACTTTACCTCCCAAAGCCTCAGTTTCCTCATCTGTAAAGTGAGTGTATCCATAGGATCACAGATTTAAAGTGACCCCAACATGTCACTGAGTCCAACCACCTCATTTTACAGATGAATAAACAGAAGCCCAGAGAAATAGGTGACTCATCTAGGGCCACCCCAAGGTGGGATGTGAATCCAGGTCTTCTTGCTTTCAAGTCCTGAACCCTATCTCCTACATTCTATTGTCTCTCAGTGTACTGGATGACCTTTGAGGTTACATCCATGTCTAGCTCTAATATCATGTAGATGAATCCACAAACTTTAATTAGCTAATGCTTATTTATTTAACTTGCTCTCATTAGATTGTGGACCCCCTGAAGGCAGGTACTGTGTGCCTGCCCCCCATCTTTTCATTGTTTTCCTACTCCTTAGCACCCTATGCGCCTAGCTTAATCAATGTTTGTTGATTGTTAAATGCTGGAAATAAAAATACAATTCATATTATATGAATAGTGCCCGTAGCTGGGAAAACTTAAATTCACTTCCGCCTCATACCCTTAATTGCTGGGTGATTCCTGGTAAGTCGCTTAGCATCTGACTCAGTTTCTTCATCTGCAAAATGGAGATCATAATAGATCAGAGTTGTTGTGAGGATAAAATGAGATATTATCTGCTTATCACAGAGTCCAGCACATAGTAGGTGTCATGTAAATACCAACCATTATCATGATTCCCAAGGTGAGACAGTCCTTATCCTCAAGGGCTTACATTCTGCATATTCAAAGATAAGTTAACACAAGACATATATACAAGAGATAAAAAGTGATTGGTGAGGTGAAAATTCTAACAGACAATCAAGGGAAGGGAGCTTGGGTTTCTGTAAGATAGAACTGAGGAGGAACCATGTTTGATGTTCTTTTGATTGTTTAAAAAATCAGAATGATGGATCCTTTAAAAAAAGAAAACAACTCCTCTTAAGGCTGAAATGTGTTAGATATGGCAAGGATCTATGAATTGTTGTTTTGTGCTATGACAGCAGGCTGCTTCAAGGGGTGGGGCATTGTTCTGGTTCATCATGTTCTGGAAGGCTAACCCTCCACCTCTTCCCTAGGAAAATCAGTCAATGAATGAACAGTTCTCCATTTTGGAAAGAGGGGTGTGTCGGGTGTGTGTGTGTGTGTGTGTGTGTGTGTGTGTCTGTGTCTGTGTGTGTCTCTGTGTGTGTGTGTGTGTGTGTGTGTGTGTGTCTGTGTGTGTGTGTGTGTGTGTGTGTGTGTGTGTGGTGGAGCAAATCCTAAATGTCCCCTTATTTTCAGTTCCCTGAGTCCTAGCTGTCTCCCACTCTAAACAACTCCTCTCTTTTCAGATCTTTCAATTAGATGGTCTGACCAACCATGAATGCTCCAATACTCCCCTGGATCTATGATCTCATCGAGGTAGCTACTCTGGACATGGACACAATGCTGATTCCAAACCATCCATGCCCTCCCATCCTGGAAACTCTTGTCCATCTCCTTCTGTAAATCCATCACCGAGATGCTGAGGATGATCATCCCCCTCTCTCAATTACATGAGGCTAACAGTGGAGCACATAAGAGCAAGTGGATGGGAAATGGAATGCTGGCGAAGAAGTATAGCAAGCAGGCTAGTTGGGCTGATATGGTAGAAGGTATGAAAGGAATCATAAACTGTCCTCTTATCCCTTGTTCTGGCTATTAATCAACTCGCTCTTTTTTGGCCATACATTTCTCTGATAGAGTTCACTCAGCAGTCATTTCTTTTTTGAAGACAGAACACATGATCTTATCCAAAAGCTTGGCCCAGAATGCAACGCTGCTCCCCTTGCCTTTGAGGAGTGATGTAGACCCCAAACTTCCCTCTGAAATAAAGGCTCATCTTTTCAACAAGGTTCATCTTTTCAACCACAAAAAAATAATAATAGCACTTGTGTAGCTCCTGTGCCAGGCACCGTGTTAAGCACTCTGCAGTTCTCTCATTTGATCCTCTCAACAACTTGGGGACATAGATGCTGGTCTTATCATCATTTTATAGTTGAAGAAATTGAGGCAGAGGTTAAGTGACTTGCTGGGGTTATAGAGCTAGTGTCTGAGGCTGGATTTGAACTCGGTCTTCCTAACTCCAGACCCAGCTGTTCTATTGAACAACAACAACTAAAGTTAGCTTATAGATGTGGCTGAAAATACTTTTCTTTGGAGCATAAATAAAAGTTAATGAATTCACTCTTTTAAAAAAAAAAGGAACTATTTTATTTTAAATGGTGAGAATGACTCACATTTCTATAGCTCCTTATAAAGTGGTTTCCTTCCAACGTGGTTAAATAGGTAGAACAAATATCATCCCATTAGATTGTAATCTTTGAAGGTAGGGACTGTCTTTTGCTTCTCTTTGTATCCTTAGTGCTTGGTACGGGCTGCAACATTTCAGTCTGTGTTTATTAATTGTTGATTGGTCTCTATTTTGCAAATGAAAAACCTAAGGGTCAGAGAGGTTGCTATTCTGAAATTTCTTGGCAGGCACCTGGTTTCCCAGATAAAGAAAGAAAATTTTGCACTATAAGTAAGTAACATAGAGGTTTAATCAAATCCATTTGGGTCTCAGTTTCCCTCTTCCTTTTTTTCTCTCATCCTTTCTTTCTCCCTTTATTCCTTTCTCTTCCATCCTTTCTTTTTCTTTCTTCTGTCTTCCTTGCTTCCTGCCTGTCTTCATTTCTCCTTCCCTCCCTCCCTCCATTCCTTCCTTCCTTTCTTCTTTCCTTCCTTCCTTCCTTCCTTCCTTTCTTCACAAAGAGATATTTACTTCAAAAGATATGATTACACATATACAAATTTAGTCCCAAGCATATGAGAGGCAGAATTCCACCCTCTTCCTCTACTACCATTACCACCTCAGTCTGAGGGTGGGAGGGAGAGGTTGAGAGGGGTTGTTTTATTAGGTCCCTAGCTTATCTTGGTTTCTCTAGAGTATAGTTCCTGATTCAAGACCAAAATTCCCTGAAACTGAAATCCCAGCCCCACTGGCTTCTTCAGGCCTGACCAGAACACCTGGAATCCTGGGTGATCTTGGAGTCAGGATTCCAGGTGTGATGGTGTAGCTGGTCATCTGGAAAAGGTGGCTATGGCTGGGTTCTTAATTTCAAAAGGAGAATAGAGAAATTGAAGAATATAAAAGAATAAAGCAATTTTTTTAAAAACCCCAAATTACTGAAAACCTAAAAGGAGTGAGGAGTACTTAGGCTAAAAAAAAGGGGAAAGGAAGACTGATGTGGGGTTATAAAGCATAGTCAATTGTGTCACAAGGTTGAATGGAGAGGAGAGTGCAAGAGATTCACAGGCATGTCTAAAAGCTTTCTGCATAACTATGAGATACCAGCACAGATCTGGGGAAGCGATTGGCTCCAAATGTAACTGAGTCTGTGGTTTGTCTTAACTAACCTTCAGGCCATCAAGTCAAGTTCCACTCTCTGTGAAGCCTGTCCCAGCCAGTCCAGTGCATCTTGATTTCATCCTTCTCTGCTCACCTGTTGCCCTTCTGGTCAGTTGTATACAGTTTAGCATCTGATTCTTTTCTAATGGAGCCATGAGGGGCAGCTAGGTGGTGCAGTGAATAGAGCACCAGTGCAGGAGTCAGGAGGACCTGAGTTCAAATCTCACCTCAGACACTTGACATTCACTAGCTGTGTGACCTTGGGCAAGTCACTTAACCCCAAATGCCTCATCCTGGGTCATCTCCAGTCATCCTGATGAATATCTGGTCACTGAATTTCCATGGTTCTGGAGGAGAAGTGAGGCTGGTGACCTGCACAGCCCTCCCTCACTCAAAACAAAGTCAAGTGCAAGTCATGTCATCATTTCTCTGATGGTGTGGTCTTCTTCAGCAACGAAGTACAAACACACACACAATGGCACCATGACTGTTCTAGTCCCTCCAACTCAATTGGGCGCTCCTAAAGAGCAGGGAGAATGCCTTGGAAATCTCTGGAATACGAGCCTGGAAGTGCTGGACAAATACTATGTACTTGCTTCGTGATGAGAACAGCTGACTCTCACATGACATTTTAAGGTTCACAAGACATTTTACATACATTTTTTCATTTGATCTTCATGCCAGCTCTATGAGGTAGATGCTTGAAAGTATTATCCTCATTTAAGAGTTAAGGAATTGGAGGCTAAGAACTGTGAAGTGATCTGTCCAAGGTCACACAGCTAGTAAATGTCAGAGGTAGAATTCAAACCCGTCGTCCAGACTCCAAGTCTAATACTCTTTCCATAACTCCCATTCTGATGCTTCATGAAGGTGACTTACCCTGGGTTCTTAAAGGTCTCTATCAGCAAAGAACAAATTCTTTCAGTGTCATCACCATCACCATCACCATCACCATCACCATCATCATCACCATCACCATCATCATCACCATCATCATCACCATCACCATCACCATCACCACCACCATCACCATCACCATCATCGCCACCATTCATATTGTGCTTTAAGGTTTGCAAAGTACTTTACAAACATCTCATTTGATCTTGGTGACAATTCTAGGAAGTAAGTGCTATTAGTATCACCACTTTGCAGATGAGGAAACTGAGGCAGACAGATGTTAAATGAATTGCCTAGAGTCACATAGCTAGTATCTAGGGAGGGATTTGAATTCAGATTTTCCTGATTCCAAGTCTGGTGCACTATCAACTGTACCACCTAGTTGCGCATCATGGTTATTTGAAAGAATCACCTGCTTTATAAAGATGTAAAAGGTTATTATAAAGAAAATGATGACTACTTCTTTGTCTCCAAGACTAGCCAAATGGAAATGAGCTTGAAATAAATTGAAAGAGAGTGAGGAAGAGTATAGCAAAGAGACCCATGAACCAAGAGTCAAGACGGTCTGAAAACTAACCCCAGTTCTCTTCCTTATTCGCTAATTTTTCAGATTTTTAGGTCTCAATTATTTTTAAAAGTGTTTTATTTGTTCTCAGTTTTCTATAATCACTTTGCTATATCTTAGATTTTTCCCCCTCTCTTCCCCTCCTTACACTTTGCCCCCCTCCCTCCCTGAGACATTCTGCAGTCTTATATAGGTTCTACATATACATTCTTCTTAAATATATTTTCACCTTAGTCATGTTGCATAGAAGAATTAAAATGAATGGGAAAAATCATAAAACAAACCAAAACATAGCCAAGAGAAAATGATCTGCTTCATTCTGTGATCCAGTTCCATAGTTCTTTCTCTGGATATGGAAGGCATTTTACCTCAAGAGTCCACTGGGAATTTTTTAGGTCCTTGCATTGCTATAAAGGGCTAAGTCTACTGGAAAAATTCCTCACACACTGTGGTTGTTGCTGGGTACAAAGTTCTTCCGGTTCTGCTCTTTTCACTCAGCATCAGTTCATATGAGTCCTTCCAGGCTTCTCTGAAGCCTTCCTGTTCATCATTTCTTATAGCACAATGGTGTTCCATTACATTCATATACTACAACTTGTTCAGCCATTCCCCAATTGATGGACAATCCTTTGATTTCTGGTTTTTGGCCACTACAAAGAGAGCTGCTATAAATACTTTTGTACATCTGGGGCCCTGTCCCATTTTTACGATCTTGGGATATAGTCCTAGAAGTGATATTGCTGGGTCAAAGGGTATGCACATTTTTGTAGCCTTTTGGGAGGTCTCAGTTTCTTAATCTGTAAAATGGAAGGATTGAAATAGATCAGAATTTTTCAAACTCTGTTCCATGCAAACCTGAATTACTATGAAGTAGTCCAAAGGATTTCAAAAAGAAAAAAAAAAACAACATGTAACAGCAGACAAACAAACACTGAAAACCTGTCCATTTTGCCATCATATTCGTCATGCGCAGTGTATGAATTTGGTTAATAAAGAGAACAATGGGAAAGAGGCAAACACTGATCACATCACTGAAAACTTATCTTCTTATTGGTCTAAGTCAGAAGTTTTAAAATTTTCTGCAGCATTAGCCTCCTTGAATGTCTGGCAAAGAGTATGGACCCATTCTCAGATAATGTTTCTTGCCTATATTCATAACTGAATGAAATATAAGATTTCAATTAAAGATTAGTGAAAATAAGAATGTAAATGTTTTCTCATCCAAGTTCACAAGCCCTCTGAACTATATCCACAGAATCCTTAGGGATCATTGGACTCCATGTTAAGAACCTCTGGTCTAGACTCAGACATCGAATGTGCCCCACAATAGATGATGCATCATCACCCTTCCCCGAATACCTCCCCAGGCTATGGGGTCAAGGCTGGTAAGTATGTCAGAGGTTGAAAACACATGACAAGCCTAGGAATATAGAGGTCCTTAGTGGGTTCATGTGTATGGTCTTCAGGCCCATAACCTTCCCAGTTCATGAAGTACTGGAGTTTGTTCCATTGACACTAGAGGTCCAGATTCTCCTTGACTATGAATCTTTCTCAGTGGAGAGGTTGGGAAAGCCAGTTTACTGTCCCAGAACAGTAACTAGTAGAGGATTGAACAGAGCTACATGGTGTTGGAGAGTTATAACTAGAAAGCTACCAGATTTGCTACCTGAATTATTGGGAAGGGTCTAATGTTTCAGACCTCCCATTTCTAAGGTCAACTAGTAACAGAAATTCCAGTTTGAGAGCCAAACTTGGTCACAGTGAAAGGGGTTCACTAAAGGTCAGGGGTGGTTAGCATCACGTGTACATGCCATCTTGGCTGCCTCTAAAGTGGTTTGTAAATATTTCTGAGCAGTTTCCAACTCTCCCGAGTAGCAATGAATGACCAGGATGGTGATGAGTCATGAGAGATGGGAAGAAACATGGGTGGAACTCAACTTTTTTTTTCAAATGATGTGTTTTGGGTGGAGGTGTGAATGGAATTATTCAAACAGAATTTGGCAGTAGCAAACAGGGTGGGTTAATTATCCCAGTGATAATTCTTGAAGCACTAAAGGTGCTACTCCAGAGTAAGCTTTGTTTTTTTCCATCCCTCTCTTACCCTGCAGTGGGGGATGAGGGGAGAAAACAGTGGAAAGACAGATCTTACTGTGTAAGGCTGAGAAAAGGATGGACCAAAAGGAAGGCAAATGAACTTATATAGTGATTTAGTTTGACAAATGCTTTTATAGATTATCTCATTTCAG
This sequence comes from Notamacropus eugenii, assembly GCF_028372415.1. Lineage (NCBI taxonomy): Eukaryota > Metazoa > Chordata > Mammalia > Diprotodontia > Macropodidae > Notamacropus > Notamacropus eugenii. The sequence continues at coordinate 494,987,931 of NC_092873.1, forward strand.
CTTCACAATGACCCTGTGAGGTTACCATTATTTTTTTTTTATCATTATTCCCATTTTACAGATGAGGAAAAGTAAAGTGATTTGATCAAAGTCACACAGCTTGTAAATATCTAAGGTGGTATAGAAGCTCTAATTTCAAGACCAGTATTTTATACACAATGCTATGATTAGAGATGATATGAGCACATGGCTGGAGGATTGAGAATCTTCCTCTTGTGACTAGATCTACCACTGAGGACCATCTGGCACAGGAAAGAAGGTGGTCTGTTTTAGTAAATGTTGCCATCTGAAAATCCCCTGAGCTAAGCATGGAGAGATCTCAAGTAGAAGATGAATATAGTCATTGCCTTAAAGGGTTTGTTGAGGGTTCAGCAGAAGTCAGGTGTGCATTTATACAGAATTAAGAGGTAGCTAGGGAGTGCAGTAGATAGAATACTGAGTCTAGAGTCAGGAAGACTTGAGTTTAAATCTAGCCTTAGACACTTACTAGATGGGTGACCCTTGGCAAGTCATTTAATTCATGTCTGCCTCAGTTTTCTCAACTGTGAAATGGGGTTAATAATAGCACCTACCTCCCAGTTGTTGTGAGGATCAATTGAGATATTTGTAGTGTTTAGCACAGTGCTGGGCACATAGTACACACTATATAAATGCCTATTCTGCCTACCATTTTATATTCCACTATGTTAATCTCCAGGATCATGTGTAAATCTGTCTGGACAGTTTCTAACACTTTCTAACCACCGATAGATGTGGCAGTGGACAATCCCAGAAATTTGGTTACTGGATGACAAATTTAGAGGGCCATAGCATTCTAATGTGAAACAGGCAAAAGTATAAAAATAACCCTCTGTCTCCTGAGGGTCCACTTCTGATTATCCAGCAAAGATGACAGAGTGGTGGAAAGGAAGACAGGTGCTAAGAATCACACACTTTTATAAACTTTCATTTAATGGTTGATACACTTCACATATCCTTTCCCTGTAATCAACAAGCCGATTCAGTGGAGGACCACATCCAAATGGACTTTGTGCTATAAATGAAAGTCAAAGACCTAAATAAGTGGCAGTGAAATGTAAGGGCAACCCCCAGCTTTACCCCAGAGATATCATTAGTTTCATTGGCTTCAATTATTCTCCCCCAAATCTACAAAGCCACCTTGAATTACTCTCCTAAACTCCAGTCCTGAATTGCCAGATGTTTGCTGGGTCTCATGCAGCACATCTACATGTCAGGGGAGGAGTTGCCTCACCTGCACGACATATCTTCATCTCCTCCTTTTCCGTATAGTTTGCTATCAATTTTGATCTTGGTTCTAACAAGTTGGTGGTCTGACCGTACAGATGGCTGATTCAGAAATGACACCCATGGCAGTAAGCAGGTATTTCCTGTCTGTTAAAATACAATCAGTTTTGCATTTCATGATCTTATCTGGTGATTGACAGATCCATGCCTCCCAACCCTCTGCTTAAAGAAAGTGTTGGCAATCTACATTTATGAAGCTTTTGTATAGTTTACAAGCATTTGGCCTTTCCTATTTTTTATTTCAGAACTGTATTGCTCAATGTAATTTTCCTCATCTTTTTCTATGACCACCTTTCCACTGAGATCACTGAGTGTTTAAGTGTATGCTTATTGTGTCGGGAGGCTCTTGTCTCACTCTTGGTAGAATTCCTCTGCTCCCTCATCGCCTGCCACAGATGTTGGTGCATGTATTTTCATGGAAGTCTTTTATCATAAGTACTACAATATATGATACAATAAGGACCAGAGGCAGCCAGGATAGAGCACCAGGCCTGAAGTCAAGAAGATTCATCTTCCCAGATTCAAATGTGGCCTCAGACACGTACTAGTCATGTGACCCTGGGCAAGTCATTTAACCCTCTTTTCCTCAATTTTCTCATCTGTAAAATTAGAGAAGGAAATGGCAAACTACTCTTCTATCTTTGTCAAGAAAACCCCCAATAGGATCACATGGAATCAGACCCAACTGAAATGATTCAACAACCACCACCATGTGAGATCATAATAACAGCATTCGTATAGTGCTTTTAAAATTCACAAAGGACTTTAAGGAATGTTATCTTATTTGCTCCTTAGAACAATCGTAGGAGGTAGATGTTATTATTACGCCCATTTTACAGATAAGGAAACTGAGGCTGAAAGGTCAAGGGATTTGTTGAGGGTCATATAGCTAATAAATATCTGTTATTGTTGCTGTTTGTCCTTCATTCTCAAGGAGGACCATGACACCAGGGAGGGAATACCATGACATGCAAGTGAATTAGATTTAAATGAGGGAGGGCTGCGCAAAGTTACCAACTTCGCTCTTCCTCTGGAGCTGTCTGAGTCCAATGACTAGATTCCCATCAGGATGACTGGAGATGACTCTGGAAGCAGTGGAAGACCTTGGCCTTTTAAAGCTAAGGTCTTTAGCAGATCTCCATTTGACTGAGGCATCGCCCATTTGGTGATTAAGGCAAGGTAAGAAATGAAGCAGAGAATGACCTCTTTACCTAGTAAAAAAAAAATCAGACTGCAAGGGGTCTGAGGTAGGATTTGAATTTGGGTCTTCCTAACTCCATATCCACTACTCTATGCACTATGCCACCTACCTACCTAGTCAAACTTCTCTTGGAATAACGATTTTTGTTGCTCTTGGCCCTATGATCTGACCAGCTCCCCTAACTCCTTTATTTGCTTATCCAAGGAGAACCTATGAACCATCCTTTTATTTAGCTGCAACTTTTTTTTGGGTTATCTGGTTTCATTTATGGCAAAAATGTCAATCAATCAATCAGTCAGTCAGTCAACAAGAATGTCTTAAGTGCTTCTATGTTCCAGGCACTGTGCTAAACCTGGGGATTCAAAGCATATTAATAACACCAATATTAATAACACCATTTACATCAAATTTCATATGTGTTCTCTTATTTGATCCTCACAACACTGGAAGGGAGGGACTTTTATTATCACTACTTTACAGATAAGGAAACCAAGGCTTAAAAAAAGTTAAGTGGCTAGGATCACACAGATAATCAAGGTCCTTGGCAGGATTTGAACTCAGGTCTGCTTGACTCTAAGTCTTGTTGTGTTTGTCCTTCACTACCAAAGAAAACCATGACCTCAGAGAAATGATGACATGACTTTCACTTGACTTTGTTTTGAGTGAGTGAGGGCTGTGCAGGTCACCAGCCTCACTTCTCCTCCAGAGCCATCTGGATCCAGGGACCAGATGTTCAACAGGATGACTGGAGATGACCCAGGATGCACTGGGAGACCTTGGTCTTTTTAGGCTAGGCCTTTTCAGGTGCCCACTTAGAGGGAGGTAAAGTCCATTTAGTGAATAGAGTGATTATTAATAGTATCAGTTTCTCTTTCCCTCCCAGTTTGATTTAGTTCCTTTTTTTTTTTTTTTTGCTTATTAAAGAGGCTATTCCCTGACTACTTCTTAAAAAGGCCTATTCACTGAATGGGCATTACCTCCCTCTAAGGGAGCACCTGAAAAGACCTAGCCTAAAAAAGCCAAGGTCTCCCGATGCATCCAGGACTCTAAGTCTAGGCTTCTATATGCTGTGCCATCCAACTGTCTTCTTTGAAGAATAATTCAATTCCTCCAGTGATATATATCCAGAGGGTGAGGATCTCACATTTAGAGGATTACTAGCTGAGTTTATGTTTGTAGACAGCCTAAATAACTGTGCAATTCTTAGCACCCTCTGCCTCCTTGACCACCACTCTGTCACTGCCACTGGAGAAGCAGAATGGGGCCCCACAGGTCAGAGGGCCATTTTGTATTTGCCTTTGTTTCATGGGTTGCCATGGTCAAAGCATTCATTGCCTAATGGCCAGTCCACTAGAGAGGATCCTCTGCATATTTAGTTTAGCTGGTCGGCAGAAAGCGGACGTTGGATGTTGCTAAAGTTTTTCCAGCATGGCAGAACTTGACAGAGCCTGGGCACACTTGATTGCTTTCAAAGCTAATGCTCCATGCCCCAATGAGGTAAGGGCTTTATGGAGGTCCAATTAATCTTCAGGAAACACACAACTAAGTGCAATAGAGAAGCTCCTTATTTCATGGAGACCCTCTTTTACAAAAAGAACAATTTTGGGGAGGGTTAATTTGGTTTTGGATTAATGACCCCCCAACTTAGCAGTTTGGTAGGTTATAACTTTCACATGACTGGCATTTTTAAAGGGTAAGGCAGGAGAGAGGGGGATCACTTATAATTGAAAATCTGAGTTAGTAAATAATGGGCAAAATGAAATCCTAACAGTTCTTAATCAGGAGGATGAAAAATGTCATGCTTCAGCAGAAGTTTACTTAATAAGCATGGTGCATTATCATGGAACTGCTGCAGCTCCTGATGAAGAAAGACATAGAATCTCTCTTTGTACATGGGAATAAATCATCTGCTTAAGCAGAGCATGACAGCGAGTCATTCTGTTCAGTTCATAGTAAAAACCTGTAAGCAAGAGTTTGGCTGAGAAGAAGCAGTTTATAGCATAGGAAAATAACCCTGTCTACCAAAGGATTGCAAAACCTGGGTAAGTGATGTCCTCCCAAGCTTAGGAAGCAGTCCAATGGCAGGGGATAATCTGTAGAGTTTAAAGTATGTCTGTAAGCTGGTATTTGTAGTACTTTTTAATAAAGGTCTTATTTACATAACAGCAAACCCTAATGGAGACACAGACAGGTTGTCCAAGTCTCAATTATCCTTGAATGTCAGCCTTTGGAAGGACAGATGTAGCTGAAAAGGCCAGGACATTGGCTGCTCTGTTACCTGCAAATCATAAGGATATTTCCAGCTTCCATTCACTGGGAATAAGTGGAATGACTGAGCTGCTTGTGGTGCTGGACAGGGAAATTTGTTTTGTTCAAGAAAAAGAAGGAAAGAAGGAAGGAAAGGAGGAAAGAAGGGAGAGGGCAGGAAAGAGGGGAAGAGAGGGAAAAAGAGAGGAAAGGTGGAAAAGAGCGGGGAAGAAGGAAAGGAAAGAAGAAAAGAATAAAGGAAAGAATGAAGAAAGGAGGGAAAGAGGAAGAGAGGAAGGGAAGAGGGCAGGGAGGGAGAGGAAGAGGAAGGAAGGAAGAAAGGAAAAAAGAGAGGAAAGTAAAGAAAGGAAGGAAGGAAGAATAGAAAGAGGAAGAAGGAAAAAGGGAAGAAATAGAAGGAGAGAGGGAGGAGAGAAGGAAGGAGAAAGAAGAAGGGAGGAACGGAGGTGTGGGAGTAGTTATAACAATCTGGAATCTGCTGATTTTCACTGGATTACATATAAAAAAATTACCTCAGTAAGTTGGTCAAAGAAAACAACTCACCTTTGAAGAAAACCCTAAGCCACTTTACTCTCTGTAGAAGGTGCTGACACTGTATTCCTTTGGAATACCTTCATGGAAGTTCTGGACCAGTGACATAGAGGGAAAGAAACTCCCTTGCTCCATTCTCTCTTACCTGCATTGCCTTCCCTACTATTCGGTGGAATGTATTAACTGAACATAAAAGCAATGGTTTCTCTAACAGCACTCGGTCCCTAGTGCAATAAATGAGAGAAAACATTTCACTTTTCATTGTCTTCCAACGATTTCTTTTCCCAAAAAGACCATATTTAAGCTCTCTCCTGTGCCAGAGCTGAATGAACTCATTCCCAATTCTTCAGGCGTGAGCACCTGATGGTTTCTAAACTGACTTCCCTCCATCCCAAGAACATCTCTGTCCAGTGCTCTGCCAGCGGGAACACCCTCTGTGAATACGCTATTATTGTCTTTGTTTCTGGGATATCATTCCTTTTAAAGATGACATGTTCCCGTTACATTGGTGCCAGGCCAGGCTTGGGCTGCAGGAAAAGATGTCTAAGGCTCCATTGGTGGTTTTTTATCTGGGTACTTCTCTCACTGCTACAAATTTCACGATTTTGAGAAAGGATAGGCTGCAATTTCCCTTTTGGGGATTTTTTTTATTGATCAACAAAGCCACTGCCTTGAAAGGAAATCAGGCCATTTTTGCTTCAGAACAAACTCACGGATTGATTGAATAGCTTGTTAGTTACATTCTGTACAGAAGGGACTTCTGGTTTGATGTAAACAGAATTTGGAATAGGTTTGGAATCAAAACAGAGAACCAACTAATGTTGATCAAAACAAAGTAGGTACCCAATTATTTGGGGATGATGGAAAGGGAGGAAACAAGCATTTATTAAGTACCTACTAAGTGCCAGTCTCAAATATTGTCTTTACAAATATTATCTCATTTGATCCTCACAACAACCCTGGGAGATAAGTGCTATTATTATCCCCATTATATAGTTGAGGAAACCGAGGTAGAGAGAGGCTAAGTGACTTGCCAGTGGTCACACAACTAATGGGTGCTTGCGACTGTATTTGAACTCAGGTTTTCCTGACTTCAGGTCTACCCACTGTAGCACCTAGCTGCCTCAATGACTTAAAAATGTGATATTTAAATGTAAAGGAATATTAGACTATGATACGCTACAAATATAAGAAATCGTAAAAAATGGGAAGACTTAAATGAACTAATACAAAAAGAAAGAACAGCAGAACCAAGATAGCATACAAAATGACCCTATAAGGATGGAGGACAGTCAGACATGCTCAAATGTGGCTCTAGATTTTGAAAAAGCACATTTCAAGAAAAATACGCAAGATTCCATGAACTAAATTTCTATAGGAAAAGTCAGCCAAAGATGGAGGAGAAATTCAATTATGAAATTCTGAAAATTAAAAGAGAAACAATTCTGATGAGAAGGAAAAAAAGAGACTTGTCTGAAGAGATAGATATGAATTTGAACTTATCTTCCTGACTCCAGGCCTGGCACTGTATCTACTGTGCAACCTAGCTGCCCTGGAATACCATATACCAGAAGACAAAGGATATGTAGGTTTAAAGTCATGATTAACTTAGCAAGCAAAACTGAATCTAATTTTGAAGGGTGGGGTGGGACATGGGATTTTAATGAGATAGAGGACTTCCAAGCATTCCTGATGAAAAGACCAGAGCTGCATAGAAATTTTGAAGTTCAAATACAGGAGTTAAAAGAAACATAAAAAGGTAAACATGAATGAATAACCTTAAGAGACTAAACAAGAATAAACTGTTTACATTCTAATATGGGGAGTTGATACATATATCTTCCCTGAAATCTATCATTATCAAAGAGTTACAGAGGAAGTCTGTGGGGAATGGTTCTGTTACATCTTGATGATCTTAAGAAAAGGATGGAAAGAGGGGAAGGAATAAGAATACACTGGGAAAGGGAAGGGAATACAAAGGGAAAGGAAAATTAGGGAAATTTATTTCACATAATCAGACTGCACAAGTAGACAGATGAGTCAGGAGAGCAGCTGACACTTGAACCTCACTCTCATCTGAACTGATCAAAGGAAAGAGAAAGAGACACATTTGGGTACAGAAACACATTTTACTTAACAGAGAAAAGAGAGAATGAAGAACAAGAGGAAAGGGGTAGATTAAGGGGAAGATTAGTTCTAAGCAAAACAAAGTCTAATTAAAAATGTATAAAAATATTTTTAGATCTTTTTAAGATAGCAAAGAATGGGAATCTAAGAGTGTACCCATGAATTGAGGAGTGGCTATAAATGTGATGGAATGCCACTGTGCTGTAAGAAATGATGAAGGGGATGGTTTTAGAGAAACCCAGGAAGACTTGTATGAATGGATGATGCTGAGAGAAGTGAACAGAACCAGGAGATCAATTTATACAATTGCAACAATAGCCTTAGAATCTAAAGTAATCATTTGTTATTTGATCAGCTTTGTGGAATGAAGGAAGGAAAAAGGAAGGAAGGAAGAATGGGAAGGAGGAAGGAAACAGGCATTTATTAAATATGCCCTATGTTCCAGGTGCCGTGCTAAGTGCTTTACAAGTATTATGTCATTTAATCCTCGTATCAACCCTGGGCAGTAGTATTATTATAACCTTCATTTTACAGTTAAGGAAACTGAGGCAAACACAGGTTAAGGGACTTGCTCAGGGTCACCCAGCTGATAAGTGTCTAAGGCTAGATTTCAATTCAGGTCTTTGTTAGTCCAGGCTTAGGGTTCTACTCACTGTGCAACACTGTTGTCTTCTACTTATGCTTTTAAACCTTTTTAATCAATGAATTAGGCACAGATGGGATGCTTATCATATTTATAGAGGACAATACTGGGTGAGATAGCTGATGTACTGAATAACAGGTTCAGGATTCAAAAAGATCTTGACAGGCATTGTATAGAATCTAATATAATGAAATGGAATAAGGATGGATCTAAAGTTTAAAAATGGGCTGCCAAAACTGACCTCCCAAGTGCGAGATGGGGGAGGGATATTTGCTTGAAAAAGATTTGAGAGTTTCAGCAGACTACAAGCTCAATACAGGCCAATATGATTCTGAAATAGCACCTGTGGTAGCTACATTAAAAGGGGCATAGTTTCCAGAAATAAGGAAGGGAATAAGCATTTATATCGTACCTATTATTTGCCAAGTTCTGTGCTAAGCACTTTAGAAATATTATCTCATTTCATCCTTGCAATATCTCAGCCAGGTAGATGCTGTGTTACTCCATTTTACAGCTGAGAAAACTGAGGCAAACTGACTTGCCTAGAATTCTACAACTAGTAGGTTTATGAGGCAGGATTTGAATTCAGGCCCAGCTGGCATTCTATTCATTGGGTCTCCCAACTGTACACCAGCCTGGCCAGACTGCATTTGGAGAATTGTGTTCATTTTGGGTACCACAGTTTAGGAAAGGCATTGATAAGGCTGAGAGTGGTCAACTAAGACGGTGAAGGGATTGAGTCTATTTTGTAAGAAGATTGGTTGAAGGAGCAAGGGATGTCTGGCTTGTATAAGAGAAAGCTTTAAGGTAACATTATGGCTATTCTGATTGGCCCTAGAGGGAAAAACTAGAAACAATGGATAGGAGTTTTAAATAGATAAATTTAGGCTTGAGGTCAGGAAAAAACTAATCCAACAACTTCTCAATTAGAGCCAAGCCTTAAGTAGAATGCCCTGCCTTGAGAAATGATGGATTTCCCTTCATGGGAGGTGCTCTGGAAGAGGCCAGATCATCACTTGTTGGGTTGATTGCAGTGAGATTTCTTTGGGGGGATAGGTTGGCCCTGTCTAACAACTGGAGACTCCTCCAAGTTTACAGAATCTATCATTCTGTGATACTACAGTAAAGTGAATGAAAGTCAGGGAAAGTGATACATGCTTGGAATTCCTACTACTGTGGAGTCTGAAGCCAGCAGATCTCTTAAACTCCAGAGTTCTGATCTGCAAAGGGCTAAGCCTATCCTAACCTGGGGGAGAGTGGGAGAAGGAGACAGAGACAGAGACAGACAGAGACAGAGTCAGTCTTAATTTTTAAAAAATGTCAAATAAAAACAACACTAAATGACTGTTGACCTCAGATTAGATGAAACAATTTTGTTACTGAAAGATAAAGATTTCTCGTGGTATCAGTTTCTTCATCTGTAAAATGAATGAATTGGACTGGATGACTGCTAAGGTCCCTTCTATAATCTAATAATTCAATAGTTGGGGCTAACCAAGGATTCAGAACAAGCTAGAGACTGGGTGTGTTATTTCCTTGGTATAGGGAACTCCCTTCATCTGGGAGTTCCTTATATCAAGGAAATCAGAAGTCCAGTTCAATAGCCTGACACTTCCCCTGTAGCAGGGATTCTAGGTGTGTGCTACCATGCCTAGCTTTATGATTATACATTTCAGAGAAGACACTGACTGGTATCGGTGCTCTAAGTGCAGCATTTCTTATTGTGAGCACTCAGGGGCTAGGGGCCACCAGGCTGCCTGAGGAGACTGCAAATATGCCCAAGTCAGAAATGAACAAGTCAATACACTTGAGTTTATCTGAGCTGGATTAGACCCAGGAAAGGCCCCTATACACCCCAACTGAGCCAGATAGGGAAACTCAATTTAAAAATTAAACAAGACAAGGCAAGAAAAACTGTAAGAACAAAACCCTTACCATGGCTTAGACTCAAACACTGATTGGTTAAGTGACTTTCCCAGGCTCAGATAGCTAAGAAGTATCATAGCCAGGGCTTAAATCCAGGTTTTCCTGGCTCCAAGACCAACTCTTTTAGGCTAGACTGCCTATTTTTTTAAAGAACTTTAAATGAATTGGTGTAAAAATAATTGAGCTCAATGACATTCAATACATAAAGTATTTAAATGTGTATTTGCTGGATGGGGGAAAAGTTCACCTCATAACCATATGAGGGAGGTTGAGCAAGTGTTATTTCATGTTATATAGATTGTGATGAGATACTAAGGTTCAGAGAAATTAAATAATTTACCCATAATTACAGTCATATAGGTGGTTAGTATGAGAACCTGGACTAACAGAACATTAACGTTGGAAAGAACCCTCCAAAATCTGATGGGCACCTTGGCAGCACCATGGATGAAATGCAGCTCTCTGAATCAGGAGAAGCCAAGTCTGAATCTTGCCTCAGACCCTTTCTAGCTGTGTGACCTTGGACAAGTCACTTAACCTCCTTCTGCCTTAGTTTCCTCATCTGTAAAATGGTGACCATAATAGGATTTACCTGTCAGGGTTGTTGTGAGGACCAAAGGAGATAATATCCATAAAGTGCTTTGTAAACCTTAGAGTGCTATGTAAAGGCTAGCTGTTATTTTTGCTGTTTTTATTATTTTCCCACAGAAGGGAGAATGATAATTCTAAAGAGAAGAATTTTTTAAAGCAGAATTCAATTTTGCAAAGTATGCTTTTCCATGAAATCAATCAATCAATTAATATTCATTGAGCTTTCATGCAAAGCCCTGTGCTGGGACATGGGAGGTCCCTGTGCCCCCTCAAATGTCGTGTGTGAGGTTATGAACAGATGACTGCTCTTCTCTGGGGAATGGTAATGAAACGTAAGTTCTACAGAGCAGAATTCTGCATCCAGAGAAAGAATTGATGAATAGACGTATGCACAGAATGATTTTACATATGCATTTTATAATACATACCTATACATTTGTGTCTAATGGTAGCCATCTCTAGGGTGGGAGGGAAAGGGAAGAGAAAAGGGAATAAAGAAAAGGAAGTTTATACGACACTTTTATAATATATTTAAAAGGAATTGCAAGTTGTACACAGTTAATTTTCAGCTTCACATGCAATCACCTTTGTTATTATACTACGTTATGATAATGTTTGCTTTATTCCATAAATTTAAACTTAAATAATTTTTTAAAAGAATTCAATACACTGGACGGAATTAATCTGGTACCCATGCTTGATGTGTCTGGTTATGGTTATTGTACACACACAAATGGCATTCATTCTCATAAATGATTGCAATCAATGTTACTTTTACATGACCAAGGTTTTAGGGTTTTTTCCTTCTCTTTACTAAATATCTAACACTGTAAGAGCATACATTTGGAATTAGAAGGGACCTCCAGGGGCATCTTGTCCAATGCGCTCATTTTACAGGTGAGAAAACTGAGTTTCAGGAAGGAGAGTGACTTTGCAACTCTTAAAGCACTCTATAAATGCTTTTATTATTTCTTTATTTATTTGATTATTATCTAGCCCATGAAGTTCATTCTATAATTGGTAAACTTCTAGAAGAATGAAGTGACTTGACCCAAATTACGTGAAAAAAATGGATTTGTAGGGTATTGGAACATTAGAACCCTTCCCATGATAATTCATTTTTTCCTTTCTCCTGCTGTCCCTCATTCCTCCATCTTGCCTTTTCTGATATCTCATAGTACCACTCACTGAACTTCATTATCTCTCCTCACTATATGACACTGTCTTACCCATGCCATCTAGCTCTAACACCCAAAGATTATGAGATCACAGAATTGTAGATTTAGAGTTGGAAAGGATCTTAGGGATCATTGTGTCTAATCCCCTTATTTTCCAAATGAGGAAACTGAAGCCCACAGAAGTGGTGTTTCTTGTCCAAGATAAAACAGTTAGTAAGAAGCAGAGCTGGGATTTGAACCCAAGTCCTGTGACTCTAACTCTAGCACTCCTTCCATTCTCTGGTGCTATTTCTCATAAATGGTGCCTCTTCTTTCTGGTGTCTCCTGGCAAAATGTTCATAGGAATTTGTGAAAACATAATGATACTTGGTAAGCACATTTTTTTTGGTTGAGATCTGTGGCGTTATTGTAGTGTATGCACTATGCAGACTTCCTTTCTAGTCTTTGCTCACTCCCTCTATTGATTACCTTCGATTTATCCTGTTTCAATTTTAGTTTGTACATGTTTGCATGTTGTCTTCCCTATCGGTATATAAGCTTCTTTCATAATTCTTTGTATCCCCCATGCTTAGACAAACAGTAGGTACTTAATAAATGCTTGTTGATTTAAGTTCAACATCCCCAGCACCATATTAAGTGCCAGGGACACAAAAAGGGTCAAAAGGACAGTCCTTGTCCTCAAGGAGTTTACAATCTAATGGACTTGACTCAACTGTGTCACATCAGAAAAAGGCAGCGCAAATCGAACTTCCCATTAACAGCAACTTCTCCAAAAGTTTTGTTCTTATCTGTTACATCCCCCTTAGGATCATTCTGACAATGCTCCACAATCAGAAATGAAAACACACAGCAGCAAGTCACCAACACCATTCCAGCCCACTCTTCTGAGCTCTTGGCTCCAGTTTGAAGGGTGGGCAGAGCAGGCGCAAGCCAGCCCATTTCCTAAGGTCAAAAAAGATTTCTCATGGTCCTTGGTGCTTTGGTCTCCATCTCTATTTTTAGTGCTACTGTGCCTGACATCCTCTGCCTCATCCCCATGACCCCTCATGGCACTCTTGGCCTGGGAGTTATTTCAGTATCATGTTCCTTTTCAAAAGTATTACTACTGCTAGATTTGATGTAGGAGGCAGATCAGCATAAACCTGTCACCTCTGCCCCAAAAGGAACTAAAAGTACTTGTCTACTGGGTGGGTTGGTACACCAAGGGCAGAACAGGATGGGTATTTTTAGTTATCACTCCTTTCTAGAAGGAATGTTTAATGTATTAGAGGTGGAAACTAAAGTTGGGGAGGGGGATTGAGTGGAATAATGTCTCCTCTCTAGGCAAATAATTCTCAAATTATATTTTCCATTTCTCATCTCTCTCCCTTGAACTTGAGGCCCCTGTCAATAACTGCTCATTGGAATCTCTGCCTGGATATTTGGGCAACATCACTAACGCAACACTCTGAAAGATGTACTCAACTTACTTCTTTCCTAAACCTATCCCCTCATCCAATTGCCTCTTTTCATTGATTCCAGTTTCAATTCAATCCAATCATTCTCCCAGTCACTCAAGTTCATAACCTTGGAAACATCCTCTTTTATTCATTCTGTTGATCCATATTTAATAACCCATATTCATACCATACAAGAAAGGGCTGGGTACTAAATTCCAATCACTTCAACTTTAATTGAGTCAAGTGAACTAAAGATAGGTTTAGGAGATAGCTCCATTCTACCAATCCAGCTTGAACCCACTTGGAGAATTTCAGCAAGTTTTCACTAAGGGGATGTAAATGTCAGGACATGCCTACTGAGTCAAAATTGAACTCCTTTGCCTGTTTTTCTTTTATGTAACTTTAATACATAATTTTCCTTATTTTAAGGGTTACAAACCAATCAATATCATCTATCCTACTAACATATTACAAGATATATTTTTATCCTTGATAATATATAGGATACTATGCAAATCAGCTGTGTAATGCTTTGTAAGAAAAATATTGCATATATACCCTGGTCCCTTTCTTGCTTTCTTTTTAATTTTTTTTGGAGGTAGGGGTGGAACGTTTTTAAATCCTTCATTATGAAAATACACTTTACCGTGTTGTTTAAAAGCCCTTTACCTGTTTTTTTAAGGCCAGCAACATTGTATTGCCACCATACTTTTCCAGTTTTTTTCTAAATCACCTCGAGCTACATATTCTGCATTCTAAACCATCTGGACTACTCTCCCCTCTTCCCAATCTGCCCTTCCTGCCTCCTGGCCCCCAGGGATGCTTTGCTCAAGTTGTTCCCAATGCTAAGAATTCCTCTCTCTCTTCACCCGTTAAATTACTACTAGCCTTTTAAAGGCTAATTGAAATACTCAATTAATAATTACTCAATTATTCAATTATTCAATTAATAAATACTCAATTAATAATGCTCAATTGAAATACTTTAAATTCATATTGAACTTTTGCTCACTCTACTTTTCCATTTCTCTAATGAGCTTACACATCAAATTTCATTCTAGCTATCTCTGTACAAGTTATATATACTCCACATTTAATCCATGATTCATTTCTTCCCTGAACCCACATATACTAGGTATGTAATAAATGTTTTGTTGAGTTGTACTCAATACTTTTGATGGTCCCAAACAACTAGGTTCTGTGCTTTAGGGACCTGTAATGATCACAGAAATGGAGATACTTGGATTTAGGTTTATTTTATGGCTATAACTGTCTTAAAATTGTTTTACCCTAGAGCAAACGTTCTTAACCTGGGATCTCTGAACTAATTTCAAAAATCTGAACTTATTTCAAAAATAATGTGTGTATGTATATGTGTATATATACATATATAAATATTATAGATAGATAGATAGATAGATAGATAGATAGATAGATAGATAGATAAAACCTACATACAAATTGCTAACCATCTTGGGCAGGGGAGAGAAGCAGGGAGAAAATTTATGTAAGAAATTATTTTTGAAAATGAATCTTAAAAAATAAAATTAAAATATTGTTATATCTATATTTCAATGTAATTTATTTCTTTGTAGTTCTATGTATTTTATTTTATACATATGCAACTTTTTATGCATTATTTTGAGGAATCTATAGGCTTCACCAGACTCCCAAAGGTGTCTGTGACTTAAAAGAGACTAAGAACTCCTACCCTCCTTAAGGTATTCCAGAGTTTTTTTGCACAGTATTTTTGTAGTTCATAAACATAAAAATGCAATGTATCCTTCTAGGGATGCTATATTCATCTGAACTTTTCTCCAAAAGTTGATTCGAGGGTTCCCCTTACAAGACTGTTCTTTGGCATGTTTTCTGATGTTCACTTGCCCCAGGTGTTGTAATTACTAGTTTCTGGCAACTGGCAGCCCTGGAATCAAACTTTCCAGGATAGATTCAAGTCAAAGGAAACAGTAGAAGAAAAACTCGCAACCTAAATGTGCTATATAAATATCATATTTTTGTTGCTACTATTTTCATTGATGTCATTCAAATACTTTCTAGATGTTCTTATCTTTAATTTTATTTCTTATTGATTTTTCTAAGGAATTATACTTATATGCTTCATGTAGTCTATGCAGGTGACTCCCTTTGGGTACATACTAATTTGGAAAGGCTTGGAGTACTACTCAACAATCAAGAATGTGTCCGCCATATGAGGACCAGCCCAATTAAATTTAGAGAAATTCATCCAAAGAAGATTGTTGTTGTTGTTCAGTCACTTCTGATTCTTTGTGACCCCATGGACATGGCATGCCAGGCCCTTTTGTCCTCCAGTGTCTCCCAAAGTCTGTCCAAGCTTGTGTTCATTGCTTCCATGACACTGTTTCTCTATCTCATCTTCTGCTGTCCCCTTTTCCTTTGCCTTCAATCTTTTCCAAATTAGGATCTTTTGCAATGAGTCCTATTTTTTCATTATATGGCCAAAGTATTTCAGCTTTAACTTCAATATTTGTCCTTCCAATAATAGTCTGAATTAATTTCTTTAAGTATCAACTGATTTGATCTCCTTGTTGTCCAAAGGACTCTCAGAAGTCTTCTCCAGCACCACAATTCCAAAGTGTCAATCCTGTGGTGCTCAGCTTGCCTTATAGTCCAACTCTCACAGCCATACGTTACTCCTGGAAAAAGCACAACTTTGACAGTAGGACCTTTGTTAGAATGCTATCCAGATTTGCCATAGCTTTCCTTCCAAGGAGCAGGCATCTTTTAATTTCATGGCTTCAGTCCCCCTCTGCAGTGATCTTTGAGGCCAGAATATGAAATCTGACACTGCTTCCATTTCTTCTCCCTCTATTTGCCAGAAACTAATGGGACCAGATGCCAGGCTCGTAAGCATTAAGCCAGCTTTAACACTCTCCTCTTTCACCCTCATCAAGAGACTTCTTAATTCTTCATTTTCTGACACTAGAGTAGTATCACCTGCAAAGACTGTTGATATTTCTCACAGTAACCTTAATTCCAGCTTTTGCTTCATCAGCCTGGCATTTTGCAGAATATACTCTACATATAAGTTAAATAAATAAGGTGACAATATACAGTCTTGTCATACTCCTTTCCCAATCTTGAACCAAGTAGTTGTTCCATATTCTGTTCTAACTGTTGCTTCTTAGCCCGCAAACAGGTTCCTCAGGAGACGAATAGGATGGTCTAGTTCTTCCATCTCTTTGAGGATTTGCCATATTTTGTTGTGATCCACACAGTCAAAGCTTTAGCCACCAAGTAATGAATTTTGGAGGGCTATCAAGACTAGAGAGTAGTATGGTGCCATGGAAAGATTAGAGGATCCTGAGGCGGGGCACCAGAGTTCAAATCCTAGCAGTGTTATTTGTTACCTGGATAAGTAACCTGGTCAGCCACTTTTCCTCCATGGGCCTCAGTTTCTTCATCTGTAAAATGATGAGGATTGAAGTAGAGTACCTCTAAGATACCTTATAACTACAAAACTATAATGTCATGAACTCATTGAAACTTCTACTAAAATAAATGCTTGTGTGTGGACATGGGGGGGGGGGACCTGGTTGGGGGTGGACCTGGGCAGGGGTAGGGCAGTTATAATACACAGGTGTGGGAAATCCCCACAGCAATGAAATCGCAAGTGTTCTGAAAGTGAGAAGTGAATTATGTAGTTTGGAAACTTGAAATCCAATGTTCTTTTTCTATCAATTCTAGAGGTGTTAGTTGGGCATTTGGTTTGGTCTGTTTTCGTTTTCATTTTCATTTCATTTCAAAACAATGCAAAATCAACCAAGCCTTTCCACTTTATTCACTCTTTCATCCACTGGGATCAATAATAAACACTACGTTCCCTTTCAATTCAATTCAGCTTAATAAATGTTTTTAAACAGCATATTAATAATAACATTAGATTTGGAATCAGGAAACTTTGACTTAAAGCTCATGTGTGCTATTTACCACTTGTGTATCTTTGACCAAGTTATTAAGGAATGGAGGTGACACAGAGGATAGAGCTTCTGGCTTAGAGTCAGGAAGACCTGAGTTCAAATCCTGTCTCAAATGCTAATTAGTTGGGTATAATCCATTTAATTTCTGCCTCAGTTTCCTCATCTATAAAATGGGGCTAAAAATAGTGCCTATCTCCCAGGTTTGTTGTAAGTATCAAATGAGATAAAAATCATAAAGAGTATGGCATATAGTAAGTACTATGTATGTTAATATTACCTATTATTATCCTATTCCCTTTCTGGGTCTCATTTACTCATTTATGTTGGATTAGATCAAGAGTTCTTAACCTCTTTGGCATCATAGACTCCTTTGGCAGGCAAGCTGGGGAAGCCTATGGATGTCTTGTCAGAATAATATTTTTAAATGCACAAAATAAAGGATTTAGGATGACAAAGGAAACCAAAGGCTAGTGAAAATAAAGATGGTGGGTTTTTTTTCCTATTTAAGTTCACAGATCCTCCTGAGATATATCCATGGACCCATGGATCCCATGGTTAAGAACCCTTGCCCTGGATGACCTCTGAGGTCCTTTTCAGCACTACAGCTATGGTCTTCCCATCCATGAGATGTTTGCTATTATGCTGGGTCCTGTGCTGGGTGCTGGTGATAGAGACAAAAATGAAATGTTCTGCCTTCAAGGGGCTTTTATTCTATTGGTTGGAATGGGAGCAAACTGTTCACTGATAAACAAATATGAAATAAATGCAAAGTTGGAAGGTGAGGGAAAACTAACTACTAGGAAAACTTTTCAAATGTAAACATTAACTTATCCTTAAAAAACAAAACAAAACACAACTTCCTGTAGTGATATTCCCATTTTGTAAACCCAAATGGTAAAGGGTAAAATGGAGCAAAGGAAGATATGAAACAATTTAACCAAGCCTAGCTTATCAGTCAGTGGAAGAGTCAGCTTTAAAATATAGACACTCATGACTCAAACTCTAATTCTGAGTGAACTTCAATCATCAGTGGTGTTAACTCTGGAAATAACATTTGTTGCACATTGGCTGGACAGTTTAGTGACTAACTGGTGGCTTTTCTATTTTTAGCATTTCCAAATGGAATTGAGAGTGAGACTACTAGACAACATCTCTTCCAATAATGAAGATTTAATTGGTTACAAATTTCCATGTGGTGATAAGAAGCTACTCTTGAGATAACAGTGCAGCAGCCAATCATTGCATTGCATTGGGACTTTCTTTAATCCCTAAGTAATCTGATGGCCTTGAGGGGTGGGGGAGGAAGAACATGGGGCCAGAAAAAAAAAAAAAGAAAATGCCTCCAATGGAAGGCAACTGATTCTAACAACTGCTCTTTCACTGAATTGCCGAAGTTTGTTAGAAGATGTTAGAAGATGACCCTGGCAAAAAAGTTGGGAATCATTAAACTGTAATATGAATGCCATGGATGGATTTGACTCTAGGATGGGCCAATAGATTGAGGTTGATGTCCTTGATGCACGTCTCACCAAAGTGAAAGTGCCTTTGTTAAATAAATAAAAACTCTGGCTTAATTAAGAGCAAGAAAAAAACAACTAGCAAATTGTGAGAGATATTTTGGTTTGGAGAATCAGCATTGATTAGAAGTCTGATTTTGGCGGGAAGTCATAATTAGTTGTTTCTGAGGAACGGGCAATTCAAATCTTGGTGATGGTAGCTTTCTAAGGGTTGTTGTGACACCACAATGGAGTCCCCAGTGGACCCCCAATCTAAGAAATTCCATTCTTTGGGGACCATGTGGAAACAAGATATGTCTTACTCTAGAGGGATAGTGTGGCATAATGAATAGAGAGCTAGCCTCAGAGCAAAGAAGATGTAGGTCCAAGCCCAATCTCAGACACAGAGTCCATGTAACCCTAGGAAAATTATTTAGCCTCTCAATGTCTCTGGAAACTCTCAAGACCATAAACTGCACAACAGTTGCTAATATTCATTGGCAGGTAAACTTTCTCCAGTGGGATTTTCTCTACACTGTTGAAATTGCATGTCTGGACCTACCTTCATCTCCCCAAAATTATGGTACAGAATAAAGAAAAAATGTAGCTGCCATTATTAGAAAATGTAACCATTGTGTTAATAGCACCTATGCCTAATTCAACAATATTTGAAAAATAAATCCCTTGAAATCTGGAAAAATCTGCTCTGTTATTTAAAAGGTATCACTTTTTATTGTTATTGTTTTAGGTATATCAAGTGTATAAAAGTTCATTTCATGCAACATTTAATTTCTAACCAGAGGTCTTTGATCAGATACAGCCCTAATCCTATGAAAATTAATTAGCAGGTTTAAATTTGTTTCTTATGGGAATGTCATGTAGAGTTGAAGTAAGGGGGAAAACATTTTGCACATATATAATAGTGAGGATGAGGATGAGAATGATAGCATTTATATAGAGGCTTAAGGACTATGAAATGTTTTTACAAATAGGATCTCATTGTATTCTCACAAAAACCCTGAGAGCTAGTTGCTGTTACGATCCCTATTTTAAGGAGGTTTGAAAGGAGGGAAGAGACCAAGCATGGATGAAGTATTTACTATTTGCCTGGTACTGTGCTAAATACTTTACCAGTATTACCTTATTTGATCACCACAATGACTCTGGTAGGTAAGCAATGATCTCTATTTTATAGCTGAAGAAACTGAGGCAGACATAGGTGAAGTGATTTGTTCAGTCACATAGGTATTAAGTGGTTAAGGCTGGATTTGAACTTACATCTTCCTGATTCCTGGGCCAGCACTCTGTCCATTGAGTCACCTGACTTCCCTACTCTATCTCCAAATATAATATATAAAATATATATGCACATGTATGTACACATACACAAACATGCATGTGTATGCAGGCATGTATGTTGTATGTGCATACACAGTATTCCACACACATGATTAGGACCCAGTTTTACCTTGACTTGAACCAATAATGCAAGAATTTATTCCATTGTGGGGAGGGGGCAGAATCCCAGTCTTAATCTTGCCTGTGTCTTTGCTTTTCTGGAGTACCTCAGGTGAGCTACAATAGCAGCCACCATCTTTATAGCACAGTAAGGTTTGCAAAGCCTTTGACATATGTTACCTCATTTGATCTCCAACACCTAGTATAGTGGAAAGAAGTGCCTTGGTCCTGGAATCAGGATGCCTGGCTCCCAAGGTTACTAGTTGAAGCTGCCAGATGTTACCAGGACAGGATGAGCCACACAGCTGTGGAGGCTCCCAGTTATACCTCAAGCCTTTTTAAGAAGCATTATGTCTGAGGGACTCTTCAAGAGAAGTAGAGTAACCAAGAAGAGGGATGGGTGAAAAAGCTGGAGTCTTCAAGTCCAACGAGTGGGTGGGGACTCCCTGTAAGTGTTAATGCCTGTGCTGAGGATGAATTATATCCTGAGTCCCAGCAGTCTCTGCATGGATGCCGGCATTGGGAGGCTATTATCAGCTTGGTTAGCATCTATATTGCTTGGCTCAGTCTAATTGTTTCTCCTAGGAGAGAGAGTCAGAATTGCACAGGGAGTGACTAATGAGCCCATTTTGAGGTCAGGACCTCTGACACATACTAGTTATGTGACCGTGGGAGAGTCACACAAGTCACATCTCCTTGTTCTCAGGTAACTTTCTAAGACTGTAAAGTATAGAAAAGGTGCTGATGTGTATTGATAGAAGGAGCTCTCCCACCTGGGAGTTCTCTATACTAATGAAATCACAAATCCAGGCTTTATCTTTATCCCAACTCAAGCCTCCAAACTCCCTGGAGTCTCTACATAGAAAGAGAGTGTGTCCAGCCAGGGTGGAAGTGTGGAGGATCTCGGGACACCTGGTGTGCATGACTTTGGAGTCAGAGGACCAATCACCAGGCTGCTGCTCTCCAGGACTTCTCTACCATGCCCCCAAACCTCTTTAGTCAGTCAATAAGCATTTATTAAGTGATTACTATGTGCCAGGTATTTTGTTAAGCACCAGGGATATAAAGAAATGCTAAAGACAGTACCTGCTCTCAAAGAGCTTAACACATAAAAGGAAGCTGAAAGTGGGGGAAAGGGAACACAGTGCAGGGGCATGATGAAAGTCAAGAAAAATGCAGCCAAGTGGGAAATTATGAGATGGCTGCCTCTATGCAGATGTAGGAGAATCACTCCAGACTCCCTCCTCTCCTATGAGGGAGTGGGAATTGCAAGGGGCACTGAAGAGACCTGAGTTTCAGAGTAGCTCCAATCTCGCAGGAAGATGAGATTCCTGAGGGCATGATGAAAATCCAAAAAAGTTCAGCTGGATGGGAAATGAAATCACCCATCTATTTCACATCTAATGAACTGATGAACTGATGTAGAACATCACTCCAGTTCTGCAGCCACACCTTGGAAGTACCGTCTGCCCCTGTTGTCTCTTCTTCTAATTACATGACTCCTCCAGTAGAAAAGGGTGCCCAGGAACTGTCCAGGCTGCCCGCTGAACTTCTCTATCTTTCCCCTGTGCAGAATACTTTCGTGCCTTTCATATCTACCCCACTCCCCTCTTTCAGCTTCCTTTATGTGTTGCTAGGGCAGTAAGGATCTTTCTTTCTATTCATAATTGTATTACTGGTGCTTAACACAGTGTCCGACTTATAGGAAATGTAAAAAATTCTTGTTGCCCACCTGCCTGATTGACTGGATTCAAATCTCACTTCAGTAGCTAAGTTGACCAAATCACTTAATTTCTGTGGGTCTCACTTTCTTCATCTGTAAAATGACTAGCTAACCTGGAAGATCCTTTCTAGCTCTAGATCCATGATCTCATATCCTGGAAGTGATATGTTCATAACAACTGGTTGTGTGACCCTGGGTAAATCACACATTCTTTTTGAATCTCCGATTCCTCATCAGTAAAATGAGGATCACAGTACTAATTCTGGCTATCTCCCAGGATCATCATAAGGAAAGTGCTTTGTAAAGTTTGCGGTCTTATTTTAGAGAGATCTAGTTTTAATTACACTAACTCTTTGTTTTCCTTTTCTCATCAATATGGTTGTCTTTCCAGCAACGCAGATTGCAGCCCATCCTATGTGACATTAATCCATGGCCTCCTTGAATTTACTTTGGGGACCCACCCAACCTGCTGGGGGATTTCCTTGCTTTCTCTGCCATTAGATGAGTCCTGACGGAGCACACAACATCCCTTGTGTCTCGCCCTGGATCTGTGACAGGTTCGTTGTCTTTGCTAGCCAAACATTTCTCTAACATCCTTTCCCCTACTTCCCTGTTCGTAGTTCCTCATTTGTACTGTGTTACAGCCTGCTCACGCCCACCGTATATCTCTCTGTTGCCCTTTGGGCAATTGGCAACCTCATTTCTCCAGAGACTACAGTGTGTCATGATTTGCACCCATACAAAATGAACAATGTAGAGATAACAGAAGGAATTATATGGATTAATTAAGCATTGAGTAGGGACTTGGCCTGGGATTTTATTGGTATGAGGAATTTCTAGGTGAGGAAACTCCCTCTGACAATGCAGACAGGTACAGTCTCATCAACGTTTCATCTTAGTTGTCTTGAGCTCTGAGAGGTTCAGGGGCCCAGCCAGCATATGTCAGAGGTAAGCCTCGATCTCTGGTCTTCCTGGCTTCCTTCCACCACACTGACTCAATGAATAGATAAATTAATTCCTAAGATAAAGCACTCAAATTGAAGTGATTAAAATATGTTTTGGAATCAAATAATGATAGATACTTTCCATGACCCCAAAATTATCCTACTCAATTCAATAATTAATGAAAGACTAAAAGGAATAATTAATAAGGGAAAAAAGCATAAGGAGGCTTGTCTGGACAGACCTGGATCACTTAACACAGAAGCACCTGTGTCCTCTACCACCTGGGTGAGTGTAGTTGCCTTTGGGTGTCTGAGTACTTAGAACAGGCTGGAACAATCTGTGTCTTTAAAACCAGACAAACTGATAGGGTCTCTCTTCTTCTAAGCTCCATTTTTCCTGAGAACTCTTTGCTACATGCATGCACAGGGTAAAGATTAACTGAGAACATGAGACTGTCCCCACTCTCTTCTATTCTGTCTCAGGGAAATAAGCCTAGGGCCTCTTGTGTGTCACTTGTCCTCAGTTTTAGGTGCTTGATGTGATCTCTCACATCTGATCGGGGAGTCTGGAGCTTTGGATGCCCTCAAGGACCTTCCATTCTTATAGGCGAAGAAAACATGTAGGAGAGTGATGACCAGAAAGGAATGCTATGGATAGGGGTGTCATGGGGATGGTGACTGGGGCAAATGACTGATAGAACTTTCCAAGAAGAGCAATATTGATTTGATTATATCATTTTCAGAGCTAGAGCTTTGGGGGGAGGAGAGTGCAGAGGTGGAAAGGTACTTGTACAGAAGATATGAAGATGTCTGGGAAGTACTATGGAGGGTTGGGAGACTAGGAATAGGGCATGATAAGGTGAATGATCACTAATAGAAGCCTAGGGTTTCAGGATGGAATCTGGGAAACTTCTTTCCATGTTTCATGCATAACTTTTTTGTTTGTTTTGTTTTGAGGCAATCCGGGGTTCGATGACTTACGCGGGGTCACATAGCTAGTAATGTTTGAGGTTGGACTTGAAACTCATGCATTTTTGTCAGACTGGCTTGCCAGATGTCCAGTGTGAGGGAAGGTGGTGCCTCAGTGAGATTTCAGCAAAAGCTCTAGAGAAATGAAAAGACACACCTGAAAGGTAAAGGGGAATGCCTTCTGGTACAAAACAGACACTCTTCACATTAGAAAGGGTTGGAGGGAAACTGCTTAATTGCTTATGAAGTGGTCGGTAAGACAATGAACACAGCTTCCAGAGTATAGACTGCATTCATACCTTTATCCCCTAGATAACTACCTAAGATTCTCAAAGGAATATGGAAGGTAATAACTGAACTAAAACTAATCACCCTAAGGTAACACTGAGTAGTTTATAGAGGGAAGGGTCTTTAGACATATCCCAAAGTTGTCTTCAGACACATAGTAAAGGATTTGTTGAAAGAAAAGGCAAACTTCCTATCTCTTCCTTTCAGTTGATAAACCATTTCAAAACTGGTGTCAACAGGAAAAAAACCCAACTTCAAAGCTGGAAATCAAAGATAAAAAATGCATCAAAATGTGTGAAGAATGAGATCAGCCATTCAATCTACATGGCAGAGATAGTTGTAAAGGGGCCACTAGAGCAGCCACATGTATTCCCTCCACTTGTGTCTCAGAACCACTGATTACCTGGGGCATATCTGTAAGATAGTTTACCCCTGGTGTTGGGGGAAAATAATTAATAACTACTGACCTTGTTCTCCATTTGAGTAAAAATCCCTTCACTAAAGAACTGAGTCTACTGTTTGATTGTTAAGAGGAAACATATTAGTGGGGGCTTATGAACTAGCAATTAGAAGGATAGTTACCCACAAGGTTAACCCTAGAAACTGTGAGAGTGGTAACAGTAACAACTCTGGGGACTAAACCAGCTAGTGGGAGTGTAGATTGAGGAGGTGTTACAATAACATTTCACTTTCCAATTCCATTTCTGGAATCTGGAATATCCTTCTTCATCTCTATTTTATAGAACACTTAGATTCCTTCCAAACATGGCTAGAATCTCATCTCCTATAAGAAACCTTTCCTGATTTCCCCCTACCCTTTCCCTCTTGAAATAACTCTCTACTTATTTATCTCTGTTAACATTACCTTCCTTGAAATATAAGCTTTTGAGGGCAGGAACAAGTTCATTTTTGTCTTTGTATCCCCAGTGCCTAACAAAATGCCTGGCACATAGCAAGCACGAAATACCTGTTTGCTTAATTGAATCAAACGAAATGGAAGTCAAAGGTAATTGAAAAACAAAAATTAAAATTTTTTAGGGTGAGTAAAGTGAATCGGCAACAGTTAATTGGCCACTCTTGAATGGGAAACCTCCCTCAAATAACATTTTAAAAACACCCAGGAGGGTTCTTGGCTGCTTAACACTCGTTCCTGTCTATGAAGATATAATTTTGACTAATTACCGGTTTACTGCTGTCAGATGGATGAGATCTTTCCAGTCAAACAATAGCCAAAGAGAGTTAACAGGGCCCACAGGGTTGCTCCTTCCCCAAGAGTCACATGGAGACTTGGAAGATTCCTTTTTTTTTAATGCTCAATTACCACTTGGCCTCTATGAATAGCAGCCTGGCAGAGTACGGTACCAGGAGGGCGGGCAGTTAGTATTTACTCTGCTTCCAACACACTGCTTTGAGTTATCAAAGGGGTTTCTTCAATTCTTTCTACCACGAGGGTCTCTTGCCATTGGGAAAGTAGAGTCAACCAATGCCAGAACTGATGAGCCTGGGAAGAGTAATTTAGTGATCATTAAGAGTTCCCAATGGACCCTCTGATGTCCTTTACACAACTGGAAACTAGGTAGCCTGTCTCACAAGACACTTGTGTGCTTTAATTTAATAATAATTAATAGTAGTGATAATATCACAGTAACAATCATGATAATAGCTTTCATTTATATCGAACTTTGTAGCTTACAAAAGCTCAATAAACATGCTGTCATATCCACATCTTACAACCATTTCTAAAACAGTAACCACAGCCCTTATTATCATCCCCATCTTACAGATGAGGAAACGAGGTTCAGAGGCTAAGTGAATTGATTGCCAATGATTACACGGTCAGTGAGTGTCCGAGGTGGTTTTTGAATTGAAGTCTTCCTTATTTCAAGTCCAGCACTCTATCCATGACATTACGTCTCCACCTGGTTATTAGTTACTCCATCTCTGAACCTTTCCAGAGGATCAGAAGCAGAGGGGAATGTAACACATGAGAATGGTATCTTCATCATCATCATCTTATTATTTAAAAAAAAACACAATTGCCATTGATGTAGCATTTTAAGTTCTATAATGTGTTTTCCTTATCACAAATCTTTGAGGACAGAAACTATATTTTTGCCTTTCTTTGTATCTCGAGTTCTTAGTAAGCACTTACTGAATCCTTACTGACCAACTGACTACCCAGCAATGAAAAATCTCCAGTCATCCTGATGAATATCTGGTCACTGGATTCAGATGGCTCTGGAGGAGAAGTGAGGCTGGTGACCTGCACAGCCCTCCCTCACTCAAAACAAAGTCAAGTGCAAGTCATGTCATCATTTCTCTGATGGCATGGTCTTCTTTGGCAACGAAGGATGAATATAACTTTATAGACGAATACTTTATAGAAAAAAAATCTTTACCCTAGAGCACCTGAAAATTTAATGGAGAATATAGCAAAAAGAAAATAAAGTCATGTATATTTATATCAAATATATAATTTATTAAAATTAAATAAATGTGCAATAACTAAATAACTCTATAAAGGTTAAGGCCTAATGGAGTTATACATAAAGGTAGCATCCTATGTAAGTTTCACATCATAGGACATGAGTTTGAATCCTGACTCTGGCCAAGTCTCTTCTTTCTCTAAGCCTGAGATTCCTCATCTGTGAAATGAGGAAATTGGGCTGGTGATCTTTAAGGTGCTTCTGACTCTAAAATCCAGATTGATAAGAGGTTTAGAACAAAATGTTATTAATATGCACTTAATAAATGTCTAATGAATGAAGTAGTGAATGAGAGAGTCTGGGACCAGAGTTTTTGAATAAAATTTTAAAGAAGGGGTGTAGTCTGATACATAGATGTCATTAGAGGCATAAAAGTATAAAGGTAGGAGTGGGTTGGTTGTGTTTGAGTAGGGCATATTAAACAGGTTTTCTTAGCTTCAAAACAATATCCTAACTAGATTACTTAAGATAAGGGTAGCTAAAAGGAGGAAAACTGGAGGAAAATTTAAAACCCTTTAACTAACAATCTGGGTCTAGTTTGAAAGGCAATTGTAAGCCATGGGAGGTTCCTGGGAAGCCACTTAATTACTCACTACCCCTAAGAAATTCTAAGGCCCTAAGTATTGGTAAAGGGAATTCCTTCACTTGGAATTCCCTATTTCAATGAAATCGCTGATCCAGTCCAAATCCAAAAATATAATAAGTTATTTATTTATAATACATATAATATATATTCATAATTCATAAGTTATTATTTATGGTACTTTGAAGTTTGCAAAGTACTTTACATATGCTACAACTGAGATTCGTAACAACCAGGAGATTTTGGTTCTCTGAATATTATCTCCATTTTACAGATAAAGAACAAAAGACATTATATAGAAATAAAAGGGAAAAATGCCAACACATGCCTTAGTTACGGGTCTGTCATCAGCTAAAAGTCTTCCATTTCTAACTTGGTTCACTCTCAGAAACCAAGAGAAACATAAGGTTGTTTCTGGTTGATTTTGAGTTCTTTCCTCACAGGCAGGTTTGGGTTGAACTTACTATCCCATAAGCCATTTGACACCCCAAGACTTTTGATCAGTGTGCTTTGGTGATTGAAGTCATAATCTCTTGAAATCGTTTCTCTCTTTACCTCCTTAGACCATGTACATCCCCAGTCAGAAGCAGCTTCTGCACTACTGGTTTTCACTCTTGATTGAACGCATCATCTCCTGAGTTTCTTTTTTTTCTTATCTATTTCATCCAACTGATACTTCTGGTGACCTCATATCCTACACTTCAAGAGTCTTCTCCATTTCCTTCACTGATTCCCCATCTTTCTCCCACGTCTAACCATGGGTGTTTCACAACACTCCATCCTTAGCTTCTGTTCTTTTCTCTCACCACCCTAGAGTGATCCCATTGTCAAGCTTCAACTCTCACACACACACACATCCCATCCTAGAGATGGCTACTGTTGAATGCAAATGTGTGTGTGTGAGTGTGCATGTATATATGTGTATGCGTATAAAATCTTTATATACATACTTCTACTTATCAATTCTTTTTCAGGATACAGATAGCATCTTCCTTCATACGCCCTTTGTATATGATTATGATGGAATACCTGCTGTCCAAATGACTCTAAAGTCTACATATAACCCCAATCTTCCAGCGTTTCTCTTACATCTCAGACTGACCTTCCACAATCTGGTCATATGTTCTCTGACATTTCTCCAATTAAGGCCTTTCTCTTCACCATTCTTTGAATGTCATGTACTCATTGCCATTTCTGAACCTTCACTTGTGCATTTTTATGCCTTTGTGGAATATCCTCCTTCCCCCTGACTATCTAAATCCCTCCCACCCTTCAAGGCCTCGCCTTCACAAAGCATCATTGCCTGTTAAATTTGGCTCTTGAGAATATCTCTTAATGCACTTAGAGGATTTTGAGCTAGTCAGCTAGTAGAACTCATCATTTTATCCAAGAAGCCACTGAGGCTCAGGAAAATTATGTGACTGGCACAGACTGTACCCCGTTTTCACCTCCATGTCTTGGAAGTCCCTACTGTCATTCAAAGTTCAGCAGAAAAACTATCTCCTACAAGAGATCTGTCCTGATTCCCCCCTGGATTGTTAGTATTTCTCCCTGACTGCCTCCCCCGTTACCTTGTATTTACTTGATATGTATTATATGTCTGGATATGCATCTATCTATCTATCCATCCATTTATCTATAATCTATCAATACACACACACACACACACACACACACATATATATGTCAACACAGGAGATATATAGATACCAGTCTATCTTAAGTAGACTTATAGACAGATATCTTTGACTTATAGATATAGACACATAGAGACAAATCTTAGTCTATATCTGTATAAGTCTATATCTATGTCTAAGATCTGTCTATCTTTAAGTGTACCTAAAATAGACTCTTTCCTTCCAGGACAATGTAGGCCCTTTGAGGCTAAGGCCTGTATTTACTCTTTTTATTGTATCTCCAGGAGCTAACACAGAGACTTCCATGTAGCAGGTACTTAATAAATGTTAGTGAAATGGAATTTTCCAAGGTTACATAAGGATAAGAAGAAGAGCTAGGCCATTAACCTCAGTCCTCTACATTCCCTGACTTTCCCCTCCACTGTGCTTACCATTTTGATTCTACTATGAGCAGTAATTTACCTGTTTCATGTGTGTTTTTAAGTCCCCAACTTGACATCAGGGGCCACCCTGCCTTTTTTATATCTATGTACTGCTTAGTACACAGTGTTAGCCTATCTAAAGCACTCACTCAAGACTTGGCCAACCAAAATAATAGCAAACAATACTTCTCTGGTCCTTCCCCTTTCCTTTTTGGTGTCTTTCACAGACCCATTAAGTGGGGAGTGGGGAGTATAAAAGAAAGGATGCTGGTTTTGGAAGAAGAAGATCTGAATCCCGGCTTTGCTATGTGATCTTGGACCAGTTACTTGGGCCTCAATTTCCTTATCTATAAAATGAGCAGGTTGGATTAGATGATTTCTGAGTTCTCTTCCAGCTCCAAATCTACGATCCTATGAGGATGCCATGAAAAGCTGCCATGTGTGTCCTCAGGAATCCCTTTTTAGAGATTACATAGGTGCTATACAATGCTTCAGGTTAAGACAAACAATATGGGTTGTCTATCTGCTGGCTATAATTAAAACATAAGCTGATGGAAATGAATACAAAAGATTACCAACCTTCGGAAGCAGAGTCTGGAACACCTACAAATGGAAAGTAGGAAGGCAGTCAAAAACCATATACCTGATTTCCTAATAATACAGTGTTATCTATGGAGGCTCCCTAATGCCTATGTTGATGTCACCATTTGGGATAGGTAACCCTTTAGGAAACCTGAGCTAGACTCAGAAGTTCATTGGAGCTCCGTCTAGGAAATTCTATCAACATCTAGAGAGCAGTCCTGCCAGTGAGGTGGGCAGACTTCATCTCAGTTCTCTAGTAAGCAAAGCCTACTCATTGCCAAGCCTGAGATCTGAACCTCTGAGCTCTGTCAAAGTCCTCCGGATCCCCAAAACTTTTCTAGTTCCCACTTGCTGAGTAAATTAAGTGAATGATTCTTTCCATTTCTTTGACTTCACTCTTCCTTCACTTCACAAAGCCAATGAGTTGCTAAATCTTCCTTTTACTCTCTCCATGAAATCTCTTCTCTCCAGTCAGATAGATGCCATTAGTTCAAGCCCTTATCACCTCTCAACCTGATCTAATAATAATATTTGTTATTATATTATATTGCCTTCCTTGCCTCAAGTCCTCCCCACTTCCATCTGTTCTCCACTCATCTACCAAAGTGATTTGCCTAAAGTACAAGTCTGACCATGTTATTCTCCTGCTCAGTACACTCCAGTGGCTCCCTGTTTCCTCCAGAATCAAACATGAGCTCTTCTGTGTGACTTTTAAAACTCTTCACAGTCTGGACCTAATCTATAATTCCAATCTTATTATACATTACTCCCCTTTTCCACATTCCACAATCCACCCAAACAGCTTTCTTACTTTTCCTTACACATATCATTCCAACTTCCATTTCTGCTTTTGTATTCATTAATGGATTAGGCTATTAATGGCCTCTACCTCTTAGAATTTCTTGTTTTCTTTATGATTCAGTTCAAGTGCCACCTTCCATGTGAGGTCTTCTTTGATTCCTATCCCCTTCCCCCACCAACTGCTAGCACTCTCCCCCTCAAATCACCTTGTATGTGTATGTATACATACACACATATACAATGTATACATACACATATGTATACACACATATGTATATCCTAATTATATAACATATATACTAATTATACGTATATATTCACATATGTTGCTTTCCTAGATAGAGTATAAGCTTCTTGAAGGCAGGGAATATTTCACTTTTGTCTTTGAACCCTCAATGCTTAGTACTAGGTGTCATGTTAATTAGATCTTCCCCCACCATTAATAGGCCTCAAGTACTTTTTGCCAATTTCTATTGAGGCACTGGGTTGGAGGGTCATGCCCTCTGGCTGTGAAAAGTGTATAAATACTCCGAGGTGAGATTTTGCTTTGGGACTAACTTGTTGGAAGTTTTGGTAGGGACTTTGGGCAGCTGTTAAGAAGCCTCCCAGTTTTGAAAACCCAGATGTTGGTGCTTCTGTCTGTGGTAACTATGTATGTATTGTTTATGGTCAGATAGTTGGAAGCCCTGTCTGTTGATCTTTATTTTCTGTATTTTCTCTGAAGTTCAGAATGCTGACTTTTTCCCCTGAATTAAGTGAATGATATATTCACTTGATTAAAATAGATTGTTAACCCCCCCAAAAGTTGCTTTCCTTTTAGAAAAATTGCTTTCCTTTTAGCAGACCATTCTGGATGTGTCAGGGTGCTTGTTTTTACACAAGGGTATGCACCAAGTACATGTTTAATAAATGCTTACTAGTTTATTTTTAAAAGAAAGGGTTTGGTTCTGATGTTTGCTAAGATCCTTTCTTGTTTGAGGTCCCACAATGGGTCCCATAAAAACAGGAGGAATGTCAGAAAAGAGCTTTATTTACTTTCACTTTTTTGTGGGTTTGTTTGCATTTGTTTTGATTTCTCAAACTCGACTAGGTATTTTAAAAGTTGGAAAACGAAATTGGATAGATTTCAAGTGTTCAGCGAAAGTGTGGGTGGGTCCTTGTTTTTATCAGCCCCATCTTTCTATATAAAAGCAGGATGAAACGGAGTAGTGATTGCTGATGACTCATGAGATGTAAGAGTTCTGTTCAGCTTCCTTTGGACTCAAATCAATTTGTGTCCCCTGAGAAAAGCTTTCACAAAGGGCAGGAAAATGGAGTGTCCTAAGGCACTGGATAAATGCAGATTTGCCAGCATCCCCACATTCCCAATGTGTTGCATGCTTGATTCCAGGAGTTTAATAACAGAAATAATGAGGAGTTCAATTCCCGGCAGGAATATTACAAAATCTCTGTAAAAGAGTCTCTTCTGAAATCCTCCCTGGAGTTGGCTGTCCCTTTTGGTTTATCCTGTTTTGGTCCTTGAAACATATTGTTTCTCTGGCTCAGTTCAGCTATGTTAGTTAACCCTTTAGTTAGCTCCCTCCTCTGGATCTTAGCTAACAGAATTTTCATCTATTCAAGGAAGGGTAATGACCTAGATACAGGCAAACAAAAGCAAACTAACTCCGGATGGATAGAAAGTATGGGGGAATAAAAGATAAGCAGAGATGTGAATCAGTTACAGGTAACATGATATGCTTCTGATCCCTGGTACCACTTGGAACATGGATACTCCGCTCAAAGGAGCTTTCATAGACCTGGAGCTTGAACTATCATTTCCCGAAGTACTCTACTACCCATACTACTGCCTCTTAGGTAACACATTTTGACCAGATTTGGGTTTGATGCCCTGTCCTGTATGCTGATACCAACAATCCTGTCCCCCTCATCTGCTGATGCTTTGTACCCAGTCCCTCTTTCTTTTTTGCCTCACCAAACCTATCATGAGTTTGAAGGATTAAATGAGATATGTATGATGCTTTGCAAACCTCAAATAACTGTGTAAATGCTACCGATTATAATTTTCATTATTATAGTACATTTTATATATAGGGACAAAAGTAAATTAATTATTAACACAGAGGGCAGGAGAAATCTCAGTGCATAAAAATAACTAGATCAGACAAAACAACTGGCCAGCTCAGCGACTTGCTAAGTCTCAGAGTCCTGCTCTGAGCTAACATATAACTCAGCTCCAAGGCATGTCATGGTCTCCCAGACACTCTCTTGGAATCACAGAACCTCCAACTGAAAAGGGATTTCAATCCCCACCTAACTCAAAACATACTGACCATCACGGCCATCCAGTCTTTGTTTGAAGACCTCCAGTGAAGGAGGATCCATGATCTCCCCGGGGGACCCACTCCTCTTTGGGATGGCTGTACTTGTTGAGCTTTTCCTTCTCTGACAGCTTATTTGCCTGCTAACAACTTTCAGCCATTGCTCCTCATTCTGCCCCTGGGGACAATCAGGATAAGTCTATTCTTTTATCCTTGTGAAGGCTGTTCAAGTATATGAAAAGAGCATTTATGATCCTGTTCCCTCCACCCCAAATCCTATCTTTTCTAGGTTAAATAGCCCCTGTCCTTCAACTCATCCTCACACAGCCCTATTTCAAGACTTTTGCCATTCTCCTGGACCTCCTCTGTTTTCTTTCTAGACTATGAAGCCTAAACTGAACACCAAATGTAGTCCAACCAGGGCAGAGTAGAGCTGGACTATGACTTCCCAGTTCTGCCAGCAGGCCTCCGCCCCCCCACCCCTCACCCCTCAAAGAAAAGTTCCTCTTATCAGGACCTTCCAGGCTTGCTCTGGATTCTACAGGCTTTCTAAATCCTTGGGTTTTGCCTATTAACATGAACAAAATATATGTACTATACCTTCAGCCAATTAGGGATTCCCATGGAAATCTAGGTGCACTCTGGCACCTCCCTCCCCTCTTCCCTACTTTAACTATGTACCACCTTAAAATGAATGTGCCTTATTGCCAATATCACCTTCCTTCAATTTCACAGATGCTCCCTTTTTCCTCATGTAGATAGACATTGAATCCACTTGGATTCCATAACTGCCACTGCTCTTTTTGATTTCCATGTATGTTCTATTGTTTGAGTCCATTCCTTTGACATGACTGTGTTTGCCAACGCCCGCCCCTCCCCTATTTACTGCATGCTTTATGGAGAGATAGATAAATAGATAAGTAGATAGACATATGACACATAGAAAGAGGGATAGATGAATGGATAGATTGAAAGATAGATGGATAGACAGAAGAAAAAGAAAGAAGGAAAGGAAGAAAGAAAGAAAGAAAAAAAGAAAGCACATATTAAATGCTTAATATGTGCCAAGTACTGTGTTCAATGCTAGTCATAACAATTCCAAGTCAACAAGACAATTCCTGTCCTCAACAAACTTATATTCTAATACCCATAAAGGGAAGCTAGAACACCAGGAGGAGGAGGGAGGTGAAGAGGGAGGCAAGATACCTGCTTTGTGGGCAAGGCAACTGATAAGGAAGTGAGATTCTGAGACTGAGTCTAGAGGCATGACTAGAGATCCACCTAAAATGAGAGTTCCTTTGAGGGAATCATTCTTTAGAAGAATGGGGCCTCAAGGCAGAACTTTCTCCAGGGTGGAAAGGGGTGTTAAAGGAGCTGAATTAGAAGGCCAAAGATGGAATCCAGAGCAGATTCATAGTGAGCAGGGTTGGAGATTATGATGTTTTTCTACTGAAGGCTCACCAATGACTTTAGGATGCATTAGGAATCACAGTATCATTCCTCTGTCCATGCTTTGAAAGCCTTCACCAAGGTATCTAGTTTGAGCATCTCCAAGTGCATTCTTTAGTACTTCAATTCCACTTAGTACTGCAATATCCATTCTTGGCACCCACAATACTCACACTCACTCACACACAAATACACACACACACACACACACACACACACACACACACCAGAAATACTTCTTAAAGTCCCATCCATTCCCTTGTCTAACTTTCATCCCTAAATTACCATTTAGTTTGTAAAATAATGCTGGATTACCCCCAAACCCAAACTTAAGCCTTCTAAATCAATGGAAAGAGATCAGGATTTGAAATCAAAGAATTCCCACTTTGGTACTTATTTAGCTGTGTCTCCCTGGGCAAGTGATTTCTCTGAGCCTGTTTTCCCACCTGTAAAATAGAGTGGGACTGGCTGGCCTGGATAACCCCTACAGCATTAGCTCTATAATTTTAAGAAGATGAATGTACGATTGCATGAGCCCATTTCCTCCTCTTCCATTGAGGCATCATGGGGATGTGGCTAGAGAGCTGAACTTGGAGTCACAAAGATCTGGGTTCAAATCCTACTTTTAAAACTCATTAGCTTTATGACTATAGACAAGTCCCTTAACCTCCATGATCTTCCATTTCTTTATCTGTAAAATGGAGATTAATGCCTTCAGTATCTTCCTATATCTCAGGATTCTTCTGAGGCACAAATGAGACAACAAATAGGCTGTCCCCAAAATCTTAAAGCTTGACCAGGCCATCTGTAGTTGTCTTGATCTATATCGTACCACTGGATGCAGGTGGGTTCTGGTGACTTTGCACAGTCCTTCATCACTTCAATCCAATTCACTTGTAAGTCATGACATTATCTTCCTGATGTCATGGTACTCTTTGAGAATGAAAGACAAACAGCAACAAACAAAGCTTAAAACTGCACTAAGATTTTGGGGATACTCTATTTAAAATGCAGTATAAATCCCAACTATTCTTATAATTTTTCAAATGACCTGCAAATGTTCCTTTTTTTGAAAAGTTTATACTCAATGTCTCATGCTGTCATTCCTTTGGAAGCACAGTTCACGGAGCTCCCACTTATTCTATGGATACTTGGTGAGAAATCACATGCAGATAGGACTCTGACATGTCCATCAATGCATACAAAACCCCCAATAATGACAAAGATAACACTATAAATAAGGGGCAGTGGTCATATTTTTTCAAAGGGGCAAAGAAAACGAATACTGGAATGAGAGAAAAGGGAGTCAGAGAGAAGCAAGATAAGAGAGAATGGTGATGTCTAAAAAGAGAATTTTCAACCACATACACAAGTGCTAGACCTGTCTTTAATTTAATAATTCTTCAGCAATTCATCCAAGTCTCTTTTGATGTTCTCTGATCCCTCAGAAAAGTGTACCCTTTCAGTCACATCAATGGCTTCAAAAGGAATGTCACTGTGAGATCCTTTCCCATTAAAATGTATCATTTGAATCTTAGATCTTCAGACAGTGGACTGAGTAGTTCATGCAATCACTGTTGTGGTTTAGGACAGTTTCAGTCATATCTGATTCTTTGTGATCCCCTTTTTCGGCTTTACTTGGCAAAGATAACTGGAGTGATTTGCCATTTCCTACTTCAGCTCATTTTACAGATGAGAAAAAAACTGAGGCAAACAGGGTGATTTGACCAGGGTCACATAGCTGGTAAGTGTCTGAGGCTGGATATGAACTCAGGTCTTCCTGACTCCAAACCCAAACTCTATCCACTGAATCACATATACTCTATATGTTCTATCCCCCTATAATTGGGATCACAGAAATTGTAGTGCTGACTACAATGGCTGATTAGATCATAGGTGGTCATAGGATCATAGATTTAGAGCTGGGAGGGACCTTAGAGGTCATGCAGAGTCTACATTGTAGACCAGCGGCAACAAACTCAAATGGAAACAGGGCCATTAATCAGTACATAACTATTCCTATAGGTCACAAGTTGATTTAGTTTTAAAATGTAAGGTTATACATATTTTATTGCATTTTTATTCACTTTATTAGATATTTCCCAGTTATATTTCTGGAATCTTGTAGGTCATGTGTGTGATATCTAGACTAACCACCTCACTTTACAGGCAAAGAAACTAAGGTATTGTAGCTTTATAGTTAAGATAAATTAAGGGTCACAAAGTGCTTTGGATATGTTCATTTATTTTATCCCTACAACAAGGAAGTAGGTGCTGTTATCTCTATTTTACAGACTCAGGAAAAGGCAAAGAGGCAAAGAGAGAATCAGTGATTAGACCAGAGGCATAGAGCTAGTGAGGGAATGTGGCAGGATTAAAATTTAGG
The DNA here is from genome assembly GCF_028372415.1 of Notamacropus eugenii. NCBI lineage: Eukaryota > Metazoa > Chordata > Mammalia > Diprotodontia > Macropodidae > Notamacropus > Notamacropus eugenii. The sequence goes on from NC_092873.1 coordinate 495,024,641, forward strand.
TCATCTTTCTGCTAAGAAGAGGAGGAAAAGGAAAAGGAAGAAGAAACTGACAAATCTTTAGCATACACTCTAGTTAGATGCCAACTTTATTTTTATTTACTAATGTCACCAAAAGACTTTAGGGCTCTTCTATATAAGACACACCACTGCTTTGTAAACTTTTAACCACTTGGAAATCTGTGCTCTGATGAGTATTATTGAACTTAGGGGATACTATACATTGCTTTGGGTGGCCCAATTCCTTTCTGTTGTGTGGGTGACTGTGGAGGGTGAACAGTTTAGTGTGCCTCAAGTTACAAAAATGGCAAAATTAGATTATGGTGGAAGGATAGCAAAAATTTTGTTTTTTCTCTGTTCTGTGACATCTCTTGTGTCTGCTGTAGGTTTCAGAGGAAGATAAAACAAGCTCAGACAGAGAGGGCGGGGAGAGAAGCCATTTAACTCTCTCCACATTGGGTTTAACCTACAAAAACCAGGGCTCCTCATCATTTAAATACATATCCAGATTCATGACTGGTTTAGAAAAATAAGTAGGTGACAGATCCATAATGAGGTGGTGGGAGGGTCTGGGTGAACAGCCCTAAACTTTTGAGGAAGAACTCAGAGTGACTACCAGGCTTTCCCATAAAAGAGAAACAGGATGCTTGAGTGGCTAGAATTCAGAGGACTGTGCGTTGCAGATGCTTGGTAGTTTCTTAACACTGCACAAGTTGCTTTAACCTCTTTGTACCTCAGTTTCTTCATCTGTAAAATGAAAAGGTTGAATGTGATCACCTTAAAAGTGCATCTCAGCTTGCCACTGCCAGTCTGAATTCTGATCACATATATGCCATACCAGAAAATCAGTAAATTTTAGAGGTGGAAGGAATCTTATAGATTATCTTACTTAATGCCCTATCCTTCCCTTATTTTACAGATAATGAAACTGAGGTTCAGGGAGGTTAGTAGTAATAGCTAGCATTTATGTAGCACATTTTAAGGTTTGCTAAGTACTTTACAAATATCAAATGTTGTTTGCTCCTCACCACCATGTTAGGAGGCAGGTCCTATTAGTATCATCTTCGTTTTACAGATAAGGAAACTGTGCCAGAAGTTAAGTGACTTGTCTGGAGTCACACAGCTAGAGCGTTTTTTGAGGTGGTCCAGATCCACTACTCTACTTCTAGCTGCCCTGGATCTGAAATCGGAAGATCTGGGTTCAAATTCCAGCTTTGCTATCTACCAATGAAGGCAGAATGATATAGACATACAGTCGATAAATATTTATTAAGCACTTCCTATATGTCAGGCACTGGGCTGAGGTCTGGAGATTCAATAAGAAAGAGAAAGTCACCGCCTTCAAGGAGTTTATAATCTATTGGGAGAAGATAACACACAATAGGAAGCTGAAAGCGGAGTGTTTTAGAGGGAATCCAGCACCAGGATTGGAGTGGGAACCAAGCAGAGGAGCTGGTGGGAAACGAAGAACTGGCTGGAGAATTCTGAGCCCCCTATAGTAAAGAGAGGTTTTAGGAGGAGGTTTTGGGGAGGAGTATGGTCGAACAGAAATGGTTCCAGACGTCCAATTCCTCCTGTCTCTTGCATTAGCCAACCGATCGGTTCCTCGTCTGTAAAGTAGTCACTATCTCCCTCACAGAGTTGTTGACTGCACCAGTATAGGGTATTTCTGGTGTGGAAATTCCCTCTATCACTGCAGTTCAACAACTTACAGTCAGAGATTTGTCTGGGCACTAAAATAGTCATTGATAATGATAATAATACTAGCATAGTCCTTTAAGGTTTGCAAAGCATTTTATAGATTTCATTTGATCCTCACAACAAAGTTGGTGCTATTTTAACCCCATTTTTACTGATGACATGTTAAGAGACATGCCCTGAGTCAGGCACCTAGTATACATCAGAGACTGCTTTTCTAGAGGCTTGCCCCTCTATTACTCTTGTGAAAATTTTCAAGCACTAAATAAAGGTGAGTTGTTATTTGGCCATGTGACTTTGGCCAGGTCAACATATGACTCTGTGCCTCACTTTCCTTCACTGTAAAGGAAGACTTCAGGTTAGACAGTCTCTAATCTCCCCTCCAGCTCTATGATCCCATGAAAAGTTATTTTCCTACAAGATAGCTAGTTATAGTTATAATAGCAATTACAGTTACAACTACATCTCCAGACTCCCTATTCCTCATCCAGTGGTATTTCCTCTAGACAAATCTATTCCACCATCTCTTCAACATATAGAATGAATGACTTAGGAACATAAATTTGGAGTTGGAAAGGACCTCAGAAGTTGTCTAGTCTCACCCCTCATTTTTACAAATGAAGAAACTGAGGTTCAGAGATTAAATGACTTGCCCAAGGTCATACATGGTTTAAGTATCAGATTGGAATTTGAACTCAGGTCCTCTGTCTCTAGAGGAAGTCCTCCTTCCACAGCACCATACTGCTACCTATAGAAGGATACCATGAAGCTGTTAGATCTCTGAAAAGTCCTCCATCCTCCACCTGCAGAGAACAAACTTTCCAGGCTCTGAGTTTCTTTGCTATGTTTTGTTTTGTTTTAGCTCTGGTGGGTAGTATTTGCTGTTTGCCTTGTAATGGACAAATTACAAAACCTCTCAGGCTATGGAATGTAAGAGGTCAAGGTCAATTTTCTACTCACTGATGTGAAGCCAGCCTGTGCTGGCGGTGATCTGTCACTATTACAGAACATCTGGCCCCATCACATTTCAGGGTGGGGTAGAAGAGGGGTCTCCAAGTCTGTTCCTATGAAACACTTTTACGCTATCACAAAACAAAAGAAATTCTGTAAGGTAGGGAACTATTAATGCCCAGTTTCCTATGGACTGCTGCCAAGGAAAGGAAATAAACAGCTAGATATACTTCCCATTGGATACAGATGTGTTGAGAATACATTCTGGGAAGTTTCTAAGGCAATGGCAGCTACTTACAGCATTGCTGGGGGTGGGGAAGAAAGGGCAAAGGACTGGGAGGGGGAAGGGGCCAGAAAAAAAATTTATGGGAATGGGTAAAGTATGAGATTCAGGGAGTCTGCAAACAGGTTTTAAAATGTTGGACAGTCTGTTGGGCAAGAGTTGGGTGGCAGTGTGGATCCCTTAGACAATTTTTATTTTGGACCAAACCTACTGTTTCTGTGGTATAGGGAACTAAAAGTGAGAAAATTCCCTCTACCAACTGAGACTGGCATCTGCTCTCAAACTCTTCTTTGGAGAGTTATCTGAGGCACTAAACATTTTAGTGACTTTCCCAAGATGACACAGGTTGACACAGATTCAGAGGAAGGATCAGAACCCAGGTGTTCCTGGTGCAACAGTTGACTATCCCTCTATTTCACTGGGCTGCCTCTAAACCAGGGGCTCTTAACCTGGAGTTCACAGACCTCTGATTTCAGGGGGTCTGTGAACTGGAATTTTAAAACTTATATCTTTATTTCCACTAATCTCCAACTGAACACGAATGTTTCTTTCAATTATTTAAAAACATCATTCTGAGCAGGGGTCCACATCACCCCAAAAAAGGGTTAAGAACTACTCTAAACAAAAAATATTTAAACCCTATCAGGAGCCAAAGTCCACTCAAAATGGACAAATAGGAGATCTCCAAAGTTCCAGGTGTTCTTAATGGATATGAATTTCTAACAGCTGGACATCACATGTGTTGTGGCCATATATAGCCAAGACACATTGTTAAGAACAGGTAGAGTCAAGAGACGTGTAACTTATGTCTTGCTTCTACACTTGGTTCCAATCCCTGCCTGGCATTGTTAGCTTTATTACTGAATTTAGTAAGCAGTGTTTTGAAAGGTAGGAGAAAATTCAAAAAGTATCTTCCCCCCACCCCCATACAACCTAGCCTATCCTGGTACCTGAAATTCTACTTCTAGAGATTATTTTCTTTTAGTTAAGAACATTGATTCTCTAGGAATTTCTTGTTAAAATACAAACATCCCCAGAATGATCATAGCATCATCTGCCATAAGTGTCAGGGCTTGAGTAGTTTGCCAGAAGTTCTTTATGGAAAGGGAAACTGAGGATACTTGGGTCATGGTGCAGGTAAATTTTGATAGGGGAGGTGAAAGGAGAAGTTCTAAAGAGACAGGTTATTGCAGTGGAGGAGAGGGAGGGAGGAAGACCAGGAGTTTGGGGGTCGGGGAGAAGGTGAGGCTGATAAACAAGACAGGTTGTGAGTGGATGGCAAAGCCAAACTACCTATTTGTAAACTACCTATTTGTACCATTTTCCTAAGGCATTGGGCAAAATGACAATCCAGTGTCAAAATCTATCCCCTCAATCCTTTCCAAAGTCCCCCAAATCGAATCTTGGATGGGGCATGTGTTGTCAGACCTTTTATTAAACACCAGACACTGCAAAGTCCAAGGCATATAAAGCAAAGCGAAACCCCCCCCCCCCCAAAAAAAAACACAGTCCCTGCCCTCAAGGACCTTATACTCTGATGGGAGAAACAACATGCAATTAACTAGGTATCGAGTATATAGCGTAATACAAAGTACTGTGTAGAACTTAATTTGAAAGGGGAAGGCACTGGCCTCAGAAAATGATGCAGAAAATTATTCAGACTTCTCTGAGCACTCCAGGACCTGGCCACCTAGGACAGAACAGCAACGGATTGTTTTGAGGAAGCTGTGTTACCAGAGGGAAGTGGGGGGAAATGAACCAAACCCCAGTCCCGGCCTCATACATGACCAGCGAGGCCTTGAAGCTGGAGGCAGCCCATAAGCTGGCGAGGACTTGTGTATTACTATGGGGGGCGGGAGGAAGGGAAGGAAACGGCCCCACCAGCAGGCAGGGGATTCCCTCCCCACCCCCCTGGCCGGCGCATTTCTGACATACGCAGGAGAGATCCCCAAAGGGGTGGGGAGGCAGGGAAGGGTTGCAACCCTGCGCAGGATATCCCTTGTGTGACTTTTTTTTTAAATGATGAAATGACTCTTGGAATGGAAAGGAAAAACTGCGTGCTTGGCAGATTCCAACCTGGAGGCACTCCCGGGCCGGGGGATGGGTCCTCTGAGGCACGGGGGTGGGGGGGGGGGGGGAAGGGGGGGCGGAAAGGAAGGAGGAAGGCCCCGGGTTCTCCAAGGCGACCTATATTTTCAGGAATGCAGCAGGGTCAAAGACCCGAGATTTCTAGCGGTATCTCCAAGGGCCTGGCAGCCACCGCCGCCTAGCCGCGTCGGAAGATGACGGAGCCTCTCAAGACTTTCACCAAATATGGGCCGGGGCTGGAAACGTCCTGGACCGAGCGCCGCCGGAAATCTCGGATTCTGGCATCAACAGCGTCTCCTCCTTGCAAAATTCTAAATGAAAAAGGGGGCCGGGCCGGCTGCCTGCCGCCGCCAGCTCCTCCACCCCACCCACCCCCGACGGGCGGGCTGGCATCGTGCCTTCTTCCAGCAGGGGGGCATCTGCCAACCCCGAAACCCCTCCCTCTCCGCGCCCCAGCTACCCTGACGGCGTCTGGAGAGAGGTGCGGGCCGGGAGCGGACGGTCAGCCTGTCTGCCCGCGCTGCCCTAGACGGCTGCAGGGGCTCCCATCCAAGGCCAAAGTGCGGGCAGCCCCGGAGAGAAAGGAGTTTCACAAAAGCACCACAGAAGACCACAGTATAGAACAGAATGGAAGCCGCCGTGACTTAAAAGCCCAGAGATGCTTAGTGGATTTTTTTTTGGGGGGGGGGGGGGGGGGGAATGGGAAGGTTTAGAACTGCTCAAGAAAGTTGGGTTTCGTTATCAGAGGCTCTAGTTTCAAACCCACGTACTGTGACCTTGGAGAAAGTCAGTTAGCTTCTCAAAGATCTGTTTCCTCATCTGTAAAATGAGATGGCTGTACTACACAATTTTCTAAGGTCGCTTCCCACTCTAAAGTCGTGTCCCTTCTCTTGGTATTTTTCTTACTCAGTTCCCAATACTGTTTTCACCTGGAATTGATTCTACGGTTCTTCCTTAATGGTCTTTTTGAGTAGGGAGAGATGGGGATGAGTCCCAACTGATGTTCAGTTCTTGGGCGGGGGGTGTGTGTGTGGGGTGGAACCGGTCCCAAATATAAAAAGTTTACTATACGTGTGAATGCGTGCATATTTGTAAATAAGCATGTCCTATAGGCATACGGCCGAAATAGATGCATACTTGGGTGTATGTGTGATGGCTTGTGTGTGTGTGTGCATGTGTGTGGCAGGGTGGGGGCATGGGAATGGGATGAGAGAGGGAGGGTTATGACTGGGAAAACCAAATTCGGAGTTATTATTACTCTTTGTTGTTACCAGCCACACACGTGGCCCCCTTTTTCCTCCTTTGGACTCCCCTGGCATCAGTAACGCAAGAACTGTCCCCACAGCTCACCCCCAAGTCAGGAAGAAACTGTATAAGACAAGCCTCTTCTCTATGGCTCACAGCCCAAGGAAACAAGGCTACCCGTTATTCCTGAAAATGTCACCATAGGAAAAGAAAAGAAAGAAAGAAATCCAGCAGCATTAGCACCCGAAGCAACACTTACCCATAAACATTTGCACATTTCCCCCCAGTCCGTCAACATGAAACGATCTTCTCTAGTTCTCTCAGAGGTGGAAACGAGAAGGCGACGAGACGTCTGGGGTGTCTGGACCATCCTTCACACAGGAACGTGTGGACCTGCAACTTTTCCTCTCTCCTAAAAGCCTGTCCTTCATTCGCAATTGCATACAGGACATCCTGTATGGTAATACTATGTGCACAGGTTAATCCTGTATGGTAATACTATGTGCACAAGTTAATAGTAACCACCCCACTAGCTCTCCCCCCTCCCTCACTTTCTCTCGCTGCTTCTCTCTTCCCCCTTCTCTACCCCACCCTCCTTGATTTTCATGGGCGGCTGGCTGGAGGGGCTTCTAATTGTCTCCGCTTGGGCAGACTCTAGTCTTCCACCATCCTGTAGAAAACTAAAGCAACAAGCCCACACACCCTGTGACAGAAACTTTAATCTGATTTTTCAAAGAATCCCTGCTAGGGTACTTTTTCTTTTTTTAGTGCTGTGGTGAAGCAGATCTGCCTTCTTTCCCTCCCCCTCCCCCCCATCACCAATAAACGAATAGGTTATATACAACCAATTGGATTCTCCACTCTTATTTTCTTTTAAAGCACGATTGCGTGAAAAACAAGGAATTCCGAAGAATTTCCTGCCCTGGGAACAGAAGTGAAGTCTATATTTAACAACATTTAAAGCTGTCGAGAATGCTTTGTGGTTGGATAACAGAGGCAGAAAAATGTTAAAAATGCAGGCTACTGCTATACCAAATATGGAAATATTGTTACGTCTGGTGTCTGATTCACCATCTGGAAATACTTACAGCCATGAAGTCAAATAGAAAAGACGCCACAACAGAAGCCAGAAACTCTTCTCCCCAGTCTCCCTCCATTCTCTCTCCACGCCTTTCTCCTATGCCCACCCCCTACCCCAGCCCCTTTATTAACTAAAAACTGTTAAAGGAATCAAATTTGAGAAAGCAGCATCCTACCAGAAAGGATGGGTTTGGTTGTGGATGCAAGCAAGGCCTAGACCTTCTTTCATTTATTTGCCTCCACTTTAACTATTTGATTTTCTTGACTAGAATCATTTGTTTCTAATAGTCTTAAATAGGACCTTCTATCACAGCAAGTACTGCATAAGGTATGGAGAAGGAACACTTCCTGATGTGGGAAATTTGACTCTTCATTTTTAAGGGAAAAGTGCAGTTTGTTCTAATAGCTCACTCTTGTCTGCTATAATGAAGGTCATGGAAAGTTCAATATTTCCTAGAAGTGTTGGCTTTGAATAACTAGGGGTACCTTGATGGATTGGCTAGTTTATTTTTATGCAGAATAGGCCTAAAAATGAAAAGAATTGTAGTTTCTCCAATAGCGTGCATTAAAGGATTTAGATTTCATTGTTTGTGCATTGTCCACCAAAATGATACCTGAGGTTGATTTTTACAGTTTTAACATACCCATAAAATTCACTGAGGGTGTTGGTGACATTCAGTGAGTAGACTGCATTTACAGGGTCTTTACTCAGAAAGTAGCAGGTAGAATATAATAACATTTATAAACCATATGAGACTATTTTTGTCGTGGAAAAATGACACAGCTAGCTTGTACCTTTTAAAATAACATTTTTATTTCTCAATACTTCATTTAAAAATAAGCCTAGACAGTTCAATGCAATTGCCCTGAGAAGGGGAGTTTCCAGTCCAAGGGATCCTAAAGTAAGGCTTTCACAATTGTCAATTTCAACTTTAGGGGCAGATTCCTACAAGGGGATTGTCCCTCCTCTCCCCCTCCAGCCCCTTCCCCTTCACCCCCAGGCATTCGGCAAAATGCAGTTGTGAGTGTAGTCCAAACCAATAGAACCTGTGAGTGTTTGAAGTAAAAATCATTTAGAAGGCATCATTTCGGTTTCTGGTTAACTGCTCATCATCTATAACCTGGGATGAAAGGAAGGGCTGACACCTTCTACTGTATCTTTGAAGTACAGGAAGTTAAAAGGCATTCTCCCTGAGAACCTATGGCTTTTCATCTAGGAACTGCAAATCCAGGCACTAAGCTGGGACAAAAGTAAACATAAATAAGCTTGGGGTGGGGGTCGTAGAGAAGAAGAGAGAAGAGAGCTTTGCTTGAGAGGTTGCCCGACAATGGGAAATGGCTCATTGTTTTACTTTCATTCATAAATGCCAGTGTTAATCTGCAATAGGCATTCTTGACTCATATACAGTAGGCTAAAGATCTGGGACGTGTTCAATAATGAATACATGCATGGATCAGAGAGACTTCCTCTCCTTTCCCCACGTCCGAAAAGATACTTCACTCTGCCTCTCAGCGTAAATAAAAGCTCTCTGCCTTCAAGAGATGAAAGCTTTAGGAGCCTGGCTATTAAAATAAAAATCAGCAAACAAATATACTTTTGTTCCTTCCTCTCGAATCCTCCCACCGTCCAAACCCCAGCGAGTTCTTTATCTGTTTCCCTGGTCCCCATTGCTCTGACCATCACTTTCCCCACTCTGCATCACACACCTCCCCTTTCTCCCCAGCCTCCAGCAAGGAAAATCCTCCCAGATCTAAGTGGTTATTTAAAGTGGAAAAAATGGACTGTTTTCTTGATGGGTCTGGGACAAAAAAGGTGTAAGGAAGCCAGGGGAGGCGCTTGGATGGAGCCCGCGCCAAAGAAACATTCCTGAGATGTTTGAGAATTCTGGAACGCTCAGACAGCGCCTACGTCACTCAGCTGCATACACGCGGCGGCCCTGGACTCAGGGTATAAAAGGCGCAGTCCTCGGCTCCTCCGCTCACTGCAAGAGAATCTCCCCGAAAGTGAGCAGGCCGACCTGGACAGCTGCAAGCAGAGCGCAGCGGCCAGTCTCGCTGCGCCTCCGATCTCTGAGAAAGAAGTGTGGTCCGTGCCGAAGGCAGAGCAGACCCCAGCACCAGCCCTCAAGGGCGGGCTCAAGAGTTCTCAGACTGCCCCAAGTCAGCCTTGCGTCTTTCTCTTTTGCGGCAACAGCACGAGGGTTATTCCTGCCCCTCACCATGAGCACTCAGGCAGCCAGAAGTCTCGCGTTCGCCGTCACCTTGTTCCATTTAGCCAGACTGGTAAGTTTTGCAGCTCTCTTACTGTTTGCTCCCCAGAAGGGAGGACCTCTATCCCAGTCCCATACGCTGTCCCCGGTCAGTCCCAAACTGCAGCCCTGGGTGGGGAGGGGGGCGAGAGGAACAGACTTTGTGTAATAAGCCTTCATTAGCTAACCTCCCCTGTCCCTGGAAAACCTTGAGATCCTCTCGGGGTCGTTCGATCCGAATGAACTTGGCCACGTTCGAAGGGGCTCGGGGCTGGCCAGAGCCGTGCCTTAGATGAAAGCCTCCAGCTCTCCCTTCCCCCGGGGGTACTCGGCATTCTGCAGCCTTTTCACTGTGCTTCTTTTCCGTTTCAGGCACTCTCCACCTGCCCAGCCTCCTGCCAGTGTCCCCTCGAGGTACCCAAATGTGCCCCCGGAGTGGGGCTGGTTCTGGACGGCTGCAGATGCTGCAAGGTCTGTGCTAAACAGCTTAACGAAGACTGCAGTAAACTTCAGCCCTGCGACCACACCAAGGGTCTGGAATGCAACTTCGGCGCCAGTTCCACGGCTCTGAAGGGAATCTGCAGAGGTGAGATGCTTGCGGTTTGGGCCTCCTAAAACAACAACAACAGTTACAATAATAGTAGCCCCCCGGGGTCCAGAAGTTTGGTCATACTGAGGCCATGTATGGCTATGCTTTGTTGTTGGTAGCTTGGCAGAAAGGCAGATGATTTCAGCAGTCTGGAATGCAATTCAGTATGTCTGGGCCCCGCTAAAAGCCCATACGGAAAAGTGATTCCTGACTAACTTATTGTTCTAGTTTTGGGTCTCCGGGGAATTGTTGGGGAACTTTACCATAAATTGAATTTAACAGAGCAGAAAATACGTAGGAGCTTCAAGCAGTGATTGGGAATGGTAACCCTATCTCCCCCTCTCCCTTTTTTTTTGGTCATCCTGCAGCCCAGTCCGAGGGAAGACCTTGTGAATATAACTCCAGAATATACCAGAACGGTGAAAGTTTTCAACCCAACTGTAAACACCAGTGCACATGTATTGATGGGGCGGTGGGGTGCATTCCTCTTTGCCCACAAGAACTGGCTCTTCCCAACTTGGGTTGCACCAACCCCCGGCTGGTCAAAGTGGCTGGACAGTGCTGTGAGGAATGGGTGTGTGACGACGATGTCGCCAAAGATGCCCTGGATGAGATGGACGGTTTCATGGGCAAGGGGCTTGGAATAGGGGCCTCTGAGATTGAACTCACCAGAAACAACGAGTTAATTGCCATCGGAAAAGGAGGCACCCCTCTAAAGCAACTCCCTGGTAAGTAGTCGCAGAGAGTTGGGAAAGGAGTAGTTGAATAACTCTTATTAGCTTTAAACTGTTAGATACTTAAAAGCTGTTTCTTTCTATGTGCAGAGTGGACCATTGAAAACATAATAACCCTCTTCTTCTCTCTTTTCCTTCTCTCCCTCCTCCCCACCCCCATTATAGTTTTTGGATCGGAGCCACGCATCATATATAACCTATTTCACAGCCAGAAATGCATTGTTCAAACAACTTCATGGTCCCATTGCTCCAAGACTTGTGGAACTGGTGTCTCGACCAGAGTAACCAATGACAACCCCCAATGCCGCTTGGTTAAAGAAACCAGAATTTGTGAAGTGCGCCCCTGTGGCCAGACTGCATATAGCACACTCAAGGTCAGTTTCTAACTTAATAGTTGGAAGCCCAACTTCATGGAAATTGTTACCAGGCACACGTGCTATGGTTTTTCTTCCCAGAGAAATAATCCCTGGCTTTATTTTTTCCCCCTACCTCTTCTTGCAGAAGGGTAAGAAATGCAACAAAACGAGGAAAGCTGCCGAGCCTACGAAGTTTACCTTTGCTGGATGCACCAGCCTCAAAAAGTACCGGCCCAAATACTGCGGTAGCTGCGTAGATGGGAGGTGCTGCACGCCCCAGCAGACCAGGACTGTCAAAGTCCGATTCCGCTGCGAAGATGGAGAATTGGTCACCAAGAACGTCATGATGATCCAGTCTTGCAAATGCATCCACAACTGCCCACATGCCAACGAGGGCACGTTCCCATTTTACAGGCTGTTCAATGACATCCACAAATTTAGAGACTAAACAGCCCTTTGGGATGGAGTGGGAAACAAGGGAGGCAGTGTCAGAATCGGAAATACCAAGACACTGGGGCTGGGGGGGCTGGGGGAGGGAGAAGGAACCCTATGGTAGAAATGACCCTTGCTCATTCTTGAGTCACCTTAAAGGTATTTTTGAAACTTCCGAGTGCACTGTGCAGATGGCCACTAAGGCAAACGAGATTTGAGAATACTTAATGCTTCATAGTATTGGAGCACCTTCTTATTGCTTCGTTTTGGAGCCTGTTATATGTCGACAACACTCTGCTTTCTGTTTGTAAATTATTTGGTAAACATACTTCTCTCTCTCTATGCCTTTTTTAAAAAGAGATGATGTGATTAGTGAGATCCCTGAAGGCTTTTTGACCCTTTTTCCAGAAGCAAATTGGAGAATTTTCCACCCTTCCCTAATGTGGCACTCTGTGAGTGTGAGCCTGAGTGGCAGCTATGATGTACCAACTGCATCTGAACTGCAAACAGAAACCAGCTGTTTTAAGACTGAATGTTTTTATTTATCAAAAAAATGTAGCTTTTCTTGGGAAAAATGTAATACTGGAATAAGTTGTAAATGATTTTAATTTTATATTCAGTGAAAAAAATTTATTTATGGAATTAATCATTTAATAAAGAAATATTTACCTAACTTTTGTGTATGATTCATAGATTTAGAGATGGAAGGGACCTTAGAGGTCATCTAGGTCAAGCTTACTTTGCTGATGAGGAAACTGAGGCCAAGGAAGGTGAAGTGACTTGTCAATATCACATAGATAGTAAGTTACAGAGCTGAGATTCAAACAGGGCCTCTGAACAGAGGGTGAGAACTGTTGCCAAGGTACCCTCTATGCTTTCCTAGACAGGCTGGCATTTTGAGGGGGAAAAAATTACAAACTGGAAGTTATTGCTTCTATTTATTCAGTGGAGAAAACTTTGCAATTGAGATTAGACAGTCATGCAAAAAGAACAGAATGAGGAAACTATATGTGATAACTAGTGGCTTTTCCTTAGGAACTTATAGCCTTTTGAAATAGACCATTTCACTCCCCCATAGAAATACAGTCTGTGCACTGAATGTTAGGCATTTAAAAAGGCTTTCCATTTACTGTGCATGAGAGTATGGATCAGAAGAGGAAAGACATCCATTGATGGAAATATTAGCTAATCTACTTACCTCTTGACAGAGGGGAAATGAACCCAAGGTGCAGAATAAACCATAAATTTTTAGATATGGTTAATTCAGGAATATGCTTTGAATATGCGTATTATAAGGGTTTCCTTTTTCTCTTTAATGGGCAGAGGAAGAAGAAATAAATGTTTGTTGCTTGTAAAGAAATTAAAGTGTGTGTGTTTTAAAGAAAGCTTAGAGAGGAAAGAGTTTCCAGGAGGAGGTGATCAGTAATGTCCATTGCTGCAGAGAGGTCATGGAGGATGAAGGCTGAGGAAAAGGCCATTAGATTTGATACTTAAGAAGTCATTGGTAACTTTAGAGAGGACACTATCTATGATGCAGGGTAAAAAAGGTGTCAATAAAACCCTTGGAAACAGAACAAGAAAAATCACTTAATTCATAACTCAGACTGCTGACACAAGGAATGTAGGAGCATTGGTCCCTGATCACACATGAAGGACTGCTTGCTCTTATAGCCTCCACCTTTGAAATAATATCCTTTCTAAAACAGAGATTAAAATGATTCATTAAAATGATACTTGGCTGAATGATGGATTGAGCCTGGTTTACCCATCCCTTTCTACAGTGATGCGCTTCAAATGAAAACATTTGGGTTTAAAAGGCAAAGAAAGGGGAGGAGTGGGGGTGGGGAATGAATTCTGCCATCTGGAGAAGGCAAGGCAAGTGTGCTGTCCCTAAATGAGCTTGAAGCAATGACTTGTGTTAATCCTAATAAGCCAGTGATTAAGTAAACAGGCTATTAAATGGAAAGGAATGCCAGGAATTTCAAGTACTTTTCCAATAGAGAGGAGAGACCTGGTTGCCTCCCCCTCCCCCTTCTCTTTTTTATAATTAGACTTTATATTGGGGGGAACATGAATGGAGTTTGGCTATCCACAGGGTCAAAGGCTAGATGACTGGCATTCTTGAAGAAAAAGACCTGTTTAATGGGGCCAGGAGGAGTTGAGAAGGCTGTATCAATGTTTGGGAAAATGCTGGTCGCCTGTTGTTGAGAAATCGGCATCTATAGAAAGAGTGGACAATAAAGCTTTCATAGAAAGGCCTTCCTTTCATCCTTCCTCCCTCCTTGGCTTCAGTTCAAATCCATCAGGAAATATTTCGGTCTGCTCTCCATTAAAAGTACTCCAAATTGCAGGCTGTAAGTGAAGGCAGGGTTGGGGTTTTCTGAGGAGAGGAGGGAGCTCATGGGGCCCATTGGGGTGATTTCTCAAAAGTGAACTTTCAGTGCTGTTGCCCAAGAAAGTAGCCAATACTATATAAACTCTGAATTTGTGGCATTATTAAAATCCAAGGAATTTAAGTATAAACACAATTTTAAATAATGTGAGCAAGTGTCTGCCCCCCTACCCCCCAAATTACAACCTGTGTTATCTTAGCAATAGGGATTTTGCCTGAGGTTGTCCAGACTTTAGATGTTTGGGAATTCAAGTACCACCTGAGCCCCACCAATCTTGAATGCAGTTAAACTTGTCTGTGCTACAGGAAGGGTAACATAATAAAGGTGTGAGGTTTCCTCAATACAGTCTTGATGAATACATGTGTAAATCCAGGGGTGGGATTTACACATTCCCAGACACAGATCTTGAAACTAAGGTCCAGCTATGGAGGATCTCCCAAACTGCCTCTTGGGAAGAGGTCAACAAGCATTGCTTTCCAGGCTGTAAATATCTGAGCAGATTGTATTTGACCAACTAGGTCCAATTTTGAAATGAATATTGACAAGATGAATAGCCAGTGCTTTCACATCAAAAGGGGGATAATTCAAAGGCTAGAAGGGGGCTTTAATATCACCCTAGTAAATTCTAAGAGGTTGATGGACAACCATCCCTTATGAGTAGAAAATAATTACTAGTGAATTAATAAGATGATCTTGGTAGTTGGCCATCTGGGCTTCGATATAATTTAACCAAGGTTATCCACTGTAGAATCATAGATATAAAGGTGGGAAGAGACCTTAATGGTCATCACTTCTAGTCCCTTAACTTTACAGATGAGGAAACTGAGGCATAGGGAAGATAAGGGATTTGTCCAAAGTCACATAGGTAGCAAGTACTAGAGTAGAGATTAGAACCTGGCTTTTCTAACTCTGAATTAGCTAACCCCACTGCACCTACCACTTGGTTAAGAAAAAAATTATAATTTTCTTTTCAAGAAAACTGAATTTTAAAATTAAAAAAAACTATTCAAGAGGTATACTCTTTTCCAGCTTTCACTCTCAAAAATAAGCCTTTTTTTTTTTTAAATAATGTTCTTCAGACTCAGGATAAGCACTCACATTGCCCTCCCCCCCCCCCCCGGCCCCCTAGCTATATTGTGCCATTAAGCAGAATTTTAGAAATGTATGAAGCCATATCTGTGGAATGGCTTGAGGATTCAGTCAAAGCAAAGCAGAGAGCTTGATGGAGAACAGATGTGTGAAGAAAAAAAAATTCAGGAAGAGATGCTCACTTCAAAAATCCTGGTTCTTTCTAAAAATAGTGTAATCCCTGGACACCTCTCTTACTATGGAACAATTTAGTAAGCCAGGCCATAGAAACTCACTGTCATAGGGAGAATTTGAACTGAGGTGGGGGAGGGGGAAAAGAAATAATTATTTTTCAATCGACTTGCTGCTATAAACACTCCTTCCCTCCACTTCTATTCTGAGCTGTCTTGGGATGACATGGATAGTATTTACCAATTCCATTTCTAACTCAGTATCACATTTTCTACAGGCCTTCAAACTGGTAGCCAGATAATTGAATGAAAGTTCATCAAAGATGTTCAGTTCACCCAGCCGCCTTCTGAAAAGAGGCGGCAATTCTGAGAGTATTTCCTGGGCTAGGAGTTGGGTGACTTTTTCCCATGGCTGCCACAGAAATCAGCTCACTTCTGGACATAAACCCTTTGATGGTGTTGCAAACTGAAAACTGGAAGGCAGGTCCCAGATTATTCAGCCCCTCCATTTTACAGCTGAAGAAGGTCTGACCCCTAGAGGAAGTTAAATATTTTGCCCAAGATACCATATGTAGCAAAAGACAAAGCCAGGATTCAAACCTCTGTCCTCTATTTCCAGTTACAACACCCTTCTTATCCTCCCTCCTCAGACCTTCATTTGACTATGATCAAGTGTGTAGTGGATAGATTATTGGATCTGGACTTTGGAAGACCTTCCTCAGACACTTAATGCCTGATAATGTTGGACCTTCTTAATGGCTCTGGAACCCTTGGCCAAGGCGCTTAAACTCATCGGCAAAACTGTGGGTAATAATATCCTTCCCTTAGAGGGTTGTTGTGAGGATCAAACTTTTTGAAAGTCTGCAAACGTTAAAGCGCTATATAAAAGCTTTGTTGATACTGAGTTATTTTTCAGTCATGCCCAACTCTCTGTGACCCCTTCTAGTGTTTTCTTGGCAAAGGTAACTGGAATGATTTGTCATTTCCTTTTCCAGATGATGAAACTGAGGCAAACAGGGGTAAATGACTTGTTCAGCGTTACTTGGTTAACAAATGTCTGTGGCCAGATTGGAACTCAGGTCTTTCTGATTCCAGGAGTGGCACTCTATCTACTGTGCCACCTAGCCATCCCATATACATGTTACCTATTATTACTATTTGGCATCTAGGAAGCACAGTGGATAGTGTGCCAGGATCTTCCTGAGCTCAAATGTGGCCTCAGACACTTACTAGCTGAGACTGGGCAAGTCATTCAACCTCAGTTTCCTCAACTGTAAAATAGGGTTAAAAATACTAGCTACTTCCCAGGGTTCTTGTGAAGAACAAATTAGATTATAATAAAAAGAAAAAAGCACCTAGAATAATGCCTGGCATGTTGTTCAGTGGCTTTTCTAGTTGTGTCTGACTCTTCCTGACTCCCCCTTCCTTTAGATTTTCTTGGTAAAGATACTGGACTGGTTTGCCATTTCCTTCTCCAGCTCATTTTACAGATGGGGAAACTGAAACAAACAGGGTTAAGTGACTTGCTCAGGGTCACAAAGTCAGGCCATAGTAGGCACTTAATAAATACTTATTTTCTTTTTCCTTCTTTTCTCTTGAATCAGAAAAAAAAAACAAAACAACACACCAAAACCAAACCTGAGCTACTTCAAAATCTGTTTAGAAGGAATTAAACAATAAATTACTGGCCCTCATTAAACATGGGATTTTAGATACTTGTTACCGGAACAAAAAAATATCAGAAATCTCCCTTTAGCTCTTTGATAATTTTGAAATCAACAGCTCTCTGTTGGAAGGAGTCCCTCACCTTTGGTGAGATTTCCTTGAAATGGGAGGGAGGCTTAGGCACTGCTATAGATAGAGAGAGTGCATCAATTAAGATTAATGTCAAAATGTTTCGACACACTGATAACTCCCACGAAAAGAAAAATGCTTCTGGGTGTCATCCATCCCTTGCTCAATATTTGCACTGTTCAGTTATCCCACTGGAGGGCCAAGTTCTTCAGAGCAAGCCCCTTTTCCCCTCTAATTCAAACACAGATTAGGCTCCTAGCATAATACGTGTAAGGATTTTACACAAAAGCATAGATGATACAAAGCCAAACCTAAATAATTTCTATCCTCAGGAAGCTTACATTCCAGAGGGGGAAAGGGGTAGAACGTATCATGTTTAGATAAGTAAATCCAAAGAATACGAAGGAAGCATGGTACAATGGAAAGGCTACTGGTTCTGGAATAAGAAAATCTGGGCTCAAATTCTGCCTCTGTGTGTCATGGTATGACCATGGGCAAGTTTTTTAACCACTCTGGGTCTCAGTTTCCTCACCTATAAAATGATTGGTGAAGGCAGGGTTGGAGTAGTTGGCCTCTGAGGTGCCCTCCAATCTGCAGATCTAGGATCTCATTATTCTAAGGAGAGACAGCATCATTCTATGAAGGGGGATGAAGCAGGAAACTGGGTTCCAAGTCCTTCCCCTCTTGTGTAGTGACAGTTCTGAGATCAGGCAATCAATTTGATCTTTAAGTTCCCCAGGCAATTCTCTAAATTAATATGTTGACAATTAGTTTGTTGTTTTCACACCTGGAGTTTCCTACACTAAAGAAATCACAGGTAATTTTAAAGTAATTTTAAGAGTGAACTATTAACTGGAAAGGAATTCTAGATTAATTTCATGAAGAAAAAAGATGACTAATAGCCAAAACAGGTCAGAAACAGCCTCTTGTAGGAGGGGGCCTGTACCCTGGGCTTCCTCTCCATTTCTGATCCCCAGTGCTTACCCATGGTGCCTTGCACACAGTAGGCACTTAAGAAATGTAGGTCTAAGTGAATTCCTCTTCTAGACATCTTGCATCTAGCCTTTCAGCAGGCCCTGGCTTTACTGAAAAAAAATGCCCCTTAGTGTGATTTCCAGAATTGTCATTGGATGTATCTACATGCTTGAAGCTAGAAGAGGGCTTTAAGGTTTTTGGTTTCAAAATCCAGAAAGTATGATCTGCACCATAATAGGAAAAACTATTTCCACACTGGTCTCTATGGATGGCAGGATGACAAGCTACTCTTTATTGGGCCCCATGAAAAGTGAACTCTCCTATCGAGGTCCCATTAACTTCCATGGGAATTACCTTTGGAAATCCCCCTGCATATCAGTAGGAAAGCCAGACTCCAGGGAGGAACCAGGGGGATTATTCCTGGCACAACAAACTGGCTGCTTGAAATGGAAAAAGATTGGTGCCCAACTAGACCTCGAACAGTTAATAAAAATAAATTTTGACTTCTCTCCAGGATATCCTTAAAGCAGCTGGTGGCAGATCTCAAGACTGGGGGGAAAAGGGGGAACTGAAGGGAGCTCCTGACCCAGTCATCAGAACTTTCTTTCCCATAAACAGCAGCTGCTATGACTGAGCTAGCAGTAGTGGGAGGTCAGAGGCGATGGGGATGGATAGATGCTCCCACCTGACACCTTGGCTCATTGCCCATGAATTAGAATTCCACACCTAGGCATTTGTCCTTAATATCTGGGCAGCTAGGTGGTGCAGTGGATAGAGCACCAGTGCAGAAGTCAGGAGGACCCTGAATTCAAATCTCACCTCAGACACTTAACACTCACTAGCTGTGTGATTTTAGGCAAGTCATTTAACCCCAGTTGCCTCATCCTGGGTCATCTGCAGTCATCCTGGTGAAAATCTGGTCACTAGATTCAGATGGCTCTGGAGGACAAGTGAGACTGGTGACCTGCATAGCTATCCCTCCCTCACTCAAAATCAAGTGCAAGTCATGTCATTGTTTCACTGATGGCATGGTCTTCTTTGGCAACGAAAGACGAATATACACACACATTCTTAATATCTGTTCACTACCTACCAAGAAGACTCTTTTTTTCTTTTAGAAATTTAAACCCTAATTTTGCAGGTAAATAGATGGGGCATGATGGAACTGTCTTCCTTTGAGATTATACTCAAAAGTCACTGTCAGTAGGTGCCAGTAGCCATTTGGGTTTTCCTATTTAAGATCACTTTTCTTCTACTCTGTATGTATCTTGTATACATATTGTCTTTCCCATGTAAGTATAAGCTCTAATGCCATATTGAACCATACTGCCCTGGAGACTCAAGTTTGTATTTTGACTCTGACAATACTTAAAATTACAGGGCTCTGGGTGGGTCACTTAACTTCTCAGTTCCTTTTGATGTAAAATATTTATGCTACCAACCTCACAGGGTCATTGTGGGGAAAGCAGTTGTGAACCCTAATGGATCATTTTTATCTAGAAAGGCTGCAAAGGAGAAAATTCTCTAGAGGGGAAATGTTTAAATAAGAGAGTTCTTATTTTCTCCTTATAACAAGACACTTAGTTCAAGTAGCATGAACAAGTGTGGGATGCGATATCAAAAATCTAGATTTAAATCATTCCTCTGCCAGCTGGGTGACCTTGGGCAAATCATTTCACTTTGGTCCTTAAGAGTTCACAAAATGGAATCTTAAAGACATTCATGAAATGAGGGGTTCAGACCAGATGAACTCTGGGGTCCAAATCTATAATCCTTAATGTGTCTACATATCGTCTTTATTACTTATTCATAGCTCAGTGCCTGGCACATAGTAGGTATTTAGTAAAGTTTTATTGAACTGAAGAGACAACAAGGTATTGCATTTTCATTTACTCAACAATGTATACACTCGATGTTATCTACCTACAGATTGTGTATACACACTGTATACCCCTCTGCTTAACTCTTTTTCTAATTCTTTGTGGTATGGGTAACCTAGTGCTTAGGCAGTTAAGTGGTCAGTGGATACAGCGCCAGGCCTGAAGTCAGGAAGATTCATCATCTTCGGAGTCCAAATCTGGCCTCAAACACTTCCTAGCTGTGTGACCTTGGGCAAGTCACTTAATTGTTTGCTTCAATTCCTCATCAGTAAAAAGAGCTGGAGAAGGAAATGGCAAAAGCATTCCAGTGTCTTTGCCAAGAAAACCACAAATGGGGTGATGAAGAGCTTCTGGATGTATGGAGGCTATACCAGTAGAGAGTGATCTCGCCAAAGTGGGAAGAATTTGAGAAGGTGGTCATTAATAGGATGTCTGGGGCAGGGGGAAGGGGCCCGATTTGGAGAGGCTTACTATGAGAAGGCTGGTTCTGGGATAGGATTTTTTTTTTTTTGTAGCAATGATCCAAGAAAGAGCCAAAATATAACACAACACTCAAGGGTATGCACTGCTCCATGGGCTTCCACTCAGCCATGTTGGACGTTACAGATCCAGTTTAAACTTTAAGTCAATTCCATTTAACAAACATAAGAGAAGCAGTATATATTAGATAAAAGAGACCCCCCCCCCTCCCGCTTTTCCCCAGAGGCAGAAAAATCTGGGTTCAAGTACTACTTCTGACAAACACATGCAAGTCTTCAGACCACTCTCTAAAAAAATTCTAGGTCTAGAGGCAAAATACATACCAGGTACTATGACAGATGCTGGGTATACAGAGACAAAAATGAAACATTCTCTACCCTCAGGGGGCTTATGTCCTATTACAGGATGTAAATAAGGATAAGTTAAAAGTGTGATGATTAAAAAATTCTGAGAGACATAGTTTCTGGATAATTTAATTATTTTATTAATAAGGCTAGCACACTTATTAATAAAAAGATGGTCATATGGTCAACTCTCTTTGGCCAAAGACCATCAGGGCAGTGGCTCACAGTTTATATACCCTTTGAAGAATAGTTGATCCACTGGGTGGGAAATCGACCCTGATTAGTTAACAATGAGAGAAAGAAAATTACAATGAGGGGCAGAGAGTGACATCATGTCACCCTTTGATAGAGAGACTTCTCTCTATACCCAGACCATCCCCAGTCTTGGGCAATCTATTCAAAGAATTTATGCCTCACCCAAGCCTGAGCAGAACACAATGACTTCTCTACTTTGGGAGTCCAATCTCCTTATCAGCAATGTCCTTCCAGAGACTGAACTTTTTAAATGAAGACTTTGGAAAAAAGGGAAGAGCTCTGGATCTCCTCAAATCATTGGTTATTAATAATCATTTCTCTCATTAGGATCCTAAGATAATAAATTTAGAGGAGGAAGGGACACAAGAAACCACCCAGTAGCACAAAGTCTTTCCATAAGGAGGTAATAGTAACAATGAGGAGGTATCAGGAAAAGCCTCATGTGGGAAGTGGCATCTGAGCAGTGTCTGGGAGGAATCGAAGAATTCCAAGATTCAGAGGTGGGAAGGGAGTGCATTCCAGATAAGTCATGGACCTGGAAAGAGATAGCAGGCCAGTTGGTGGGGGAGTGATGGGAAAGAGGTGAGAGAAATCCTCCTGATACCAGGCTCTACAAGATGGACCTGGGACCACACAGACATTCCCAATGGGCTCTTGTCATAGATGTTGCAGAGGGAGACTCCTGTGTAGGCTGAGTTGGATTAGTTGCCCACTGAAATCACAGATTCATAGGAATGTAGAGTTAAGAGCTGTCTCCCTCATTTTACAGATATGGAACATAAATGTCAAGTGATCTTTACCAAAAGTGTACAGACAATGCAAAAGGCAGAATTTGAACCCACTTTCTTGGACACCAGATCAGTAGTCATTCCACTACAATATATTATTTACCTTTTCCTTCCAACTGTGGTTCTATGTCCACAGGTCCACGCAGGCATTTGTAGAGAAGGGGGAAGCATAAAATAGTAAGTGCATATTGATGTTTGTAACTTCTTAGAAGTACATCTTGAAGGTAGAGAATACTATTAGGAAGAATTTTTCTGGTACCACAACCTGAGATACAGTCTCATCACAGACTCACTCTCCAATGCTGCTAACTAGGCTTACAATATTTACAGCAGTTCAGAAATGTTTTCGCAGATACACCTGACACCTTTAATGAAACACACATAGCAAATGCTCTCCTGGATACAAGATCAATTGACACACGAGGGAAAACACCTGGGAACCTAACACCAATGCAGCTGCCAGGTTCTTGTGCAACGAAGTTGGTACCTGTTCATTTCTCTTAGAATAAATCCAGTTGCAACACATGTCTCATGGACTTGTGATCCAGAATCCAGAGATTCATATCTGTCAGTCTAGGAGCTCCAGAGTGAACTGAGTTTAAGGCTTGGTCTTTGAGAAAGAAATCTAGTCAGTAAACCCTAAGTTAACAGGTAGCTTTCATCCATCAAAATGTACCTTCCTTTGGACAGAGCACTCTCAGGGGTGGGAAGGGGAAAGGATTACTCATAGGTTGTGTTACTCCTTCATTCTCAAAGAAAACCAATTCATCAGGGAGATGATGACATGACTTGCAGTTGACTTTGATTTGAGTGAGGGAGGGCTGTGCAAGGTCACCAGCCTCACTTTCTCCTCCTG
Source organism: Notamacropus eugenii (assembly GCF_028372415.1). NCBI lineage: Eukaryota > Metazoa > Chordata > Mammalia > Diprotodontia > Macropodidae > Notamacropus > Notamacropus eugenii. The sequence continues at coordinate 495,047,367 of NC_092873.1, forward strand.
AGCCATCTGGGTCCACTGACCAGATATTCATCAGGATGACTGGAGATGGCCCAGGATGCAATGGGAGACCCTGGCCCTTTTAAGCTAAGGTCTTCAGGTTCTCACTTTGAGTGAGGTCATGCCCATTCAGTGAATAGGCCTCTTTAGGTGAGTCAAGAGATGACCCCTTTAATAATAACAATAAAAAAAAAAACTGGGAGGGGAAGACTCTCAGGGTTGCTGGTCAAAAGAGAAATGTTACAATTTACTTTCACTCTGAGCTAGGAGGGCAGGGACAAAAATGCAGCAACAATGTATCTATACATATATTTAGTTAACATTCATTCTTGTTATCCCTATGTCTTTAAAATGATGATGAGCTAGTCTTACGTATTACTGGTGCTAACACTGCTCCTTGGTTTAAACTTGCTGCACCGTGATGTAGTTTCAGCTTGGTTAGTATGCTCCCCCAGCACAATTGATCCCACCTGCTCCCTTCCCACACCTGATTCCCATAGTATCTTTCTTCACTGCCAAGGAAAAGTACAAGATACATGGAAATGTTTGGGGGTGTTTTGTCAATGCATTTAACCTCAAAATGAATTTTAAAATATATAAAACCCAGTTTCTACCCTCATATAATTAATCTAGTTGAGAGGGGAAGATGAAAACAGAAGAAATCTATTGAAAGAATTGGGGATGTTTAGCCTGGACATAAAAAGTGGGGGTGGGAAGCAGTTGGGAGGGAATAGGGAAAGAATAAGAGCTGTTTTCAAGTATTTCTAGGGCTTTCCAGTGGAGGCAAGATCAGATTCCAGTTAGCTCCAGAGGGCAGAACTAGCAACAATGCATAGGAGTTGCAGACTCAAATTTACGCTTCTGGTCAGAAAAACAGTTTCTAGTCCTGGAGTCTGGAGGACCTGAATTCAAATGCAGCCTCAGACACTTGCTGTGTGACTCTGGGCAAATCACTTAACCCCCACTGCCTCAAAAATCAAACCAAAACAACAAAAACTTCCTAACAATTTGAGCTGTCCAAGAACAGAATGGGGGCTTCCAGGGGTGGTGGGCTTCCCATCACTGGAGGTCTTCAAATAAAAATAAACCTCATGTCCTATAGGTTGTAGTGAGTATTCTTTCATTCATCTATGGGTCCAGAAGATGTCTAAGGTTCTTTCCAACTCCCAAATCCTGTGATTCTGGTTTTGGGATCTCTCAGGTCTCTTCCAACTCTAAAGCCCATGGTGAACCAATATAAAATCAGGCACATAAGAGAATGAATAAAATTAGATTGGAAAATGAAGTTGGGGAACAAGCAATGAAAGAAACAAAAGAATTATGGATTATATAATTCATACCCACATATCATGTACACTTTCTTCTAGAAGGAAGTTGAAAGGTTCTAAATGCTTTTTTTTTTTAAAAAAAAAGGAAACTAATTCCACCTTGATAGCCAGAAAGTGTGTTTGTCCATTGCCGAAGAAAACCTTGCCATCAGAGAAAAGATGACATGACTTGCACTTGACTTTGTTTTGAGTGACGGAGGGCTGTGCAGGTCACCAGCCTCACTTCTCCTTCAGAGCCATATGAATCCAGTGACCAGATATTCATCAGGATGACTGGAGATGACCCAGGATGAGGCAATTGGGGTTAAGTGACTTGCCCAAGGTCACACAGCTAGTGAGTGTCAAGTGTCTGAGGTGAGATCTGAATTCAGGTTCTCCTGACTCCTGCACTGGTACTCTATATACTGCACCACCTAGCTTCCCTGAGCCAGAAAGTGCTTTGTAACCTGTAGCAGTCATTTTAAAATCATCTGTCTTTGTGCTGACTGAGGCAAAAATTAAAGTAAATTCTAAATTAAATGACAAGTTAAAGATGAGAAGAAACTTGGACTCTTACAGCTTCTGACCATTCTGCTTGAAGAAGTTAACGCTAAAAAATGAGAAGGGGGTAAAAGTAAAGTTCTTGACCTTTCCTTCAAGAAACAAAACTGATATAAGATAGTTACCATGACAGGGAAACTGAGCAAGTTCCCAAACTCAGCCTCAACCAGCTGATGTCTTTTTGCCAACTCGTCCTGAAAACTTGGCAGCCAAGCATAACACTGACTTAGGAAAAGCAGTGTTTGACATATACAAAAGATCAGACTGAATTGATCCTAGGATTTCTTTTGCATTCCAAGATCCAAGGGACTTAGCTGAGTATATAACCAGAGATTTAAGCTGGAAAGTCACTACTGTATTAGGACTCTTGGGGGAGTTGCTGTTTCATCTGACTAAAGTTATCTCTCCAATATTTCTATTTTACAGATGAAGAAACTGAGGCAGACAAAGGTTAATGACTTGACCAGGGTCATGCAGCTAACAATTGAGGCAAGATTTGAACTTGGATCTTCTTGCCCTTCACAGACAGGTAGGTAACACAGTGGATAGACAACTGGATTTGAGTTTAAATCAGACATTTAGTAGCTGTGTGACCCTGGGCAAGTCACTTAACTTCTGTTTTAGACAGCTACGTCTCCATTTCCTCCTCTAAGCCTAGTGTTCTATCCACTGCATCACCTAGCTTCCTCATCTGTCCTTAGGAGTAGTTCATCCTTCTCATAACAATACCACATCATCAGCCCATCTACTCCAAGAAGGGCTTCTCTATCATCATTGACTCTTGCTCCCCCAAATAGCCTAAAACACTCCTTTCACTGTCAGTGTCCAGCACTCAGCCTCCGCTCATTCTGGATTTAGAGCTCCTGCAGTGTTCATCCTGTCATTAGTATTTACACTTACTTTCCTGTTCTTTCTCCCATGTTCTTTATATGTCTTTTAAAAAATAACCAAACTTGGTGATTCCCTGAAATACCTGAGTTTCCATAATAGGCTGCTCAAACAGCTCATTCCTTTCCATCCTCATCAGAAACACTGCTGCTTGTGTCAAAAGAATTTCATTCACAAACTTTCCCAGGCTGACTCCCCTTACCAAATATCAAGTCTTTGGGTCCTACCTATCTTTTCTCTGAACGCTTTACCACGAATACTCCTAAAATCCAGGGTGCACATCAGACTATGCTTAACTTTTCTTCCCTCTATTATGATTCTGTGATGGAGCAACTACTTGTCCCAAGGTTCATATCCCCCCTTTTGTTTTTACTGTCATCATTTGTTTTTACATTGCCTATATTACCCATGTATGCCTTGGCCTTCCCCTTAAAGAGCCATCCCTTTAAAAAAGAAAAAAAGATGGAAAAAATTTAACAAAGTCAACACACAAAAAAATCTGGTTATATGCATCTCTGTGAAGGAACAGGGAAGTGTCTTCTCATGTCTCGTCTTTGAGGTCAAGCCATTTGACCATTATAATCTCACAACTTTTAGTTTCAACAGTTCATACAACTTCTTCAACACCCAAGAGAGGACATTGGCTTGGATACCTAGTATACTGGAGAGATGCTTGGTGCTTCAATGTTATGAAACTATTCACTTCCATAAAAGCCCATCTTCTAGACAAGGATATTCTGTTGGCAATGATACATGATTCGGAATCATGGAATACTAGTCTCAGAACAATGACCTTAAAAGTCAATGCCAGCCAACATGATGAGCTTAAATAAACTATATCTGATGTGTTACTCAATGTTCCCATAAGAACCTGAACTCTGAGAGATTATAGCTAGAGTTCTTTTCATCCCCTTTAAAATAGTAGCCTGATAGAATTAAATTTACTAGCAATCAAAGCAGCTACTTTCAATTTGCTATTATCACTATTCAGTTAGTACTAGAATGACAGAATAGGCTGAATGAATCGGTCATCTTAGAGTCAGAATCAAGTTCTGGGACTGGACAAGATGGAACCTCCAAATATCTTTCAGGCCACCTCCTTGACACTTCCTTTCCTTCTCTCCAATTCTTGGTCTTCTGGATCCTACCTCCACAGAATATTTTGCAACCCTCTCCTTTCTCCACTCACACAAACTTTACCCTAGGCTCACGTCCTCATTACCTCTTTCTAAGGTCACTGCAAAAGTTTCTGAATGGTTTCCCCAACTCTAGCTTCTCTGTTCTTCAGTCCACTGCCAGTGATTTTCCAGGAAACAAACCAACCAAAAACATAACTGACCATTTTACCCCCTCCTCATAAAATTTAAAAAAACCCTTCTTTCTGGGGCTTCCTAATCTGGCTCCCACCTATCTTTCTGCTCTGATTTCATATTGCTTTCCTTCACATCATCGTTATCACAGTACTTGTGTTGGATGCCATACTTTTCAGTGATGACTGAACTAGTCTTTTCAGCAGCCACATCACAAATGTTGATTCATATCAATTTTTCAGCCATTGAAAGTCCCTAAGACTTTCTCCTGAGGACTGCTGTTCTGCTTGGTTTGTTGACTTTTTGAACCAAAATGCAATAGTTTACATTTATTTTTATTCTGCTTCATGCCTCGTTTTAGACTATCTTGGAACAATATTTTCTTATCCCTCTGCAATTACTCTGAGGTTACCCACATGGGAAAATTCACTGGCTCTTGAGTCAGAGGACATGGTTTAAATTCCACTTCTGATTTTCTCTATGGGTGGGTGGCCTGGGGGGGGGGGAAGGGCAAGTCCTTTAGCCTTCATCACCCTCAGCTTAGCATGGATGGCTTCTGACAGCCCTTTCAATCAGTCTGAAAGCTTTTATGAAGTACCAATTACGCATCAGACACAATGCTTGGCAGTTGGGATACAAAGACAAAAAATGGGAACATTCCTTGCCCTCAGGGAGCTTATGTTCTATTAAGGGAAAATGCACATATATAAGCATATTTGAAATATGTACCCCTAAAAGTCTTAATAATAAATGAGTGACGCTATAGCTCCCTGGGAAAAATATTGATTTCAGGGTCCAAGAGAAGAATCCAGCAAGGAGTAAAAATAGATACTACTCTCTCCATACCCCTCAGACCATTTTTTTGGATATCTTATCTTTGATATCAAACAAAATCCTTTCTAACTGGCTAGAGGACTAGACCTGGAGTGTTATCAAGGCAGTTTAGATTGTGGTGACTAAATATCTGGATTTAATTGCTCATATCAGATTTTACTGGCACAAGGCAGGCTATGGACTTTATATAAAAACATTTTTCAAAACTCTTTTGAACTTCCAACCTTGACTATGTTCATACCATCTCAATCTCCCTGGCAGTCAGGGAAACCCTGGAGATCTGAGTTTTCTTTTTATCAAAGTTGGTAAATTATTAAATAGCTCTTTTGCTGAGAGGGAGATGATTAACCACCTGGGAGGGTTCAGAAAGCTTCTGGAGGGTGGTCTGATGAACAGGGTGGCTGGCTCTGGCAAGGGTGTCTGGTCATGGCCAAAGTTTCCTTCCTTAGGAAGGCCTTAGGGCTGCTGCCCACAGACCTGAGGGATAATACTGGCCAGTGATGAAGGAAACACTGTGTTGGAGGGTTCCTAGAACATTGGGGGAGGGGTACACATATAACTGGGGTGGAAGAGAAACACCATAGGAAACGTCTAAAAGAGACTATTTTATCCAGGCCTGAGGATAGACTGGAAAAAAAAAATTAGGCCTCAAAAATTCCACTGACCCAGCAAAAGCTGCACTGGGCCCAACCACACTGACCAACCTTACTCCCCTTCCCCTACCAGCCTCAGCAGTTTTGCGAGAGGGGCACAGGCTTCTTGGGGGTAGAGTACTAAAGGTTTCTCAGGGGGAGCAGAAGATTTGGGAGGGGGATGATCTCTGTAAATGTTGGCTTTATGGTCCAGGATTTAGAGTCATCAATGGCTCTGTAATTCATTACCCGCCCTTTCCTGCTGCTCCCCATCTTGTTAGGCTAAGTGATCAAGAGCCTTGCTCAGCTCCAGATGCTTTCTGTGTTTCCCCACAGATGTGAGGACCCAAACTGGAAGGAGAGACCAGGGGGACTTTCATTCTTTTTAGGGATGTAGCCTGACTGTCCAGAGGTCTACCCCAGTAACTTTTCCAGAGATCAATCAATTAATCAACAAGTATTTCTTTTTTTGCTAGTAGATTTTTATTGATATTTTTTGTTTTTGAATTGCCTAGAGTTTCCTCATGTGTCCCTCCATCTTTTTTCTGAGAGCCATCCCTTATAACAAAGACCTTTTTTTGAAAAGAAAAAGTGAAAGAAGAAAACTCAGAAAAAAATCTTATATTAGATGCAATATTCCAAAACTGTAAAGGAATGAGGGAAAATGCCCTCTCATTGAGTCTAGTTTTATTTTTTTAATATTTTCAAAACATTCTTTTTTTATCATTTTGTTTTATTTTTCCATTTATACTATTGTGGTTATTGTGTGAGGTATGTAAGTAGCTCAGTGGATACAGTGCCTGGCCTGGAGTCAGGGGATCTGAGTTCAAATGACCTCGGGTATTCCCTAGCTGTGAGACCTTGGGCAAGTTACTTAACCTTTGCCTTAATCCACTGGAGAAGGAAATGCAAACCACTCCAGGATATTTGCCAAGAAAACCCCATGTGGGGTCACAAGGAGTCAGAAATGACTGAACCACAATTGCTATTATGAATATTGTTTTCCTGGTTCTATTTACTTCACTTTGCATCGGTTTATGTAAGTTCGCGCTTTCCTCTATATTCATCATTTTCACAAAATAGCAATTACATTCATGTACCATAATTTGTTTACCCCTTCCCCAGTTGGTGGGCATCTATTTGTTTCTAGTTCTTTGTGATTAATTACATAAAGTGTTGCTATAAATATTTTGTTGTATGTGGAGTCTTTCTTTTTGTCAATGACCTCCTTGGTATAGATGCCCAGCGGTGGAATCTCTGGGTCAAATGATATAACATTTTAGCCACCTTATTTACATAATTCCAAACTGCATTCCAAAGTCATTGCACTAATTCACAACTCCACCAACAATGCATTAGTGTGTCTCTCTTTCCATATCTCCTTCAACACTGAATATTCTTGTCTTTTGTCATCTTTGGCAATTTTCTGGATGTGAAGTGAAACCTCAGAGTTTCAAAAAAAAGTTCATCCTCAGTTGACCCTAACTCAATCACTAAATCTTTCTTATCCTCACATTCTTTCAGAAAATTGGTATTCTTAGTGAGGAGGCTTTACCTTCCAATTTCCTGAATGTTTTTCATTCATTTCAGGAAGCAACAGTAGGTTCCTAAGCTTCCTTATCTGAAAAATGAGGAGGTTTGGTGGACACTGAGTGAATCAGTAGATACAACCAGCAGAACACTTTCTACTGTAATATCAACATTGCAGAAAGACTTAAGAACTCCAGTCAATCATAATTTCAGAAGACTGATAATTAAGGATGCTACCCTTCCTAACAGAGAGGTAATAGACTAAAACGAAGAACATGAAATGCTTTTTTCTTTTCCCAGTGTGAGGAGGAAAGATAAAGGGAGAAAAATACAAATGCTTGGAATTTTTTTTTAAATGAGGGAGTTGGATGAAATGATTTGAAGGTCCCTTCCATCTTTGAATCTCTGATGTTAAGATCCTATCTCCCTACATTTCAATATCCATCTAGCATTTATTAAGCACCCTGGAAGGCAGCTAGGTATAATATTCCATACAACAAAGAGGAGAGGGAAAGTGCCCTCTCATATTGCTTCACTGAGGCTAAGGTTTGTTTGTTTTTTTTAATACTTTCAAAACATCCATTATTTTATTGTTTTGTTTTTCCACTTATATTGTCATGGTTATTGTGTAAGGCAGCTAGGTGGCTCAGTGAATAGAGTGCGAAACCTGAAGTCAGGAAGACCTGAGTTCAAATCCCAACTCACTTACTAGCTGTGTGACCCTGGGCAAGTCACTTAACCCCATCTGCCTCAGTTCCTCATCTGTAAAATGAGCTGGAGAAGGAAATAGCAAATCACTCCAGTATCTCTGCCAAAAAAACCCCCAAAGGGGTCATTCAGAGTTGGATACTACCGAATAAAAGACAACAAAAAAGTCCCTACTCTCACAGAACTTGATGAGAGTATAGCCTCCTTCCCTGTTCTGAAGGGAGATAATAGAAAGAATACATATTGATCCTGGAGTTAGAAGATCTAAATTTGAGCCCCATCTTTGACATTCAGTAGCTGTGTGACCTTGATCAAATGAAGTGATATTTGTTAAAGCTCTAAGAACATAGTAGTCACTCAATAATTTCTTCTTCCTTTCTGCTTCCCACTTGGATAAGTCATTAAGTCTATCTAATCCTGTTTCCCCATTTCTAACATGGGAGTAATCACACTCATGCTACCTTCCTCTCAGAGTTGTGAGGGAAGCTCTTTGTAAACCTTGATGTGGTGCAGAGACGGGAGTTCTTAAGACTTAGAGCAAGAAGACTTGAGTTTGAATCTTGTTAAGTTCTTGTATTTCTAATGCTTTGAACATATGGTTGAGTTGTTTCAGTCATGTCTGACTCCTTGTGAGCCCATTTGGGGTTTTCTTGGCAGAGATACTGGAGTGGCTTTGCCTTCTTCTTCTCCAACTTATTTTATAGATGAGGAAATGGAGGCAAATAGGGTTCAATCACTTACCCGGGGTCACACAGTTATTAATTATCTATGGCTGGATTTGAACTCATGAAGATGAATCTTCCTGACCCCAAGCTCAACCCTTGTGCACCATGGTGCCACCTAGCTACCCCTAATGACTCCTCATGTACTGGACTTTTTATGTCTTAGGCAACTAGGGGGCTGTTTCAGCAGTTCAGTCCTTAGTCACCTACACAAATTAAAATCTTGAGGATGTTTCCATTGCCTTTGAAGAAAAGCCTTTGATTTTCTGAGGTCACTGGAGCCATACTGAAAACGCTTAAATACGCTAATGCTTAGTCTCTAAGACTATAAATTGCAATCACAGAAAATGTAAATTCTTACAACCATTGCCTCCTTCAGTGATTCCAATGGAAACATCAGCCCCATATGCTTCACAGATGTAAATAATAGGAAAGAATCCAGAGACACATTTTCACTCAAGATGGGAAAGTAGATGAGAGAGGTGAGGTGAGAAAGGAGGCAGCTCTCTAGGAACTGGGTTCTAGGGACAGAGACTATCTCAAGAACAGAGGAAAACAGTCTGAGCTGGAATCCCACCTCAGGCACTTAGTAATGGTGAGATTCAGGACAAGTCACAACCTTTCCACGCCCGTTTCCTTATCTGGAAAATGGGAGATAATAATAACCACAGTATTGACTTTACAGGCTTATTGTGAAGGTAAAATGAGATCACAGGATCATGGCTCTAAAGTTGGAAGAGACCACAGGCCATCTTGTCCAACTTTCTCATTCACCAGGTTAGGAAACTGAGTCCCACAGAGATTGTGATTTGCCCAAGGTCAGAATGTATATAAATTGTTATATTTATTATCATTATTATTGATTAGTTCTGTTATTTTATTGGTGTGGGAAACTCCTGGATAAAGAGATTCCCTTTACCAACACAGCCCAGTATCTTCTCTACAATTTATAGCCCAAGGAAATTGCCTAGAGAAGGGAGAGGTTAACTGAGTAGTCCTGAGTGACAAAACTGGCGTGTGTGTGTGTGTGTGTGTGTGTGTGTGTGTGTGTATCTCAAAGGTAGGATTTGATCCCAGTTCCTTCCAGCTCTGAGATGGGGCCTCTATCCACAGTACCATGCTGCCTCAAATAGAGACGCAGAGAATGATGATGATGCAGTGGTTTTGTATCCATCCCCCTTTCCAGTGTTACATCAAGAAATGGAACCAAGTACCACTTCTAACTAAAGAGCAGTGAAGACTTTAACAAGCATCACCAACGGAGCTAATGAGTCCAAACTGGTTAATGAAATCCATGTGTCTGCAGGGCTTTTCATGCCACTGAGCTCCAGGGAGAAGGATCATCCTTTTGGAAGACAAGAATGAATGTCAGGCCTGGCCATGACCACGCTGACACACCAAATCCAGTATAGATTATAGACTGTTCCTCCTGGGTTCTTCACTTGAGTTGCCAAACGCATTCTCACCCGACTGCTCCCAGCCTGACAGGCAGATGGGGTTCAGTTCCCAGATATGAGCTGTTTCAAAGAAGCACTATTTTACAGAAATAATGCTATGCAGACTCATGAGTCTGATTGGCTCATTAGGCAGCAAACCTAATTACATTCTTGTGGTTCTCTCTTCCAGGCAGATCTTTTCCTAAAGACCAAATACTTAGTTGGGAAACAGATTCCAGGGGATTGAGGGGGAGGCAATGAGCACAACCCCCTGGGTATTAAGGCATCTGTTCTGCAAGGAAAGCACTATGTCATCTCCTTTCCAGCCCATCCTCTCGCCCCCAAGGAAGGCTTTATCATTTTCTCCATTCTCTTCCTCCCCCAAACAGGCCTAATTTCTGTTCACCAATCAATGGTGTCTACGTGTTCAAGTCAAGTCAACAAGTATGTGGTATGACAGGCACTGTGCTGAACACTGGGAGTACAGAAAGAAGTAAGGAGCTTACATCCTAATAGGAAAAGAAAAGATAAAAGGGAACAGAAGTGGAAATAGAATGGGGAAGGAATCTGCTCCAAGGCAGGGTGGAGAAAGAAGCAATGAAGAAGTCAACATTTTGGAAGAACTGCCAGATCAGAGTGGGCTGAAGGGTGGAAGGTGCTAGAGTGAGATCCTTGATCCTTGAGGAGAAAGAAGTTTGGAGAGTCAGCAGCAGAGCCCAGTGGGGAACGTCACTCCCCTCCTCCCCCTCCAAATAGGCTAGTCATAAGGTTCTCCTATCTCCCATCTCTGGACTGCTCTCTCCTCTACTTAGAAACCCTAGCTCTTTTCAAGGTTCATCTTTGAATAAGAAGCCTTTTCTGATCTCGTCAGTTGTAAGCACTCCACGCTATACTTCATATATGTAGTACCTCCTGTGGGCCTCCCCAATCTATCCATGTCAGTCACGTTCTTCTGGTGTCCCTATCCCATTCTCCCCTCCCTTTGGAACTCCAGTTGTGTCATTAACACAGCACTCTTCACATCAGATCTTAGTCCTTCAGAAATTATTTGAACTCTATTGTTTACTTAAATGAGCACATGGTATTTCCATCCACTAGAATGTAAACTTCTTGAAGGCAGGGACTATTGTAATTTTTATCTGTATAATTACTCTAACACCTAAGGTGGTATTTGGCACGTAGTAAGCACATGAAGAACTTTGGAACTGACTGTGAGACATGTAAGACACTGGCACAGGACCACCCAGCATGAAGTGCCTGCATGAAAGGCGGCGTTGTGCTCTATGAGCAAAGCAGAATTGCAGCAGCTCAAAAGAAATGTGACATACACAAATTTAGAGACATCCCTACTCCAAAGGTTCACATGCATCATCTGTGCCCCGTCTGTGGGCCTGTATTAGTCTGATCAGCCACAGTCGGACACACCATACCTCGACTGATGAGTATGAAGAATATAAAGAAATCTGGAATAACTTTTATGAAATAATCCAGGGCCTAGATTAGAACTAAATCAGAATTGGAAGAATCAAGAACACTAACTACAACCACAGAAGGGGAAAAATGGATGTGAACGGACAAGCAAAAAATCCTGATGGACGTAGAGGAAGGCGTTAAAGTCTTGTCACAACATCCAGTGTTCTGAACTGAATGAAACTGTTAAACAAAGTTTGTATGTAAATTGTTATTAAGCAAGTTTAATTAGTTGTGTTGATGTCTATGATTTGTGAATGGTTCACTTTTTATTTTTAAATGAAGAGTTTAGACCATATCAGGAATTCTTAACCTCGAAGTCCAACCAGGTATTTTTAATAGTTTGAAAACTGTATTTCAATGCTACATATATAATAATTATATTTTAATAACAGTTGTTTTGTAATCTGTTATATAAGCATTTAAAAACAGTACTATGAGAAAGGGACTGAATTAGCTTAAATGTAAATTGTTACTACATAAGTTTAATTAGTTGCATTAATGTTCAATATTAAGTTCTTAAGGAATGGCTTAGCTTTTTTTTTTAAATAAATGAGGGGTTTGGATCATATCAGGGCTTCTTAATCAGATGTCTAACTGGATTTTTAAAACAAATATTTTGATAACTGTATTTAAATATACTTGGCTTCCTTGGTAATCTTGCATATTTTATCTTAAACATTTTAAAAATATTATTCTGAGAAGAGGTTCATTAGCTTCAGTGGACTTCCAAAGGGCTCAGTGGAACAGAAAATGGTTAAGAATGCCTCCGCCCCCCACAGATGATCTCTAAAGTTCCTTCCTACTTGAAATCCCACCATTCTATCATTTGCAAAAAATTGTATATACCAAAAGAGAAAGTAGATAGGAGAGGATGAATTAACCTAGGAAATAGACAGCAACGAGCTAAGTAATAAGGTAGAAAAAAAATCCTTATTCAAGTTCAAAATGAATCTATATTAATAATAATAATTGCAGCAAAGTGCTTTACATATTCTCATTTAATCTTTAAGTGATAACATGGGAAACATTTAAGTGGGGATGCTCTTGGAGTCTCAAAATTTCAAAGGCTGTACCAACCAAGCCCAGTTGTTCCCTACCCCTATGAAGCTGGAAAGCCTCAGCCTGAGGAAGTTGTAATAGGAGAAGCAGCCTGGCTAAATATGGAGAGCCTTATCACCAGGCTGGCCACAGACGAATGAAGTCTTTAGTCCCCAGCATTCTGAAGGTGCCATAGAAAGATGAATCATTATGAACAAGCATAACTTCTGTTCCATATCCCAGTCCTTCAAATATTCATTTTGCCTTGCCTCCCTTTTCCAGGTTGAGTATCCCCAGTTCCTTTAATTGATTTCTGTAGAGCATGGTCTCAGGGCCTTTCATCAGCTGTCCCATTAGCCCACAAATCCTTGGGTCAGCCCCAAAGATCAGCCTGGACTTGCTAAGTGCTGCTGCTTCTCTGTCCCAAGACTTGGGGTAAGAGTGAGAACGTGGAATTCATGGAGTGCCTCAGTACTGTAATGACACTGTCATTGGTGAGAAGAGCAGGAATGTAAGATGGCCCATGAAGGAACATAGGCAGCGAGCTCAGGAGAGTCCACAGACTTCATCAGTTTTAGTCTGAAGGGGACACAAGGTGGTGGAACAAAAGACAAGCAACCACAAAGAGACCAAGGAAATATTACCTGCCCCCCCGCCCCCCCAAATATGACCAACTCCAAGGCATAGCCATAACTCTGGAATGAGGAAGAGATTCTCTGACTTCGGGTCCTTGGCTCCATGCCTGAGTCCTGGCTTCAGGATTGCCTTTGAATGAAGAGAACTGGAAAGAGCAAGAAGGCATTCAGAACCAAATTCAAGGAAAGGAAGTTCCTCAAGTCAACAGTAGCTGGCAGCAAATCTCTTCTTGGGCTTCATGGAGGCCAGCTGACAAAGGACCCCTGAATCTCTAAGAGACAGATCATTGAGCCCAATCCCCTCATTTTATAGAGGAGGAAAACCAAGCCCACAGAGGTGAAGGGACTTACCCAAGGTCACACATCTAGCCACTGGCACAACAGGGACCAAAGCCTTGTCTCCTGACTTTCATTCTGGCTACCATTTTCACTCTGATGTGTTGCACTCTGACATACTGCTTCTTTCAAGGGATTGCTAAAAGTTAAAATTATCCACTGGGCGGGAATCTGGCAGGTGCCAAGAACTCTTAATAGCTATGTGACTACATGCAAGTCACTTCCTTCTCCTGGCCTTTCTTTCTTCATATGTAAAATGAGACACTTCAACTGAATGATCCTTTAAGGTCCTTTTTAGCTCTGTTCTATGAAAAATCTAAACACCCTTGGCAACCGGACAATGTCATTAAATGCCCAAATGCTAACCTTTGGAATATGTAACATAAATAATTCTTCAAATACGTTACCTATTCAATCCAAACTAATCCAATCAACAAGTATTCATTAAATGCCTACTTTTTGTGCATTCAAAAAATAAGGCATACCATGACCTCAAGGACTTTACATTCTTTTAAGGGAAATCAATGTTACACAAAAAAATTAAATACAAAATAGATACAAAATAACATTGTATCCTATACCCATATAATCTTACCATTCTGTAAAGAAGAATGGTCACATGCTCCAAAAATTCAGGAGACAATGAATTCACTTAATTTCTAAGCTAAAAAGAATAATGTCATTGTTAATCAGGGTTCACTAAGTGTCAGGTGCTATGCTAACTGCTAGAAGGAGCTCACCGTCTAAGGAGGGAGATAACAGGCAAACAACGATGTACATACAAGATACACACAGGAAAGTAATCAGTGTGAAAAGATGGAAGTGGGGCAAGGACAGGATCAGGAAAGGCCTCCTACAGGTAGAGGATTCAAGCTGAGCCTTGAAGGAAGCCACGGATAAGATCACAGACTTGGAGCTGGAGAGGACCTCAGAAGCCACTCAGCCCTAGTGAAGAAAGGGACTTGTCCAAGATCATAATGAAGAGGTAATTTCAGTGATTCTAATGAAACTGAGCTTGTATGAAATCAGAGAAACATTACTGGAAAAAACAATACAGAGATAGTTCTATCATAAACAAATAATCAATAGACAAGCCCCATGCTCCATCAGGATACAAGTAATGGCAAGGGATCTAGAGGCTGGTCTCCAGTATGTTGATGGTGGAGATAGACAAGACTTAGTCAAGAAAGGCAAGCAGGGTTGTATTGGGCTGGGTACCATTGAGGGGTCTACTCAAGGGTTTGCTGGTAAATGTTTAATTGGTTCTCTAGGAGGAAAATATATGCACAACACATTTAAAGTTTAATCTGCTTAATTATTTTCTCCATCACTTTCTAAAGTCAATACAATAAAAAAAAAATCAACCTTATTTTTTAGTGTTGGCTGATTTCTGACGTGTAAAATTCACAATGATCATTTAATAAGTTTTTAAAAATCCTTGAAAGTATAGGTATTTATAGATTTTCCCCTGAAATTGATAAAAACAAAAAAAACAACACATTTACCTAAACACAGCAACCAGCATTATTTGTACTGGGGATAAGCTAGAAGCTTTCCCAGTAAGATCAGGTATGGAACAAGGATGCCCACTGTCATCTATACATCTATACAATATTCAATATTGTATTATATTGGAAATACTCACAATAAAGAGAGAAGAAATAGAAGGAATAAGAATGGGGAATGAAGTGTCAATAAAACTCAAACTTTTTTGGTAGGTGATATGATATACTTGGAAAATTCCAAAGACTCAATCAAAAAGTTGACTAAAGCACTGATACAGTCCATTGAATGCCAGTGTTTGGTCTCAGAGTACACAAAGTTTTATTGCATTTAGGTTGCTGATAAGTGTCTAGTAACCATTGCTATTGCATATACTTACATGTGTATATCTTTTGGTGCATATATGTTTGACCTTTTGTTTTCTTCAAATTTAGACAGTAAGGTTAAGGAAAATGAGGTGACTAGAAACCTGGGAATTTTTCTGGAAAAACACAACCTGCACCAATTTATGTGTTGTAGTCCCTGGGTCTTCAAGTAGAGAGAAATCCATGACTCTAACATCAAGTTAGAAAAAAAAAAGTGATACCGTCATCAGCTAGGTCATATATCCAATAAAATACAGAAGCATTAAAAAACCTAAAATTGCTTAGAATTTATTATGTTTACTTTCTTTTATTGGTTTCTAGCCTTTAGCATTTTAATCCAGGCGTTGTGAAAGGAAATGTAGACAAAGTTGACTTGAAGTTGAAACCAGACTCACAAGTAGTCCCTCAGGACAATTGACCCTTTGTGTTGGGCGAGCTTTTGGGATTGTTGTGGAGTTACATCTCATTAACTTTGCTTTCTCTATGGGACCACTTACCGGCTAGTGTGACTGTAAGAAGCTCTGATGAGCTGGTAATCTTGGTGTGCTCATTGGCAAGGCTGCTTTAAGGATCTGAGAGCTGATGGGACACATCCTTAAGATCAATTAGACTGTAGACTCTTCTCTAGTTTTTAGCGTTGGCTAGTCCATGAGAAGTTTGGGATGGTGGTAGTGTCCTGTCTGCTAGCTGCAGGACAAGCAACCAATCAATCATGAAGCATTTATCAAGCACCTACCATATAGCACCTGGTACATGCCAGGCACTGTGTCATTTGCCTTGCAAATATTGTCTCATTGGCATCTCGTAAGAACTCTTTAAAATAGGTGTTGTAGGAGAGACAATCAGTGCCGGGTTTTGAGAGAAGAGGTATCTTTCTGTATACCTCTTCTCTCTGGGTTTTCATGACATTATTCTTTCCTAGCTCTCCTCCTACCTGTCTGACCACTCCATTTTCTTCATTTCAGTTGATTTTGTTCAATCAACATCCATATCACATCCTCTAACTGAATCCCTGAAGGTTCTGTTTTGAGCCCTCTTCTCTGTATTCTCACTTGGTGACTTCAGTGGCTTTCATGGGTTTAATTATCATCTCTACGGAGATGACTCTAGCTCTGCATCCCAAACTACCATTCCCACTGAATGTCCCTTAAGCATCTTGGACTCAACGTGTCATTGTCTTCTGCATTTACCCCATTTGCACTGTCTCTGTCTTAAAGGTACAGTTATTTATTTACACGTTGTTTCTCCTAATGGAATGTGAGTGCATTTGCCTTTCTTTGTATCACCAGTGCTCAGCAGAGTAGCTAGAACATAATAAAAACTTGTAATTGATTATATTTTTTCCCCAAACCAAATCCAATTCCAATTTCTATCAAGAGTATCTCTAACCTCTCAGTTTCTGATTCACTTTGGAATTATATTTGATTCCCTACTCTCCTTTATCCCAAATATCTAACCAGCTGCCACATCTTACTGTTTTTAACCCCTATCAACTTTTGCATTTGCTCCCTTCTCACTATACACACAGCTACTACTGTTTTTTGGCCTCTATCCCTTCTTAACTAGATGACTGTGATGGCCTCCTAATTGGTCTCTCTTCTACTCTCTCTACATTCCAACATTTTCCCTTAAGCATATGCCTGACCATGTCACTCTCCCATTCAATATACTCCACTGGCTCCCTACTTGTTATTCAGTCAAATCTGACTCTTCATGACCCCATTTGAGATTTTCTTGGCAAAGATACTGGAGTGGTTTGCTATTTCCTTCTCCAGCTCATTTTATAGACAAGGAAACTGAAGCCAATAGGGTTAAGTGACTTGGCCAGGGTCACACAGCTATGCATCTGAGTCCAGATTTGAACTCACAAAGATGAGTCTTCCTGACACTCCTAGCCTGGCACTCTATCCGCTGCACCATCTAGATGCCCCATTGTCTCTGGTATAAAAATGAACTTGTTTGTTTAGTTTTAAAGACCTTTACAATGAGCCCAAACCTATATTTACAGCCTCATTATACATAATTTCTTTTCCTATATTCTAACATGTAGCAGAACTGGATTTCTTGCTGTTCCTCACACAAAGTACTATATTGCCCATCTTGGAGCTTTGGGACTGGCCACTGCCAATGCCCTGGATGATGACACTTTGTTGAGGCTCTGTTTTGTGTCAAGAACTCAGCTCATGTTCTACCATCTACATGAAGCCTTTATGGAATCTCTCTATTGCTAGCACCCTCCTTCCTTGAACTACATTGTATTTATATTTATTCAATATGTACTTGTAACTCCATCTTCTTCCCAAGTCTGGGATTTCCATCCCCACTCCCACCCCTGGGAAAGCCATGTCACTGAATACACAGGAGACTTGACTCCTCACTGGTTAAGAAAATGATGAGCATGATGCTCTGTACATGTGTGAGAGATGACTGTTGGAAGACACTTTAGAGAAGTCCTTTGAAAGAGGCAAGTCCAAACTTTGGCATAGCTCTTGGTAGCAGTTGGAGCTGCAAACGTGTGAGGATCTGGTCCCTAACATGTCCCTTAACTACCAGTGCTTATAAACCAATCCACAGATGGCTGAGAAAGGACTCTCCTTGGTGAGATCATTCCCTCTCTCTTTGGTTAGGGTGGTATGTTTTATCTTATCCCTGACCAAAGTGCTTCTTTATTATTGTGTTTTCTTGGGTCTATCTTATTCTGTGTAACTTTTCTAACTTACATCTACTCTTGTGCTTGGATAGATGGGCTTTCTCATTATTTGTGAGTCTTTTGTGTAATCATCTAAGCTGGAGATAACAAGCTATTACCCTTTCTCTTAAGAATAATTGGGGAAAGTAGGGTTGATCTAGTTCCTCCACTCCCAATGTATGTACCCTTGCAAATAACCTTGTGCCATTAGACTATCAATATTTGAGGTATGATGGATAGATAGAATTCTAGCCTAATATTCCTCTTGGAGATAGGTGATAGAAGAAAGTATCTAGGTATGATCATCCTCTTGTTCACCTCAAGGGCAGAAATGGCAATCTTCCTTGCACAGAAGTGGAGCAGATCCTAGATTATATATCTGTCAATGTCACATGGAGGCTAGCTGTCATATGTATTTACCCACCTACTATGCATAGATCTCACATATTTATATATGTACATGTTCTCTCCCCTACTCTTGTAGAACATAAGCTCTTGCTCTCAAGGGCAGAGATTATTTCATTTTTGCCTTTGTATACTCAATGTCTAGCCAAGTGCTTGGCACACAGTAGGTGACTGTTAATTGATTAAGTTCTAACTTAATAATTCCCTTTCCCTAGGCTCTTGGGATATAGATAGGATGCCTTGAAAATGGGAAAACCTTACCTGAGTGACCCTCATGGGATGGTGTTCTTGATTTACTGTTCAGTTATCTTCAATGACCCTTTCAATCTCAGTATTTATTTTCTGAGCCTACTTTTTTTGTTTGTCTTGCATACATATGACTTCCTTCGATTTTTACCACAAATTTCCATCAAATAAAACCATATGCACTGCCATGGCAACATTGTAATATAAACATCATGTCAGCTTGGTCTGCTGCAGTACACAGCTTAATTTTTTTTTTTTTACTAAAAGAAACTGCATCTGAATACAGTTGGACTGACTTCCATAGCAACAACACAAATACAAACTTGTCCTCTTTTTTTCCCCTCTTTCTTTCTTCGGAGGGAGAGGGGGTCATAGTTGAGAACTTCTGAGACTCTATTGCAACACCAGTGACCTGGTAGAGTTGGAATTAGGTCACCCCATTGGCTCAATCCCTGCAACCTAACACAAAGACTCTAGCAGGACTCCAAGAAGCCTTAACAGACTTCGTCACTTTCCACTTGACGCATTCTGAGACCCCAGGGCCATGATCCCTGGCCTCGTGGAACCTGAGATGTGTTTGGTGAAGAAATAGAGCCACAGAGAGGTCCCGGAGAGGCCGCTCTGATTTTAGGTTTGGCTTGTCAAGAACACAGTCCCTTTTGATGTCAGCTCTGGGAGGCAATACCATTCTACAGTCAGTTTGGGTCTCCCCTTGTATCTTCTTTCAGTGCATTTTTTTCCCCTTTCCCTATTAGCATAGGGGAAAGAGGACTTGCTGTTTGTGCTAGACTCTCCTTCCATGATCCCTGCCAGCTCTCTGGCTCTGGTCTACTTCCTGCGAGGTCTCTGCTGTCTGAGATGATTGGCATTTAGAGGTACAGGCCCAACACCTAGGCTCAGAAACACAGGGCTTTGGGGTTTATAATGGAGATCGATGCTGGGGTATAGAGGGAAAGGTTGAGCATTGAACAGCATGCCACGTGAACAAACCAACAGGAATTCACAAAGATTCCTTAATGGTACAGATGTCCTGTACCTCAATGTCAGGATGGATTGGAGTTTGTGAAAATAAACCATCACAACTCATTCTAGGCACAAATCAATGGGGAGTGGCATCCATTGTCTTACTGACTCAGGTCCTTCAAAATTAGCTGCCTGTTGGGTCTCTCTTACTGAGGAGTCACAACTTTCCAGGCCACTGGACATGGTACAAATTGCCAAATGAATGTGCTGTGGCTGAACCTAACCCATTTGATAGAAAGTTCCTTATTTCCACCATACCAATGATCACCTTTCAAAGACCAGCTGCAAAAAACCTGGTGAAATTCTAGTCCTGAAGAGTGTAACTCCTTGTCTTGAGTCCATAAAGCTAACGGAGCATTTTATCACTGAGTGTTTTAAACCCAATGGAGCAAAGGTTCTGGACTTGACAACCCCCTCAAGAGGGTAGCAGACACAGAGAGAAAACTAGAAAAATAGAAAAACACAATGGAAATCCACTAGGACATACCTACCCTGAACAAACATAACACCCCAGCCAGGGAAACCTCCAGAGGCACCTCCTGGAAGGAGAGAACGAATGAAAACAATAGTTACAGGGTGTCCCTCCCCAACCCTCACCTCAAGGAGCAGGTGAGGATCATGCAGGAAAAAAGCAGGGAAACTGCGGGGCTAAGGGAGTGAAGCAGGGAGACATGGTGAGGAATAGGACCCTGACTCTCCCAGAGCAGAACCCCTGAGCTCCAGGGTTTTGTGTGGAATGCCTTCGTCCAATCAACTGTTTCTTGTTCACACATTGAAGTGGAAGTGACCCAGCAGGGCAGGAAGATGGGCACAGCCTGCCCAGGTCCACGTGGTAGATAAAGGCCCACATTGCCTCTGCCTGCCTGTCCCCAGCAGACCTAGTAAAGTATTTCAGGAGGGACATTCTGAGAAATCCTCTTCTCCAGTATGCAGATCTCGGCTAAAGGGCCTGGTTCTCCTTGGAGAGAGAGAGAACCCTGCCTGTGCTTGGGCCCAGTCACAATTCTGCAAACGCAGAGAAGCACCAGGGGATAGATAGGAGGGAATAGGACGCGAGGGAAAGCTGGAAGGAAGATGCAGGGGCAGATGCTGCTTTGGCCAGTTTGCAGTTGGAATAAGCTCATGTTCTTTGGCTCTTGTGGACTTTGTGTTTGCCTTCAGTTTGGTTTGAACATTTGCATTTGTTGGGGTGGTGGCTGTTGTTGTTTGCTGCTTCTCCATGCACCAAGGGCTGCTGCGTGGGGCTACTGCTATTGCTGACTCTGGTCATTGTCATACCTACAATGTCTTCATACTTGATGCCCCGGATAAATGACCCCCTTCCTGTTCTTCTGAAAGGCCTACTTCTATACTGGAAGGAAAGACTTTAATCTGAGTCATCCATCCAGAAGGAGTAACAGGAGTAACCTTTATAAACGGGGGATTAGATATAAACATGTTTCCATCAAACTCATGGTTCAGGCAGGTCTGCTGACTGGATGACCAGGTTCCACTGGCCAAACACGTCAGAAACAAAAGTAATTCTCCTCTTCCCTTTGCCCCCAACGCCTTCACCCTTCTGAAGCTTGCTAAGGGAGCATGCTGATCGGTAAAGCCAGGTCAAGCTTAATGCTCCTTCTGTATTCCCCACAAGCAAGCCCAGGTCTCCTTTCCCCTCAACAATAATAATAGCTAATGTTCATATGGTACTTTAAGGCTTACAAAATACTTCATATATTTCATTCTCATTTAGCTCTTACAACAACTCTGTGAGGTAGGTGTCATTATTATCTCTTTTACAGTTGAGGAAACAACTGGTGAGTGAGTTTGCTTAGGGTCACGAAGTATCTGAGCAAAGATCTGAACTCAGGTCTTCTTGAATCCAAGTCCAGAATTCTATCCACTACACCACCTAGCAGGATCTTACAATTCCTAACCCTATTCTTTGCCCTCACTGTGACCTCCAATCCCTCCACCACTCAACTGGTTTATAGGTTATCCCCTTTACTGGCTGCGCTCTCTTCCTTTCTCCATCTTGACCCCTTTGTGAATCAGTTCAACTCTGTCCTATCCTTTACACGTGAGTCCCTTGACCTCTTATTTTATCCTTAAATCTTGCATCACTCTTGCCATCTGCAGCCTTTACCTGTATTCATGTGCTGCTGAACAGAATTTTTAAAAACTATGAAAGTTTTGTTGACTGGGTCCACTATAAATTTATGTTACATGACCTCAATTGGACCCTCACTGCTACTAGGCAATCCTTTTACAGTCCCCCAAATGACTCACTATATCACTCACCAAAGCAGCTTTTCCAAACCTTTTCAGTCCTCTTTATGCCTCCATGGGTCCCCTTCGTTGCTCCCTCTAAGTGGAGAACCTTGTCTTATATTTTACCAAAAAATTTAGGCCATTCCCTGGGAGCTCCCTCTCCTTACATCTCTCAGATACATTCCTCTAAGGTGATCTTTCTCCTTGCCAAGGTAAACCCTTCTATCTGCACAAGTGATCCCATTCCGTCCCACCTTCTCCAAGACATTTCTCCTATCATCCTCAATCACCTTTAATCACTCCCTGTCTATTGGCTACTTCCCTACTGCTTACAAACATGCCTTCCTTATCCTCAAAAAAATTCTGACTTGATCTATCCATCCCCACTAACAGTTAAACCATATTTTCCCTTCCTTTTGTGAGTGAACTCCTTGAGAAGGCCCTCTACAATAGATGCCTCAGTCTCCTTCTCTCTCATGTTCTTAATGTAACTCTGTAGTTTGACTTGCAGATTTTCTGACTCCAAGCCCAGCATTTTAGCCAGTGCTTATATGTATATCTGTTGAATACCTGATGAATGTAGCGATGTTACATTATTGTCTCTGTATTTTCAATGCCTAGTGTCATGCCTGGTACATAGTAGGTAATGTAAGAAACTTGCTGATCCATTGAATGATCCAACATGGTAGCTATCCTTCCCAGCTCTGTATCATCTGCGAAATTGGTAAGCATGCCACCTATGCTGTTGGCCAAGTTACTGATAAAAATGTTAAGCAATATTGAGCAAAGCTCAGACCCCTGGCACATTTCACCGGAGATGTCTTGCCCGGTTGTCATCCAACCATGAATGGCTACTCTTTGGATCCAGCCATTGAGCCAGATGTGTATCCACCTGTCCAGTTCTTATCTTTTCACTCTGTCCATGAGAATGGCATGAAAGGTTGTGAAATGCTTCACCTACATCTAGGTAAAGTACAAATACAAGGTTCCCTTGATCTAACATACTGGCAACTCAACTGAAAAACATTTCTGAGAGATAGCCTATTCCTGATGAAAGCACATGGGTTCTTTATGACCATTAATTCCTTTTCTAGCTGTTCACTAATTAGCCCTTTAACAATTCATTCTAGAGTTTTGACAAGAAGTGAAAGTCGAGTCCACTGCAGATCTCATTATCTTCCCTAGTCTTTCCGAAATTACCAACTGGCTCAGCAATGGTACCAGTTCTCTCATTTCCCAGGGAGGTAATTTGTTTACATTGCATGAGTCACAGATTCATTAAAGTTGATCTGGTTCACAATGTTGAGTTAGATGCATATATTTTAAAATAATAAAAAATGGGATTTCTTTTAAGCCTAAGACTATGATTTAGACTTTCCAGAAGCTCAATCCAAACAAGTACATTTGATTTTGAAGTACGTGACCCAGTCCACATGAGATTATTCCTAAAGCTTCCTGATACACTAAGTTTAGTTGGCAGTCATTGCCCTGGTGGGGAGAAGCCCTATTTCTTTTCAGAGCAAGCTCCAGAGTTCTAGTGGACAATAGTATACACTAGTTAAGAAGTTTTAGAAAAGGCATCATGTCTCAGAATGGGCTCTCAGCGGTCACAACCTGGTCTGTGACAATATTGGTTTGTGATCTGGGGCAAGCCTCATTTGTAAAATCAGGATAATGCTGTAATACTTATAGGATCTTTCTCACAGGATTGCTGTGAAACTCTAATATTGTTCAAATGCACAGAAAGTTCTTTATAAACCTCAACGTACATAAATTTGTCAGTCGTCCTCACCATCACAATCACCACCATAACCACCTGACCCTGGATGCTGGTTCAACCTAGACATGTCTCCTCCTGCATTTACTGGGGAATCTCCCAGGTCATGGGATCTCCATGTTCTTTGGAGCTGTTGTGGGGCAGGGAGGTTGAAGGCTGGGGTTTTTGCCACACTGTAGGACATGAACACAGTTCTTCATCTGCTTGTCATGGGATCAAGGGGTTACAAATGAAGACCTAAAAGAGATCTTTTGTCCAACCCTACCAAGACCTCAGAGGTGATTTAGGCCAATTTTCTTCCGTTTACAGATGTGGAACTTGAGGCTGACAGATGAAATGATTCACCCAAGATCATGGGTTTTTAATCCATGGCATAGATTAGATTTGAACTCTTTGATTCTAAATTCAGAGCTCTGTCCACTTTACCTCTTAAATGGTTGGTCTATTAGTTCACAGAGAATTGTCTAAGGACATCTGAGGCATCTGAGTACATGAGTATAGAATGAGAAGGGTGTGAAATCCATGCAAACTAACTCCTCACCCCCATTTCCTTCTGCAACTCTGACGCATGAATAGAAATGAAGGAAATCAAGATCCAGGCATGAAGGAGAGATGGAAAAACCTGCCTTTGTTCATATTACATAAGCAAAAGTCAACCCTCTGAGGAATACAAAAACAAAGGGTATCATATTGAAACAAAAATATAAGAGGTCTCTGATGCCTATCACTAGCAAATGGTATCTTGTCAAGGACGACAAAGGCTCTGCCTGAAGCCACTTGACAGGATTTTTAGGAGGTTCTAGAAAAATCACACTTGATTTCCACAAGGAAACTTTTTATGCAGGCCAGCTCCAGGGATGAAAATGACCTTTGGGATCATCTGATCCAACCTCATCATTTACAGATGAGCAAACAGAGGCCCAAGAAAGAGAAGGGATTCACCTGAGGTCCCAGGATTTGAACCCAGGTTCTCTGATGCTACAAAACTAAATTGCCTTTCAACTACTACTTCAAATAGAAGGGAGAAGAGCTCCTATAGATAACAGTGGTTCACATCAGAGGGCGAAACTGATATCTAGGAAAAGAACCGTAATGTCCGCACTGCCTGGCATGCTGCCCCTAAATGAACAGGGGCGCAGGGAAGCTTCTCTCATGAGTCATATTTATTTCCAAACTAAGCTAAATATCAAAGACATGTTCTGAAATGAAACCTCATTGCAATCTGCCCCACTGGGAGGTGTGGATTTCTCTTTGTAGGAGACTTGAGTTAGATGGAAATACCTTGAGCCTTCGGATATGATGGGAACGTGACTCCCTCCTCTAGTAAAAGGAGAGGCTTATTGGGATTGGGCACAGCCAGTAAAATCATTCCCAGGGGTCATTCCATCTCCAGCTGGATTGGTCCCAACACAGAATGTAGTCCCAAAGCTTCAAGCAGAGACTTGGGGAGTAGGTCTTCCATAGGAAGAGAGGCTCTTCTAGTTAGCATTAGTTATTACTTTTGGAAGTATGTGCTCATCATGTCTACATTTTGACATCAGTCCCCTTGGGACTCGCTAGACATCTGTGTGAAAAGTAATCATGTGGGCTGGGTTTGAGTGAGGACTCCATGGACTGATCTCCACAGATGGGGCCCTTGAAGTCTGAAGTAGATATACTCACTGTTTATACCCTACACATAGAATGCAGTCTCTCCTCATCCCTTCTTTCCTTCACAGCTTTGCTCAAGCACCTTTCCTGATGCTCCTAGCTACCAGTCTTCTCTCAACAAAAAACCTATGCATATCTATTATCTTTCTTTCCATCATTATATATCCATTACCTACCAATTATCTGTCTAATCTACCCATCCATCATCCTTCTTCTCATCATTATATATTTGTTACTTACCTATCAATCATTTTTGTCCATCTACCTTTCCTTTCCACCATTATATATCATCTATCTATCACTTACCATCTTTGGATCTATCATTACGTCTATTATCTTCCCATCAATCATTTTCTATTCATCATCTATCTATCTTTCTATGTATCTATCATCTACCTAATATTCTAATAGGGAAAAGGATGTGTATTTGTCAAACAGGGAAGACAATGTGTTTTTTTGTGTGTGAGTACATGAATGCATGTGTGCACATGCACATGCAAATCTATCTCCCTGTTAGAATGGAAGCTTCTTGAGAACAGGGATTATTTCCCTTTTCTCTATGCATCTCCAGGACATGACTTAAGAAATGCTTGTTGAGTGATTTATGGACATTTGTAATATTTATAATAATCAAAGAAATACTTATTAAATACTTATTATGTGTGATACACTGGGTTAAACTGTCCAAGGTAAGGGATGCAAATGTAACAAATACCACCATTCCTGCTCTCAAGAAGCTTACTTTGTACTCTAGGGATAGGACTCATACAAAGGGAAATATAGTACAAGGAAGGGTGTGAGGGGGCACGAGTCACCTCCTGCATGTTCCCCAAAGAAGACCCTGGGGGCAAAAGTCCAAGTTAAATGAGCTTCTTCACTTACATTCAGAAAATAGTCACACGGAGACAAGTAATTCAGTGACAAACCAGTGGCTGGGGTTCTTCAGTAGGGCCTTAGGATGTATATGAAGGGTTTTAAGGTGGAGACAAATTCCAGTTTCACAGAGATGGCTTTGAAAACCACATGGAGAATTTTTAGCAATTTATGCAAAACTTAAAAAAATAAAATAAAAGCTTGTGAATACACAAAACCCCCAATGTGGTCATGGGACATCTTCTTCCAGCCCTCCCAGTTAATCAAAGGAACTGCTTCAATTTCAAGAGCGAGCTCAGGATGCTAACTGATTGACTACTGCTCTCCCCTTTCAAGCCTCAGAAGCATTTTGCGTGGAGCCCACAGATGGAGGTCTTGGCTGTAGACCTGGTTCTCCTGGAGACAGCTTGAGTAACCTTTCTTGAGCAGCTTCTCCTTTCCTCCTCCAGGCATTGGATTCTGCAAAAAGAGACTGCTTTCAGGATGGTCAGCTTGGCATGTTGGCTGGTCACCCAAATATTCAAAAACAAACATTTAAAAGCCATGGATCTCATTAGTTAGAATCAAATGTGACTGAGGAAAACTGTAACCAAATGAAGAAACCTAAGGTCTGAAGCAAAAAAAGGGGGGGCTCATGACTTCCAATTCTGCATTCAGTGAAGCCACAGCTATTTCAAAGGTCTGTGCTCTTTCTACAGTGCTGGGCAGCTGTGGCCACAGACCTTTGAAGAGGAAATGCCATCCATGGTACAGGCATGCAGCCAGGCTTCCAAAGCAGAAGATATCTCAGCCCAAGAGGGGAGGCTGGAAGAAAAAAGAGGGGAAACAAGAGACTAGGCCTAGAGATGCTGGGTCCATGAACAAAAAGCCCTTCTCCCAAAGAGGGGCATTCATCCCTGGACCATGCCATGGCAAGAACAGAGCAGTAGCAAGGGCAGCTACCAACCAAGCTGGAGGACTTCCTGCTTCCAAGTTCAGTGGCCTGAAAAGTTCTGAAGGTACTGAGAGGGTGACTAAAGTTTCAGGGAGGGTGCTAAGTCATGGAGGAGTTGAGAGTGGTTATGGTGTCTGGGCTGAGAGGTAGATCCCTTTGCAATGAAATTTTATGAGAAAACTAACTTAAGGAGACATCTTCCCCAGTCTCCCCACCTTTTTTTTTTTTTTAAAGTATTAAGCACAGAAGAAAATGGAAAATAAAGAAAACATACAAAAAAACCCATGTGAACACAACATGAAACAAATAATGAGAAGAAAAAAATACAGTGAACGTCCACTTCCTGTTGGAAGTTCTAAGCTATAAAGCAAAATTTTAAACAAAAATGAAATGGAAAAAAAGCCACCTTGAAACACCAATGAGATGACATCCCTACTATCCTACATCACTAACAAAGAACATGTCATTATTCCTTACTGAATAAAGTGATGTTTAACACTGAAGAATCACAGGATCACAAACTTAGAACTGGAAGGTCTGACTAGTCCAATCCTCATTTTATAGATAAGGAAACTGAGGACCAGGGGGTAAGTGACCTCACTGCTTACTTTTAATCTCTAAGAGTATGTAGAATCCCAGGGGTGGAAGAGAAGATGGAATGATCCCAAACCATCACAAACATATTGAGTAGCTGGGGCCGGTGTGTTGGGGGCCAACTGCAGTCAAGCAGCAATTGTTTAGAACTTAGACCAAGGAAAGATTGTTTTGGATTGGGAGTATTTTTATCACTGACATTGTTTAGAATAGCTAGTGCATGGTGATAATAAAAAACAGACTGACTTTTAGTTGGTTTTATTATAGTGTTTAAATGGCCGGCAGACAGACACACCTCCCTTATTTCTTGCACCTAGGGTGGACCATTCTCACCATCTAGCCCCAGGAATTCCAGAACAGCTAAGTAATTGACAGGAGTGTACTGGCTCCCTGCGAGGAGGAAGGAAGTACTTGTCTCTTCACCCACCCATCCTGTGAATTCCTACTGAGAAGGGGAGTTCCTGACTCACTGTTGGAAGTGAGTGTGGGGAAGGTAGCTATTTGAATTCTTGAGAATAATGATGATAATGATAATAATCCAGTTCAACTCTCTTCCTAAAGCACGTACTCTGGATGTGACCGAGAACTTCCCAAGGGTTAGAAGAAATCTCAGCAACCTGCTGACTACTAATCACTTTTGGGGATTCCTATAGGCATAAGTGATACGGTTGGTGAGAATCTAGAAAACAGGTCTAGGCTTATGAAGTATTGGGATTAAGACTGAAGTCTATAGGAACTTGATATTATTTAATCACTGCTGCCAAAGTCTTTCAGAAAAGACACATTTGAGAAGTAAAAGATAGTTAAGATGAGGTCTAAGAAAGGGATCTGAATTTCTGGACCATGGCTTAAAACAGAGGAATGACAAGCTCCTGGCCAGGGATGGAGCATTCCTCCTGACTCCCGTCTCTCCTTCAGCCTTTGCCTCCTGTTAGGTATACATTCTGGAGGCATTCTAGATGCAAGTTCAGTACCTGATAAAAGGTTAGAGCTCAAAAAAGGGAGGTCTTCAAATCAGTCTAATCACAGGACAGCCTCCTCCCAGCAAGGCACTGTTTTTGTTGTAATTCAGTTGTGTCCACCTTTTGGTGACCCTGTTTTGAGTTTTCCTGGCAGATACTGGAGTGGTTTGCCATTTCCTTCTCCAGCTCAACATGTCCAAAAACAGAACTCATTTTTGTTTCCCTCCAACCTCCCCCGCCCCATACCTTCCCTATTAGAGGTACCACCACCCTCCCAGTCACTTAGGCTTGAAACCTCTGTATCATCCTTGACTCCTGACTCACACACACCCTACATATCCAATCTGTTGTCAAATCTGGCCATTTCTGCCTGTACCTCATCTGTCATTTAGGTCCCCTTCTCTCCATTCACATAGTCACCCTACATTAGGCCCTCATTACCTCTCATCCAGACTAGTTAGGTAACAGCCTTCCAATTGGCCTTCCTGCCTCACATCTCTCATTCTAACCCATTCTCCACTCAAATGTCAAAGAGATTTTTAAAAGTGAGGGTCCAACTATGTTACTTCCTATACTAAAAAAAGTAATAATAATCCAGCAGCCCTATATTACTTCAGGATCAAATCTAAAGTCCTTATTTTGGCAGTCAAAGACCTTTATAACCTGGCCCCTTCCTACTTTCTAATCTTCTTACATTTTACCTCCCCTTTGCAAAATCTCTGAAACTGGCACTGGCTCCACTGCTTTCCTGGCTTAGAACATTCCATTTTCTATATTTGTGCCTTCGTGCCTGCAATGTTCTTTCCCCCTCACCTGCCCTTCATAACCTGCCTGGTTTCCTTTAAGACTCAGCTCAAACCTCACATTTTCTGCCTGACTTTACATAATGCCTTTCTCTTTGAGATTACCTTCCATCACCTTCTCTCTATATACCCTGCACGTATCTAGCTAACTACATGTTGTCTCCTCAATTAGAATGGGACCTCCTTAAGGGCAGGGGCTGTTTTTACCTTTCTTTATATTCCCAGCGCTCAGCACGGTGCCTGGAAGAAAGTAAATGATTGGAGCTCCATAAATGATTGCTGACTCAATCTGTACAAGACATCTGTTGTGGGCCACTAGGCAGGTGGGAACTGGGGTGGCTTGAGCTCATGGTCACACTTCTATACCACTTACTTGGGCCGTTGCGAGCCCAGACCCTGTGGTGCAAACTTGGAGTAATTTGGCTTAACTTTGTGATCTGGGACCCTGCTGTGGTCCCTTTGGCTAAGAAGAACACTGTATAAAGACAGTTCTATGCCTCTGATGGGGAACTCCTGGTCCCCAGGGATGTTCCTTGTGGCATGCTTTTATCTGCTTTTACTTCTCTGTGGACTGTTTGTTTTTTTCCCTCAACCTGGAGGTTGCTGAATAAGCTTTTATTAAATAAATTAGCTATCTTAACCTTCAGTCTCTGAGTGGTCCATTGAATCAGGCATGGAACCGTAACCAGGCCAGGCTAGTAAAAGTATTTTCCTGGAATCTTTCAAATGTAATCCAACGGGCCTTAGACTGAAAGGGGGGGAAAGAAAAAAAAAACTGCCGAAGAATTGGTACAAGCTAGTTACCAAAGAGAGCAGCTATGATGTAGAAGGAGAAAAAAGGTAGTCATCCAGAAAATCTTGAGAGAAAAATCCAAGGAAGGAGCCAGCAATAAAATCCACGGACTCCGATGCCTACATAAAAATGTACAAAATAAATAGAACAAACAGGCTGAACCAGAACTTCTTGTGTGAAGGAAAATCTGACCTCACGAATATCCCTGTGACTTGGTAGGATGAGATCCATGACTGGAATATGGCCCTGGAAGGTTATATATTTTTGAAAAGTTATAAGATGGGCAAAAGGAAAGCAGAATGGTTTCATGCTTCAAGAAGATACAGTCATGTGAGGAACTCCTGGAGCCAGAGTAAGCATGGTGAAAAGCATTTGGGTAAAGATCAACAGAAGAACAGAAGAGATACTGTTATCCAAGTATGCAACAGACAGGAGAAATGGATTAAAAGATCAGAATCCTGGCACAGGGGCAGAGTATAATACTGATGGGGATTATAAGTTATCCAGATATCTGGGGAGAGATGTCTATCTCCTATTTTCATTCTGTCTTCTTACTCTGATCTCTTCCTGCTAAAGAAAAGCTATTTTATAATTTCCTGTTTGCATTAATAATTTCACTCTTTCAGGAAAATTAATGGATTACTAGTGGAGCTGCGCATTTGTCTGGTCATCCTCCAAGTCACTAAATTACCCATATCCTTTGACCCAACAAATACTACTACCAGGGTCCAGGCCCATATTCTGTGTAAAAAATATGCCTAATTTTACCACATTTGAATGAACAGGGGAGGCTTTAAAAACTGCTAATGTTTGGGGAAAATGATGAAACTTCAGGTCTTAACCAAATGCTCTGTCCCTATGCTCTCTGGGCATTGCCATGGGACCTGCTATAACTCTCCTGGGTCTTACACAGATGTTTCCTCAAACTAGGTCTTCACTCTGTGGGGTGGACCAAAAAGATCAAAGAAAGAAGAAAAGGACTCACGTGCACAAAACAGTCATAGGAGCCCTTTGTGTAGTGGCAAAGAATTAGGATCTAAGATGTGGCTCAACAAATTAGGGTATACAAATGTAATGGCTATTGTGTCATAAGAAATGATGAGTGGGACAGTTTCCTAGAAACCTGAGAAGACTTACATGAATTCATAGCATGAAGTGAACAAAGCCAAAAGATCAACTTATACAGTAACAACATTGTCAAGAAAAGCAACTTGGAGCAGCTCAAGAACTCTGATAAATGCAGTGACCAACCATAACTCCAGGAGTCGGAGAAGGCCCTACTCACCTCCTGAGAGAGTCCTGATAGAGAGTGAATGGGTTCAAGTCCATGAAGAATAGACACACATTTTGGACATGGTCAGTTCAGGAATTTGTTGTACTTGACAGTACATTTTTTTGTTTCAAGAAAGCTTTTGTTTCTTCTTTCTTAAGAAAGAAGGGGAAGGTGGAAGAAAGAGATAATTAATTGAAAATTTAAAAAATTACAAGTCTAAAACACTTCATCCTTCAAAAAGGGAACTGGACCAAATTCTCATCAATAAGGAGGCAGCTATAGATGAAACAGAAATAAACACCCAGGGGAGGGGGAAAGTAACCACTCACTTTAAATTTATGATAGAGGAAAGTCAGACAAAAACTGAAACATATCTTAGATTTTAGCAGAGGAGATTTCCAAGGGTTCAGAGAAGGAAGGGGAAGATCTGATTGATTATAATTATATGAGGAAATAAGCTTATGAAGGATGGGAAATCTCAAGAAATGCTGAAGACACAAGAAAAAACAGCTTTGATGAGGGGAAAGGGAATTGTTTATACAAGCACAGGAGAGTTTGCCTGTTAACCAAGGGATTACGGTATAAGGAAATAATCACAATTCTGGTCCATGTAGTACAATGGAAAAAACATAGAGTCTATAGTCAGACGACGTGAGCTGAAATCTTGTTTCCCAAATGACTACTTGTGTGAACTTATCCTCTTTAAATCTTGGTCTACTCATCTGTAAAATGGAAGACATTGAAAATCTCTGCTCCTTTCCAGATCTAAATCTATAATGTTATGAATACAAGCATATAATGTTCCTACACATTCATATTTCTGTATGTATTAATATATGTATGAATATAATGTTATGAAAATCATGGACTCTTCATAAAAAGACAACTGAATCAAAGGCACTTATTTCCACAGGGTAAAGCTTCCAGAGGAAGCCAGGTGTTTTCCAGATTTCTAAATTAAACTGGGATTTAATATGAAAACCTCCCACCTGCTTGAAAATAATCATCAGATCAACAGAGGTACCCCCACCCAACTCTGGAAAGCCTGGTATTGAAAACCCCATCCTTCAGGACTTGTACCTGCCCAGACAAAGGTTAAGAACAACCTCTTCGAATTCACAAACAACGTGCAGTTTATGAAAAAGAAATACTGGGAGAGGAATACCCACCCACTCTTTCTCCTCCTTTCCTGCTTCCCTACCCTCCAATCATCCTGTTCCTTAAACCCTTCACATTTCTATATTTGAAGGACCTGGGCACTTCATGAAATGGTAGTAGTAATACCTAATCGAAGGGATATTGTCAGGATCATCATAGGTGACATTCAAGCTGTGCTGTGTCACTCCACCTAATATTCATTCATCTGATAAGAGTCAGCTATGTACATGTTTCACTTACAGTGGAATACATGAGCTTCTTGAAGACTGGGAGTGTTTCATTTTTCTTGGTTTTCTTAGTCCCTACCAAAGTGCCTGACATCAAGGTTTATTAGGTTAAATCAGGAAGCACTTCTTCCTGTGTGCCAGCCACTGTGCTAAGCACTAGGGATAGAAAGAAGGCAAAAAGAGACCCTGTCCTCAAGGAGCTTAACAACTAGGTACAAACAACTATCTACAAGTTCAAAAGTGCTAATCTCAGAAGGAAGGTCCCAGTAGAAGGCAGGTTGAGACTCTTATAATTATTCTTATTAGTCACCAATGAATATTTTTCTTTTCTTTTTTTCCCCAACCTGATCAATCCGGACTGATTTTTTTTTTTTAGAGAGTTTCCTATGGTATGGTTTATTTTTTCCCCACTTAACTGTATTTTATTTTTTCTAATTACATGTAAAGATAATCTTCAACATTCATTTTTTAAGATTCTGAGTTCCAAATTTTTCTCCCTCCTTCCCTTCTCCCCTCCCTAAGACAGCAAGCAATTTGTTATATGTTATACATACACAATCATGTTAAACATTTTCCATATTAGTTGTGTTGTGAAAGAAGAATTGGAACAAAAGGGAAAAACCATGAGAAAGAAAGAAAACACCCCCTCCCCCCCAAAGTGAAAATAATATGCTTCAATCTGCATTCAGACTCCACAGTTCTTTTTTCTGGATGTGAATAGCATTTTCCATCGGGAGGCTTTTGGAACTGTCTTGGATCACTGTATTCTGAGAAGAGCTAAGTCTATCATAGTTGATCATCATATAACGTTGCTGTCACTGTGTACAATGTTCTCCTGGTTTTGCTCACTTCACTCAGCATCAGTTTATGTAATTCTTCTAATCGTTATTCCTTTTAATTTTTTTAGATTTATTTATTTCAGTTTTCAGCACTTACTTCCATGAGATTTTGAGTTCTAAATTTTCTCCCCCTCCACAAGATGGCATGCAATTTGATATAAGCTCTACATATACATGCATATTAAACATATATTCACGTTAGTCATGACGTAAATAAGAATTAGAATTAATGGGAGGAACCACAATAAAGAAGAAACGAAACAAAAAAGAGAGCAAATAGGCTTCTGTTTGCATTCAGACCTCATAAGTTTTTTTCTGGACATAAGTAGCATTTTCCATCACAAGTCTTTTGGAGTTGTCTTACTTAGATCTGGCATTGCTGAGAAGAGCTAAGTCTATCAAAGTCAGTCACTGCACAATGCTGCTGTCACTGTGTACAATGTTCTCCTCATTCTGCTCACTTCATTCAGCATCAGTTCATATAAGTCTTTCCAAGTTTTTCTGAAGCCTGACTGTTCATCATTTCTTACACAGTATTCCATTACATTCGTATACCACAACTTGTTTAGCCATTTCCCAACTGATGGGCATCCCCTCGATTTCCAATTCTTGGCCACCAAAAAAAGAGCTGCTATAAATATTTTTGTACATGAGGGTCCTTTTCCCGTTTATGATCTCTTTGGGATACAACTCTAGTAGTGGTATTGCTGGATCAAAGGTAATTGATTGTTCTTTGGGAACAGTTCCAAATTGCTCTCCAGGATGGTTGGATCAGTTCACAAGTCCAATACCATTAGTGTTCCAATTTTCCCACATCTTCTCCAACATTTATCATTTTCCTTTTGTCATATTAAGTGATCTGAGAGGTGTAAGAGTTAAAGCTCTTGTATTGCAGTCCATATCAAAGTATAAGCAGAAACCCTTTCTATCTTGAAGACTACTTCCAAACTTCAAAAGGTCCCCATTCTCTTTAATCTGGCCATCTGGAATTTGGGGAATAAGTACACATCTTATTGATCAGTTAGCATGTGCTTACTAAGCGGTATTATGGCCTAGCCTCTGTAACTGATAAAAAGCTCCTTCTTAGCTTCCTACTCTTCTAATAAATTATTCCCTTCCACATACTCTACAGTCCAGAAATTCTGGCCTACACTCTACTCTGTTCCTCACACACAATAATCTACTGTCTCCACTATTGCACTGGCTGCTCTTTATGCGTGGAATGTCTGCCACTTAAGACTCAGGTCAACCTTTCAAGGTCACCTGACCACCTCTATCCCAAGCTGCATTTTATCTGCACCTGTAAGGATCCTTTCCATCTACTATGTATCCTGTAAATACATAAAAAAAATTTGTACTTGACCATGCCATCAGAGAAATAATGACTTGCACTTGACTTTTTTTTTTTTGGAGTGAGGGAGCGCTATGCAGCTCACCAGTCTCACTTCTCCTCCAGAGCCATCTGAATCCAGTGACTAGATATTCATCAGGATGACTGGAGATGACCCAGGATGAGGCAATTGGGGATAAGTGACTTGCCCAAGGTCACATAGCTGATGACTGTCAAATGTCTGAAGTGAGATTTGAACTTAGGTCCTCCTGACTCCTGTACTGATGCTCTATCCACTGTACCACCTAGCTGCCCCAAGAATTTAATAACCGTTGGATTGACTAACATTAGAGAGAACAATTTTAGTAAAGTGATGGAAATCAGATTGCAGGGTTGAAATGTGTGTGAATGAAAAAGTCAGGACAGTAAATGTAGACCACTCTTTCTCAAGAACCTAGCAATACAGGCAAGAGACAAAGGATGCTGGCCTAAGGTGGTAGTAGGGAGATGAGCACAGTGAAAGGAGTCAGTAGAGGTTGATAGTGACAGAAAGATTGCTGGAGAAAGGACGGAGGATGAGCTTGTACTGACTAGGAGAGTAACCACAAGAGAACAGGTGAGAATAAAGAGAAGGTTTAAGTCATTGTTCTTGTAAATTAAGAGGCAAAGTCAAAAAGAAGAATGAGGATGAGAAAAAAAATTGGGGACTGAGAAATCAAGAAGTCTTTGAGTCCAGCAGAGATGAATAAAGAAATTATTGAGAGTGGTAAGAGTCCAATTAGTGTTAGATGGTATGAGACCTAATTAGTTATTTTTAGACTTTCTCTTGAAGCACCTGGTTGTGTGAGGGTAGGAGGTGAGAATGCTAGGGGTGACTCAGTTTGGGGACTAACAGATTAGAGACATAAGATAGACGCCGTAAAGGATGCAAGAGTAGAAGGAAGATGGTACTTTGATGAAATGGTTGCCTCCAGGGTCCACTAAGGTTGGGGTAGTGCTGTCAAGATAGCAGTAATTGAGATCAGAATTGTTTGTTGTTGTTCAGTCAGTTTTCAGTTGAGTCTGACTCTTCATGATCTCATTTTGGGGTTTTCTTGGCAAAAATACTGAAGTGGTTTGCCATTTCCTTCTCCAGCTCATTTTACAGATGAGGAAACTGAGGCAAGCAGGATGAATTGACTTGACCAGGGTCACACAGCTAGTAGGTATCTGAGGCCAGACTGAACTCAGGAAGATAAGTCTTCCTGACTCTAGGCCCAGCACTCTATCCACTTCCCCTTCTAGCTACTCATATGAGGTCGGAAAATAGGCTCCAATTCTGACTGCTAGGTATCTCTGACTTTATCCAGATAGACATGCCACTGGTATAGAAAGTTGTGTGACTTACATCTATGACTTTGTGTAATCTACCTCTGGACATATTCTGTTATCTATTTAAACAAGGCTAGTGTCCACATTCTCTTTGGACTTAGGCAGCTA
Source organism: Notamacropus eugenii (assembly GCF_028372415.1). Classification (NCBI taxonomy): domain Eukaryota; kingdom Metazoa; phylum Chordata; class Mammalia; order Diprotodontia; family Macropodidae; genus Notamacropus; species Notamacropus eugenii. The sequence goes on from NC_092873.1 coordinate 495,083,947, forward strand.
GGTGGCACAGTCGACAAGAATCCTGGTCCTAGAGTTGCAAAGGCCTGAGTTCTAATCTAGCTTCTGTTACTTACTAGCTACACAGTCCTAAGACAAATCATGTAACCTTTGCCCCAGTTTCCTCAACTGTAAAATAGGGGTCATAATACTGCCTACCTCAGAGAGTTGTTGTGAGGACTAAATGAGATAACATGTGAAAGCACTTAGTGTAGTATCTGGCATATACAGAGTATTTAGTAAATGCTTTTATAATCTTTCTGTCATTTCCCCTCTCCTTTTAATTTCAAGTCCTATGATATGGAAGAGCAGGGAAAGACTGATGGTCACAATGAGGCCAAAGAGTGACTTTAGAAGTGGTAGTGTAGGAAACTGGGATCAGGAAGCAATGTTAGGATTCTGAATTTTGGAGATGTGGGAGTTTGGGTGATGGTGGGGTCTAAGGTGATGACCTTGTGAATGGCTAAGGCAGAATGGAGTTGGAGGTTCTGGGAGTTGAACTAAAGGCTAAGGTTTTTTGTTTGTTTTAATTTTTGTTATCTTATTTTTTCCCCAGTTACATGTAAATTTCTTTTAACATTTGTTTTTAAAACTTTTGAGTTCCAATTCTTTCCCTTCTTCCCTCCCCACTCACCCTCACTGAAAAGGCAAGCAATTTGATACAGGTTATACATGTGTAGTCATGCAAAACACATCAATAATAAGTAACATTGTAAAAGACTAAGTATATTTCCCTCCATTATATCCTGCCCCCCAATTATTGTATTCTTCCTTTCACCCTGTCCCTCCTTAAGTGTTTGCTTCTGATTATCCCTTCCCCCAATCTGCCCTCCCTTCTATTATTCCCCCCTTCTCTTATCCCTTTCTCTCCTACTTTCCTGTAGAGAAAGATAAATTTCTTTACCCAAATGATTGTGTATATTATTCCTTCCTTAAGTCTTTTATGATGACAGTAAAGGTCACTTATTCCCTCACCTCCCTCCTTTTCCCCTCCACTGTAAAAGCTTTTTCTTGCCTCTTTTATGTGAGATAACTTATCCCATTCTACTTCTCTCTTTCTCTTTTTTCCAGTACATTCCTCTCTCCTTAATTTTATTTTTTATTTATCATCTCTTTATACTCAATTCACACCTGTGTCCTCTGTCTATATATACTCCTTCTAACTACTTTAATAATGATAAAGGTCTTATGAGTTACAAATATCATCTTTCCATGTAGGAATGTAAACAGTTTAACTTTAATAAATCTCATGATATTTTTTTTTCCTGTTTGCCTTTTCATGCTTCTCTTGAGTCTTGATTTGAAAGTCAAATTTTCTACTTAGCTCTGGTCTTTTCTCAAGAATGCATGAAATTCCTCTATCTCACTGAATGTTAATTTTCCCCTCATGGATTATATTGTTTTGCTAGGTAGGTGATTCATGGTTTAAATCCTAAGCTCCTACAATCTCCGGAATATCATATTGCAAGCCCTCCAATCCTTTAACACAGAACCTGCTAAATCTTGTGTTATCCTGATTGTGGTTCCACAATACTTGAATTGTTCCTTTCTGACAGCTTGCAATATTTTCTCCTTGACCTGAACTCTGGAATTTGACCACAATATTCCTGGGAGTTTTCATTTGGAGATCTCCTTTAGGAGGTGATCAGTGGATTCCTTCAATTTCTATTTTACCCTCTGGTTTTAGAATATGAGGGCAGTTTTCCTTGATCATTCCTTGAATGATGATGTCTAGGCTCTTTTTTTTTGATCATGGCTTTCAGGCAGTCCAATAAGTTTTAAATGATCTCTCCTGGATCTATTTTCCATGTCAATTGTTTTTCCAATGAGATATTTCACACTTTTATTTTTTCATTCTTTTGGTTTTATTTTAGGATTTTTTGTTTTCTCACAGAGTCATTAGTTTCCATTTGCTCCATTCTAATTTATAAGGAATTATATTCTTTAGTAAGCTTTTTGACCTCCTTTTGCATTTGGCCAATTCTGCTTTTTAAGGTATTCTTCTTCTCACTGGCTTTTTGGACCTCTTCTGCCATTTGGTCTAGTCTATTTTTTAAGGTGATATTTTCTTCAGTATTTTTTGGGGGTCTCCTTTAGCAAGCTGTTGATTTGTTTTTCACAATTTTCTTACATCACTCTCCTTCGGCTTCCCAATTTTTCCTCTACTTCTCTTACTTGATCTTCAAAATCCTTTTTGAGTTTTTCCAGGGCCTGAGACTAATTCATATTTTTCTTGGAGGCTTAGGATGTAGAAGCTTAGACTTTGTTGTCTTCTGAGTGAACATTTTGAACTTCCTAGTCACCAAGGTACTTCTCTATAATCAGAGGTTTTGTTTTTTTTTCCCTCAATGTTTGTTCATTACCCCAGCCTATTACTTGACTTTTTAACGCTTTGTTAAGGTAGCATTCTGCTTCCAGTGTGGAGATCAGACTGTCCCAAACTTCAGGGGTTTTGTGCACCTGTTTTTAGATATTTCTAGGGACCTCTAAGTTTTCATTTCTTTCAAGGTGATATGATCTAAGATAAGGTGTTAACTCCTCTCTTGGCCTGTGCTCTGGTCTGTGAATGACCCCAAGCACTCTTTTTTGCAACAAGTTCTGCTATGCCAGCACTCCTCCTTGCTCCAGGACCACCATCAGGACTGTGACCCAGATCTAAGTACGGGCAAAGCAACAGTCTTGCCTCAAGTGTCAGAAAAGAGACCTCATTATAACCCCCTTCTGACCAGTTGTTTGGTCCCCTTACCATCTGTTTCTTTGAAACAGTCACTGCTCCGGATTTGCTGGGCCCAGGGCTGGACTGCGCTCCTCTCTCACCCAGGTCTGTCAGACTTTTCCTACTGACCTTCTAAGTTGTCTTTGGTGTTTGTGGGCTGAGAAGTCTGGAAACCACCACTGTTGTCAGTAATTCAGTCCCATGAGGCCTGCTCTGATTTTGCTGGAGTCCAGTCTGTGCTGGTGCAGCCTGCATTAGACGGTGCTCCTTTCTCAGTCTGGTGTAACAACAGACCTTTCCTGTCAACCTTCCAGGCTGGAAGGCTGCAAATTTGTTTTGATTTTTTTTGTGGGTTCTGCTGCTCTAAAATTTGTTTAGTCATTTTTCACAGGTATTTGGAGAGGTTTGGGGGAAGAGTTCAAATGAGTCTCTGCCTTTTTTCTGCCATCTTGGCTTCGGCCCCTCAGGGTAAGGTTTTAGAAACGTTTCCGTCAACAAAATGATGCCTGGTATTGAGGTGGAGAGGAATACTGTAAGCTAGGTCTGCAAGTCATTAAGGAAAGTGGGAGAACCTCTGAGAGGTGGGTAGATGGTGATCAGAGGAAAAGACCTGAAGAGAATAATCTAAATGGATAGTATGAATTTTAAAGAAGGGCTCAGAGAAGATCTAGACAACGTAGTGGGAAGCAAGGAGTATATCTCCTCCCCTTGGTCCAATGAGTCAGGAAGCATGAGAGGAACCACCAAGGCAGAGTGTTTGCAGAATGAGGTACTTCATCCTATTCAGTTTAAAGCTAAAATTTCATAGACTTTATCACTCTGTAGTTTCACTGAATAGAGTTATAGGATCCTAAATTTGGTGCATTTTTTTCTGTGAGCATAAAGAAACTAGGAAATCTCCTTCCTCTGCTACTCTTCCTCCATCCCTTGTCCCTCCATACACATACAGTGGCATGTAAGATGGGTGGAATCTAGTGGCTTAAAAAAAAGAAACTCAATATCCCACACCATCAACCTTTTTTTTTTTTTTTTTTACCACTGAGAGAGGCTACAAAGGAACATTAAACTACATTCTCTCTCAGAAGTATCTACTAGCCTATAGTCTTCTGTGAATTTACCTAAGAGATTAAACATTCAATTTCATATGCTTCTGCTCACTACTAATTTTAGAAAAATAAAATAAAACTGAAGTGTTTAGAAGTTTTGATTGTACAGGGAGAAATATGGCAGAAGGCATTTAGACAGGTTTCCAAATTGCACAGCTCCAGAGACCAAGCCAGGATGTTGGCTGAGCAAATGATCAATTTATTCAGGAAGAAGTCGGAGCAGAGAATTTTAAGACATCTTTCAATCTGACTGGAATATGGAACAAGTTGCTGTCTATTCTGAGTTGGAGAAGGCCCTAAAAGCACAGCGTCATCAGAGGGTTGGTTAACCAATGATCAGATCCTTTTTCAAATTCAGTTCCGAGAGGCTGTTTTTCTTCAGGCATACAGAGCTGCAGTCAAGGAGAGGACCACAGGGTTCCATGAAAAATAGCTGGTTATTGGACTTTAGGGACTTTTTTACCACAACAAATTCATACCATATGGATTGACTAGAACCAACTATTCAAGGAGCAGGAAAAAAAAATCTTGGTGGTTTCGAGGTGGTGTGTAACAATCATTTTTCACAGTAAAAATAACCCAATCTGTTCAGCTGTAACCTGGGAGCATGCAAGTCTTCCGACATGAAAAGTGAAACTACTACTGAGCCTATGTAAAATTGCGACTCCTCTTTTCCTCCAAAACAGAAGTAAACCTCTCTAAGAATACCCCCCAACCCCTTCTGGCTGAGTTTATCAGAGCACACACACACACACTTGTACTAAGGATCAGGACCAGTCTTTGCAGTTTTAGGATCCTTTATCCAACTATTCCATTTGCACCTCTGAAGTCTTTTTTTTTTTTCCTGGATTCCCTGACTTTGAGAGGGCTTTCTTTCCAAATTCTCTTCAAACAAACAGCCCCTGAAATCCCATTTCCTCCACAGAGCTTTTCCTGGCTTCTAAGTGAGTTGGACAGGATTACTTCCTTCCAAGCTCCAGGTAGCTAAATGCATTCCCTCCCCCCATGACTTTCACTTTTATTTACCATCCCACCAAACACACTCATTAACAAAATGAACACAAGCAAATTCAAGTTCAACAAACTTTTATTAACGGTTATAGCTGGGGGTGTTGAGATACAAGCAGAGACTCCTTACTCTCAAATAACAATCATCCGAAATCTTAACGACATTTTAAGTTTATTTATGGAGACAACTTGTCTTTACTTCCTTACACCTTTTCCACGTTTGTACACAACATCTCATATAGAATCACAGGACAGATTTAGAGCTAAAAAGGGACCTTAAAGATAAATCTAGTCCATTTCTCTTTTTTTGGTCTTTGGTTAGAAATTTTGGGAGACTTTAAGCTTGTTTAATGCAGTGTCCAATATGGATGAGCATATATTACAATTTTACAAATATACTAGGATCCTACTATGTAACATACCATAGTGGTGACAGCTGGATTCAAATTTAAGTGAGGAGTAGTTTTAAAGTTCAAACAAGCAATGAATGTGGGCAAGATTCAAAGCAGAAGCTGAAAATACTCAGGATAAAGGAAGGCTTGGAACCACCATCTTCCGAGAAAACAATTTTACAAATCACCGAATAACTTTTTTTTCCCCCAAATAATAAAAGAGGGTTAAAGTTGAAATGATTATTAAAACAGACATTTCCAGTTTCAAGCTGGAGAAACAAACTGTTCTATTCAAGGCAAACTGGGACAGAACATAGTCTGCCTCTGGAAAGCAGACAGTTGATTCTGAATGGTTCCTATCATGCAACAATTACATTCTACTTAAACAAGCACCCACTAAGTAAGCACTGGGGATACAAAAAAGGGCAAAAAGAGTCCCTGTTCTCTAAGAATTCACTGGGTAACAGGCAGACAATGTGTAAACTAGGTAAAAAAATAAAAGAACTAGAGACAGGATAATTTGGAGATAATCTTAGAAGGAAGGTGGAAGGGCTTCTAGCAGGTGGTAGGACTCAACTGTGAACATTGCCCCACCCCCTCCAGACAGGGGAGCTTTGGTTTATTGGGCCAGTATCCACACCTTCATTGAACTTTTTAGCTATCCTCAGACCATTCTACCACATTCAGTGTCCTCCCTCAGGCCTTGAGGTCTCCTCCCCATCTCAGCTTCTCTCAAGTGTCAGCTAAAATCCCACCTTTGTAGGAAGACTTTCCTAATCCCCCTTAATTCTAGTGCCTTCCCCAGAATTTCCAATTTGATCTTTAATTAGGCTTCTTTATACACAGCTGTTCCCATGTGTTTCCCCCATCAAGGCTGTGAGCTCCCTAAGAGGAGGAGTTGGTTTTTAAATCTTTTTTGCATTTTCAACACTTAGCACCTGGTACACAGGAAAAACTTCAAAAATATTCACTGACTGACATACCTTCCCTCCCATCCTTTTCTATGCCTCTTTTTTGCTGGGTTTCCCCCACTGGAATGTAAGCTACTTGGGGGTAGGCACTGCCTTACTGCTTGTATTTGTATCCTGGCTGCCCAGCACATATTGAGCACTTAATAAATGCTTTACCTATTTATACTAACCAAGTATTTCCCATGAAGCTGGAGCTCTTCCTTAACCACTACTGGTACAGTACACATGTACACACACACAAAATACTTGCTAGACTACAATGAGACTATTTCAGCCATCAAGAGTAAGAGATACCTTTTAGTATTGGTGGGCTGTACCACTTAGGAAGAGCTACACCCAAGTATTGTCCTTTGGGAAATGTCTGAAATTTTAAAGAACATATACATTCATACTTTAGATGGCTTTCCTTGAACAAACTTTGTCCTTTGAAGTACACATTCCCTAAGGATGGAGATACATACATACACACACATATTAAAAAAGGTTTATGTACACATATATGTGAGCACACACACACACACTTTTATACTCAAGTAGTTTTTATTTCTGAAGCATATTGTACCAAACATCTCTTGAATTTCAAAATAAACATATTTCTTCAATGTTAGTGAAACTGGAAACTGTTTCCAAATTTGCAATAGGGAAAAAAAAATTGAAGCTACAAGTTCTTACTCAAATCAGCAGTATTATGACAAACTCAAATAAGGAGGTTCCAAATGGAAACTGAAAACAGTTTAAAGAATTCAGATGAATAGTTAGTGCCTAGAATTTTATAGCTACAGCTTGTGTTATACTCTTAATTACCTTCAGAAAAATTCTTAAAATCATAAAGATGCTCTTTGCTACTAAACTATGCATAACTCAACTATTTGTCTAAAGACAAAACAAATCATTTTAGGACATCAGTCAATGTAAAAGTCTATGAGTGATGTAAAAAACAGAATGCATTTCTACACGATAAAAATTGAGAGAAACCAAAAAAAGCAATAAATTTTTAAAATGCTATCCCCCTAACGTGTGTGTGTGTGTGTGTGTGTGTGTGTGTGTGTGTGTGTGTGTGTGTGTGTGTGTGTGTGTGTGTGTGTGTGTGTGTGTGTGTGTGTGTGTGTGTGTGTGTGTGTGTGTGTGTGTGTGTGTGTGTGTGTAACCTTGGAGCCCATTATTTGCTACAGGTGAAACAAATTGGCTTCTAACTAAGCTTTAGTAATTATAATACCTACTGAAATAATTCCTTGTGATCTTTAATTCATATTTATAATAAGAACAGCTGTAGGTCATATTTACAGTAATTTGTGGCTATTAAATAAACCTTTATGCAATAATTACCAATTATGGACATCCCAGTTTCCCTTTGAACTCAGTGTTTACGAAAACATAATAAGAAAACCCTGTTCACCTCTTGTTCATTGAGCCTGATTTGTGAAATGCAGCATGATGAAATTGACCTAAGTCAGTTTGCTTAGAAGAACCTGTTAAGAATCCAGAAATGGAAAGGGAGAGAAAATGACCATAAAAGTAAGAGTTCAAGATTTTAGTAGAAAGCTCTAAAATTTTCTGGACTCTCAGCAAATTAAACCCTTTACTCTCATTCCCACCCCCTCTGAAACCTATGGCACAGGGCTGCACCAGCACATCTAAATCCCAAATAGTGAATACATGTGTATTCTGATAGGAGGCTGAGGAGAATGTTAGTGGATTCTTTTCACAGGTCTAATCTATGGTGGGAATGTTTAAGAAATGGAATTCTAGAAATCAGGGATGGCAAAGATGCATTAGGTCATGGATGGAGTCTTTCCCCTGGGTAGGGGGAAAGTACAGGATAAATACTTTGGGTTTTATCCAGTCTACATTTAAATTCCACAAAGGATGGAACTCTTAACACTTTTCTTGGAAATAAATCTACAACATAGCAGATTTCACTGTCAGGAAATTCCTCTCCACCCTGATATTCAGATCACATGTTCCTTTTGTGTACTTTATCCCATTTCTGTTAATCATGTCTCTGTGCTATGCTTACTAACTCTTTTCATGGTATTTCCACTACTCACTTAACTAAGTTTTGTCCCATTCCCAAAGTTGAGTAGAGCCAAATTTCACATTAGTTTAAAGCCTACCTATTCATTCCCCATAAATTAATTCTTTGAGATCTCAATCTTCAGTTGTCTCTCTGCTATCTTACTAACAATGTGACCTTCAAATGAGAAGTTTTTATAATGGAAGATGGGAAAGACAGATAATCAAAAACAGAGAGATAGAGGAATATGTTCTATTTAAGATGTAATGTCTTAAGAGTATTATAGAAAGCTCTCCTATCGTGCTAGCTTGGTCTATACGAATCATCACTCACTGAGCATCATCATACTCTAGATTTCCTCTTTCCCAGTTATAGGAGCCATTGCAATGCTTTCCTTTCAGTTCATTCTTCTATAATCCTTACATATTTTCAGTCTTCCTAGGGCCCCACACTATTTTCTAGATCTCCTTCCAATTTTGAAACAACTATGAATTCAACAACGTCCCTTTTATCTCCCTTTTAAAACCACTCAATACACAGATGCAATACAGATGTAATAATCTTTTAATCTAAACAGTCATTTCGCAACTTTAAAAATTCCAGTAAAATTAGGAAAACTTTGCAATTCCAACAAGTGAAATCATGAGGCTTATGAAGATACCATATGATAAAAATTTTAAGTGTCTACATAATAAATATATATGTACATTTCTATAGTACAAATTCCAAGTTTTTCAGGTATTGCTAGGAATGAAAAAAAATTAAAAATCCAACTACTCACACACACTTTAATGAAGTTAAAGGGGATAAGTATATAGTGTTGATGGAAATGAAGATGGCATTAAAACATTTAGGATTCCTATTAAGGAGAACAAGCATAATGATGGCTCAAACAGTAGAAATTGTGGTTTCTTTCTGTTACATTTTGCCAAAGCTCTCATTTGATTATATTAGGTGCCTTACAGATTAATCTACTCAATTACAACAGTGCTTTTTCCTTCCTTCAAGATGAAAAGATGTACATGCAGTAAAAAAATAAAAAATGAAAAAAAGGATTATTGCTCCAGAATCAATATACATATTAATAATTGAACCCATATGGAAAAGGTTCTTTTAACCATGTAGTTTACAAACTGAACTTTTACTGGTTAGCAAGAATCTGAGGTGCCACACACTTCAAAATATCCAAGTAAAGGTCAGATATTAAATGCTAAAGTTTATATACTAAGCATATGAAAATGGGAACAAATTTGTTCTATGATGATCAAAGGAAAAAAAAAGCTTATCATCTGACCAGGCACCTCACATGAAAACCGGGCCAGAAAAAAATTCTTAATGTAATTTAAAAAAATTAAAATTAAAAGTGAAAAGATCAAAACCAAAACCAAAGGTGCTCCTCGTTTTCAAAAGTAGACAACCAATGCATATTCCTCAGGAACTCTCTTGGATTTCACCTTCTTCCTCAGAAGAAAGTGCTGGATTTTCACTGCCAAAACTCTCAGTGGATTCATGTCTCTCTGGAAAAGTAAGTAAATATATAGTCATATATTTACACTGTTTTTGACCTGACTGTTCTCAGACCTCCTTTTCTTCTCCCTAATGATGAGTTGGGAAGAGCAATAAATGGGGGCTCTGGGACACATTGGGCCCTAAAAGCCATGGCCCCCAGCCAGCGGCTGGGATGTACATTCTGGCCATGAGAAACAGGGTCCCAGGGACTGAAACTGGCAATTACTTTGTGAGGTAACATCCTTCCTGACTACAGGGAGGACTCAGGAATGGTCACTTCATAGTGTGGTTATGATTCCATGCTAGCGGCATTGAATAGATCACTATTATTATACGGGATATGCAAGGGTGGTTGGAATAAATTTTTCCAAGATTTAACTTTTTCTTGTCCTTTGCAAAAAGCTGAGGGCTCAGGGCACACTCATAAAAATGTGGGCTGATAAACTTGCTAGATCCCAAGCTCCTAATAAATGCTGGAGTAATGGCTGTGGAAGCCCACAAATGCTGGGCAAGAGGAAAAAGGCAAGATGGGGACTACCAAGTGTTACTTGGAGTTGTATTCCAGCAACCAAGTCCCACTATGGGAAAAAAAAAAGCCATCCTTTCCAGCTCCAACCCCACCCCGCCTTCAGAGTCCAATTTGAGGGTGGCCCAATACCTGAGCAGAGGACAGCCCCTCTGTGCCACAGTCTCTATTTTAAAGTGACTTTTTTTTTTTAAAGTCAAGAAGGCAGTGGCGCTTTCTAATCTTGTTTTATTTGTAGAAAGGCAGCAAAGTTAAATTTTTTTTCTCACATTAATGGCACTCTACACCATGGGGATCAAACTCATTGCCCCAGGCAGCAGCCCTTAAGGCTAAACCAGGCTAAAATATAATTGCAAAATGTTTAACAAAATAACTCAAAATGCATACAACATAAAGTTAATTTGCAGTTTTCGAGGTCAACATGTAGCCCATAGGGATATCTGTTTCTATTTGAGTTTGGTCTAATAATATTTTACCATTACTTCTGGAAAGGTTCTATCAACTACTACCCTATAACCTTATTAAATATCCTTGGGACTTTCTGGATCAAAACACTCTTCTTGGCCTTGACTCCCTTATCTTCCCATGTATGAATGTAGTCTCCTTTAGAAGGGTAGGGGCTTATTTCTTTTGTAATTCGCATTCCCAAAGTGCAATATGGTGCCTGGCTCACATTCTTTCAAACACATGATGTTTTTCTCATTCATTTTCCCCTTGGTCATTTAGGTTTCCTGGCTTTTCTTTTTAATGTCTTTACTCTGACATAAAGTTGGGAGGTTTAGCTTAATATAATGACAAGAGATGGCTGAATTGAGGTGGACAAGCTAGAATGGTGAACTGATATAAACAAATATACAATTTAATAGGGTCCTGCCTGTATTGGGGTAAAAAGAAAACATGTCAACTGCAAAACACAGGAAAATGAGGGCTGCTTGAAAAGAATTCACAGGAAACAAAATAAAACAAAAAACCTTTTAATCTTTGGTGAATTTCAAGGTGAATGAGTCAGTACATCGAAGCTACTGCAGCTAATTCACTTCAATTCAAACAATTCTGAAAACATTTATTGGGTAAGGTAATTGTCTGGGGATAAAGAGCAAAACAAAACCATCTCTGCCCTCAAGATTACATGCTCTTCAAACCCAGACAAACTCACAATTCCCCAGGACTATTTCTCCACGGCCTCCTGTCTTCAGGTCCCTTGTATGTCCTGTCTTTCTTTTTCTCAGCACTCAGCAGTGTTCTGTACAAAGCAAGTGTATGATAAATCTCTCTCTTTCTCTGGGAAGATGGGTACAACATGTATAGGTAATAAAATGAATACAAGGAGGGAGTGGACACTAACAATTGGGGTCTAGGAGAGGCAGAGATGATGGTTATACTTATCAAGGATGGTATGTGTGGGGGGAGGGAGGGAGAGAGGGGGCAGCAGCTTGTTCGAATTCCCTGAGGTTGAATCTATCCCCTTAGTTTGCATTAAGAGGAATGAGGGAGACCATCAGAGCTGCAAGGGACTTTGGAGGTCATTTTACACATGAAAATGATGAGGCCCAGAATGACTTGCCCAAGGTCATGAAAGTAGTAAGGGAAGGAAAGGGAAAGGAATCAATATTTTTACAGTATCTACTATGTGCCAAGCACTGTGATACACATTATCTCATCTGATCCTCACCACCACCTTGAGAGACTGGTGCGGCTTGTTATCCTCAAGCAAACAGAGGTTAAATGACTTGGCCAGGGTCACACAGGTAGGATTTACGTTCAGGTTTTCCTGAGTCCAGGCCCAGTGCCCTGAGGTGTTTCCAAGTAAGAGAGCATGACAGTAAGAGGGCTGGGATACCAGACCAGTATTTGTGGACTCCAAACCCACTGCTTTGCTCTCTCCTCTAGACTCTCTCCTTGCTTGCTGCCTGGGTCGGACCACCTCTGGAGTACTGGGTCCAGCTGTGGCTGACACGTTAGAAGGGATGCTAAGTAGAAATGTATCCAGGAGGGTTACCAGAATAGCAAATATGACTTGAAACCCTTCTACAAGAGGATGAGTGAAAAAGAAATGAGGAGAAGGTTTGGGGAAAGAGAGGGATGTAAGAATCTTCAAATACTTAAAAGAATTATCTGATAAAAATGAGAATTAAACTTCTGGTTGGCTCTGGAGGGCAAAACTAGGACCACTGAATGAAAAATTGAGGATGAAGAGGAAGACTTTGACTCAGAGGAAGAAAAACTTAAAGAACATGTGGTATGTTAAGCAGGCCCTGTTCCTGAGAGTGCCGGCAGAGCACAGGTGATGCTCTGGTTATAATTAGGGTCAGGTTTGGGCCAGAACCCTTGTGAAATCCCTTCCAACTCAATGACACTATAATCCTCTATCTTGCTCACAGTCTGTACCTAAAAGTGGTAAAGATTTGATTAACTTCACATATTGGTTTTAATCCAGGCTATTCTCCCCAAATAATGTTTCTCTAAAGGAAAAAAAAATAAGCAGACACCGAAACATATCCCAAATCACATCATGAAAAGAGGCTGGTGAAGATTTTGAAGATTTTCTAAATTCAAGTAAAGCTAATTTTCATCTTTATCGCTGCCTTGGTCTTTGCTGTTTCTGTTGTCATTCCCTTACTTCAGAGTGACATGACAGCCACGCTTGGGCCTTTGCACTGATTAGATCTAGGCAAAAAGTGTGGTCTTTCTTTGGAATAATACGATAAACAGTTCTACTTTTGGCAAGTACAGGCCCTTGAAAGAAACACCACACTGAGGACTTTTCATTTGAACTAAAACAAAGGTAATCAGCAAAACTTCATCTACGTGCTAATAAACACCCAGGACATTTTATTTAGAAGGAACAACAAACCCAATTTACCTACTGCCCCATCAATGAAGGCAGGCTTTTCAAAAGTAAGTTTTGGCAATCTATAACCATAAAAAACATTTTAACAGAAGCAAAGTGTGAAAACTGCTGAATCCCAGCCCAGAACCACATTTCATCCCCCTGTCCCCACCACTGCAGCTAGAGCCAACCTGAAGAGAGACACCTTGTACTTTAAATTCAAGACCAACAATTTAACATTTTGTCTTAGGAGAGGGGGAGGAATTCCAAAACCTTTCCAAAGAAAATGCTGTCTTTGGTTCTCCCAAATTCCTAAATCTAGGCCATTAGCTAGACCACCCTGGCAAAAATCCCTTGTTCAGAGAGCGTACAAAGAAGGAGCTTCTAACTGCTCCTACAATGGTATGTATATAGGAAGAACATACAATTATTTCTGGTGCTTTCATATAGCACCAGCAAATTGAGAATCAAACCTTCTAAATTTTTGGCTCCCTCTACTATAAATAACCTTCCAACCTAAAAGCATAGCATCCATAGCTCAATCAAGCCTTACACACCCATCAGAAAATGGCAACCTTGGACTCAAAAGATTTCAAGTATACTCCTAAAGCAGCCCTTTATTTTTGCATTTTTACAGGAAGCCGTACTTTCACTTGCATTCCTAAACAAGGTGAAAAAAGAAGCTGTGTGCGATGTGTTTATTTACACAGACATGTTTGCACTGGCTAGTGCTATACAGCATTCAGTGAAACCAACATTGAGACAGACCGGCGTGAAGCATATTAATAAAAGAAATGCAATTATTACATAACATTAAAAAATAAAACTTGTCATTCAAAGCTGAAGTTACGATTTATTTTAAGTATATAAAATAATATAGTCACAAAAGTATGACTGCATAATATAAGAGCAAGTATAACATTTAGGGATCTGCAATTAATAACAAAGGAAAGTCAAGGGTTTGTTCCAAGTTATGACACTGCCAAATTGGGTCATTTTAAGGACACATCTTTCCCTACTAACTCAATAGAAAAGATGTGTCACAAACAGGAGGGAAAATGTAACTTAATTCAAATTCTGTTATAGGAAAAATCTTGTTAGAATTAAGATTTTGAAACCCAGGTTGCTTATGTTTATGTAAGAATTACCTAAGTATTTGTTAAAATTGTTTGGCTTATAACGGCAATTCATATCTGTAGCAGTACCTTGTAGGAACCTGGACAAAGTAATGAAGCATATGGGAAACAAAAAAGTTCTTATTGAATTTTGTACAGGCAACTGGTATCTTCCTTTTAAAAGGATTCCAAGCTTAATTTAATGTACAGACTGGGAATGCTGAGAGAGGAAATTACAGAAGTTCAACATTTATTTACACTTTTATGTGACCGGAAAAGGAGAGACGATCAATCAATCACACTTCCTTCCATCCCCCTATACAACATTAAAAGGTAGAGAGAAAGGTCCCTGGGGGACAGACCCCTTCACAGGAAGCCATGGACCAAGTCATGCAAGATCAGGAATGGATGGGCTGATAGAAGTACCTGTATAAGGGAGAGGAAGGGGTGGGCAGCAAGCTTTTCTTTAAGCATCTTCTATGTGCCACACATGTGCTGAAGGACGTTACAAATAGTAACTCATTTGATCCTTACAACAACCCTGAGAGGCAGATATACAGATCCACTAAAGTATCAAAAATGAAATCAAAGTCAGTTCTAAAAGTGCATTCAAATGAGCAAAAGTGGGACTGCAAAGGTAGCTGAGGAAGTAGAAACAAGAAATAAAGTCAGCAGGTTAAGTCAGGAGAGAACTAGAGGAGTGGAGGGGACAAAGGACCAAGGTGGAGCTATTGTCTAATTATAACAGTAACCATTAAGTCAAATCATTTAAAGAAACTCATCAAAAGCAGTACCTACACACTCATACAAAGACCAAAACAAAAGCAGTTAATAGTATGTGGAACATGCACACAGAAAGATGCAAAGTAACCCCAGGTAATGCCCGGAGGGAGACAATGTGGCTCAAGATGGGGAGGTCCATGTAGGAAGAAGCCCCTGGGTTGTGCTGTCAGAAGCTTGAGAATCTAGGAGGTGAAACTGAAGGATGGTGGGAGTACTTCAAAGGCATGGAAGGAAAGATGAAATAATGTGCTTTCCTTGATATAACCGTGTTGAGAAAATGTCTAACCTTACTCTCAAAAGATGTTTCAGGAGTAACTAACAAGAATAATTTTTTTCCATTATTATAAGTTCGTGTGATAAGGAACAAAGACCAGCAACATTTGTACTATATGCACTAAGACTGTAGATTATGTCACCAACCATGTAAGATCAGGTGATGTTACCTAAGGAACGACAAGGTAGTTTTAGCTGACAGCTTCTCACGTTTGGAAATGACATTTACTAATTTTTTAGAATACCTTCCAAAGACTCCACAGCCTTCTACATCACCATAAGACAGCGTGTTCTTTTACAGTAAGAATTTTGTCTTCATTCATTCGCTTTGTACTTTAAACAGCACTTTTCAACTCCTAAAATAGCAACTAAAATGCATTTATGCAACTGAATGCCAGCCTGCCTATCAGTACAGTCATGAAGGACCTAGGCATACTGACCCTGTGAGTTTGACGTAAGGTCATTCCCAGCTCTAAGTCCTGTCCTTCTGGAACTTCTCCAATTCTTCATTTATCACTTACTTTTTATTTGAAAAGGCTACATCTGGGGGCGGAGCCAAGATGGCGGAGTAGAAAGACGCACATACACATAGCTCCGAACCCACAACCCACAGAACATCTACAAAAAAGTAACTCATGGCGAATTCTGCACCCAGAGGCCACAGAACATTGGAGCGAGGGAGATTTCTGTTCCAGAGGGACCTGCAAACCTCTCGCAAAAGGTCCGTCGCCCTGTGGACGCGGAGCCCAGCCCAGCCGTGCCGCGGCCGCGGCACCAAGAGGAACAGATCTGAGCAGGCTTCAGGGACGGGATCTCCAGCGGCCACGCAGGTCCCTCCACCCACAGGTGACGGGGGTCGGTGAGAGGGTCTCTTTGGCGGGTCGAGAGGGAAGTGGGGTGCCCCCATAACTCAGGCCCCCTCGGGAGGCAGAAGCTGAGGCAGCGGCAGACCAGGGCTCCCCAAGCAGGCAGGAGCCTGGATCCATTGTTGAAGGCTCTGCATAAACCCCCTGAGGGAACTGAGGCCATGAGGCGGCCCTGCCCCCACCTGACCACCTGAACTTAATCTCACACTGAATAGCAGCCCTGCCCCTGCTGAAGCCCCGAGGCTGGGGAGCAGCATTTGAATCTCAGACCCCAAGCGCGGGCTGGGAGGATCAGGAGGCGAGGTGGGTGTGAGGAGAATATTCAGAGGTCAAGTCACTGGCTGGGAAAATGCCCAGAAAAGGGAAAAGAAATAAGACTATAGAAGGTTACTTTCTTGGTGAACAGGCATTTCCTCTCTTCCTTTCTGATGAGGAAGAACAATGCTTACCATCAGGCAAAAACACAGAAGTTAAGGCTTCTGTGTCCCAGCCCACCCAATGGGCTCAGGCCATGGAAGAGCTCAAAAAGAATTTTGAAAATCAAGTTAGAGAGGTGGAGGAAAAGCTGGGAAGAGAAATGAGAGACATGAAGTCAAAGCATGAACAGCAGGTCAGCATCCTGCTAAAGGAGACCCAAAAAAATGCTGAAGAAAATAACACCTTGAAAAATAGGCTAACTCTATTGGCAAAAGAGGTTCAAAAAGCCAATGAGGAGAAGAATGCTTTCAAAAGCAGAATTAGCCAAATGGAAAAGGAGATTCAAAAGCTCACTGAAGAAAATAGTTCTTTCAAAATTAGAATGGAACAGATGGAGGCTAATGACTTTATGAGAAACCAAGAAATCACAAAACAAAACCAAAAGAATGAAAAAATGGAAGATAATGTGAAATATCTCATTGGAAAAACAACTGACCTGGAAAACAGATCCAGGAGAGACAATTTAAAAATTATGGGCCTACCTGAAAGCCATGATCAAAAAAAGAGCCTAGACATCATCTTTCAAGAAATTATCAAGGAAAACTGCCCTGAGATTCTAGAACCAGAGGGCAAAATAAATATTCAAGGAATCCACAGAACACCGCTTGAAAGAGATCCAAAAAGAGAAACTCCTAGGAACATTGTGGCCAAATTCCAGAGTTCCCAGGTCAAGGAGAAAATACTGCAAGCAGCTAGAAAGAAACAATTCAAGTATTGTGGAAATACAATCAGGATAACACAAGATCTAGCAGCTTCTACATTAAGGGATCCAAGGGCATGGAATAGGATATTCCAGAAGTCAAAGGAACTAGGACTAAAACCAAGAATCACCTACCCAGCAAAACTGAGTATAATACTTCAGGGGAAAAATTGGTCTTTCAATGAAATAGAGGATTTTCAAGCATTCTTGATGAAAAGACCAGAGCTGAAAAGAAAATCTGACTTTCAAACACAAGAATGAAGAGAAGCATGAAAAGGTGAACAGCAAAGAGAAGTCATAAGGGACTTACTAAAGCTGAACTGTTTACATTCCTACATGGAAAGACAATATTTGTAACTCTTGAAACTTTTCAGTATCTGGGTACTGGGTGGGATTACACACACACACATGCACACACACATAGAGACAGAGTGCACAGAGTGAATTGAAGAGGATGGGATCATGTCTTAAAAAAATGAAATCAAGCAGTGAGAGAGAAATATACTGGGAGGAGAAACGGAGAAATGGAATGGGGCAAATTATCTCTCATAAAAGAGGCAAGCAAAAGACTTATTAGTGGAGGGATAAAGAGGGGAGGTGAGAGAAAAACATGAAGTTTACTCTCATCACATTCCACTAAAGGAAAGAATAAAATGCACACTCATTTTGGTATGAAAACCTATCTTACAATACAGGAAAGTGGAGGATAAGGGGATAAGCAGAGTGGGGGGGGATGATAGAAGGGAGGGCATGGGGAGGAGAGCGCAATTTGAGGTCAACACTCATGGGGAGGGATAGGATCAAAAGAGAATAGAAGTAATGGGGGACAGGATAGGATGGAGGGAAATATAGTTAGTCTTATACAACACAACTATTATAGAAGTCATTTGCAAAACTACACAGATTTGGCCTATATTGAATTGCTTGCCTTCCAAAGGGAAGGGGTGGGGAGGGAGGGAGGTAAAGAAGTTGGAACTCAAAGTGTTAGGATCAACTGTTGAGTAATGTTCTTGCCACTAGGAAATAAGAAATACAGGTAAAAGGGTATAGAAAGCTATCTGGCCCTACAGGACAAAAGAGAAGATGGCGACAAGGGCAGAGAGGGATGATAGAAGAGAGAACAGATTAGGCATAGGGGCAATTAGAATGCTTGGTGTTTGGGGGGAGGAGGGGATAAAAGGGGAGAAAATTTGTAACCCAAAATTTTGTTAAAATGAATGTTAAAAGTTAAATAAATAAATTAAAATAAAAAAAGAAAAATTTAAAAAAAAAAAAAAGGCTACATCTGTATTTAAAAATCAAAATCACGTCACGTGGTTACACCCTTCCACCACATCACATTCCTGACCTATCTAGGTTGCTATGTTCATCACTTGATAAAAAGCAGGGCATTTTCTGCAGCTGTAACCTACGGCCATCCTCCCATCTGATAAATGACAAGTTACAAAGAGAATCGTGTACAGACTCTCACTCTCTGGAAGTGGGCAACTAATTTCCAACAAGAATGTAGAAATCACTGAACCCCTACTCCTGTAAATGTTTGGTCTTGTGGCTTCACGTAACTAGAAAAAAAATTCTTTACCATAATATAAGCAACAAAAGAAACTTCTGTTAGTGATTGATCCTTCTCTACCAAAACTTAGTAATAAGTCAATCTATTAAATTAAGTAAATACAAGTGGGAAAATATTTACATCAAAGAGATGAAAGAGACCATTTTATTTACTCCTACACTGTTCCATACAACACAGGGGAAGGAAACCAAAGGCTGAAAGGATTTAAAACTATATACTTAATAGAACACTCACTAAAGCTGACTTTTTTTTCCTGGCAATAGTTACTGACAATTAAAGGGTAAATTAACAAGGGTAAATTACTCTTTTTCGTATCATTTAATATGGGGGTATCTTAATTATTGTTTATTTAGTGGAATTATATAAGTACAGCATAACACTTAAATGTTAATTTCCACTTACCTTGGCCGAGGATTATCATGTCATTCTTAGATCCTTTCAATACCACATGTAATGTAGGGTATTCAATCACCACTTTGTCTTTCAAATTGTCTATCAGACTTTTACAAGGATCCAGTTCATAATACCTTTAAAAATAATTAAAATTTAGATTAGAAAAATACGTACTCAGGAATGAAAAAGAAAATAGCAGCATCCTGGGATGAAGACACATGAAAATGATAGATTTTATAAACTTGACAGATTTTATGTTTGATTTCTTCTAGAAAAAGGGGAGCAAATACAACAGAGATCATGCGGTGACAAAGAAGTAAATTCAGACTTTCACCTCATTTTGGGTTATTTTCACTGACGCCCTCGTTATTCTGAACTTCAGGTTATCTTGTATGTAGAAACTATGAGCTCAAAGAAGGCTCACCACTGGTGCCAATGCTGACCACTCGCCACTGAAGCAAAACAGAGGGAAGCGCTCTTCTTTCCCACACTGCGCTCTTTCAATGACTATCTTACAACTCAATCAACAAGTATCATTCACTGCCTACTGTATATCAGGCACTAAATCCAGGTGCCAGAGGGACAAGTGCAGAGACTGCAACAATCCTTACTCACCACAAGCTTATGAGGGCAAGATAAAGAGATGGATCTACAGAACATCAAGTAATCACACATAAAGCTGAAGCTAGTTAGAGAAAATGGTGTTTTCCCCCAAAAAAGGAAAATGGAGTTGGCCTTATGGAACTGTAATGTATTAAAAAATTAGTTGGAATTTTCCATTTACTAAATGCTTCTACTTTTGTCTAATGACAATTCATACATTAATGATAAAGAAAACTGCAGTCACGTTACCATTAACACATGATTAAAGAGTAAATTATGGAACTTGTTCAACAAAAGAAACATATCAAAGACAAGCAGGAGCTGCACGGTAATGGGACCTGAAGATAACTCAAATGAAAGCAACAGCAATTTATCTTCCTCTTTTAGATTAAAGCATCATGAAAATACCTGGTTTCATGCTCCCCTCAACCAAAATAATTATGATCTGCTCTTAGAAAAATATTTTAGTAAAAGACACAATCATATCCAAGCTTCAGTATATTCACTATAGTTAAGTACAAGCGTATTTTAGTAATGTTCTAACTTGGTCATTAAAACAGATATTTGCAGTTTTACTTGTGTGTTCAGAAACTAAAGGTCAGCTTCAGCAAGTTCTATAACCACAGCTACTTTATAGCAATGCTGAAGAAATACTAATAAAAAAAATAACATGCCACCATAAAGCAATTCAAATGCTGTCAGGATTTCTATTGACTCATGATGGAGATGGGCCATCTTTATGGTGCTCAGCCCAACAAGCCACTTAATAGCCTAAAGCATTCGCATTTTAGCAATAATTTTATGTGCCTGAATCGTAGGAGATGACCTGAGTCCTGAAATCTGCTAGTTGTAGACATTCAATCTGAATAGCTCAGTAAGTATAAGAAAAATCACTCTCATTGTCCTCCAAAGTTATCTCTGCTATTTCCTCCTTCAAGTCTAATAAATATTTTAATTCCCTACACTTCTTAGCTGACTTGACTGAAGGTAATATATTCCAGCTTAGCAAATGAATAAAATAAAAAAAAAATTTAGTCATTTAATCAAATCCATTCCCTTAAGTAAAGTCCTACTGTATCTTGCAAGTGGTCACCTAGTATCTGCTGGAAGACTTTCAGTGACGGGAAACCTGTAACTTCTCGAGGCAGCTCCTTCTACTTTTGCACAACTCTCATCATTAGGAAACACTAACCTCGAGCAGTCCTAAATTTGTTGCTGTGAAGCTGCCACCTGTCACTCCCTGGTTTTGTTCTCTAGGGCTAACAGGACAACCCTTCAAAGAGATGACTGACTCACATAAGTGGAAGAGGCTTAAGAATTCCAGAACAGAGTTCCTAGCCTCTTATGGAATTCCAAGCTTCCTTCAAAAAAATTAGCTCAAATGCTATTTCCTAGAGAAAACCTATGCAAAACCCTTTGCCTAAGCACCACTTTATTAGTGCACTGGAAGTCTCTTTGTATATATTTCATATTTATTATTAAAATATGACTCCCCTGATGATGAAGTTCCTTTCTATTTTGTCATTGTATTCCCGGAACCTAATACAAACCCTGGCACATAGTAAGCACTTAATAAATGCATGTTAAATTGAATTTGGTCAAGTTATTTAACTGTCACTGCTTCTAATTTGCAAAATTAAATCATTCCCTCCTCATCTCCACCACTCATCCAAATTCTTACAATGACTGTAAAAGCTCATGAATTGGTTTACCTTTATCTCATTCTTGTACTATCCCAAATCTATATGCTATCCACTTCAATGTGTTAAACTAAACTTAAACATTCTATGTTTAAGTCCAGAGAATAATATAACTCTGTGGTTGCACTACATGGTCTCTCTCTGAAGATGGTTTCCCCTTCCACTAAATTAATGTGCAAAATGTTAGAGCTGTAAGACATTCATCTACTAAATACAGCACTTAAAATTTCATTCTGTGTAGTCATATTTCTCAATATAGAATTTTGGGCAAAATTACTAACATTTAGAAGGGCAAAACTGAATTTCTAATCTTTTCTCCTATTGCCTTTGATGAGATCAATAAAAATGTACCAAATATCAGATATGCTTGAAAAATATGCCTCCCACAACACTGAGCTGAATAATGTTCCTGAACCAAACACAAAAAAGTGTCTAAAATTCACAACAATTCTGTTTTTCAAAATAATGTGAACTTATATCAGGCACTAAGTTGTATAAACAATGAAAAAGACTGGAATCCGGAAAATAAGTGGAGTGGAAAAATTCAACTTTAAAGCCAAGTTGTTATATAGTAATGAGAAGACATTTTAAAAAGAAAATTTAGCTTAAAAGTAGAATAAAGTTCTTCAAGTTTACTGTTAATGCAAACAATGTAAAACACAACTAAATGCAGATGAAATAGGTCCAATTCATTTTCCCTCCACTAATATGGTGCTTTAAAAATTTTGTCCAAATATTTCTGTGACAATCTTTGGAATTCACAATGTCCCAATATTATTAGAAACAGACCTTTATTTCATTATTTTTTTTAAAAAATCTGATTTCCATCATTTTAACTTTTAGATTTTTTTAGTTCATGTAACTACCATTATCCATGCTGAAAAATTAAAAGATACACCTAGAGCAAGGTTTATCTTCCTAAGTTTTTGGTGAAACAAAGCTTTCTTTATTGAAAAAAGTTTTTCTACTATTGTAGCTCTTAGTATGAGTTTTCTAAGTGTGGAAGAGTCAGAAGCTTACTTTTTGTGATAAGAGTTCAACAGTTTTACAAAAGGTATTTAAACAAAAAGGCCTCATTCTGCAAAGTGGAAAAGGTATCAGAGATATAACAGTGAAATAAATGGCTCTTGTAAGAATGTGATTTGATTCACTTTTGATTAGAGAGATACAAATCAAAACAACTCTGAGGTACCACATCACACCTATTAGATTTGCAAACATGACAGAACAGGAAAATGATAAATGTTGGGGAGGATGTGGGAGAGTTGGAACACTACTTCACTGTTGGTGGAGCTGTAAGCTCATCCAACCATTCTGGAGAGCGGTTTGGAACTATGCCCAAAGGGCTACAAAAACGTGCATACCCTATGACCCAGCAATATCGCTTCTAGGACTGTATCCCCAAGAGATCATAAAAATGGGAAAGGGTCCCACATGTACAAAAATATTTATAGCAGCACTCTTTGTAGTGGCCAAAAACTGGAAATCAAAGGTATGCCCATCAATTGGGGAATGGCTGAATAAATTATGGTAAAGGAATACTATTGTGCTATAAGAAATGATGAACAGGAAGACTTCAGAGAGGCCTGGAAAGACTTATATGATCTGATGCTGAGCGAAAGGAGCAGAACCAGGAGAACTTGGTGCACACAATGACCAGAGTGTGCGAGAGTTTTTTCTGGTACACTTGGATCTTCATAGCAATGCAAGGACATAAAAAAAAAAATTCCCAATGGTCTTCTAAAGCAAAATGCCTTCCACATTCAGAGAAAGAACTATGGAATTCAATTGCAGAATGCAGCAGATCATTTTGTGTGTTTGCGTTTGCATGTGCGTGTGTGTGTGTGTGTGTGTGTGTGTGTGTATGTGTGTATGTATTATGTTTTGGTTTGTTATATGATTTCTCCCATTTATTTTAGTTCTTCTACACAGCATGACTATAATGAAAATGTATTCAATAGGAACGTATGTGTAGATCCTATATAGAATTGTAGTCCGTCTTGGGGAGGGAGGGAGGTGGTGGGGGGTAGGTAGGGGGAAAAAACATCTAAGTTTTACGGTAGTGACTGTAGAGCATTATAAATAAATAAAATGAATATATTAAAAAAAAGATACAAAAAAAAAAAGAATGTGATTTGATGAATACTGAAATGATGGGGCCATGTCACCACGAATTCTTTCAAAAACGTTTCCTAATGGTCTGCAGCACATTGGTACATTATGTTTCTCATCTTTACTCATTCCCAAGCCTGTTCCTTACTGTTGCTTCTTTAATATTCTATAAGCTTGTAGTTAAATAAAAGTGAGTCTTGCCCCCTCAAAGGTGCAAATTCTAACCCACTCATCATCAATGAGTCTTTTGTCCAGATGCTCCTATGAAATCTATAAAATCTACTAATTGAGGACTTTCCTCTAGATTCAATAAGACAAATACCAATACAGCACATCAGTCTTGCTACCTGATTTTCTATCCGTAATCCTCTCCCCCTATGTTTATTTCCTTTATATTGCTACTTGTGCACAATGAGCTTCTTAGAATATACTGAAGGCTCTTTAGAATTATCATGTACCTCCTCTCTTGCCCTTTGGGTGACACATAAGAACTCTGACTCTTCAGATTCTGTGGTATTTATTGCATGATTTCCAGTCACACAAAATCTCTGGAGGAATACTGGTGTTCAAAAGATGGACCTTTATTTCAGGAAGAAGGTGGGGACAGTAAAAGCACTTATCAGTTTCCCAAATGACTCAGATTCACCAAGCTGATTCCTTCGCTACCTTTCTCAGAATAGCCCACGGTTGACCGGAGGCATCTGTCCACGACTGAGGTACTGACAGACCTACTACATGGGTTATCCATCCAAGTGACTATAACCTCATTTGGACAATCGGCATTCTTAACCCACCTGTTTTTTTCCTGTGTTGATAGTACAGTCAAAAACTTCTGAATGATTCTGGGTTTTGTTTAGGAGGCTGCACAATGTTTTAGGGAAGGATGCAAACAGCACAACATCAGTTTGCACTGGAGGAACTCTTCATCTCTAACAGTGTTTTTTAAAAACCTTTTCTATGTCATGGACTCTATTTCTTTTATTTTGGCAAGGCAATTAGGGTTAAGAGACTTGCCCAGGGTCATACACCTAGTAAGTGTCAAGTGTCTGAGGTCGCATTTGAACTCAGGTCCTCCTGACTCCAGTGCTGGTGCTCTATCCACAGCACCACTTGGCTACCCCATGGGTTTTTTTTCTTTTTGCATGGAGCCCATTGGTCTGATGAAGTCTATCAATCTCTTCTCAGAATGTTTTTAAATGCATTAAGTAAAATATGTAACATTATAAAAGCCTGCCCAATTATACCGAAGTAGTTATTGAAATATATTTTTAAAAGTTCACAGGTTAAACACTACTAATCCATAGGAAATCCCTCTTTCATGTGTACTCTTTACTAGGCAAACGTCTTGTACAGTGAATACAAACACAACTGGAAAGGTTGTCTCCCTTTTCATGCCTTGCTTGACTTTGATAGAGCACCTAGGTGGTGCCAAAGTGCATAGAGCAATAGGCCTAGAAACAGGAAGACTTGCCTTCCTGAGTTCAAAACTGGCCTCAGATACTTGCTGTGTGACTCTGGGCAAGTCATTTTACCCTGTTTGTCCTGGTTTTCTCATCAGTACAACGAGCTGGAGAAGGAAACCATTCCAGTATCTTTGCCAAGAAAACCCCAAATGGGGTCATCAAGAGTACATGACAGAAAACTATAAATTACAACTGACTATAATAATTCTAATGTTGTATACTTTGAAGAATTTTGGAAAATTTGATGTACACTTGTGGGATATTTTGTTAGAAAAGAACTTTGAAGGTGATGAGATTTGATATTGAAAAAAGTGTTTATATAGTCAACAAACAGTAAATAGCAGGAATCCTGTTTTTTCTACACTCTTCATCAGACTATGTGACTTATGTGTTTTGCTCTAGAAAAGCGTTTTACAAAAGCATGATTGGAGGTAATAAACACATGCACTTCTCATTGAGTGTGTATTACCTAGAGATGGGAAAGGAGAACTCGAAGTGGGTAGAGAACATGGGCTATTTCCATTGTCTCTTTATGCAGTAAGGATATCCATCACCTTCTCCATTATTTACCTTCTTCTCTTTCTGATATCTGAAAATCAATCTGGAAATCAATCCTTTGATACCCTTGAACCTATGTTGCTTCCTGCACAGAATACTGTGAATACTGACCTAGTGCATCTTGGCCTCATTTTCATTAGTGTGATTTCTAGGTTCTCCAATAGTATGCTGGGGATACTCCGATGGTGCTATCTCCATCGTCACTGATAAATAATTGTTGCAAAAACCTTCAAACTCTTTCAGTTCTGGTCCGTTTCCTAGATTCCTTCCATATCCATCCTAAATTGTTCTTGAAATGATTAGGTTTAACTGAATCTCAACAAATTTTCTGTATACTTTTGTTTCCTTTCACTGTTTCTGTTATATAAACTAATACTCATCATAATATGGCTAACCATGATTCTCTAACAGATTTTAGGGGAGGTTTTCTGAGATAAACCTGTGCTGGCCTTAGTGACCATTTCTCTCCACTTAGGGTTATTACAGATGAATGAGAATTACATACTCCATTCAATTTGTTGAGTGACTCCCATGAGGCACCTAATACACAGATGGGATATTAGAGAAAGATTTCACAGTTTTTTTTATTGTTTTATCTTTTTTCTTAAATTATCTTAATTTTATTTTTTCTCACTTCTATGTTCAGGTTTTTATCTTTTCTCAGCTATAACATTTCTATTCTCAGGTCCCTATTACCAGGGCCCCTAAAACATACCTTGTGTATATCTACTAGCACCTTTTTTTGCGGCGGTTGGGGAGAGGATCTGTGATTTCATCAGTAGGGATCTCCTAGTGAGAAACTTCCAGTAATGTAAATCAGCACCTTTTCTACCACTTAAGAGTCTTAGAGAGCTTGTGCAGGATCAGAGTAAGATGTGGGAGAGGTGAGACCTGAACTCAGGTCTTCCTAATTCTAAGACTACTTTCTACCCACTAAGCTAGGCTGTGTATATGTGGTTATTGGTGGGAAATATCATACAAATCTAAATAGTTAAAATATCAGCCAACAAAGGTTACCTCACACACAAGGCTGACCATGTATCTCCTGCTCAAGTATCTTCAGTGGCTCCCAAATACCTCTGGAATGATAAACTCCTTGGGTTGGAATTTAAAACTGTTCCCTGGCTGATTGCCCATTATCTCCCTGTGAATACTTTTCACTTTAACCTAACTGACTTTCTCACTTTTCCTTAGACAATGCATTTGGTCCCCTGAGCCCAAGCCTCATTTTTCTAGAATTTTAAATTCTTTCAAAGACTCAAGGAGAGGTTTTCCTTGTTACCAGTCTTCTCTCCTTAAGATTATTCCACCTACATTTAGACATGCACAAAGTCTGGGTAGAAACACAGATCCTTAATAAAGAAGACTTGGGGGAAGAGAGGCAGTACCTTCAGTCTGCTGTATGAAATGGTAAGGTTAGACACTTCCATTTTTAAGAAGCAACAGAATATGTTTTCAGAGGTAATATGAGAAGTGTTGTAGTTTCATGTCTTGTCTTCTCTTGTTTTCAATTGTTCCAATTTATTATTGACTCTGAACTTATTCAGATGAGTTACCTAATGGTACATTTATTTATACAGTTGGCTCAGAGATAAATTGGTAGCCAGTTGCTTTCTATTTGGTAAGTCAATTTGTTTTTCATTATCATTTGGTGCTTACTGTGGCCAATCCCTCTCACCTCTTCTTCACCCAGAGACATTCATCTTATTTTTGATGTCTTAGAAATGCCTTTTGTTAATTATATCTCAGTCATTTCTGTGCCCATTCCCCCAGTATCCTCCCTCATATCAAAGAGAAACAATTAAGTAAAAACATCTGACACCTAACCAAATGTGACAATGCACACGGTACTCCCCAGGCTTTTTAGCTGAGCAGAAGGAGGCATTTCATCCTTTTTTCTCCATACAGTGAATGATTCTTTAGTTACTCAAAGGTCAGCATCACTTAATGCTCTCTTCATTTAAACTGCTGTAAACATTATATAAAATGTCTCTGGTTTTGCTTCTTTCTCTTTGCACTAATTTTCCCAATTTCTCCATTTCTGTGAACATCTCACTTTGCTTGCTTCTTACAGAACAGTAATGTTCCATCACATGCACAGATTACAGTTTTTCAACCATTCCCTTATACTTTGTTTCTAGCTTTTCCTACCAAAGAGAGTTGTCCGTGGCCTCCCTGGGGGCACAGGCCCATAGGTGGAATTACAGACTGTAACCTAAATGCTGGGTTACAAAATAGAGTTCAGTCATTTTTTTCTTGCTTAAATCTAAATATCCAGAATGATTAGACCAGTCTACACCTCCTCCAACTGTGCATTCATGTGCTTGCCTTTGCAGAGTCCTCCAAAATCGACTGCTCCTGCTTGGGGGCTATCTGCCAATTTGTAGGATAGGAGATGAAAGCTACAAACTATTTTACTTTTTATTTCTCTTACAATTAGTTATCTGGAACATGATTTCTATTCATTTATCCTACATGGTTCTTTTAACTCTTTTATACGTATCTTTTGATCTTTGGACACTGACTTATAATTGGAAAATGGCATCTAGTTTTTCTATATTTGTATTAGTACCTACATATCTCAGAGATAAGCCTTAAGCTGGTGAGAGTTGATAAAAATTTGGTATCAGGTAAACCTTTTTAAGTTTTATGTAATCAGAATTGTTTTCTATTTATCAATTCCCTCCATTCTTTGGTTAAGAACCTTTTCCCCAGCCAGAGCCAAATTACCTTTCTTGTTATCTTTTAATTTTTTTAAATGACCTAACCTTCTATATTCACATCACATACACATTTCGAGGTTATTCTATTTTCTTACCAAAAAATGTTTATGACATACAAGTGAGTTAACAGCGCTTAAGCCTCTTTTCTTTCTCAATTCTGAGCCACATTTTCTAAAATTTTCTAACATGCTGAATTCTAAATGGCTCCACTGCACTCTTCTATGCCCACCTTTGCTTCAAAGTCCTATTAAAGTATATGCTCATTGAATCTGCTGGGTCTTACTAAATTCTTTATACAATTTTTCTGCCTCCTTATCCTTCACAACAGATGTTGGTACATAAGCTGCAATTAACTTCATGGTGGTCTTTTTGCAAATGCTGAAATATGAGAAGATGAAGTGTCTGAGAAATGATGTTTATTTTTGCCTCTAAAAGCAGAAAAGAAACTCTGCCAATTTCTTTTATTTGCTTTTCCCAGAAGAACCTGAGAGATGCTCCTCCAGATGATACTGATTTCATCTTGTCTTCTGGTTTAACATAGGATATGAATATTCAAATTGATGACTCAGTTCATCCAGTAGCATGTCAACTGGCAAGTAGTAGGTCACTGGCAAGAATCTCACATATAAGGTATTGATTAACAAATTAATATTTATAGATGGTTTAAAAAACTGCCTAACACCCTCTGCCCTTTCTTCTCCAACTTGACTACCATCACTACTAAGTTGAAGAAGACGACCAAGGGCACTTTATTCCTTCAAGACTCAGCTCCAACAGCACATTTGATGGATGTGTGTGTGTGTGTGTGTGTGTGTGTGTGTGTGTGTGTGTGTGAGAGAGAGAAAGAGTGGGGGGGGGGGGAGAGAGAGAGAGATATCTTGGGGGGTCTTCAAGTAGAAGACAGATGATATCTTATTGTTTTTCTTTATAGTGGGGATTCCTTTCATGTTTGCTAGATTACATGGTCACTGAGGTGCCTTCTCATCCTCAGATTCTGTGAATCCATAATAATTTCCTTTGCCTGCTGAGAAAGCCCACACTCCCCATGCTGGTACTTGACATCCTCTACAACCTAACTACTCTCTAATGCTCTTCAATGCACCCAAGCCAGTTTTCTTGCTGTCTCATGCCTATTTCCACTTCAGATTGTTTGATCAGAATAAAATACAGTGATAAAATACATGGTTATGGATTATACGTGCTTTAACAAAGCGCTGACTTGGACTAGTTAGCTCCACAAATGTAGGAACTTTATTATTTCCCCTTATTTACAGCAGGGCCATATGTAAAAATTAGTAAATGACAAAAAAAACCTTAATAAATGGTGGTTGAACTGAATTGCTAGGAAGACTCCCCAGACCTGACTAGAAAAGGAGGAGAGGAGAAACAGACCATTTCCAGGGGCCAGGTCTGGGAGGAGCAGAGATCAAGAAGCAGAAATGAAAACATCTCAAGTAACAACCAATTTTCATAACTTACTAGCTCTAATGGTTGGAGAGAATGTTTTCAACTCTGGTCTTACAGTGTACATACTTAATTGATAATGAAAGCATGTTTATAGAGTAATCTGTATGGGAATAAAAAGCTCTAAAGTTCTAAAATTTGCTATACTTATTATGGCACTTTAGGCTCTACCTTAGCTTCCCACTTTTCCAATGTAAAATTCTTCCAGGTTTTTACAACTGATACTTCAATAGTTCTGCCTGTTTACAGGTGTGCCAATCAGCTGAGCTCCAGATACCGCTGAGAGGTAAGCTGACAGTGCTTCCCATAGAAGCATTTTCAAGAATGTTTTCCTATGTTCAGCCTATTCCACACAAGAGCGCCCTCCTTTATATGAATGGACGCTGGTCAGTTCAAACCTTGTCAATTCTGAAACATGTACTTATTTTGTAAAAACTCTTCATCCATGTCAACTCCAAAAAGTTGTAGCTACCTATCAGGCAGCTCATTCACTCATAATTGTCAAACATTTCCTTTTACACTTTGTCAATTCCAGAATCTCACACACAAACAGAAAATGAACCAACCAATGCCAAATAAGTTTAAATTTTTGACAGTGGATAAAGCATGGTCACGTTGGACACTTTATTATTTTGAAGCCCATAATATCCTATCATTTTGTGACTTAAGACTTAAACTGTTAGACCTGATCACTAATAGAAACTAGCAAGTATTGACAGTTCTAGTAGGGGAGAGCAAAGAATTGGCTTTTTGCTGTATCTCAATTTTTAACATGGGAAAAACTCAACTAAATACTTCTGACTCATTACCTGAGGCCTCGCCTCAATATACCTGAAAACTAGAACCAGATGTGCAGTTGTTATTTAAATCAGTATTTTCTCCTTTGGGCTTGCAAAAAGCTAGTGCTAAAAAAATTAGCCTTAAAAAACCTTTCGACACTTGACAATCTGCCTTATAAATTGGAGATAACAATTTAAATACTGAGAGAGATATTGAAGTAAAAAAACTTTAAGAGAAAATATAAGACATATTTCTTTATCCAAGCTTGGCATTTCTAGGAACCTTGAGGTAGTTGTCTAAGATACCTCATCTTTCAATTCAATTCAACAAACATTTCTGAGTACCTACAACAGCAAGCTTCTGGAAATGTAAAGGTGTCAAACCACTCAGTTCAGTTTCAGGCTATTTTGTAGTGGTATAAATAAATGTAGTGCATAAATAACTAATTAAAACTAGAATGTGATAAATGCATAGGCTAGTGGCTGGATACCTAGGCTCATCTGCACCCTAAAAGTGTCATCTATCTTTTCCTTGAAGACATTCAAAGAGGCGGAATCTACCACTTCACTTCCTGAGGCAATATATTTCACTTTGGGACAGCTCTAATTGTTAAAAAGGTTTTCCTTACAAAAGCCTAAATTTGTCTCTTTGTACTATCTTTCCTTCACCAAGCAGAGAAAATCAAATCCCTCTTCCACATGACAGTCTTTCATGTATTCAAAGACAGCTAGGTCTGCCCCAATCCTCTCTTCATGCTAAAAATTTCTAATTTCTTCAAACAACATTCATATGACATTCTGTCTTCCTCTGACTCTTTTCAGATCATCAATATCTTTCTAAAATGTGGTGCCCATAACTGGACAAAACTCTTTTGTGAGTGGCCTGGCCAGCACAAGAGGGTAGTGAAAGCACAGGGTCACCATTTCCTTATTCTTGTTAGCTACACCATATCTTTCCCCCTAAGTCTGCTTTGCCTACAAATTTCCCTATTTCTGTTTAGGTAGTTATTATCCCTCCAGCAACACAGGTATGCAACTTCAGAGCGATCTTTCATTTCTCTCTCCCTCATATCCCAATCAGGCGCTAAATGGGATCCACAATGTTATGGTTCTCCCTTTTTGGGAGTCTTCAAGCAGAGACTGGATGACCACTTGTTGGGCATGTTTAGATGGCCACTGGTATCTCTTAACTCCTCGCCATCTCTCCAATATATTCCTCTCCTTTTCATACACAGAACCATGAATTTAGCCTGAGAAGTGACTCCAGAGGCCTGACCCTTTCATGGTGAAGATGATGACATGCCCAAGATCACAAGGGCCAGCTCAAAGACAAGACGTGACCCCACACCCTCTAACCCCATCTTGTGCCTCTGCCCAAGCTCACACCCTTAAAGCCTCTCCTAGATGAGCAAGCCAGCCTCTGATGGGTGTCTCTACCCCCACCCTCTTCACTCTCCACAAGCTGGCACAGCTCTGGCCTCAGCATTCCCATGCTGAGACATCTTTTGCAGCAGGAACCTCATGACCACCCAGCATTTAAAACCCTCCACAATCTGACCATAACCTACTGTTCCAGATTTATTTCCTATTATTGCCCTTCAAATATTCTGCAACATGGCCAAACTAGCCTATTAAATACAGCTGAGCACTTAATTATGTTCTAATTGCTGCAGGTTAGCTTTGTCCTCCTATGATGACTTCCATTATATGACGAGTTCCTTGAAGTAGTTCTATTTTATGCCCCCAACAATGTCATGCTGTAGCAAGTGCCCAAGAAAAACCTTTAGATTCATTGATTTCTAATGGAGTTGAACATGACTGTTTTTACCTAAGTATACTTTCTTCTTGGCCTTGTAAGTACTTAGTGACTGCTTGTGGATTGATTACAGGGAATCTCAATGATACCAAAGCAATTCCAAAAGGGAAATAAGGAAAAATAATGTAAATGAGATCTAGAAAACAGTGGCTTGCTTTTGATTACTAAACTGATTCCTCACCACAAAGTTAAGTTCAAGAATTTTGCACAGAGGCCTGCAGAGTACTTTCTCTGTTTATATAAACAGAAGGCATCTGAGAGTAGTTATTACTGTGCTTAGAGTTAAATCTTGTAATTCTTTTAATGTTCTGTGGGAGATTTAATATTATACCATTATCATTTAAATAATATTGATTTTCAAAATTTCTAAAGTTCTTTTTAGGTTAAGATGAAGACAAAAAAATTCCAAATTAACAAGTACATCTAAAAAGTATCATTTTCATTTGAAGTTGCAAATTGGCAGTTCTATTTCTGAGTAATTTTTTTACCTTCTTAAAAATTTATTCTTTTTCTCCTAATTAGTTCAAATTTAAGAAAATAATTTTAAGAAAATAAAAATTTTTTTTGCATAAACTTATTTTTTTTTCATAGAAGTATGTTTTAAAACTTAAAGAGAAAAATCTAAACTGATATATTTGGAGAAGAGGTTTCACTGGCCAAAGGGATACACAAAAAGGTTAAGACCTCCTGATCTAGACAGACTCTCACAGAAACTGAAGCTATGGAAGTTCAGTAATTAAGTGATAAGGGGAGGAAGGACAAGAGTCAATATTCAAAAGCAAGTCAACCTCCAAAGCTACCAATCTTCCTACTGTACTTCTTACTATACACAGCACTTAGTGTTTGTTTTCTTGTTTCTTCATATTTGTCCTTATGATCTAATTTTTCATAATGGGCACTGGCACAAAAAAATGAATGATGGAAAGAGGAAGAAAAAACATAACTTAATATCACAAGTGGACACAATTTTACATGCACTCTGTTGAGACAAACTAATAATTAACTGATTGTGTCTTGTACCAGGCACCTGGGCCAGGTGGTCTACATAAGGTGGGCACTAGCTAGACAAACTCTCTGGGTCAACAGTGTGACACGGCAGGCAACGAAATTAATGTGACTTTAGGCTGCATTAAAATTTTAGAGGCACAGATTCCAGGAATGAAGTGATGGTTATACTCTGTCCTAAATAAAGTACAACTGAAATTTTGTATTCAGTTCTAGATGTCACATTTTAGGAGGGACACTAATAATCTTGTGAACTTCCAGAGGAAAGAAACTGATTTTGAAAGGTTTAAATCATGCTATGGGAGGATAGTTTGAAGGATTTGGAGATGCTTAGACTACAGAAGGGGAGACCCAGAGGAAAAATAATTAATCAGTTATTTGAAGAGCAATCACAGGTATTGGAGATTCATGTTCTTTTCTGCCTCAGAAGGCAGAACCAGGAGCAAGGGATGAAGCTAAAGAAGAAAATTCAGGCCTGCCACGAAGAACAATTTCCTTAAGTTAGAGTGAGTCAACAGTGGAATGGGTTATCCTGGGAGTGAGTGGGCTTCAAGCAAAGACTGGATTCCTCAGGCATGCTGTACAGAAAATTCTTCATATAAACTAACAAGCTGCATAAACATCTTACTATGTAGCAGGCACTGTGCTGGACTCTGGAGGCACAAACATCCTTACACAAAACCCCCAAATAATTCTTGACCTTAAGGAGATCATATCTTACCAACTTTGATTTTCAAGTATATATAAAGTAAGGACAAGCTCATGGGGGATGGGGTACGAGTGTGAAGCGAGCTGTCAGAATGAAAGGCTTGGTGGTATCTGAACTCCCTGAATTCTAGAGAGAAGGTGATGGCGAGGGCACGCATTCAAGGCATGGATATACTAATGGGATGGAGTTAGGAGATAAAATGTCATGTGGCAGGGATGACCAGAAGGCAACTTTGGCTGGACTTACAAGAATGCAAGAAGGAGAGTAATAACAAGTCTGAAAAGATTTTAAATGCAAAGATTTTATTTTAGAGGTAAGAGGGAACTACTAACATTTATTAAGCTAGGGAGGGAAATGGTCATACCTCCATGCTCTAGGAAAATCACTTTGACAGTTGTGTGAAGAATGTATTGCTGAGGAGGCACCTGAGGGAAGAAGACCACTTAGCAACAGTCCATCAAGAGGTGACAGGGGTTGAACTAGAGTGGGGGGGTGGGTAGATTATGTGGAGAGAAGGGGGACAGAGATGCCACGGGTGGTAGAAACTGACAAGAGACTAGACATATTATGTAAAAGAGAGCAAGGAGTTGAAGATACCTTGATCTCTGAGCTTGTGAGACTCTGGAGACGGTGGTACCCTTGGGGAAAAAAAACAGGCAAGTCAGGAAGCAGGATGAGATAGACAAGAAAGAAAATAACTTCTGTTTCAAATATATGATCACGGATTGGAACCATAAGGGACCTCAGATAACACTTAATCAACCTTCTCATTTGACAGATGAGGAAACTCAAAGTCTCAGAGGTCAGATGACTTACTGGAAGTTACACAGGTTGTAAGCTGGGACCCAGGACTTCTGACTCCAAATTCAGGCCTTTTTTCATCCTGTTTCCCTATGGAACATGTGGCTTAAAATGCTTATAAGGGAGCTGGTAAGCCAGGACCAGAGGTTAAGAATAGGGTTGGTTATATCAACCTGGGAGTCATATGCATAACTGAACCCACAAGAGCTGAGGAGTTCACTGAGAGAAAGGGTAGAGAGAAAAGGGACCGGGACAAAGTCTGCAAGGGAGGGGAGTAAGGGTTCACCCAGTTAAATAGGATGATCCAGCAAAGAACCTTGAGAAGAAACAATCAGATAGAGAGAAAGAGAATCAAGAGAGAATCCAGGAAGGAAAAAATATCTCCCAGGAAAGGGTGGTAAATAATGTCAAATTCTGTAGAGAGGTTGAGAAGGATGAAGGTGGGGAAAAAAGGACCCCCAATTTAATGATAAAAGACATCACTGGTGACTCTGGAGACAGCAGTTTCATTTCAGTTGAGGGATGAAGCTGGAGGCTAGGATGCAAACCAGCTGAGAAGAGAAAAAGAGGATGAGGTGGAGAGAGCAAGAATGATCAGCTTTGCCTACAGTTTGTCTGAGAAAGACAGCAGAGATGTGGTATGATGGCCTGAAAGGAGGGTGTACTCAAATGAGGGAAAAGAACTCTATAGGCACCAGGAAAGGTGCCAGTAAATTAAGGGGGTGTGGGGGAGGAGGGACACACAGACAGAGAAGGCAGGATGAATACTGGGGCATCTTGCTAAAGAAAACTGGAGGTGAGACCAAAGATACAACTAGAGGCTTGGTCTTGGCAAGGAGAAAGGCCAGTCTCCTTGCATCTCTTCATGAGACACTGGAGTAGAAAAGGGGGAATAATAGGTATAGGGTGGGTTAGAAGGGCACTGGGGTCCCTCCCAACTCTGAAATTTTGTGATTTTAATTCTAACATTCAACAGATAATTCGAATTCTAGTCAAAAAAGGATACTGCAGAACACAAACCACCTAACCCAAATCCCTTATTTTACAAAAATACAGGTTCCAAAATGTCAGGGGACTCAAGCAAGGTCACATACTAACACTGCAAAGCATATACACCAAAAGGGAGTCTATCTGTTAGCTATCTGCAAATCACTATTGACTAAGCACCTATCATGTATTAGGCACTGTTCGGAGTGGTGAGGATACAAAGAGGCAAAAGATAGTCCTTGCCCTCAAGAAACCTATAATTTAATGGGGAAAACAACAAGCAAACAAAATGAGCTGTATGGCTTAAGATGGCATATGTTGGCAGCACATTATTGCTATTCCTTAGCATAAATATATACAACTTCACTGTGTAAACTTGTTGCAAAAGTGAACCCAATATAAAGGATTAGGACCAAAAAGGCTACTCATTCAGAAAATAATGTTCTAATAAAGAAAGTAGAATTTAGAAATATCCAGGCAACAACAGCTAAAGGTAAGTCATCATGAAATCTTAACTATTTAAAAGGATCTGGGAAGCAAAACAAATGTGAAGAAAGTGAAATGGGTCTGAAATATGTCTGACAATTTTCTTGGTGAAGGAAGAGTTTCATAATTTATTTTAAGAGCAAATTTTCATTTTGCATGACAAACAGAATCAGAATAAACAGAATTTGGCAGCTCTGTGTATAGATCAGCCAAAGTGATCAGTTCATTTAATCAAGCAATAAGTATTTCTTAAGCATGGATTATATGCCCCAGGCACTAAGTGAGAAGCTACCAAGAAACCAACCCCAAAAGGAAGTCTATAGAAATTTTAAAAAATCAAATACCTGGTAAAAGACATTTAATTTGAAGCCAATGGAATGCTCAGGATTCTAGAATTCTTTTAAGATCAAACAGTCTACAAAGTTATAAATTCCCAGCAAACATTTTTAAGGAAATAGTAAAATCCTCTTATGATTCTTATTTTAAAAATAGAAGGTACAAATCTTATGAATTAGAATAATCCCTCTGAACATAATTATCTTTAATGTTAAAACTAATTCTGAATACTATTATCCAAATGCTAATTTTGGTCTAAACATAAATAAAAGATTTTCAAATTACCATGGCTTTAAAATTCTTCTAATTAAAATTATGTGTGTGTATGTGTGTACACAGAGGTATAGATATATAATTGGATATAACTTCCCAAAGTATCATAGTATGCTGGGAAAATTCCCACCAATTTAATTTGTACAGCTGGCATGCTATATACGACACTGACCCACTGAAACAGATAGAGATTTCACCAGCAAAGATTTCATAACATCTGTCATATACAGTCCCCTTCTCTCTTCTGATGCTACTTCCATCATGGTGCAGGCCTTTGTTACCGCATGCCTCGACTACTGCATCAGCCTGCTGGCTGGCATTCCTGCCTCAAGTCTCTCCTAGACCCAGTATAACTTCTGTTCTGCTGGTACCCCTCTCCCCTCCCAGTTAATAACCTGCAGTGGTTCCATATCACTTCCAGAATCAAATAGGCAATCTTTTGTTTGGCATTTAAGACCCTTTGTAACCTGGTGCCTTCCACCTGTTCAGTCTTCCTTCCCTTTCCCAACACATTCTGCAATCCAGTGACACTGACCTTGCTCCTTGCTGTTTCTCACATGAGACACTTTCGCTGCCTGTCGTCCTGTCCTAAAATTACCTTCCTTGTCATCTGTCTCCTGGTTTTCTTCATATCTCAGCTAAAATCCCACCTCCTATTAGTCGCCTCTCCTGATCCCTTTTAATCTTGTGCCTTTCCTGTGTTGATTTCCCCCCATTTATCCTATATACAACTTCCTGTGCATAGTTATTTGCAAGTTGTCTAACAGACTGTGAGTTCCTTGAGTGCAGGGGCTATCTTTTACCTTTCTTTGTATCAATTCCTAGCACACAGCAGGTATTTAATAAATGCTTTTTGGGCCTCAAATGAATATTCTACCAACCAAGCAACTGGATAGCTATCATTTTTAGAGGTCATGTCTTTTTACATAAAGTCTAAATGTGCCTCTCTCTAACTTCTACTCTTTTTTGGGGGGAGGGAGAGGAAGAGTAAGAGAAGAAAATAGGAATTTATTAAGTGCCTACTATGTCCTAGGCACTTTGCTAAGCTCTTTACAAATAAGTGTCTCACATAAAACTGGCATTTGAATAGTATCCCTGACTCAATTGCTTACAACATTCAATTCAGAAAGGACTTTTCCAAGCCACTTAACAGATGAAGAGACAGAAGCATTCAAGTTTCCATCTGCTCCATCCTTAATACACAGACAGAGCCAGGATTAAAGCAGGTCTCCAGACTTTTCAAGCTGTCTTCCCATTATGATCCCACTGATCTCAATTTGCTGGAATTTTAGATTCCCTAAAAGTTCCACAGAAATGTGTAGTTCTTACTTCTCTCAAATCGTAATTCTAAAGATCAAATGAGAGAAAACATGCAAAGTTCTATGTGTACACACACACACACACTCACACTATTATTGTCAATCATTCAATTTTACATCTACCATATAATTATTATAGTTATGATGTACTTATTCAAATGGGAACTGATTCTAATGGATTTGAATAACTATAATTTTCAATAGTTAATATTTTTTAACTAAATTAAATGGTATGGTACTTGGAAATCTAATGTTTTAGGGTTTCCTGGGTTGCAACCAAGGAAGCTAAATTTCAATGATATTTGTTATAAAACATCAAGAATCAATCAATTTTAAATTAAAATTCTAAGGGAACAAAAATTCTAAGAGTAACTGTTAATGGTGATGTTATTTTTTAAAAATTATTCACACTTTGAAATGGAAGGTAATTCCCCGCCTGCCTTTAATCTGGCAAAGGAGCAGTTTTTTGACATCTAAAAACAATTTATGACTTATCTTCTAAAGCTGAAAAGCTAGCTTTAAAGCAAAGTTTTGATATCGAACTTTACTTTTGCCTCTTATTTTCTTAGGTCTTTTGTTTTCTTTACGTTCATTTAAAAATCTGAACTTTGTGAAGTTTATGTGATGTAACATTGAAAAGGTCAAACAGCAAGACATAAGAAAGGCTTTAACAACATCAGTTACTTGGATGGCGTCTGAAAGTCACGCTGGGAATGAGGAGAACAGCCTTACCTGACTAAGTTTTGCTGCAGATTTTCAATCTTCATTAAAATTTGTATGCCACTCTCAGAAAAGACATAAGCTTTTAACCTGAAATACATGTAGTTCTTAATTAGTAAAAGAAATGCAGATTTGATTTCTTATTGTCCCTCAAGACAGATACAACAAAAGGGTTAAAGACGTTTTCCAACCAGTATCCAGATGTGAGAGAGAAAGAACTCCCCAACCCTCATCTTCCCCCTTCATTTTTCCATTAAGTATCTTCATTTGAAAATATCAGTTACACCCAGTTAAGCTAATCTGACTGCCATTTTCATTTAGTTTTTAAATTTCATTTAATTTCCCAGGGTTAGCTAGTACTTGCAAGTAATTTATCAAAAACAGAATATATTTCTTACAGTCAAGTATGTGAAAACTCTTAATAACACAAAGGTAAGAATACAGTCCCCCATATGTATTGATACAGAAGTTGATATTCCTGTGGCTCAGCTTTGGGAGAGGAGAAAAATGAATTGCAAATTGGGACTGCACCAGATACTTCAGAGCATAGCCAGTCTAAACCTATACCTCAAGTTTCCCTAGAGCCACATCATACATTTATTTACATTCCAAGTGAGCAAACTGAAATTAAAAGAAAAGTTTCTCTACGAGACAGAACTGTCCTTGAAGACATCTTTCAGCGCTGTTACACACAAATTAGGATAAGCCTAACAAAGAATTTTCAATTTGCATTTATGATAAAGTAACTAATTTTCAAGCACTAAGTTTGTTTACAAATAGCACAATTTTTATTACATAATATTAATAAAAAAAGTCTGAATTACTATCAAACAGATAATACTGACGACTGAATTATATTAAAAGTGAAATTATGGTATGAAATTTGAAATGTGAAGTTGATAAAATTATAAATAACTGGAGAGTGATTTAGAAACCATTAATGTCCATAATCCATCTTCAGAAAGCTATAAGATTTTAAAAGTATACCTCTGACGAATTACAGGATCAGATTTTTCAGGATCAACGTAGGTTCTTAAGATTTCATGAAGCTTCTTATCACCGGGAACTCTTACCAAAGAGAGAAAAGACGAAGAATTAAATTTTTGCTTCTCTACTGAAGATGTTAAGTTTAAAACCAAATGGATCCACTGCATTTTGATTTAGTCTTTAAAAAAAAAAAGTGATGTATTTTGTTTTTTACATCCAAGTTACTTCCCAATATATATGCTTTCCCCAAACACTCTTAAACAAAAATTATTTTTTAAAATGCTTACAAGATTTCTTGGACATGCTTAATAACCTCTTACAAAACATCTTGAGAATTTTACTATAATCAAATTATGAAAATATAAAGTTTCTTTTAATATACACTTGCACAAGAAAATAATGGAATTAGCTGAGTGAAGGAAAAAAAAAGTTTGATGGAGGCTAAAAAAAGGTAAAAAGTTTAACCACTCCAACTGTTGAAGCCAGAAAAAAGAAATTTTATCCATAAAGTATTACTAGCTTTCCAACCTGTTCACATATATAATTTCAAACAAAGCTGCTCAATAAAATAAGTGTTCTGAAATAATACATAAAATATTTCTTGATCATTCATATGTATTTATTCCATCACAGACAGAAAAAAATATTTATGCCCTTTCCTTATTTTTGGTATGACATTCACTTTAGAGAAAAGAAGTTCAAAGAACTTCCCGGAAGCCCAGATGGACAATCTGAAGTGAATCACAACCCTGTGGTAACTGCACATTACAGGCACTCTTCTCAAAGCAACCTAAAGGAGTAAATCCAGACTCTGTTCTTCATAAGGAGTGCACCATCATTCTAAGATGGCTGGTATTTTACGTGTGTATGCGTACAAATATCCATCTCTCTCATCATTTATTGCCAGTGCTTATATAAATATACAGATGAAAGTAAAATTTGTCTCTTTATTAACTTTCATAATGAAAGTTAACTTCTAACGTCACCTCTAGCTCTAAAATTCTGTTCTGCCCTTAACTGTATGATCCTCACACAGACTGACAAAAGTCCAACAATTTAAACATTTGTATGAGTTGCTAATTTTCTAAGGATTTGAGTTTCCTTGTGTGTCAAATGGGGTGCGGCTAAACAATCTTTTCTTTACCATTCCTGTGAGCTTAAAAATTCTTTCTTCAGGGAAATAAGGATCTAAGAAATCTTATATTCATTCTAATGAATAGGGCTTCTGTCCAATGAAATGATTTCTTTACAGAGGCACAGATAATACCATACATACCCTTTTTCCACATATTCAGCATGACTCTGAGGAAAGAGGAGCTTCAGATGCCAATAGAAGCGCTGCTCTCTAAAGGAATATAACAAAAGAATAGCTATTACTATGTAGTTAGATTAATGTTGGTAAAATTAAATAATCAAAAAAATTTCTTGATGATCAAAATAATG
Organism: Notamacropus eugenii; assembly: GCF_028372415.1. Taxonomy (NCBI): domain Eukaryota; kingdom Metazoa; phylum Chordata; class Mammalia; order Diprotodontia; family Macropodidae; genus Notamacropus; species Notamacropus eugenii. The sequence goes on from NC_092873.1 coordinate 495,125,480, forward strand.
GTTTTTTTTAAAGTAGTACTCTTGAAATTCAATGTTTCTTCCATAAAGAATTATTTTTTTCCTTTACAGAATTTTAAGTTCCATTCTTGACAACTCTGGTGTATACTTTTACAAGATAAAATAATGGTAGAAGTTCAAATTAAAAAAATGCTTTAAGGTTTTAAAAACCCTCTTCCGAGAATAATCCAAGAGTGTCAAGAGGGATCGTAGCAAGGAAGGAGGCAGTCTCCCCAAGTATTCCTGCCAAAAAAACCAAAATATCAAAAATAAAAACAAAACACCAAAGAGAAGCCAAAAGGTTAAAAATCATGCAAGAAAATTCAAGTCCAAAAAAAGTATGAAAAGCGGAAGATAAAAAACAGGAAACAAAGAAAATATCACCAGACAAATATTCAAATGGATAAAAAAAACACCCTCAAAGAGATTAAACAAGAAATGGCAACGTAAGGTCATGAGACCTAACACAAGAAGGAGGTGAAGAGAGCAGAAAGTCAGGCAAACAAATAAAAAACTAATAAAAGCCAAGTGATCCAGCAGGGAGACAATACAAAGGGCACAGTCTCTCATCTCCTAGAGCAGGGCCCCAGAGCAAACTTAGAGCTTGCTAAAGTGATTCAACCAAGATCACACAGCAAGTACAACAGCTGGGGTTAAAGCTAGGCCTCTTGAATCCAGGCCATGCACTCTTTTCACAACACTTTGCCCCTGCTCACAAATAAATACACACAGACCCCTATATGTATAAAATGATGACTACACAGAATAATGAAAACAGAAAATCAACTGCAGATTACAATTCAACCATTAGCCTTTAACTTGTGTTTCTGATGTACAGGAAAAGGCTGCCTGGGAGAGAGGGGAGAGGTGGAGGTGCTTGGAGACAGCACAGTTTATTAAGAAGATAAGAGTCCTCCAGAGGAGCGAGCACCAGATGAGTTAGCACAGCAGAGGAAGATATTAGTGGAGAAGACTGTCCAACAGAAATTCATGACTATCTGTTAGCACTCAGGAATTCCCTTCCTTCTGTAGATGAAATGCTAAAGACTATGATGTCAGTTTCTGGAAGTGAGTTATTACAAAAGTTGCACCCTCTTGAACAAGCCAAGCTAGATTTAGTTTCTGCTTATGCACTGAATTCAATGTTGTGGGTTTACTTGGCCACTAGAGGAGTTAATCCCAAGGAACATCTAGTAAAGCAGGAAACAGACAGAATAAGAATATATACGAACAGAGTCAAAGAAATTACAGACAAAAAAACAGCTGCCAAACTGGGTAAGAGTTGCTTCAAGATTTGTAAGAAATGCTCTTTGTGAAGTCAAACCAGAAAAAAAAAAAGGGCAAAGTCTTCAAATAAAGGAAAAAGTGAAAAGTGAATTTTTGGTTTTGTTTGGTGAATACTGAGAAGTACTCCATATTAACTTTTGGCTCTACCCTTCAAAAACAGGTAGAAAAAGTAAGATTATATTGAACTTCAACTGAAGAAATGAGGCTTAAATATGTTGATGTGACATTTTTCCTTAAAATTTGTTACATAATGTGTCCCCCCAATTTTAAATGATTTTTCTAGTTTTTAAAAACTCGAAATTTCATATCTATATTTTGATAAGTACTAACCTATAAATTATAACACTTCATCTCAGTATTTTTTGTAAACATATTTGCTATTACATTGCTCTTATGAATTATATGAATTCTGTGAGTGAAATTCAGTTATTTGTATATCTGTTTTCAGTATATAGTGTTAAAAAAAAAAGGATGAGGTGACTAAATGTTTCTTTATGGTACAATTATTATGGTTATACCTTTTAGTTTCTAGAAATATTTGATCTCTTAAAAATAACTGAAATATGATATTAAAATTTAAAGGGTTTAATAGCTTACAACTGCAACATACATTTAAAAATAAATGGAAATATTAATTTAAATAAGGGTTGAGATTTCATACTGAGGACTAGATTTTGGGTAAAGAATCTAAAATTCTTGGATCTGGAAAGCATTCCAGATGTCATCTACTTTGAACATCCTCATTTTACCAGTGAAGAAACTGCAGCCCAGAAATGACATGTTTCCATTCCCTTACTCCAAACTTACTCTAAAGTGCAGGGGTGGGCTTTGAGGCCACGTGCAGCGCTCTCTAGGTCCTTAAGTGTGGACTGACTGAATCAAAGCTTCACAGAATAAATCTTTGTTCTAAGATTAAATGCAGTGTGAATGTTTTGTGTTGTCTTTATTATATAATGGTCATTTCTGAATGAATATTTCCTACTTTTACAAAGGCTGGAAAATAAAGGAAATTATTTGTTCCACATAAAAAAAGACATAACATAATAGAGGGGATTTGGGGAAAAGCGGTAGAGGCAGAAACAAAAATGATATTATTATTTATATTTATTTGGAATGTGCATATTCCACAGAACACCTGAAAAAAGGAAGCAGCAAGAGTTCAGGAAACAAGTCACAAGACTGCTAAGAGGGAATAAAGTGATGGTGAGCTTGAAAATCTCAACGACTAGAACACCCGTGGGAGCTCTAGTCCTTCTACCAAAAGCCAAAACACTTAATACATGTTTCGCTTGCCCTCATCCCACAAAAAGTGAACGATAAGGAACAGCTACTTTGAACCTAATTCTCACAACACAGAGGGATTCTGAAAAGGAAATTATAGTAACCTAACAGAGTCTAGACATAGTTTTCATTGATTTTTGCTATCTTTATGGTCAAGTTAGAGAGCTACAAGATTGAAAGTAATGTTAGGACAATTTGGATTAAGGAACAGTAATGAGTAGTTTGATACCTAATTGGAGGAAGGTCGCAGATAGGATGTTTTGGGGATCTGTCTTTGGTCTTGTGCTGGTTAACATGAGATGAAAGGATTTAGAGCCAGAGAGGGCTTAAAGTTTTCTTCTCCATCTCCTTCACTTACAGATGAAGAAACCTTTAGCCCAAGAGTGTAAGTGAACCTGTTCAATGTGACACATGCAGCTCTTCTAATTCCAACTCCAATGATCTTTTCATTGCTGCTTTTTTTTTAAAATCAATAGTAGATAAAGGCATAAAAGGCATGCTTATAAACTATACAAAACTGGGATGGAGAGGTTAACATTCTGTGAATAGCAGAGTTTATCTAAAAAGTTATGGAGATTTTAGCAGATTGCAAGCTTGGTGAATCCACAATGTGAAATGGCAGCTAAAAAAGTAATGGAACCTCAGGATGCACTGTAAGGCACAGTTGTCCAAAACTGCGGAGGTGACAGTTCTATCTTCTGTCCTGGCTACACTACAAATGGAGTACTGAGTTCAGCACACTTTATGAAGGAAAACTGATAAGTTAAAGAAGATCCAGAACAGCAAACAAAATGCCGCAAATTGCTGAGATTATGCTATGAAGATGGGTTGCAGGGTGTAAGGATATGTAGCTTGGAGAACAGAAACCTATGGGGCAGGGGCATGATGGCTTTTTTCAATTGTCTGAAGGGTTGTCACTTGGAGGACGGCTCAGACTTGGTCTACTTAGTTCCAAATAGCAGAAGTCAAAATGATGTTGAAGTGGTGTTAAATCCTTATCAGAACGATCCCAAATTGGAATGAGAAGGATGGCCAGATTGTATAAAGGAGATGGATCTTTTTTCAGATGTGGGAACTAGATGATTTCTGAGGTCCCTAACAACCTTGAGATTTTACAATTGCCCAAATTTAAGAACTTCTGAGAATTCAATTTGCTACTATGAAAGAAATGTTAACTGTTGTAAGAACCAAGAGAATGCCCTTTTACGTTTCCTTATATCCTTATATTATGATATAGACAAATTAACTGATGTTTTAGAATGGTTAGGTAGGTCTATGAAATATTCAGTTGAGTCCAGCTGGCTGCAGTTACACTTTGGAGGCATGTGAACATGCATTCAGTAGCAAAACAGTAGACAACAAATTGGTTGCTAAGTAAAATAAACTCTTTGAAGTATCGTCCCTTTACTCTTGAGCTGACAATTGCTGGAACCAATAGCAATTATTTATGACATACCTAACTTTCAGCAATTTAAACTTTTTTAAAAATACCATTTTATATATGTAAAAATAATGGCAATAAACAGAATTCTACTGCCAATTGCAACTCTGACATTTACTACGTGACCCTCGGAAAATAACAACCTCTACATGTCTGTTTTCTCATCTGCAAGGAGGTGGGTGGATCAGATAGTCACAAAATCCTACCCAACCCTAAATCTTGATCCTATTAACAACTGCCACTGGATGGGAAAAAAGGATGCTTTTTTTACGCTTGCATAGGCAGAGCCATTGACCCTGCTAGAAATGGATAATTTTAACTTCCTGTTGTATTTCTTTAATTATGGATACTGAATTATGTTTCTTCAAATATAGCAAAGGACAAATGTCTAAGTGCTTCCCTAACCTCAAATGAGACATTACTTTCTGCTGTAAAAATCTTCATACGCCAAATTCAACAGCTACTGGTTTTAAAAAAATAAACAAAATTTTTCCAGAAAGAGACATTTAGCAATGTTCATCATTGTGAAAGACACAGTTGCAGTCAGTGGCACATAAAGTGGTTCAAAGAATCAGAATGTTTGAGATACTACATAGTAATGCTAACATGAGAGGAGTAAGGTTCATTTTCTTCATTTGAATCCATAATAATATATTCCCTAACTACTCTTTGCTTCCATACCAAGTTAGAGTAAAAGGAAATGTTCTACCTGTCATCTTTGGAATTTTAAGACATACTCAGTCACTGCTAAGATAATTTCAAGAACCACTCACCCAAAGCCCTCAACATTTACTAGATCCCCAAATACCTTCATAGAAAGCACTTAACATTCCTAACACATAGGTGGGAAAATTCTTAGGAATTATCATAGTATTTACTTTGGTTAACTATAGTTAAGGTTATAACATAAGAATCCATTTGAATTTTATTTCTAAATATTATGTATTACAATATTCATGAGGTAAAACTTTTAATCCTTCATGTCAGCTCCAAACTGAAATTTTATAAAATGCTTTACAAAAAACACTCAATTATCACCTTTTTGTTACAGATGTATATAATGTCATGCTTCAGAAATAAACATAAGGCTCATTTGGTCGGAGGCTAACAAAAACGGAGGAACTACATTTACAGCTTTCCGGGTGTCTACTCTTCACAGTGGATACCTTTTACAGTATGACTTTGAAAAGGACAAAGAATATCTGTGATCTTTTTTGAACAATCAATCAACAAGTATTTATTATGCACCTACTAATATGCTAGTCACTGGGGAAACAAGTCCAAAGAATGAAACAATCCCTGTCAGATGCTTACATTCTAATGGAGGAAACAATAAGTATGTACATAAATATATATGGGATAAGTAAAAAGTGATATATACAAATATATACCAGTTAAACATGAAGGATTTTGAAAGTGAGGGCACTAGCAGCTGGGAGGACCAGGAAAGGCTTCCTGAAGAAGATGGTGTCTGAGCTGTATTTTAAAGGAGAAGGAATTTATTAAGCCAAGGGAGTGCATTACAGGCATGTGGGACAGGAAGTACAAAGGCAGGGAGATGGGAGATAGAGCATCTCATGTGTATGCAGAGTGTGGGAGGTCGAGTGATGTCCAATGAGGCTGGAAGGAGAAACTTAACAGAAGGTTTTCTATTTTATCCTTGAAGCTGTAGGAAGTCACTGAAATTGCCCAAGAAGGAAGTCACATAGTCAGATGTAAACTTAAGGAACCTGCCTTTGCAGCAGTATCTAGGATGGACTAGCAGGGAAAAACCTGGAGACAGGGAGGCCCATTAGGAGGCTGCTGCACAGTCTAGTCTAGCAGTGATGATGACACGAACTGAGGTGCTGGCTGTTTGGGTGCTGAGAGGGGCAAGTAGAAACAGCAAGATCTGGCCACTGATAGGAGATGAGGGAAAGTGAAGAGTCCAGTATAATAATACTAAGATTATACATCTGGAAGCCTGGAAACATAACTGAATTGTGCCCTGAGTTTATTTTAGCAATGAAAATACCAAAGATAACAACAACTTCCCACATTATTTCCATACCTTGGTCAAGCTACAGTCACATCTACAAAAATAGATACCAAAAAGCACCGTAATCTCTAGCACTGAACAAAGGCAACATATTTAAAACCTATTAGAAGAGTCAACCAAAAAACTGGGAAAAGTAAAACCCTGAGTACTTTATAGATTATGTCTAAAGTGACTTTCCAAATATAATTTTCCACTTATCAAAAACTGAAGCCACTTTTTTTTCTAAAACAAATATATACTGTGCCTTATCTAGGCAAACCTTCCTTTCATCTTTTTGTTGATTTTCTCTCATATACTCTGTTGACTTTTATTATCCAATGCAGCCAGACATCAAATAGGAAGAAGAAAGTACCAATCAGATGGAAAATAAGCTTTAGGAGGGGAGGATGCCTTCTTCAACTAGGGGTGCTGCTCAAGGTCATTAAGAAGTTGAGATGGAAGTGGTCTGCTGAGCTTTCACATTTTGCCTGCAACGGGCTGTCAGTGTGGCTGAATTATTTTCAAGTTCTGTGAATTTTTAGATAATGTAAACTACATCAAATGAACAAAGCATTATTCTAAAGACAAGTACGAACTTTGGGGATCACTTGCATCACTGCTCACTCCATCTTTTCTTCTCTCTGCATTAGGAGCCATTGTACTGGGCCTAGTTCATCCCTTCTCTCTCTCCAACTGCTCCTTCTCTATTCTTTCCTTGTCTCCCTTCTCAGCAATATAAAACACAAATTCCTCTATCAAAGACCAGGAGATGCAGAGGCAGAGTCCAAGTTTCCGGAAAGCTTGAGGCAGCCCATTCAGGTTTCAGACAGCTCTAACTGGAAAGAAGTTTTCCTTTACATTAAGTTCTTTTTGCAACTCCCAATTAGTCAACTATTGATAAGCAAGCTTTTAAATACCTAACATTCACTGCATCTAGTTTTGTCCTTCAGAATCAAGTAGAACCTTCATATTTTTGAAAACAGCTTTCATGTTCTTCTGAATCTCTTCATGCTAAATTCCCGGTTCTCCAGCATGAACATGTCCCAACTTACCATTCTCCTTCCTAACACATGGCCCTCAGATCTGTATACAATATATCAGCTGTATGCCTCCTCAGGCCTGACTAGACCAGCCTACAACAACAGTTTCACCTAATTTTTTTCAATGTAACTAAGATTGCATTAGTTTTTTGAGCTGCCATAGCATACTGCTAACTCACTGAGCTTACAGTCTAATAAAAACCCAGCTGTTCATCAAATGAAGTGCTTACTAGCCACGCCTTATACCTGTGAAGTTGATTTTTAAAATATTTTTATGTTTATTCCTATTACTTCATATTAAGATACAACCTCATGTTCTGGCCCATTTCTGTTATCCAAAATGTTAGCTGTCTTTTCCACTTTTGTATCATCTGCAAATGTGATGTGCATGCTAAGCCTGTAAGCAAATAACTGACAAACAGCCCAGGGCTAAGCACCATTTACCTAAAGTTCATATCCTCTATCTTTTCCCACAATGACATGAGACTGTCAAGAGTTTTGCTAAAGCTTTAAATACAATTTTGTGGAGAATCCAATCAAGTTCATCGGTCTGTGTATTCTGTCGCCTTCATCCTCTCATTCTTCAGCATCTCTCAAAAGTCACTGATGATGGCTCAGTGGTTACATATGTCAGCCCTTCCAACACTTTAGAGATACTCTGTATGGACCTAGCTATCTGAATTCTGTCTGGGCTTGGAGTCAGGAAGACATGCATTCAAATCCCACATGACACTTAGGAGTTGGGCAAGTCACTTAACTTCCATCTGCCTCAGTTTCCTCACCTGTAAAATGGGGATAATAATGGTGATACTCTGCCTCACACACTAATAAAAGGTATAAGCAATGAACTTGGCCCCTACCTCTCAGCTCAATGGGACTGAGACTTCTTCCAGTTTGGTTTGTGAATCCTTGAAATGAAAAGGAAAATACATCAAAGTATAAATGAAGGTTCTGGAATTTATCTTCAAGGAAAGGACAGGAATAATTCCAGCCCTTCAAAGCATTCCACAATTAGATGAACATATTTAGATGTAATTCATGCTATTCAAACAGAAAAATACCTCAAGTTAGTCTAAACTTAGAATCAGGAATGTCTAACAATGCAACCTTAGGTTCAGATTTGAAGAGACTTAGGATAAAATGATGAATATATGCTGTTCTCTGAGTTGGCTTTCCTGCCTTGTGTTTCTGCGCCGAGTTATAGATGGTCGGCTGAAGCGTCTAGAAACTTTTAAGGATAATCTAAGGTTAATGTCTCCCAATCTAATAATGTACCTTGAAAATTTAGGCTTCTTTAAAAAAAATCATCCAATTCCCAGCCCCCCTCAGAGATGCCCAGCACACGAGGCTGACTTTTCCCTGGGATTGTCTATCACAAACTGGCTATTAAAAAAAAAAGATTCTCTCCTTCAGTTACCCTATTCAGCAAGGAAGCCCAATCTAGTCCTGTACCTTGAGACCAAAACTGCCCTGCAGTATGCAACAACTGGAAAATGAAAATACTCCGAAGAAACTCTAGTTTTATACCTGGCAAACTGAAGAGATTTCTTTTAATTGAAAATATTTTGCATCAGGAGTTCATGACCAAACCCAAGCTCTATTTAATAGGGAATGTTTATTAATTACTTTGAGATGACAGCACAGATTAAAAATAAAGTCACAATCCTCTAAAAGTAAATCTCTAATTTATATCTTGTAGATAAATGATTCATGGATCAGGAGTACAAAACAGAGGTAGCCTAGCATACAGTAGGAAAAAACCCTAGACTTGAGGTCAGAAGACCTGGGTTCAGGTATCAGTTCTGATAATAACCAGAGGAAGTCTAAACTTAATCTGTGCTGTTGCTTCCTCACTTGAAAAACAGGGAGAGATGCTTCAATGAAACCACTTTTTCGGTCAGAAAGCACTACATAAATGTCAACTCTCTTTGTATTTTAAAATGTAAAGCATGATTCCTTGAAAAACAAACCCACATACATTTCAAAGTGAGGCCAATGCGTGAATTGACTGCTTGTATTTTTGTTCCACAGGAGTGTTTTGTTTTTGTAACTGGGCGGAGTAATGACAGATACAATGCTTCAGGGATGCTCTTCTTTCAAGCCTCAGCAATAGATCCTCATTTTATTAACATTTTCATTGTAGTAATCATGGTAGTGACTAGACTGCTCTTAATTAAGCGATATACTCAGAAGACTGAACCTACTTCCTCAGTCATTTCATCTTTCACCTGCCAGTTTCCAAATATTATTAGTTCTGAACAGGTATATTCCTGGGCTGTTTTCACCGCCGATTTTCATGTGCAAGGGGATAGATGGGCTGAAGGAGGCTCCTGGGAGCTCAACTTTCCATATATATGATGATCGTAAGACAACATGAGTAGTTCTCTTTTTGTACATCAACAACTTGATGAAATTAAAAGTTCAGTGAACAAAGTACACCAAGCCTTATGAAAATGTGGAATGTCAGCATGATTAAGGCAAGTTATTAATGCTATACTCCTAGACTGGTTGTTAGGCAAACAGAAAAAAAACTTCTTTCTCTATTATTGGTTCAGATATACTTAATACTTATTTTTTTTAAAAATAGCTACTTGTCATGCTCTATCCTTTCAAATATCCCCTTTTTACAGACTTAAGTTTCTAAGTAGTTTCTTTTCCTCCTCTGGGAGTCTAAATAATTTTAAGTCACCGAATTTTGCAAGCATTAGACAAAAACCTTCCTATATTATCTGATAACAAAACCTCTAAATAGTTCTGACATTTGGACAAGGAAAATAAAACTGAAAGAATTACAAAAAGGTTTTCGAAACAGCTAATACTGGAACAAAAGTCACATGTTAATACTAAAAAGAATTGCCACCAGATCTTGAAATTAAAAAAAAAAAATTAAAAAGTCTCCCCCCTGCCCTGCTATTTTAGTACTCTGACATTTAATTCTACTTCACTGGGTCAATTACTATGAAGGAGAAGAGATACGTACTTAGCTTGTTAGCAGAATTGGAATTTCAAAAACATAAAACATGTTTTCCTTTCACAGTATAAAGAAACATTACTTTTCCTATTAAAAATGATGTCTGATGTTGTGGGATCCTAACAGGATACAGATTTTTGGTGGCAGATACTGCCCAAATAATAAAAAAATTATTATTTCAGAAAAACTAGAGGTGGTGGATGGAGATGGTGGAAAGTAGTGTTTTCTCCCCCTCCAATCAAATGATATATAATTTGTGTAAAGCTCAATGCTGTGCACTCAGAAGTCCTTCTCATAAAGGTATTTAAAATCTGACTGAATAGATAAGATCTCCTCCTCTCCCTCTCTTCCACATAGCTCCTTTACACAAGTGGGAATGCACTGGTGTGTACAATGAAGACAACATCAGGTTTTTTAAAAATGTATTAATCAGTTTTACTGATTTTGTTCTTTTCCTTTAAAAAAACCTCTCATAAGGATAACTCACTGCGGGGAAACGTGGCAGAAAGAGAGGTGTGGAGAATCCTTACAACAAATTTCATCTGTCTTGTAAGTTTTCTCAAGGACCTAGAGCAGCCATCCCCCGCTCCCCATTCAAAACCTCTAAAAATCTCCCTGTAGATAACTTCCACCAACAAAAATGAGAACACTATTTTAGGAAGATTAACCTGGCAGGCACATGTGAGATGGTTTAAAGAATACATGACTGGGGCCAAGGTAATGGAAAGGAAGGGACAGAGGAGAGAGACACACTTCCATAGAAAAATTACCAGAACTTGGTGACTATTCAATCCATCCCAACTTATCAGCCTTTTTTAGAAGTTCCAAAGCACATTCCCCATTCCTTCACAACCAACCATCAACAACTGTAACACACAAGCAATTTGATTTTACTTAACATTCTGCTAAAATCCTACTTTCTATGGCTTATCATGCAATGTGGGAGTGATGCTGGATTCTCAAAAGCTTGCCGAGTGGAGTGCAAACTGTAGCAGGTTCTAAGCACATGGAAAAGGCTTGGAGTATGGAACCAGTGAGATGGAGCAGGTGAAGTCAGTTAGTCAACAAGTATTTGTATTAGCCTTCCACTCAGCTACTTAAAGCCATTTTCCTAAAATGCAGGTCTGTAATGGCCACTTCCCCAGCTCAATAAAGTCCAATGGTTCCCTATCATCTCCAGAATCAAATACAAAACCATCAGTTCACAGTTCAAAGCCCTTTTATTACCTAGGTCTCCTCTTACCTTTCCAGTCCTCTTATACCATACTCTTCCAAGCAGAGACACTGGCCTCCTGGCTGTTCTACAAACAAGACACTTCTAATCTCTCACCTCTGGGCACTTTCAATGGCTATCTCCCATGCCTGAAAATGCTCTCCCTCCTCTGCTCCAACTACTGACCTCCCTGGTGTCCAGTAAGTCCCAACCAAAATCCCATCTTCCATAGTAAACCTTCTCCAATACCTCTTAATTCCAGTGCCTTTTCTCTATTAATGAGTTCCTACATGTTCTATATATAGCTTGCTTCCTATGAATCTCTGCTCAATGTCTCCCCTGTTAAACTGTAAGCTTCTTGAGAGTAGAGACTGTCTTTTGTCTCACTTTGTATCGCTAGTACTTAGCACAGTGCTTGGCACATAGTAGGCACATAATAAATGTTGAACTGATTGACTAGGCATCTATTATCTGCCAGGCACTGTGCATACCAATACAATGGAATAATCCTTAATCTCAAGAAACTTTCATTACAACATGTAGGCTAGTATATATATAAATGTATTAATAAATATAAGTAAATATAAGTTAGTTATATACAAAGTAGTTTGAGAAGTCACTAGCAGCTGTGCAGACCAGAAAGGCTTCGTGCTGAAAGCTATGCGGAAGCTCTCCCTTGAAGTGGAGGTCAGAGAATGCATTCAAGCTAGAAGTAAGCTACTTGTGAATAAGGACTGTCTCTTTCTTGTATTTATATCCCCAGGGTCTAGCCCAGGGTCTGGTATATAGCAAATAATTAATAAATGCTTGCTGACCAATCTGATGGGACATGGCCAGGACCTTGTAAGAGGTTGGGAAACAGGACAACGAGGGTCGTGGATGAGGAAGACAGAAGGTCACTTTGGTTGTACTGCAGAGCGTACCTGTGTGGGGTTGGACAGTGGTAATGTGCAATGGAACAAGGTGGTAAAGACCTGATGAAGCTCAGCAGGGGCATTCTGTCCTCGTAGAGATGCAGGAAGTCACTGGGAATGACTAAGAAGGAGCTTGAGATGGTCGGATCTGTGCCTAAGGAAAATCACTCTGGCAGACTGGACGAAGTGGGGAGAGACTTGAGGTAAGACTAGGCTGGCCACAGAATGAAGAGTTTTGGGGATACAGTAACCCCTGACACTGTTGTTGGTGGAAGTAACACTGACATCCAAGAGCCATAAATAGTGTTCTACCAGACAGCCCTGCCCAAGGGAATCTAGAAACTAGAGAGTTTAAATGTAAAAAATTGTTTAAGTGCTAGTTAGAACCTAGAAGTTTTTCACCAAGATGTAAAAGCTATGAATGTTGGAGAAATTTAATCAAACAATAATACATTAGCAAGCATGTATTAAGAACATATTATGCAATCAGCCTTAGTTTATTTCAAAATCCACTGAAACTGTTATTTTATAGAAACTCAGCATTTTAGGACTGTAACACTTTATGCTCTCTCTCTCCACACACATACGCACGCACACACACGCACACGCACATGCACACACACACCCCCCACTGATATGTACAAATAATGAAAATCTTGAAGTGGCTAAATTACTCAAATTCATACTACATATTTCAATTGGGTTGAAACCAATTAGTATATTTTAAATAATTACAATTTTGAATAATGCAAATTTGAATATGTTACTGCTTCAGGGAATTCAATGACTCACACTAATTGGGACCTAGCTCTCTGTGTTTGTGTGTGAGTACGGGCCTGCCTCCCTACTCCCTATCCTCCTCATATACATCTATGATACCACAAAAAATACTATACTTTACTATATTATTTATTAATATTTCTATGAAGACCAGAAAATGTGTGACTAGAAAAAAACTGATATTAATGTAGATCTGGGTGGCTGGACTTAGAAGCACCACAATTAGGAAGCATGCAAATCCATGATTCCATTAAAAAAACAGACTTGCTATTTCTTTACAAGAGGGACACCTAGTGGTTAGCTTCTAAACATTCCTAATAAATACCTCAGTTAAAATATATTTCTATATCAATAATTTTTATATAAGACCTGTAAATTTGTGTGTGTGTTTCATTCTAATTTATCAACTGACTTTAACTCCTCCATTATTCCTGGTATAAATGCTTAATTTTCTTTATTATAGGTTTATTAATGTAAGAAAATTTCTTTTGGAGCCCTTAAATTTACAATGTCTAAGAGGAAGAAAAGTCTATTTCCCATTCTACTTTTCATTATAGTAGAAAAAGCACAGAATTTGGAAACAGGAGAATTGGGTTAAATATCAAATCTCTGTGTGACTGAACAAATCACTACAACCCCTGCTATGTATTCCATATTCTGCAAAATGGGGAGGAAAGTACATTATATACTTTACAATACTTTATAATACATATAACACTTTACCATACCTAATTAGGAGTACTGTCACTAAAGTGCTCTGCCCAATGAGTTATTGCTATCAATTATTAACAGTTAGGCAACAAGAAATCATTGAAGGATTTGGCGCAGAAGGGTGATATAAGACCAATACAGAAGTGTAACTAATTTGACAGCACTAGAAGATATGGACTGAAAGGGCAGAGAATGAATGTGGCAGGCAGTTTTAACAAGGACTCTATACAAAGCTGACAGCAGAGTGAGTAGGAAGGAAGAGAAAAATGTGAGATGCATTGTATAGGCACACAGTTCTTGGCAACAGACTGGATAATGGAGAAAAGAGTCCAGAGAAGCCAAAGTTTTGAATGTTGGGTGGGGACCAAAGGTCCAAAAAACAGGGATGTCAGAAGGAAAAGCATGATATGAAATGTAAAATGTTGAGGGAAAAGATTGAGCTTTGTTTAATTCTGGTGCATCCCAAGTACCTGCTGCCCAGAGCAGGCATCCAATGTTTGTGGAAATGGAAAACGGGAATTATATTAAAGGGACACAGACTCAAGTCATGAGAATGAAGGTCATTGGCAGGTGAGTGAGTATGGAGAGAAAATGAGATCAAAGGGTCTTGGGAAAGATCAAAGTGAATGGCAAGGAACAGCTAACGGGGTCAGGCAAGGCAACAAGAGGAGTGGTGGAGGAGGACAAAGGTAGAAGCAGAGGGCAGTGCCCCAGAAACCCTGAGGAAACATCTGCCATAATCAAACCACCTTTGAGGTTAGGACAAAGCTGTTTCCTCCCAAGAACCCTCAGAGGTATAGGAAGAGGGGTAGAGGATGGTCCATCAGCAAGGCTCAATGCTGTTGAGGGGGCAAGGATAACAAACATGACTTCAAGCAAAGCATCTGTCCAAAGTCTCTCCTGCTATCTTTGTGGAAGATGGAGATGTAAGCTCAAGAGTCATGAAAATGGATGTATTTGCAAATGGTTAAATGACCAGATCATTAATAGGTTAGTGTAAACTCAAAGGAAGGACCCTACTGGAACGCCTCAGGAACCTGACCTTGGCCATATGCCGTTCAACATTTCCTATGTGATCTAAATGAAACACAGATGGCATACTCAACAAATCAACAGATATCAGAGGCTAGATGATCATCAGGATCCAAAAAGTTATGGACAGACTAAAAGATGGACAAATCAAATGAGGTGAAACTTAATAGAAGAAAATAAACAGTACAGCATTTATATTAAAAAAAAAATCAACTTCACAAGTATGAGATGCTAGAAGCAACCTTAGGTAGCAGACTGAAAAAGATCTGGAAATCTGAGTGGACTGCAAGCATAACACGTCAAATGTGCAACAGAGCCACTGCCTCATTTTGGGGTCAGAACTAAGAAGAAATAGCTGCAAAAAGCAGCATAGCAAGATCTCCTCCCCAAACCACTCCAAATAGATTCAGAAAATGCACCAGACTAAATCCTGAGGGGGAATCCAAAGAAAAGTCACGGTGTGCCTTATGTTCAGTATAGTTGGGCATAGGGAGATGGAGAAATTTGTGGATGTCCGCTAACCAGATGTATACAATGAGGAGCGTTCCAATGGAGGGAGAAGCTGGGCTTCAGGAAAAGAAGGGGTCCCAGATCCATACTGGAGCACTCTCAGACCCATGCCAGTATACCACAATGGTGACAAAACTGGAAGCTTTGTGACCCATTATCCACTTCTGGGTCCCAGATACAAGGTGGACTTGGGAAGGTACCTGGGAAGCCAGGCCCAACCTGCAGTGGTCTTAGGTCACAGGCAACCAGGTCAGAGAACACAACAGTGGTATGGTTCAGACCTCAGGCCTAGTCTCAAATCTGCAGATGACCAGCCAGGGGAAGAACCCTAGATCAAAAGGGAGCCTGAAGTTTTGGCCCTCTGAACCAACAGGGCTTCCTTACAGGGGCTTTATCAGATAGCATCCTGGGCACTGTTGCTCAGACCCAAAACCCAGTGTGCAGAGCTCCGAACGGAGAGGGCAGTGATCAGACTTTGCCATGGATCAAGACTACTTTGGCACAATGAATGCTTGCAGGTCCCCAGCCTGAGCTATCCCTGAGATCCTAGAACCACACAACTCTCAACATCCCCAGAAAGCATCAAAAAAAACCCACTTGGGCACAAATCCACCTAGAATTTGTTAAAAAGATAAAACGAGTTAAAAAAAAGTTTCTGTCAATGAAATGAGAGCACTAGAGGAAAAAAATGGAAAAGAAATGAGAGCCATGCAGCAGAGAACTGGAAAAGAAATTAATGTATCAACCTTACCAAAGCAACAAACTCCCTTAAAATTAGAATGGATTAAATAGAAATCAATAACTCCAAGAGACAATGAGAAATAGTAAAACAAAGCAAAAAGACTGAAAAAAACAGAAAAAAAGTGAAGTTATCTTATTGCAAAAATAACTGAATCAGAAAACAGACTCAAGAGAGAAAATTTAAGAATTATTGGACTACCTGATTTCCATGACCAAAATAAAGGCCCAGAAATCCATTTCAAATTTTAAAAGAAAACTGCCCAGATCTCTTAGAACCAGAGGGTAAAAGGCAATTAGAAAGAATGCACCAGGCACTCTCCAGAAAAAAAAAAAAACACCACAAAATGAAAAATCCAATAGCATTATAGTCAAAATCCAGAGCTTCCAAGTCAAAGAAAATATACTACTGCAAACTGTCAGAAAGAAATAATTTATGTGCTGAGGAGCCACAGTCAGGATCACCCATGATTTAGCCAACACCAATATAAAGGAGTGGAGAGTCTAGAATACACTATTCCAGAAAGCCAGAAAAGGACAGAAGCTTACAGTCAAGAATTACTTATCCAGTAAAACTGAGTGCAACTTTATAATGGACAAAATAGACTTTTAATGAACTAAGACTTTCAAGAATTCTTGATGAAAAGATCAGAGCTATGCAGAAACTTTGAAGTTCAAATGTAGGAGTTAAGAGAAACATAAAAAGATAAACACAAGCGAATACAGTAAAGAACAAAGCAAGAAGATGACACATGCCCCTTATGAACCTTATCATCAAGGGTCATAATGAGAGGCTAATTAGATAGAAACCATGGGAGTGGTTGTTATGGCTTGATAATCTTGAAGAATGGAAAGGGAATACCCTGGGGAAGCAGAAAAAAGAAGTTCTGCTTTAATCTGCTCTAATAAGAGTAGGACTAGGGTAGCATGTTCAGTTCTGGGTGCAACATTTTAGGGAGGACAGCGACAAGATGAAAAACAATCAAAGTAGTATGATCAGGTTGGTGAAGAGCCTCCAGGACATGCCATATGAGAACTAGCTAACGGAAATGGGGGTGCTGAGTCAGGAGAAAAGTAAGCAGGCTCATCCTAATAGCTGTCAAGAGGTGATTTAGGGTCATTCTGCAGATCCTTTACTGGATCATCACCTATTACTCACAATGACTGAAAATCGGTGCAACACCCTAAAGCTCTGCCCTAGGCACTTTTCTCTTCACTCTCTCATTGCAGACTCTGTCAACTTCCACAGGTTTCATAATCATCTTTATGGAGATGACTCCCAGATTCACAGATCCAGTCTCTCCTAGGCTCCACTCTGGCATCACCAAATGCCTACTGAACATTTCAAACTGAGTGTTTCACAGTCATCTTAGACTCACATCCTGAGCAGAACTCATTGTCTTTCCCCCTTTTCTCTACTCACACAATCACCACCTTGGGTAAAAGGGTCTCATTACCCTTCATTTGGACCACTGCAACAGCCTCTTAATTGGATTCTGTCTCAATTCTCTTCCTTCTCCAATTCATCTTTCACAAAGCTACCACAAAAAGGTCTGAGAAAGTCACTCCTCTCCTCTATAACACTCCAGGGAACTCCTATTTCCTCTAGGATCAAATATAAACTCGTTTGGTAATTAAGCTACCTTGCTTCTCCAGTCCTGTTATGCATCATTCCTCCTCACGCACTCTACAGACTAATCACCATTCTGCTCACACGTGACATTCCAACGTCCATCCCTCTGCTTTTGCACTGGCTGTCTCGTCAGGCTTCAAATGTACTCCCTCATTTCTGATTTTGAGAATCTCGAGCTTTCCTCAAAACTCGGCTCAAACACCACCTCTTCTATAGGAAGCCTTTTCTGATCTCCTGGCTGCTAGTGTCTTTCTCTCCAAATGACCCTGTGTGTGTATTATATGTGTATCCATACACATTGTCTCCTCCATTAGAAAGACTTTTACTTTTGTTTATTCCCTGTGCACAAGGCCTGGCATAATAGGCATTAAATAATTAACGGATGATTGAGAAAGCTAAAGATTCAGATTTGATATAACAATTACAGCCGAGATACTTTGCAACGTAAAGGTTTCATCTGTCCTGAATGGGTCCTTAGGTGAAAGCTAGAGACTTGCTGGGTATCTTCAAAATGATCCTAGGCTATAACATAGATTGAATCTAAATAAATCAAATTTAAGAGGTAAACATAAAAGCCTTATGTTTGTGAAACTGATTTTTTGAACTTAAACATGTTTATAGTTATCCCTATTAAATATAATGCAATTAGATTCAGCCCAATTTCCCAGCTGGCCAATATACCCAAACTAAGTTTTTACCATAACACCTATGGTGAAGAGTATCAGATTCTCTCCCTGACCACCACCCGCTATCCCCCCTTTACTTAAGGCTTTTACGCAGTATGGAGAACCATTTGTTGGGTATAGAAACGATATTATTTTCAAGTATGAATTAGGCTAGATGGCCTCTGAAGTCCTTTCCAATTTTTAAGACAATGAAAAAGCAGTTAGAAGAGACAACCAATGACCTCAGAACACCACAGACAGAAAACTGATTATGAAGGGTTGAAGAAAGAGCAAATGCCATAGAAGTGGAGGCATTCACTCAAGAAAACTGGCAGCAAAAGAGCAACTTTAACAAATATCTTTTAAGTAAGCCATCACATAAAAGACACTCTGCTAGGGTATTGGCCATACAAAGATGAAAAAGATGTGTTCTGTAGCTAAGTTTACAATGTAAAGGGAGATGAGATATGAGCACACAAGAATATGATACACACAAAGGAGAGTCTCACAAAGTACTCTAGGAAAATCCAGGTAATGATCACTTTATCCAAAAACTTTTATGGATACTTTGTTTTTGTTACAAACGTTTACAGATTACCCCTACTTATGGAAACATCTTTTGTAACTATGTAAAACAAAATAATTAACTAAAACTAATGACAGAGTAATCACAGCTGAAACTGGAAGCAACATTCCCCATCCGTAGCAACCCAATTTTCTGTTTTTAAAATACTGACAAATCATTTTCTCTCTTCTGGAAAAAAAGGAGATTCAGAGAATGGACAGGTAGCCTCTTTTTTGCTCTCCTATTCTTCAAGGAAAACTGGACTTGAGGAGAGATGGAAAGGACTAGAGAAAGAATTCTGAAGATATCAATAGAAGTTATTTTGAAGAAGAGAACAGGGGGAACAACTTCCTAAAGTGATTCTGTTACTTAACAGGAAACAGACACTAGATATGAAGAGCAGCACAGTCCTAAATGGCACCATCAAGAGCCAAGACCCAGAATGAGCTAAGGAAAAAAGAGCTTTTTAGATGAGTTGGAGTAAGGAATCGAGAAGATTACGGCTCAGAGATGAAAATGAATAACAAGGTAGAACTACCACCTCATCTGGCTTTGGTTTTCTCTTCCATGGACAGTGATTGTTAGACTGGGAAAAGACCAGGATAGAAAAATTAGTTAACAGGGACTTCTTGGGTATCTTCAAGAAGGCTGGGTGACTACTTGTTGGATATATTATAACATGGAATCCCTTTCCTTGGTGGGCTGGATTAGATGGCGGTTGATTTCTCTCTTCAAATTATGCCAGTCTGTGACTGTGTGACTTGAAATAAAAGATAAGTGAAGATAGCCAAGAGATCACCTCACTCCCCTCAATGAGTTCAAGTCACAAGCCCCGAAGGATCTAGAAACCAGGTACCAAGAATTGGTCATTTTTTGAAAAATGACCATGGAAAACAGAAGACATCCTGCAGCAGTAAGTAACTGTCCTCATTTTTTTAAAAAGGGAATTATGTTTGGCCTCCAAATTGCCTGCCTCACAAGGCAGGGAAAATTCTCGAACACAGCATTAAAGGGACGGTTTCTGAGAACTCAGAAAGAGAAGCTATAAGCAAAGAAAGTCAACACGGATTTATCAAGAACAGGCCATGCTAGATCAACTTCATTTCTGTTTTTGATAGTGTAATTTGACAGGCAGATTTAAGGAACTGTGTACACATAACATATAGAGATTTCAGGAAAACATCTGACAGTCTCATGCAAGCCTTCTGAACAAGCAGAAGGGACATGGGCTGGATGATAAAGTTAGATGGATTTGGAATTACTTGAAAGGCAAGATCCAAAGAGCATAGAATCTCATCCCCAAAACCTATGCTCACAGTAAGAAATTTCAATGTTATATGCTGCTCCCTTAAGTATGCTAAAATTCCAGTTCAAAAAGTACTCAGCTCCCATATTACGCTCAATAGCAGCTCAGCATTACATAGTACATAAAAACACAGGGACAGTCTTTCCCTTGACTGTCATAACCTATGTTCAACTTCCACGCTTGAGATCTCTGAAGTTCTATTATCTGCTCATGCTCTTTTATCATGCTCTCTCTTCCTATGCCTTCTTATCCTAAACCTACTTATTTAAGTCTTCATTCTTAACTGTGGCCTCCAGGCCTTCTACCTCTTAAGTACTTTCCCAGGTCAGCATCCTTGCTAGAGCCACAGTCCCCACTCTTCCTAATTTCAGTATCTTGGTGAACCAATTCAATTTTACACTCTGCTTTGCACACAAATTCCTTGCATCTTTGTCTTATTGCCTCTTGTGCCTTGCTAAAGCCCGATATTGAAATATTCCCACCAGCTCCTCTGTTTCTACTCACATGCAGCTGAACAGAGCTGGAGGAAGTCATTAAACTACCATATCCACTACAAATTTAGGGTGTCTAATCTCAGCCAGGCCCTCATGACAGCAATGCAGTGCTTCTACAGCTCCCCTTCCTGAGGCTCTATCCCACTCAACAAAGCTATTCCCAACTTTCTACTCTCTCAAGCCTCCCACACCTTCTTAGGTACACACTTCACATGGCAACTTAAAAAAGAAAAGAAAAAATCAAGGCCATCTGGAGAGTCTTCTTCCTTTACTCCACTCTCACATGAAGAAAAGGTGGCCCTTCTTGCCAAAGACAATCACTCTACATGTGTCTGATCCCTTGGCCTCTACCTCCTTCAGCAGATTTCCTTCCTGTCGCCTCTTATGCTAAACTTTAATCCCTCTCAAACGTCTTATTCCTTCTCTGATGCCTAAAAATTTGTTTCCTTGTTCCTTAAAATCCTCAATAGATTCTGCTGTCCCTCCAAGGTCCCTCCTCTATAAAATGAGATTTGACTGCTCATCGCCTAAAATCACCTTCTGATCTATGATCATGTGACTTCTAGAAAACTTAACACTTCCTCCTGGGCAAGAGTAATTCATCCTCACAGTCTACTTCATTAGTGTGATAAAGAACACACTAGACCTCAAAAGTAATTTATTAAATACACAATTTAAGACATTTCTATAGCAACTAGATACTTACTTCTTGTCAAACACTGTTGAATTCTCTCTTCTTTTGGTAAAGCCAATAGGTAAGATTCTTAAGTCGATATTGTGTCTCCGTGCTCGGTTTTTCATGTAATTTAACTAATAAACAAAAACTAAAAATTAAACTCAAATAGCTTATGCAACTTCACAACTGAGTTAAAACTCTGAAAAACTAATGAACTCTCAATTACTTAAGAATCAATATAGAGTCCATAAGTATTCTGATTTCTCTGTCTGCTACATTCCCTTTGGCCATTTCTTATGGGGTGTGTGTGTGTTTGTCCTTCATTGCTGAAGAAGACCATGCCATCAGATAAATGATGACATGACTTGCACTTGGCTTTGTTTTGAGTGAGGGAGGGCTGTGCAGGTCACCAGCCTCCTTCTCCTCCAGAGCCATCTGAATCCACTGACCAGATATTCAACAGGATGACTGGAGATGACCCAGGATGAGGCAACTCGCCTTAAGTGACTTGCCCAAGGTCACACAGCTAGTGAGTGTGAAGTGTCTGAGGTGACATTTGAACTCAGGTCCTCCTGACTCCTGTGCTGGTGCTCTATCCACTGTAATACCTAGCTGCCCTGGCCATTTCTTATTAGCACTTCACTAAAAAGTCAAGGTCAAGGAATAAAACAAACTGAAACTGGTCAGTTTTGCTACTCTTATCTCTCAGAATAATACTGATAAGGATGATGAAATCATTCCATTAAAACTAGATACTGTATTCAATAATCCATGCACTCTACGTCCTTAAGGTATGATAAAACCATTTTGTTATTTTAGTAACAATAATTCACAGTCTAAAAGTTTTGCAAAGCATTTTCTCCTCATAAAAAGTAAGAAAAGTAATGTATGATCTCAATTTTATAAATGAGGTAATTGAGTCTCAGAGAAATTAAATGATAACTAAAGTAACACCCCTACTGTCAAAACCCAAACTCAAACTTAAGTCTTCTATCTCCAAAACCAGTGGAGTATATCATTTTAACATTATTAAACATGAAATTCCATATTTAACACTATTTATTGGACAGCATTATTGCAGCATGAAACAGGTACTACTTGGATACCAGGAAGTGGCATGCTTTGTTTAATTATATAAGTAACAAAAGCACTTAGTAATAATAAATGCCTTTCACCAATAAAATGAGTTACTATGATTCTGAATTATTCATGGCCCGAAGTAATGCCAGAGCAAACTTTATCATGTTCATCTCATTAGTAGTTTAAGAGAGTAAGTATGTGTCATCAATGTCCAATAAACCAGGCAAAATTGGTGGTATCATTTTTTTCTGTAGAAAGTCAAAAAACCCACTTGGATTCAGAAACAACTATTGAAAGGCAATGACTATGAATACTAATATATTTAAAAATGAAAATCTCTTTGTGCAGATAGGAAGTAAAGAGCTTTGTAAACCTTAAAGATGCTATATCCAAGTTGCTGTCATACTACTTTGTAGAAACTTTAGGGCTAGGGACAACAAATTCAAATGATTCACTGAAAATTTTTTTCACTACCTGAAGTTTAATTTAAGAAGCTATATGTCACTTTAGGCCCTTTATTGTTAATCTTATCTTCTCAATGCTCCAGCTCATTAGTGCCAAATTCAAATAGAAGACCATTAAACTATATAAAGATTCCCAAAGGCTGCATATCACACATTAACATTATCTATATTCTACTATATTTTTATTTATTGTTAAATATTTCCCAATCTCATCTTAATTTGGCTCAGTCTTGGGTCTGACACCTTCACTCTAGCTGATTCTCTAACATGAAATGTGTCAACTGGAACTGATAAAGAGTTCAGTCAATATCTCTAAGGGTAATCTGATTTTTAGACTTAATGTTACACAGTTCTAAAGAAAAATTAAAACATAACATTACATAACAATCTTTCTTTCAGGCACTATGCACATGAATAGCTGTCTACTGAATTAGCTAGTCCAAGAAAAACAGTAATAATAAAACTGGTAGAAGAAATTTTTTTTTTAAAATATGATGTTTCTTTGCTAATTACTCTACAGAAAAATGAATAATATTTGTGTTGATCATTTTTGAACACATTTTATGTTCACAGGAAGTTACATCACAATGTTGAATTTTAATTTTATAGTTATTTTAAGGAAAAGTCTTACAAATCTGGAGCACATAGCAGGGGAAAGAACACTAGATTTGCAAACAGGACCCAGGTTCATATCCTGGTTCCACTACTTATCACCTATGTGACCCTGGAAAAGCCAACTTTTATAAGCTTCAGTTTCCCTAAGGAAACTGAACTGACTTATCTGAAAGGTCTCTTTTTGCTTTAAATTCCATGCTCCTATGAACATGAAATCTATATAATACTCAATTGCTGTGGTCACCTTCCCTTAAGCCTTTGTTGCCGTTATTTTTAGTAGTGTCCGACTCTGTGACCCCATCTGGGGTTTTCTTGACAAAATATACACTGTTTGGCCTTCTTCTTCTATATTTCTTTCTATAGCTTGTTTTACATATAAGAAAACTGAGGCAAACAGGGTTAAGTGACTTGCCCAGCGTCACATCTAGTAAGTGCCTTAGGCCAGATTTGCATTATGAGGCGTCTTCCTGACTCCAGTTGAAACACTAGATGTACTGTGCTACCTAGCTGTCCCTCTCTTAAGCTAGTTAAAACTAAGAAGCTTATTAAGAAAAATAAATACTTACAATTCTATTTGTTGAGGGTCTTTTCAAGAAAACATCTCTAGCAATGTAGTCAGCTGATCTTCCCACATCTTCCAAAAACCTATAATCTAAATTTTTTAAAGTACAAAAATCAGGTGACATGTCAAAGGAAAGATACATCAATTAGTTACAAATAAGATGAGATATTCTGCCTTACCACTTAGAAGATTAATTTCAGTAAACTGTTTTAACGAGACAAATGCTGTCTTCTCTCGAATTCCATTGCATGTAAGCTCTGTTTTGTGTTTCTTCACACATGCTAAACTGAAAAGGCAACATACAAAAACTGTGCATTTTCATTCAGAAGTATAAAGGGCACAAGCAGCAGGAAGAGGACTAGGTCGAGTTCATACCTGCAGGAACATTTCATACAGCGTGGACACCTGTACTTTGCTTCTTCTGTACCACATGTTTCACAGCTACAAGAAACAAGAAACAAAAGCCCATCAAATATGTGTAATTCTTAAAATAGCCAAAGTTGTAATCTACTTGTAGATGAATAAATTTCCACAAAGAACTTACACACTTTTACTAACTCAGGCATGTACAAAAGTAACCTTTTGGTTAAAAAAAACAAAACAAAACAAAAACCCAAACCCTTCATGGCCACTCATCATTCTCCTCCCAGCTCCGCTCAGGACTTCTCAGGGACTTGGCCACCACACCTCCTTTGTTGGTTCTCACCCCACTGGTCACAACCACCTGGCACTTCTGTTTTTAAGAAGGGACCCAGGAGGGTTGGCCTTCATTCCCTTTCTGGCTTTGCTTCTCACTCTGCAGACGTAAAGTCTACGTGGACATTCCCCATGGAGATACCACTTCTCTTTCCTCAGATCCCAGCTCCCTTCAGTGACGTCTTTCCCACTTAGAATGGAAGTTCCCTGAAGGCAAGGAGTATCTTTTTTTGGCTTATATTTCTATCGTCAGGGCTGAGCACACTATCTGGCACAGAGTATGAGATTAATAAGCGTTTACTGTCTTAAATCCTTATGGGAGGCCTCTTCCCAATTCCGGATTTCTTCTCTGGTCAGTCAGCTAGCATTTATCTATCTCCTACTCAGTGAAAAGTGATATGCTGTGCTGGGGATACAACAAAAGACAAGACAGTCTCTACTCCCAAGGAGTTCACAGTTTGACAACACAGGAAGACAACATGCAAGCAACCATGTACAAACAAAATGGTAGAAGATATACTGGGCACAATAACAGGGGGAAAAGACTAAGATTAAGGAGAACTGGGCAAGTTTTCTTGCAGAAGGTGGGCCTTCAGCTGGGACCTGAGGGATGCCAGGAGGCAGACATGAGAAGGAACAGGGACAGTGAGGCAGTGAAAATGCTTTGGGTCAGGAGACAGTATCTTAACCAAGGCACAGCAAGGAGGCCAGTGTCACTGGGTATGTGGGGTATAAGGTCTAAGAAGACTGGAGGCAAATAAGAGGGCTGTATAAACCAAAGAGAAGATTTTATATTTGTTCCTAGAGGTGACAAGAAGCCATTGGAGTTTATGGGATAGGGGATGTCATGGCTAGACTTGAACTTTCAAAGAAAGATCCTTTTGCACTGAGGATGGACTGGAGTGGGCAAAGACTTGAGACAGGAAGATCTACCAGCAGGGTATTGCAACTGTTCAGGGATGAGGTGATGAAGGCCTACACCAAGGTGGCAGCAGTGTCGGGGTGGGGGAGGTCAGGGAGGGCATATAAATGAGATGTTACCAAGGCAGGAAAACTGGGAGATAACAATTGACTGGATATAGTGGGGTGAGAATAAGGAGTCAAAGATGACACCTAAGTTTGAGTCTAGGTGCCTGGGAGGATGATGGTGGCCTTGGCAGCAACAGAGAAGCTGGTTAGGAAGGGAGGGGAGTGGGGTTTGAAGGGAAAGATAATGAGTTTGGTTTTGGACAAGTTAAGTTTGAGATGTCTACAAAACATCCAGTTCACTATATCCAATAAGCAGCTGGAGATGCATACAATGGAAGTCAGGAGAGAGGCAGAGGCCTGGGCAAATAGATCTGAGAAGTGTTTGTTTAGAAATGATGGTTGAATTTGATAGATGACCAGTGAAATGACCAGAAGGGGAAGAGAAGAGGGCTCAGGACAGAGGCTTGGAGGGTACCCTTGGTTAATGGGCATGATCTGGATGAAGATCCAGCAAACAAGAATGAAGAGGTCAGACAGGTAAAGAAGCAGACACAGGAGTGTCACAAAAACCTAGAGAGAAGAGAATATCAAGGAGAAGAGGTTGATCAACAATGTCAAAGGTGGCAGGTCAAGAAGGAGGGGAATTGAGAAAGGACAGTAGATTTGGCAATTGAGATGACTGTTAACTCCTCTGGAAAATTCTCCAATAACAATCAGAATTAGTATTACTAGACTATATGGATCAAGGAAAAGTCATCCACTCATTTTTCAATATTCTAATGAAGTTTACTGAGGACATCAGATAATTCTTCCAATTTTTTTTCTGTCATACTTAGTAGCATCATACAGAATGACTCTAGTTCACCTACAAGCTGAGTTAAAAATAGAGATCAAACCTCCCATGAAGAGAGAAAGTCTTCTAAATTAGTCTTTTCTCTGATATAATATTGACCAAGGCCACTAACAGTGGTAGTTATGGGGTTTGAAGCCAAATTAAGAATACAACAATACACTGCTGCTAATTTAGGAAACAGATATTTCCTTCTCCCTTCCAACCACTCTGACCTAATATTTTCAAATGAACTTGTAGTTTTTTGTGCTGTTGACAGATGAGCCATCTGTTTTCTGGAGAATAAGATTCCCTCCCTTCCTTTCCACCCCTCCATTTCCTTTCTGTTTCCTTTTTCACTGCATGACAACATCCCATTTCTTCCAGCATTCGTGATTTCATCACAATCTTCTACAATTCAGTAAATGACCTTTGAAATTGCTGTGGCTGCAACATTTGATAACCCTATGCCCAACCTAGGTAATGAGCCTCTCTCCACATTAGCTAGGCTGGTTCTCAGATATGCCATACATGTCTATCATGGGGGCCGTACAAATCGTAAAAATTCAGAATTGGGACGTTAGTGGCTATCCAGTCCAGCCTACACTGAAACGAATCCCTACAACAACCTACCTGACAAAAGAGCATCCAACTATGCTTAAAAATTTTCAATGAAGGGAACCACCCACTACCTCCAGAGGCAGATAGCCCACTTCTTAAGAAATTTTTCCTTATATCAAGTCTAAATTTTTTAAGTTGGCTTCTCTGCCATTTTCATTAGCTGCTTCTTGTTCTGCCCCAGCTCAACTAGGAATGCATCTCTGTGGGCTGCAGGCCGACTTAGGAAATCATGGATGAACATCATCTAGGCTATATTGTATTTTTATTTACTTTGTTTAACATTTCCCAAGTACATCTCAACCTGGTTCAGGGAGCACTAGGGAGGGTTGCTGGGGACAGCAAGGTTGACACCCCTCTGCTCCAGGGTGCACCGTGGGCAAGCTACACGACTAACGTGTGCTTGTCTTTCATTGCCGAAGAAGATCATGCCAGCAGAGAAATAATGACATGACTTGCACTTGACTTCGTTTTGAGAGAGGAAGGGCTGTGCACGTTGTCACCAGCCTCACTTCTCCTCCAGAGCCATCTGAATCCAGTGACCAGATAGTCATCAGCATGACTGGAGATGACCCAGGATGAGGCAACTGGGGTTAAGTGACTTGCCCAAGGTCACACAGCTAGTGCGTGTCAAGTGTCTGAGGTGAGATTTGAACTCAGGTCCTCCTGACTCCTGCACCACCTAGATAACCCTGGTGAAGATGCTATCCATTTTACAGATAAAGAAACTGTGGCAGACAGCCATTAATTAAATGTCTTGCTTAGGATCACACTGGCTATGTCAGATCTTCCTGACTCCAGGTCCAGGATTATCCACTGTACCACCTAGCTGCCTATTATAGATTAAATTATAAATCAAAGAGGATAAATTTAAATAAAACCCAGCATAGAAATGTAGGTGCATTTTCATCTAAAATTAACCTAGTCCCAGAGTACATAATTGCTTCTCTCCACTTGGAAAGAGGAAGACACAATTAATAGAAGTCAAGACAAAAATCTAATTAATTCATTCGACCTGAAAGTCTTCAACCCCCAAGACACGTGTGCTCTGACTTCCTATCCTCCTACAACCCACTCTGGTTCTTCCCCAAATTCCACCAACGTCAAATACCCCACTGAGCCTGACAACCCAGTTAAGGCTTCAAGGGCCCTATGGAACCCTCTGGATTCCAGTTCTGTCTGCCCCCCTGAACCACCTGGAACCCGCCTCCCTCTTGGCACACCGACCTGTCACTCTCATCCTACCTGGACATGGCCAGCTTCCGCTTGCTGCCCACCCGAGGCTCCCTCGGCGGTTTCTGCTCCTCGGCCAGCTCTGCTCCATCTTCCCTGGCGCGGGCTCCAGCCATCTCCTGCTCCTTCACCCCCTGTCCAGACATCACCCAGCCTTTTCTCCCCTCCCCTCCTCGTCGCCTCCTGCGCTCTCCCATCCTCACCCCATTCTCCCTACTTCCTCCTTCACCTCCACTCTGCGCCTTCCTGGGATGCCCTCCTCCAACCCGCCAGCTTCTCCTTCATTTGTGGTCTACCCACCACCTCTTCCACGGCCTCCAGTCCGTCTACTCCGCCCATTAATTCCTTTCTCCTCTACTTCATCTCTAAATTCTTGCTTCTCCTCTATGGTATCGACTGACTCCTGCTTCACGGCTGCCCCGTCTATGACGTCATGCTTCCCCTCTATCACGTCTATGATGTCACGCTTACCATCTATCCCCTCTATGACATCCTGCTTCCCCTCTATCCCGTCTATGACGTCATGCTTCACTCTGCCTGGTCTATGACATCCTGTTTCCCCTCTATCCCGTCTATAACGTCCCGTTTCACGTCAGCTTCCTCTCTATCCCGTCTATGACGTCCCGTTTCACGTCAGCTTCCTCTCTATCCCGTCTATGACGTCACGCTTCACGTCTGCCCGTCTATGACGTCCTGCTTTCCCTCGGATCACACCTGCGTCCCCTCCTCAGGCTCCTCCATCACCTCCGCCTTGATCTGCGGCCCGTCCCCCTCCGGCTCCAGTTTCAGCTCCAGCCCCATCCCCGGGACCCCTGGCCCTTCCCCGGGCTCGCCGTCCCCGCCGTCCCCGCCCTGCGCCTCAGCCATGTCCTCGCTCCAGGCCCCGCCCCGCTGGGCCCTTCCGGAGCCGCCGGCGTCCCGGCCCCCCAGTCGCCGCTCCGGTAACCGCGCCGCGGGAGAGCGAGTGAGCGACTGCCCCTAAACCGCGCGCGCTGCCGGCCACGTGAGGCCACGTGAGGCCACGAGCCTCCACGCGCTCCAGCCTCCCGCCGTAAACCACACTCACCACCAAGTCGCGCCAGCGCCGCTTTACGACCTTTTCCCGACGCGAGGACAGCTGCGCGCGCGGTTTCCAAGGAAACGGAAGGCGACCGGTCGGCGAGAACCAGCTCGGGGCGGGACTTCCTCTTTATTGACCCTATCGGCTGCTGGCCCCGCCCAGGGAGTTTGGGCGGCTTGCTCCCGTTTATCCAGGCAGCCGGAATTTGAACTTGGCCCGGGTTCGTTTAGTACTTACCTACTTTAATTAATCTAGATAGTTAATTAGAATAAGATTGGAAGCTGCCCCGGGCGCAGCTCCCTCCGCCCGGATGCTTCCCGAGGCCTCCTCCTCCCCACCTCCTTGCGGCCCTGGGCTCTGATCGTCCCCTTGGGACCCGGATCCCTCTGACCACTTCCTGCCCCCCCAACCCCCAACAGCGACCAAATCAGCGCTGGAAGGGAAGGCGCCCCCCCTCACCCGGGGGCCCCCTCTCTCCAGAAAGTCGTGGGTCTCCCCCCACCCGCCGGAGATCAATAAATAGTCACTGAGCTATTGGGGAGCCTGCCCCCTTGCTGATAGGGCTTCTGGGGCGGCCTGGAGTCCTCCGTGCTTCGTGACCACGTGTTCCCCTCCCCCCACCACGGTGCTGGATTCCGCCATCTTCCCCTGGAACACGTGGCTCATCGCACTTCCCCAAGGCCCCACTCAGCACCCAGCAACTCCCAAACCAAAGAGCCCCTCCCTGGCCACCGCACTGCGCCCCGCCCCCGACCCCCATTAGAACTGAAGCCCCGGCTTGGCTTTGGGGTTGGTTTCTGGGCGCTTAGCCCTGTCCTTGGCACCTAGTTAAGCGCTCTCTCATTCATTCCTTTATTCATAGTCTACACTGGGAAAGGGAGCTTCCCCAGCTGTGGTTTTTGTTTATCAGGAGGACAACTATGGGTCTGGGCCCTGTCCCCCCATCCTGTGTAGACACGTAGATGGTGATTGAGATGTGAAGAACCCTTGGACTGTGGAGAGGCACAAGAAGGGTTGAGAAGAAGAAGATTCCCCATAGAGTGGTTTCTGTTAAGTCCTAAGGAAGAGGAGACTTTCCCATTTATTCTGCACTCTCACACTGTTGCCAGATTAATTCTCCCAACCACAGAGCTCTGACCCAGTCCTTTACCTTTCAGAACCTCCAAGGGTGCTCAAGTGACTACTAATTAAAACCTATTTAGTGGAAGGGTTTGGTGAGGTGGTCTGCCAACTACTGCTCATGTGACTTGAGGGGGCTCATGTAAAACTCTTAGCCTCAGTTTCTTCATTTGTAAAATGAGGGAGTTGAAAGAGCAAGAAGGATATTCCACAAAGCCTCCATTCCTGGTATCCCTCAGTTGTAATGACTTTTCACTCCTAAGACTTTTTACATCTATTGGAATATGGACTGCTAACTGGTTCAACATCACAAGCTGATTCTATTTTATCAGTTAAAATGACAACTGTACCCTCACGATTACAGGAATTTTCCATCATATTTGCAGCTGAAACCTTCCATAATGTATTTTTGAATTTGAGCTCCTTAAGAGCAAGGGACTATCTTTTCTATTGATATGCCCAGTGCTTACCATTGTTAAGTACTTAAAATAAAAGCATACTCATTCACTTATCTTAAAGATATATGTCCTATGGTCATAGCCAAAGTCACAGAAAAGGTTGCCTCAATTCCCTCTCCCCCTACCTAATTGGCAGATAATTTTCAATCATCCATTTCCCACCCCCTAAACCCAAGGCTTATTCTTTTATACTTTTCTCTCCACAGTTTTTTCTTTTGATCTCATCAGTTCCTATTGGTTCATTGTTTATCTTTACACAGATGAATACCAAATGTGTGTGTGTGTGTGTGTGTATGTGTACACTTGCGCTTCAGTACTAAATTGCAAGGTGCCTGTTGAACATTTACACCTGCATATTACAGTGTCATCTCAGACTTAAAATGTCCAAAATAGAACTCATTATCTTCTCCCCCTTCCCCCACTTTAAGCCCAACCTGTCTTCTAACTTTTCCTTCTTTGGAATTTCTCTTTGGGACTCCACAATCCTTCAAGTTGCAGGGGCTCAGAATTTCCTATTCTCCTTTCCTACTCTCTTTTCCTATAGCCAGTCAGTTGCTAAACCTTATCCATTCCACCCTCCCATTTTCCCCCTGTCCCTTCCCAATATATCTCACATCCAGCCCCTTCTCAACACTTACATAGTCATCACTCCTAGTTCAGCCTTTATCACCCTCTCATCTGGACTGTAATTGGCTTCTCACTGGTCTCCCTGTTTCCTATTTCTCCCCACCCCAATCTATCAATCACCCAGCTGCCAAAGTACTTTTCCTAGGGCACAGGTCAACAGTTTTTGGTGTCTTCTTGTTGTCTAGAGGATAGCATGCCAAGTCTTCAGCAGGACATTTGAAGTCCTGCACCATCTGGTTAAGCCTATTTTTTCAGAAATGTTTCTTAGGACTCCACATATTCTATATTCCATTCAATGGTTGTTTAGGCGTTTTCAGTCATGGCCAACTCTCTGTTGACTTCATTTGGGATTTTCTTGGCAAAGATACTGGAGTGGTTTACCATTTCCTTCTCCATCTCATTTTATAGATGAGTAAACTGAGGCAAACAGGGTTAAGTGACTTGCCCAGAGTCATATGGCTAGTGTCTGAGGTCAGATTTGAACTCAGGAAGATAAGCCTTCCCAATTCCAGGCTCAGCACTCTATGCACTAGTCAAAGTGTGACCCAAACTCTACATTCCAATTCTGCGCTTTCACAAAGGTTGTCCTGTATGCTTGAGAGGCATTCTTTCCTCACTTCAGCTTCTTAGAATGCTTAGCTTCAGTCAGTGCTCAGCTTAAGCATCACCTTCTAAGAGCTCAGGTACCACTTTCTGATTTCCTGTCTCCAAATTACCTAGAAGACTAAAAGCTCTTTGAAGGAAGGCACTTTACCTCTGTGTCAGTAGCTCCTAGCACTATGCCTTACGAATAGTGAGCTCTTGATAAATTATCTATTCAATTGAATTAAATGGAATCATCATGCATTTTTGGCTATTTTGTCTTTATTGAGAAGGGCCTGACATTAGTCACAAGTTTGGGTTCTAGCATTTATATCCTCTGCTAAAACTGTAACCCTCTCTTCTGGGGATTTTTCCTTACCTTTTTTTTTCACTCAATATAATTTAGTCCTTGTTTAGCAGCTTCCTACTTGTTTACTCAATTCTTTCAATTTCTTTGGTGGTTTTTCCATGAGGTTTTCCTTGTCATGAATTATTTATTTTTCTGTCTTTTTTCTGTTGTTTTCCTTTTACTTTATATAGCTTATTTCTCACTTCTTTGAAGTGATGAAGGGATCTGGACTTAGCCACGACATCTTACTTAGCCATCTTGCCAAAAGTCTCCTTTGAATTAGCTTTTTTGGCTGCCATCATGTGCCTTTGGCTCACATTGAGCCAGCAGAGACTCAGACCTTTCTCAGAGGAATAGCTCTATAGTCATACTTCTCTTGTTTTCTGCTCAATAGAGGTGGAGTGGCATTAAATGTATTGACTTCACCATTAGGGTGGTTTGACCCAAGGGAAAGAAATGTGTGGTGGAAAGACATGGATTTTGGAGTCTTTCAAATGAGGAAAATCCCAGTTCTGTGCATTCCTAAATGTGTGACTTCTATGGACCTCAGTTCCCTCATCTATAAAATAAGGATTTAGATTACATGATTTTTAAGCTCCATTCTAGTTCTAAAGTCTATGATCCCACAAATGAATGAAAGAAAAGACATTTGTTAATAGCTTACTTTGGGCAAAATACTGTGCTATATACTGGAGATATAAATAGATACCCAAGGAGGGACCAAGAGAGGGAGATAATATATACAACAGAATTCTGATTCTGGATGAATGGAAAGGCCCACCAAGAGGACAGTTGTTAAGACCTAATGTGTGTGTGTGTTTTTCCTTCTTTGCCAAAGAAGACCATGCCATCAGAGAAATAATGACATGACTTGCACTTGACTTTGTTTTGAGTGAGGGAGGGCTGTTGTGCAGGTCACCAGCCTCACTTCTCCTCCAGAGCCATCTGAATCCAGTGACCAGATATTCATCAGGATGACTGGAGATGACCCAGGATGAGGCAATTGGGGTAGTTATCTATAGTGTGAAGTTGCAGGGTAGATTGTAAATTCAGGTGTTCTAGAGCACTTGTGGAAGGCTCTGGTGATCTAGTTGGCAAGTATCCAATTTGTCTGGAGCATAATGGAGAAGTAAGGCTAACGTGCAAACACATTTTCTTGAGTATCAATTCATTTGATAAAACCATATCTGTTTCTACCATTGAACCACTGGACAGTGCAATATGATATTATCTTTCAATCTGATGGCTATATTTGAACCTTTCCCTACTATTATTATATTCTCCATCATGGCTTATTCTAAAGGCCAAAACAAAAACTGCTGAGAATATCCAGGCTGACAAAAAAAATCTGAATTTCCTTTGTGGTATTTGTATTTGTGTCTTCATCATGTTTGGACAACAGGTGGGGAAAAAAAGTTAATAAATACCCATCTAAAAATGAAACTGTAAGTAGTTACATTCCCTTTGACCTTGTGATGAAAATATACTCTCATCACATATATTAAATGTGGAATCTTAGAATATTTGATTTATCATTGTTATTTGAAAAGTTTTATGTTCTAATTTTACTGTGTTGACTAGCTGATCCATGTCAACAATAATTGTTGGGAAATGTTAATATTCCCATTGATTGTCAAATTGATAGAGATCCAAGAAACTTTTTTATTTCCTTTGTATTGATGGAAATCCATATATGCTATGTTCATTCATAAAGTAAATTGTCTTCATCAAACTGATCTGTTAGTATTTACTTTAAAAAAAAAAAAGGGACCCTTTTCCTTACATGCCGGATATGAACCAGTTCAGATATGCACACTCAACAAAATCATTTTTAACAGATTATTACTGGAATTATTTTTTATATCTTTGAGTAGACCTGAGGGCCCTGCCAGGGTGCCAACTCAACTTGCCCATAAATTTCTGCCCCTTTGAGGTAATAATAATGGCGCCATTTTTCTACTGTGGCCCTGAGTCACACAAGGGCTTTGAATCCAAAGCACACAGATTGCATAACCATGTACCCAGCACTAGGTGACAACGACTTCATCGCACCTATTTACAGCCAATTACCTATAAGGTCAGGGGGAAAAAGTTACACTTGGTCCTTTCACAGAAATGCCCTACTCTGCACGTTAAACATGCGCTTTCTTCTTATTTGCAAATACTAAACGCTGCTGGTCTAGGGTGGGAGGATTAAACTTGGATATTCATGCCAGGATAGGAAAGAGACACCAAGGCCTGCCACTTTATCATACCTTTTCAATTGGCATTAGTGATCACCCTGGTCTTTGGTTTCTTGCATGCTCTGGCTGCTCAAACTCCTCGAGAAAACATTTTGCCTCATACAAGAGAAACTAAATGCTTGTGATTTGGTGAAACTAACAGAGGAATTCTTTGCTTCCAGTTTTTAAACCCCATAGGTATTTATTACAGTATCATATATTCAGAGCTAGAAAGGACTTTAAATTTCATTTAGTCTCATCTCCCTTCTCCCTCCCACTCCCATTTTATAGATGAGAAAACTGAGTCTCAAATTTGGGAATTAAATTGACCAAGGTCACACCAGTACTGAGTAGCAAATGTTGGATTCAAATCCAAGTCTTTTGGCTCTAAAGCAGCTCTCTTTCATAGAAAATATAATATTTTTCTGCTTAGTGACTTTACTTATAAACACATCAGATTTCATAAAATTTCATCTCTTTTAGCAGTGGAGACACCCAGACATTTTCAGGAGAAAAGATAGTTGCCACATTTGGGTAATGGATAGATGGTTAACAAGATGGGGTTTATTATTTTGGAACACCATAAGAAGTATAATTGTCTATCTGGGTGGTAGGGAGCGAACTGGTAGAGCTGGTAAGAATATAAATTGAACCTGGAGTCTTATAAGTCTAATCAATTAAATTGAAAAGGACTGACCTTTCCATAGCTATCCATCAAGATAAATATAACTGGGAGAAGCTATAATGTAGGAAGAAAAATAGAAGGCAAGATTTCCAAGCATTCATAGAAGATATAATGAGAACTGACCTTACGGGCGAGCAAGAAATGCCACTGGTATAATTCCCCATGGGCGAGAGGCTGGATAGCTTTCTTCAGGAGAGGCATGACAACATAAAATGAAAGTGACTTCTAGTGATTTAGAGCATACATAGACATTCTATGACTAGTTCTAGTCTGTTAACCATGTGGTGTACAGCAGTTTCTTTCATTGATAGAAGTAGCAGAGACAGAACTTTGGGAACCCATTTTTTTGGATCTTTTCTCAATTCTATCTGATCTCTTATCATGACTTCTACCTGGTCATTCATATCCAAAGACAGATAATGTTTTAATTGGAAAAGTGTTGGGTCCTTTCTTTGTGAGGTGACATGTGGCGCCATCAATGTAGGCTTGAGTGTTTTGACTTTGTGTTTGTTCTTTTGTTTGCAATGAAGGAGATTAATCTAGTTTTTAAAGGTTAGGGGAGTGAGCTATTCAAAGCCTGGGAGTCAAATCCTTGCTGGGTTTGTAGCCAATCTGTGATGCCCCAAGGAGCAAGAAGTAATCTTTGGAATTCAACATAATGGTAGCCGAGATGAGGATTCATCCAGCAGTGACACTGCATTTAGAGATGAACTTGGGGACACCAATGTTATGTATTATCTGCATTATCCCCAGAGCTGAGGTGGTATGCCCCTAAAGAGTTAGGGGGGAATTGTTTATACTTCCGTTCTTGCTATATTTTTGAAGTAAATATCCCTTTGTAAAAACTCATCAGTGTTAAATAGAGCTTGTCCACTGATACCGGTAGTTAGCAGTGCATGTGGGGTACCACACTGAAATTGGGGCTTTACACAACGGCATTAGAGAGAGATATTCCAGCCCCTCAGGGGTGCCCCTAGAACCATAAGGGGAAGATGTAGCCACCTCTAGGGGAGTAAGTCCAGAGAGTATATTCACTACAGACAAAACTGAAGAAAAGGCCAGTAATAAAACCCTTGGCTTTAGATGTCTGTATAAAAATTCACAAGCTATAAATAACAAGCAAAATGAACTAGAAATCCTGCTGAAAAGTGAAACATTTAATCTCATAAAAAAGAGACTTGGTAAGAAAAGACATAACTAAAATATGGGTTTAGAAAGGTATATCTTATTCAAAAGCAACATGATAGGTATAAAGTGGGGGGAGAAGAGAAAGTGACCTTAAGATATTCTGGTGAAGAAACCCTGGAATCAGATAGAGGGAAGCAAAGTAGAGGAACAAACAAAGGGAAGCTTCATTATGAATTATATTATCACCAATAAGGGGGACTAGTTATAGGGATGTAAATGATAGGATCTTTGGATCATGGAGTATAGGAAATTACCACCTAAAACTTTCGATTAAGAAGGAAAAGGAAGTTGGGCGTAGTCTGACATTTACACTCAATTTTAGGAGAGCAGTTTCCAATAATTCAGAGAAGGATAAGTAGTCAGCTTTGTCTAAAAATTCTAAAGCAAAAGTGATCCCAGGAGGGACAGGAATATCTCAAGAATGAAATTCTGGCAACATAAAAAGGAGTAATTAAGAGAAAAAGTTAGACACCGATTTCTTGAGATATAGACTCAAAGAATTTACCGACCAACTTAGAATTAGAAAACACATATAAAGAAGATGGAAACAAAGGCATATATGTACACTCTGGGGAAACCCCTCTCACACATGGATTTGCATAAATACTATCTCAGGTTCAGGTTTGTGAGCAACCATTCAAAGTCATAGCTCATGAATCTCTATTGAGGTGCTTACTTTTACCAACCAAACAGTAGACAAATTAGTTCGAAATAAAAGATATTTAACCAAACAGCAAAGCAAATAAAGTAGCAAGAAAAGATTCTCCTCAGCCCTCCATCCCCCTCCTCATCCAGAAGTAAAGTAAACTCTCCCACAAGTTACCAAATTGCTTGTGAGGGAAGGGGCACATGCAGAGAATCCATGTAACCAGGGAATACACATGGAGGGAAAACATGTGGCAAACACAAGTGGTCAGGAAAATACAGGAAAGGAGAAATACCAGGAACTTGTCAGAGCACATGTATGGAGGTCACACACATGGGTACCTGGTCAATGGTTAACCAGGGTAACTACTTTTTCCTATGACATAAACTCTTTGATAATGTCATTGTGTTGGGCACCATCTTTGGGCCTTTCTGGTCACTGAGCTGCAATCCTACCAGGAATCAGCTCTTTAGTAGGGACATCTCTGGCTATCTACTCTCATCACTCAAGTTATGATAGCTTGTATCCCCACTTGCTATATACTAGAAGAGCTCAACCTGACCTTTCCAGATAGTCAGACAGCAAGCACTCCTTAAGGGTCTACTATGTGGCAGGAACTGCAGTAAGTGCTTGAGATACAAATAAAAGCAAAACAGTTCCTGCTCTTAAGGAGATCACAGTCTAAGACGGGGGAGATACAATATGCCATCAGCTAAAAACAAACAAGATGTGTATAGGATAAGTGGGGCATAATCTCAGAGGTAAGGCATTAAGGGGAATCAGGAAGGTGAACTAAGGTGGGGGTGATGACCTGAAAGAGTTTGGAGGAGTAGAGGGGCTGAAGATTAAAAGTAAAGACAAAGGAAAAGTGTTAGAGGAATGAAGTATAACAAGAAACAGTACGATGGGAGGCTATGATCAGAGAGGAATTTTAGAATTCTTGAATATGGAAGAGGAATATTTTTATTTGACTATAAGGGCCAAGATGTGTCTGAAGCAGAATAAAGGAACCAATGATAGGAGTTGATTTTGAGAAACTGGGAGGCCTTAGTCTTTGAGGGGACATCAGATAATAATCGGGAGGCTAGGTGGCACAGTGGATAGAGTGCCAGGTCTGCAGCCAGGAAGACTCATCTTCCTGAGTTCAAATATCGCCTCAGACAAAAATAAACAAAAATTTAGAAATGAATCATGCCACCTGTAGAACAGGGTAATAGAAGAGAAGAGAGAAATAGAGTGTGCAGTAAATTCATCATTATTTCAGCAGTTACCCCAAGAAGCCACAATTCAATCATTCCCTACTGAATTCTTTTAATAAGCCAAGTGATAAGCCAGGAAAAGGAAAAAGAAAGGCTGTAGCTGCTATAAAGCTTAAAATCAGTCTCCATCTTCCACCCCTTGCAAGACCACCAGTCTAAGCCATGGCAAAATGACCCCACAATTTGGATTTTTGCAGTCTCTCAAAAATCATCTGTAGCCAAATTGGCATCAAGAAGTATATAGTTACCATCAATTCACTTCCAAACAGGGATGATTATCTTATTGTCCCAGCTATTGGCCATAGGGTACCATCAACAATATATGCTTACTGTTTCTTCTAGAGATGCTGGTCTTCCATCTCTATGAATGCATAGCTGGAATGCTTACCTACCTTCTTCATCTCTGCCTCCAGGATTTGGGACAGTGCCTGGTATAAATCATAAGCATTTAATAAATACTCTGTCCTTAATACATATATTCCATATACATATATTGCATAATATATAGTATTTGTGTATATATGTACATTAACATTGTTTCGTATATTTAGGACTCACTTTTGTGCTACTTGTCAAGTGAAGGAACAGATGGCCTTAATCACTGTTGGAAAACCTATTGCTAATCCTCCCTCCCTTTTTGGTGGCCTTGAACAGAGATGCCAGTAATAGTAATAATACTTTCTGTAAGCTAACCTCCCTCTGTCATCCTGGAACAAACTGCTCTGATAATAATTATGAAACTGTCTGTATGGTTGCCTCTGCTTTCCTCCACTCCCACAGATTGTCTTTCTACCTAATAACAGTTCCTTCCAGCTGAATGGCACACGGTCACCCATGAATGTTCCCCTTTCTCCATTTGGTTTCCTCTTCTTTTATTCTGACCATTTCTCTGAAAGGTATTATCTATTGGACCGAAATTGCCACAAAATGTTGCTTATTATGTATTGTCTTCTCTAATTAGAATGTAAGGCCCTTGAAAGTAGTGACCATCTTTCTGTTTTTGTATTCTTGGCACTTAGCATGGCATTTAGCATGTTGTCTGGCACATAGTAATAAATGCATGTTGACTTCTTATAGCTTATTGTCTGTGTAACCCTTTGTAAGGAGGCAGTTAGGTGGCTCAGTGGATAAAATGTGAGGCCTGGAGTCAGGAAGACTTGACTTCAAATCTGGCCTCAAACACTTACTAGACATGTGACCATGGGCAAGTTACAACCTCTATTTGCCTTAATCCATTGGACAAGGAAATAGCAGACCATTCTAGTATATTTGCCATGAAAACCCCATGGTGTTTGGGTTCACAAAGCATCAGACAACAACAGCGACCTTTGTAAAGAGGACTAGACATAGGGGCACAAGTCTAAGTTAAAACAAGATTAACTCTTTGTTCAGAGAATCACTTTCCAGAGTGTGGCTCCCTATGCTAGTTTAGAATAAACTTACCATTTCCCTTTAATTCAGTTTCTGAAGTTATCTGAATACTAGTCAGTGGATCTGGCTGGCCAGAGATTCCTCCTGTGCTTCCTTGGAATCAAGGTTGAAAATTCCTCCCAAAGTTGCCATATTTTCCCCTTTACTGGGGACAGTGACCTCTTTCATCATACTCTTGTTTGTGCAAAAACTAAGAACAGACTTTGTATTCCTGCCAATCATGTACCAAGACATAACAGACATTTTTAGTTGAACGTATCTTGCCCAGGTACTATATAAACAATGTTTAATTAATATGAGTTTTGTTGCTGCTGACAAAGATGGCATACCTTCCATACCTTAGGAGATGATTACATGAGTTGTGGTAGCCATAATGTGTCGTCTGATGACCAGCCTTTTCATGATGAGTTTTCCATGCTTGGCTAGGATGATTGATCCTTTGATGACAGTTGTATTGGCAAGTTTTTACATGAAGCCTTTTTAGTTTGGTAGGATTTGCCAGAGCTTGGGTTCCACTGGTATAGTTTTTAGGAATCAAAGATCATTTTCGTGCTAGGATGAGGTATCAGAGATGGTCAGTGGGCCTGGAACACATACTTGTGAAAGGACAGTGTAACAAAGGAAGAAAATGCTCCATCAACAAAAATGACTTGAAGAACATTTTTATTATATTTGGGTAAATGTGACTTACTGTGTCTAAACATATGTTCATAACATCAGAACACATTTTCCCAAATACAAAAAAGGATCATTTTTTTTCTTATGCTTCAAATGACCATTTTTCTGGCAATGAGAAAAGGTTATGAGCTTTGTAAACCTGTTTCAAATAGTAAGCTTTAAAGCCTGGAAAGGTGAATTCTTTTAGGCCCAAATGGATTAAGAAAAAAAAAGTGAAGCAGACTCAAAGAATGCAACAAAAACATGGAATTTCTAGAATGCAAAAATATTTATGAAGGTTATAATTTAAAACAGCAGCAACTCAAAATATATGCTGTATTAGCAATTTCCAAAAGTTACAAAAACATATATACAAAGCATCATCTCAGATGATCATGGGTGCTTAAAATAGTTAACTCTAATTCAGAAACTATAAACCCAAATCTACTACTTTATGTAGCTGTTCTGAAGTATTTTTTTACAATGGTTTTAAAAATAAAAACAAAATGAAGAAATTCCCCCAAACTGTCCTGCACAAGATACAATGTGCTAATCCCTAGTACACATCCATAACAAAAAAAAAAAATTAAAGAACAAGGATTTCACATAAATAACGTTTTTCTTAAAGTATGTGACCAGACAAATTAAAATAAGTACTAACAACCAAAACATATCTCGATGTAACCAGTACATACAGCCTTAAAGAGTGAGAACAACAATAATGGGAAACAAATAGTCGATACTAAAGCCAGAAGCACCTTAGGTTTTAACGAGCACCGTGCAACACAAACAGGCAACACATAAGAGGTAGGGTACCCTTGGCTAAGATGTACATGCCCTCTAGGGACCAGAATACAGCTTAGTGGTGGGGAAAATAAGACTTAATGAACGATGGCTTAATTTATTCTCAGACAGAAGCTATTGCACATTAGGGAGCATTAGCCAGTATTGCTCCATAGTACTGCATATCTCCAGCTGTCTGTAGGGGATCTTTTTACAGTGCTGTCAAATAGGTTAAGAACACAAGAGACCCTGAAGAATTCCATAGTCAAATATAAATTTCAGTCCCAGGGAATTCTACAAGAAAGCATTGATCAGTATATATTTCTTAAAAAATTAAATATTTGTCAACATCATAGTCCTTTTTTTAAAATGCCTTTTCTCCTTCTTAGGAGGAAGTCTTTTTCTTCCTGAGATTCTTAAACTATAGCCAATGCTTTGTTTCACACATTTCCCATAATTTTTTTTAATGATGATCTTCATCTGTATGTTTTTTTCTTTTGCAACAATTCCCTGGCCATCAATCAGGTTGAATCCTGAACTGATTCAGAGTCCTTAGAGAAAGCACACAGAACTGCTTTCGATGTAGTGTTTCTGTCCCATTTTGAGATGAGGAAGTTTATGTACTTCAATCACTGGGAGCTGATTAGGGTCCTGAGTGTGAAAAAGGAATTTTGCTTTGTGCCAGCTGCCATCTTGAATCTGTAAATACAAACAGAGACATGTTTTCATATGCAACTGTTTCATTAATAATTAACATCAGAAGATAGGAACTTCTCTATATTCACTAAATGGAAAGTGAGATCTGCTTCTTCTTCTTCAACCTTCACTGTTTTCTTTGCTTCTCAACCTCATACACTCAGAACAGGCTCTAGCCCCTGCTTTCTGGTCATCATGGACCTGACTAGAAAGGAAAAGGGGGCTCTATTTCTCAACATGAATTGTTCACAGGCCTCTATTTCTCTGGGTTATTTCTTTACTCACGATAAAAAATTTCCCTGACTGCAAGTGAATTTAACTCTCATAGCCTTTCTATCCATTGGAAGCCCCCAAGTCACCACAATCATAGACTTTGTTAATTGTATTATCATATTTCATAGTAAAAAGAATTTATTTCCATAATTCCCCCAATTGTTCATTCTCCCTTCTTGATTTTTATATCAAACACTCATCTGGACCTCAAATACTTAATAATATGGTCTGTGCTTATAATTCAGTAAAATTAAACTCAGAAGTGAATGAAAAGGATAAGCCTAATTTCCAAAGATTAACTTTATTTATTTAACAAAACTATATGCAATAAACTATATTAGACACTATGGGAGTTACCAATAAGTGTAAAATATGGTCCCAGACATTTGGGCAGTTACTTATAATTGGAAAGATGAGATATGTCCCTAATTATCTATAATATGAGGCAGTAAATGGTAAATCCTGTCTATATGAGACAGACAGATAGTTCTCAAGCAGGTCAGAAGTGGGGGAAAAAGCATTTCTAGTTGAATTGACCAAGGTAAGTAAGCTTCATGCGTGGAGTAGATTTGAGCTGGGATGGAAGTTCAGTAAACAGAGATGTAAGGGAAAGCATTTCAGGTGAGCAAAGTCAATGAAGCAGCAAAGAACAAGATACACTTGGGATTTTAGATCTGTAAGGGAAATTGGAGATCATCTAATTCAAAATCTCATTTGACAAATGAAGAAACCAAGGCCCGGGGAGGTGATAAAACTTGCCCAAGTTTCCATTGTTTGTTTTTGGTCAAATCAGGATAGAATTTTCCACCCTAACCAACTGTACAATACATGAGGTAATGGTTTTATAGTTCAGTTTTTATAATATACATTTTAATAAATCACAAGACTTAGTGTCTGAAGGACCCTCAGCTAAATTCCTATCTGACAGGTGGTCACAAATCTCTGTTTGAGGACCTATAGTAATGGAGAATTTACTCTTTCCAAAGTGACTTATTCCATTTTTGGCAAGTTCTAATTATTGGGATGTTTTTTCATGTATTGAAATTGAAGTTTATGGCTGTAAGTCAATTGCATTCAATAGAGGGAAAAACACATGCTTGAAATACTTCCTTACTGGAGGAGAAACTCATTGAAGGTAACTACTAGGCTGTTTTTCTTCATTGTCTCCTTGAAGCTTAACACATTTCCCTAAACAA
Source organism: Notamacropus eugenii (assembly GCF_028372415.1). NCBI lineage: Eukaryota > Metazoa > Chordata > Mammalia > Diprotodontia > Macropodidae > Notamacropus > Notamacropus eugenii. The sequence continues at coordinate 495,169,048 of NC_092873.1, forward strand.
AGCAAGAGCTTAGTATTTATAGAATTGAATTGCATCCAACTGTTTCACCTACTTGAAGTCTGGCATTAAATTCTGATTCTACTAGTCTAGAGGAAAAACAAACTCTCCTTGGTCACAATATAATTAAACTAAAAGAAATAGATTTCCATATATCTCATGTTCATACAAATTTTTGAAGTTGATGACTGACCCTATTTGAACAACTCTAAAAATATCATTCCATTCCTTCCTTACCTTGCATTCATCTGTAAGCACCTTTGGTTCAAGTAGGGTGTTTTCTTCAAAGACCTGGCCATTCCATCCCTTGAAACTAACAGGCAATCCTGGGGCACTAGTCCTTTGAGTTGTCCATACCGGTGTGTTCAGACAATGAATAGTGATGATATGGGTGGCTTCTGAGCTCAGTAAATGAAGGAAGTTCATCTGGACTTTTCCAATTCCGAACTCCAACTAATTTCATGAAAATAACACTGATGTTAAGAGATGTGGCAATTGAACAATAACCATTGAGTCTCAGAGTAGAAAAAAGCCTCAGAAGTCATCAAGAAGTCCAAAGAGGCCGAGACAGGAGGCCAACAGCACTCCCAATTACCCTTCAGAAACAGATTAAAATGCAATTGGAAAATAGTATACAAAATAAATAAAAATGCAAAATACCATAGAAAACAAGTCAATATGTTATTGCAGGGATCCTTATTGTACCAATAAATGATCTCCATTTCTATTTGACTTTGACACCACTGACTTAGACCAATCTATATCTTGCATTGGGATTCCAAAATTTGACTGAATTTGATATTTCCATTGTTATCAATGATCTGCTTCTGACTTGTATTGCAGAAAGTTGTGGGGAAAAGAGTGAGAGAAGGAAGGAGAAGTTGAGTAAGATAATATAGAAAAGAAAATTGTCTAGGTGAGTTCAAAGGCTTTGGACTAGCGAATTTGGTCAAAGTTTGAATTTGGGGAGAGAGCCTGAGAAAACTTTGAAGAACAATTTTCAGGCCCAGATACTGCTCCAGAATTTATTTTCTGGTTGTAGAGAAGTAGGTTCAAAGACTTAATTAAGGAGAATGTAAAGGGACTGAAGAGAATAAGGGAAATCCTAAGGACTGGGGAAGACTTAAGAGTCAATAAAAGGATAAGATGCTTGGAAAGACTTGGCAAGGTAAGATAAGTCAAGTGCCATAATTAGAATATTCACATTAATTGCTTGAATGGTATGTGAGGCGAACTGGTGCAAAGGGCAGGACTGGGCCTGGTCACAAGGAAAGCTATGGAGTTCTTGAGACAATGGAAAGGAATTTGAGTGAGGTTGTCATTAAAAAAGAGTTTTAACCAGGTGCTTAGGGTAGAGGTACAAACACCCAAATGGGTTTCAAGAAACAAGTCTGAAAATCTCATCTGGTATGGATAACTGAATCAGTTAGTATGTGTCAGCCACTGTGCCAAGTACCAGGATACAAAGAAAGGTAAAAGATAGTCCCTGCCCTCAATGTCACAGTCTAAAGGAGGAAATAACATGTAAAATCTATCCACTTAACTGTCCCAGTGGAAGTTAAGAGACAAAGTTAGCTGATACCAGGAAGAACTTCTTTACCATTAAAACTATAAATAGTGGAATAACTTGCCTCCAGAAGTGGTGGTTTCTCTTATTTGGAGGTCTTAAAGCAAAGGTTGGATAATCATTTGTTAAGTGTGTGAGAGTAGGGATTCCTTTTGTATAAAATCCTGTTTGACTTATAAAGCCCTTCAGAACTTGGCCACTTACTATCCTTCCAGTATTTTCCAATTTACTCCTCTCTACATGCTCTACAATCCATGGATTCTGACCTCCTTTCTGTTTCATAAATAAGCACTCTGTCTCCCTACTCTGCGCTTAAAAAAATTGTTTTTTAGCAACACTGTGCATTTTCCTTGGTTATCCTCTATGCCTGCAATTCTCTTCACGTTTCCACCTCCTTGCTTCTCTGGTTTCCTTCAAGTATCAGCTAACACCCCACCTATTACAAGAAGCCTTTCCCAGTTATCTTTAAGCTTAGTGCCTTCCCTATGAGAGGACCATCCAATTTATTTCATACAAACCATGTATGCATATAGCTATATGCAAGTTGTTTTTCTCAATAGAATCTGCATTTCCTCCTGAGGGCAGGGACAGTTTTTTAACCTTTCTTTGTATCCCCTGGGCTTAGCACAGTGCCTGGCACTTAGTAAGTGCTTAAGAAATGCTTATTGGCTATTGATTGCTGGGCTGAACTAGATGACTACTGAAATCTCAACTCTCAAATTCCAGGATTTGTTGTAAGGGAGTAGGGTGGAGAGGATGATGCAATTCCCCATATGGAAGAAGCTGCAAGTATGCTTCCAGAAAGCTATGATGACATGTAATAGAAATGCCCTGATTTAGAACAAGTTCTGTAGATGGTTCTGGTTTACTAACTAACCATGAGATGAGGAGAAGAACGGTTAATTGGTTGTCTAGTTGGATCGGAAGTGCATTCCAAAGGCATTAGTTAGCCAGGGCCAGCCACTGGTCTTTGGCTCTTCTCAGACTTATTAGTGTTGGAGAAGCTGAGTGAGAGGCCTCAGACTTTTATTTCCCCATTGGGGTTACGAAGCTGGTCCTGATGTTGCTTCTGTCTCAGTTGGGACTGTTCTTTCCTTCCTTGAAGTAAAGGAAATTGGAGAAAGCTGTAACCTTGTGTACTCCAAAATGTCAGGCTAGTAAGCCATGGGAAGTCTGGAAACTGGAGTCCATGCTAGGATTTGCTGGAAACCAAAGATCTAGAGTCCAGAGTCACCTGCTTGATCAAGCCCATCAGTAGTAGAGATGAAGACTGATCTATCTATCAGGCATATGGTATACAGAAAACATCTTAAGGTTGAGCCCACTTTCCTCATAGACTGAAGTGGTAGATGTTAAAGTGTGTCTCCAGGTATTGGTAAAAATATTTGTCCTTCTATTCTTGCTATATCTTTGTAGCAATTACTGCTATGTAAAAGCTAATTGATGTTAAATGGAATTGGGGCACGAATCCCTTAGTTAACAATGGGGGAACCCTACCAACCCCACAGGGGTACCCCTAGAACCTTGAGGGTTCGATGTAGTTGGCCTCTGGAGAGGGGTAGGTTCCTTCATTCCCTCCTTGAATATTTAGAAGCAGAGTCTGGATGAACATTTTTCTGATATAGAAGAGAGAGAGTAAGGCCAGAGTATCCTTGTTCTTGTTCTTTGATCTCTTAACAGCTGAATCCAATGGCCTCTTCTTAGTCTTTAGCATGTTTGACTCCTCTGAAGCTTGTTACTTTTGATGCCACTCCTGAATATTCCCTCCTCTCAGTTTCTGTGATGTTTTGGTTCTTTCTGAGAAATTCCCTGGGCTTTTGGCTATTGTCCCTCAGTTTCCTTTGATGGATCATCAGATCACCATTCCTGTCACCACTAAACCAGGGTATCTTCCAAAGCTTGGCCCTGGGACCTTCTTCTCTTCTATTTTCTCTTTCTACTCTTGGGATTTTCTTACTTGTGCATATCTTGTATTTTTTCCCAATCATCCTCCCCCAGCAGAATGTAAACTTCTTGAATGCAGGGACTAATTCCTTTTTGTCTTTTATCACTAGCAAAATATCTACTATATACAAGGCACTTAAAGAATGTTAAATTACATTTATTGAATCCCCTCTACTATGAGTCTATTGACAAGTAGCAAGCATGATTATGCCTTTGCTTTAAAACCACTAGGGATCATTGCCACAGGAGGCAGAGCAGCCAACATTTAGCAAGCTTTGATTCGGAGAATTTTGTATTGGGGGAAAACCCAGGATAGTTTTGTTGTCATTGTGTGACACTTTTAGAGAAAGACCAAGAATTTAAGTTGGTGTGACAGAGGTGGGATCCTGAGTAGCATTCCATGACCCCTGAACAGATCCCTTTTCTCTGCCTGGTCATAACTTTGGATTTTCAGAAGATGAGAAAGCACAATGGGAAGGATATGAAAAGGAGGGAAAGGAAGCGGGATAAGAAGGAAGAACAATGAGGATACAAGGAAAACTTAAAGGGCAGGAGGAAGGAACCATAGCATTCATGCCCATTGAGAAGTGTAATTAAAACCATTCAGAAGATGGGAGAACTGGGCCTTCTATCCCCACCCTGCTATCCCCAGTGACTTAGACAGACTTCCAGGAAAATGATGGCGGTGACATGGATAAGTCACCTTGACTTAGCACCATCCGAAAAGTCAACAAAGTCCCTGAATCCTTCTATCCAGCATTTTGGACTGAATAACAGAGGCATACTTTGTCAAGATTTCTCCATGGAGTGTCATTCCAAGGCATTGCAAGGTCATTGTTAGTTCTTCCTTCTAGTAATTGCTAGGGAGAGATAGGGGCTACATGCTTCAGTTTGGAAGGAAAAGCTTTACTTCTTAATGGCCATATATTTTCACGTTTTTCTTTCTTCCTTTTTCTTCCTTTCTCTTTCTCTTTCTTCCTTCATTCTTTCTCTTCCTTCCTTTCTTCCTTCCTTCCTTTCTCTTTCTTTCTTTCTCTCTCTCTCTTTTCCTTCCTTCCTTCCTTCTTTCCTTCCTTCCTTCCTTCCTTCCTTCCTTCCTTCCTTCCTTCCTTCCTTCCTTCCTTCCTTCCTTCCTTCCTTCCTTCCTTCCTTTCTTTCTGCCTTCCTGCCTTCTTTCTTTTCTGACTACTGGTCCCAATCCATATGCAGCAAAAATGTATGGCTGCGCATGTGCCAAGAACCTCTCTCTATCTACTGTCTCCTGGACAGATGAGGCGTGGTTTCCCTTTATAAAGTGAGGACTAACTGGATGCGGTATGGATTCTCTTGACATTCCACTGTCCTAACCCATCCCTATCCAACCCCACACTGTCCCAGGCAAGGTTTTTGTCTGGTACTGATCAAATCCATAGCTCTGTCACTGTAGCCAACAGTAAAGACCAGCTTGGTGCATAAGGGTCCCTGTGAATAGCCACTGGACAAGCAGGTTACTCTCTCTAGGTCCTCACACAGTCCTATTTGTCTCTGTGTTTCTATGTCTAGACTTGCTATGGACTAGCTCCCTGTTACTTTCCTGCTGTAGCTGACACCTTAGGAAGGATGGAATTCATGCACTTGAATTCTTAGCCTTTGCACAGGAGAGAATGTCAAAGAGGATAAGTTCTTCTAAGGTTGAAGAGTTCAGAGTCTCAAGAGTGAATTTGGAGGTAGAAGATTCAGAGTGAGACAGAGATTGAGCCTTAGGGGAAAAGAACTGGAGGGAAGAGATCCCACAAAACCAAGGATAATAATAGAAATCTAGCCTACAGGAGAAAATACAGGTAGACACAAAAAGGAAAGCTGGTATGCACCCAGGCCTAGAGAGGAGCTTGCTCATTAACATGTTTTTTATAGGAAATCATATGCGTCTACAAGTTGAAGCACGCACATTGTGGAGCAACTTTACTTATGGACTATGCTGGTCCAAAGGGAGGGCACACCTATATACCTCTGAAGGGTTGTTTGATACTCTGCAAAAAAGGGAGAAGAGTTTCCCTGCCTGTCAAGATCCTCAGATCATACTTCTTCTTTCAGGTTAACTAAAAACTGAGTGTGCTTACTTGAGGCCCTTTGGGGGAGAGACACACCAAATTCTGACGTTCCAAGGGGAAATCTTGAGAAAACAAGCCAAAGAGACTGTTATTGAAAGAGGCCCTTAAAGATGAACGTGGTATGTTATATCAGGGGCCGGGCCAAAAGAATACAGAGATGATATATTTCCTCGAAGAAAGACTTCTCTGTCAGTGTGAAACTCAAATACCCAGCCACAGGAAGTTCTAGAAAATCCATTTATAAGAGAGATAAACATAGGATTTGTTTCTTCAATTTAATGCGAACATATTAAGTTTGGAATGAAGATTTTTGCTTCACAAATATTTTTAATTTATAGCCAAAGGTAGAGAATCACTAATTCCTTTAGGATAATTAATATATAGCTAGAAGGAAAAAAATACTTAAGAAAGGACACAGTATTTAATAATATCCAGGGAAGATTAGTTTTTGCCTTTGACTTTATAGATGGTTCTCAATATTAGTAGGTATTGTTAAGATGCTTCTTGTAATGACATCAACATCACTGAAATTTATGTCATTTGTCACCAATGATGGGCCCTAGAGCTATTACAGATTTGAGAGAGATTTTTGTGGATATAAAACACATTACACACATGTTATGTGAAAGGAAGCGTGGTACAGTGGATAGAAGGCTGGTCTTGGACTAAGGAAAAGCTGGGTTCAAGTCTTGCTCAGAAATGTTGGATGTTTGATCATAATTAAGCCATTTAACCTCTTAGGACATCAAAGAGCTCTCTAAGACAAAGTGGCTTCCACATGGGAAGGAAGTTTCCCCTAAACAACAATATACACATATGTTTGTGTATATTTATATATGTATAAACAATTATTTATAAAACCACCTATATATGCCTTGACATTTGTGTATACACACATGTGGATGTGTGTATACACATATATTCATTATTAAGAACCATCAAGAGAGTTTGCCAAAAACATAACTATGTACTAAGGATTTTTTGACTTATCTGGAAATTTGTTTCTTATGCTCTTGGGATAATAGAATTTGCCTTTATTTACAATTAAGGATAATCATATCTATATATGGATGTTTGAGCCTGAGAACAAGTCTGCCCATTTGTTCTGGAGTGTGAGATTTACCTTTGTCACTGATACAGGAGATAAGCATGTTTGACCACCAGCACTGAAATTGCAGAAAACCTCAATGGCATCTGAAGGACATCCAAGATTTGGATCAATCCAGTATTTTCCTGTCAATTTATATTAAAACAACAACAACTGAGTGAATTGTGTTAAACTAAAATGTATTTGAAACATTCTTAAAGATTGTTTGGAAGATGTTTTTAATATACTATATGCAGTCTTACTTTTTTTGGGAAACTGTCATATTCCCCAAACTCTAGTGTTCACAAATATGTTTGAGAAAATGTACTAATAATAAAATAAGTGGAGAAAAATCATCATAAGGAATCAGAAAACTGTATTTTTAAACAATTTTCATCTCATCAGAGACCTTAGATTGTTAGAAGAGAGTTTAGAACTTGCCTAGTCCAACCACAAAGGGGTTAAGTGACTTGCCCAAGGTCACAGACAACAGCAGTAGAGCCAGCAATAGGACATAAGTCTTTGGATTCCCAGTCTAGGTCCTTCCCATTATCCCATGTTGCTTGCCAGTAGAGTGAGCCGTGATGGCATGTACTGGTGTTTGGTTTTAGGTCAGATCATCATAGTTTTAGATCAGAGGATCACATTGGATGTCCCCAAAGTCCCCAAACTACTGAAGCTTTAATATCTTAAACTTTAACAGCTTAAACTTAAAGAGTTTAAAACTGCACTAAGATTTCTGGGCTACCCTGTAGAGTTAAGGAAAGAACATTTTAGTTAAAAATATGAAGTTATTTTTGTAAATCACCAAGACACATATATAAATATTTCTACTCTAAGTATAGCTAATAACATGTTCATAATAGTTACTGTTAAATTGCTCATGTTTCTATAAATATCTCAAGGTTTAGAAAACATATTCTTCACAATACCATGAAGTAGGCAGTGGAAGTACCATTATCCCTGTTTTCAAGATGAAGAAATTAAGAGGAAGAAAAATTTAATGAGTTGTCCACATTTGCACAGCTAATAAGAGTCTGAGCTTAGATGCAGCCTGGGGGATCTTGACACCATGTCCAGACTCTTTGACTATACTACATTGCCTGTCTATGAAGGAGTCCTTCGTGGAATTATAGAAATAAAAAAGATCTACTAGTGGTAAAAATAAAAGGTGAATTGGCCCTTCACTCTCTGGGTTTCCCACTTCTGGTTACTCTTCAACTTATCAATGTCCTTCATAAAATACAGCACCCAGAATGGACCACAGTACTACAGATGCAGGCTGACTGATGCAGAGCACAGTGGGGCTAGAAACTAAGTAGTCCTTTGCCTCATATCTCTTTTAAGGTACCATAATACTACACTCATTTTCATGATCACCATATCATGTTGATGGTTCATACTGCGTATGAAGTTGCCCCAAATCTCCAGATCTCACTTGTAGCTCTTGACTCATGCCTCCTTCATCTTGTACTTGTGAAAATGACTGCTTAAAGCCCATATGTAGAACTTGAAATTTATCCCTATTAAATTTCATACCATTCAATTTGGTGCAATCTTCAAGGCTATTTTGTTTGTCACTCAAGTTTGCCCATTCTTCCTAATTTTGTGTCATTTGAAAATTTAATAATCACACCCTTTGTGTTTTTACTCAAGTTCTTGAGTAAAAAGAAACAACAGAAGGCCAAGCAAAGATATTCAGGGTGCTCCAATGAAAACTTCTTTCCCAGTTGACATCATAACATTAATGATCTAGAAGACTGTATGGAAAAGAAATCTAGAAGATTTTTTTGCAGAAAGTTCTGGTGACATACTTTTGTTATTTCTTAGAGAATAACATTTTCTGCCAAAAGCCTCTGAAATGGCCTATAAGACAATCTGTATTGTCAGTCAAATTTAGGAGATAGGTGAAATTTAGATTCAGGATCCCTCTTCCTCATCTTACTCCCTTTGGTAGTACTTCTATAAAGGTAAGCAGCACACATTGGGAAGGAAGATTTTGATAGATGCAAATGTGTAAATGAATCTAAACTACAGAACAGTTTTGTCAAAATATTTGTTTCAATATGGCAGATTGGGTCCCACTGAAGTTTCTGCCAAAATGATTAATTAGCAGGTGTTTCAGCTTCAGATGGAGAGCAGATTTGCATATGGCACAGTTAGGATGATACTCTCATCAGTGGCTGCTCACCAGATGCCTGGTACTAACTACATTTCCAATGTTACCATTTGGTTTTTCCTTACATTAAAGGTGGAAGTTAGCACAGATAGGGATCTGTCTTTGAGATTTCTTTTTTTTAAAGGAGGACTGGGTTAAGAATGCCTTTAAAGGACCAAGCCACATCAGTTGACACAGTGAATTAGCATATACTAGAGCTACTAGGATGAAAATTTTTATTTGAAAGTAAAATGATAGTATATGCTTATTATTATCTGTATTTAAAGTACACTGCCCAGATATGAGAAATTACAGTAAAATTATACGTAAAAATTACATATTTTATATGTATATATAAAAATATATACATTTTTATATGTAAAAATTATTTTAAAATGTCACTTAATTTTTCTGTTGTTAACTATCTCTTTGTGTGAGTCAGTTGACCTCTTTTTTCTCTCTCTATCATTTTCTCTTTGCAAGAAAAGACACAAGGAAGACACTCCTTATATTTGTGAGTGGTAAAGAGCTCAGGAATTGGCCTGAGCTGGTGAGGTTGTTGGACATGGTGCCTCCTAATGAGAGTAGACTCTCTTTTGAAGGTAGAATCAAGGCCCCTTACTGTCACGCCTCTGATTGTCCAGGAAGAGCATCCAGGGGAGAAAGGTAATATCTTTCATCATGTTAAAATGCTACTTGCTAGGATAGGAATAAATATTTGAAGAAAGGCTATTGCAAATTTCAAACCCACCAATGAAAATCACAAAACTGAGCGTACCTACCATTTGACACTTTGCGTTCACAGTTAAGCAAATCTCTACAGATGCGAGCTGGGTTATCTCGTGTGCCAAGAGGGTTCTTGATGCTGTGTAGTAAATTACTAAGATAATGCAGGGTTTTGAATATTTCTGCACTGTGGTCCAGGAAAGTCACTTCAGTATTCTGGTAGCTCTGCCAAGGCACCATGATGATCACATTAGCATGGAGCAGCCATCACAGAAGATTAAATCCAATGATCAGCACATACCACAGACAGGCAAGAAACATGTCCATAGTGTGGAAAAAAAATCATATGGCAGGCAAATGTAAAGCAGAATAAAATATAAAAATACATTGATATCTTTTATTAACATTTACATACATTAAAAAGTTGAAATGCCACTTCTTTTCCTCTCCTCCCCCAAAGGTTTCATTTTATATATTTGTATATTTGCAAGAAATCTAAAAAAAGGGGGGAAAATACTAGATCTACTGTGGTATGTTCTTTTGATCTTTTATCATCTGGTAAGTATTTGATTTAGAGAGCCAAGAAACAATGATGGCCAATCCTTTCCTTAGGAGAATAGCTAACTCTTTCTACCACTTTATTCTAAATTCCTCAATAGTAAATCATTTAATCATGTAAAGATTGTGCTCAAAAAATGTTCCCTTAGAAAGCATCCTCTGTATACATTTGTGTTTAATCATGTTAAAAACAGCTAGCTTTTTCCATGAAAAAGCAGTCTCATATTTTTCAATATGTTTTAAATACAATCTTTGTGATGAAGCCACATTTTGGCCTGCTAAAAAATAACTCTCCATAATTTGTATACTCTGCATGCCAATGTAAATAAAGCAAAATATATTACCTCCATCTGTAGTGCAGTATTTGATTCAATCAAGGCTTGAATAGCAGCATTGATATCCATTTGTTTCTGCATAAAACAAAACCGTTTTAGATCAGCAACAAGATCAACATGGAGCACTCTAAGTGAAGGCTGTAAATTCTTAAGGCAGTGCTGTTCCAGGATACCAGACATATTATCTGAGGGGGATGGGGTGGGGGGAGGGTGGTTTATAGCTTATAGATCGACAGTTCTGCAGACATCGTCTGGCTTTCCGAAAGGACATGCTGCCTTCATTCAAATCTCAAAGGTCTCTTAATTAGCGCAGAAATAAAATCACAGCTCCTCAATGAAAAACTATTTGTCCACACTATATGAAACTGGGGAAAAGAGCTACTCAAGTGGAAGATGAATGAAATATGATCCTCATTTTAATGAATTGTAAAGTGAAGAATAAATAACTTTAGTACCTTTTAACAGTTGCATTCTTGGAAGGAATGCAGAATAAAATAATACTGTCCTGAGGTAGTTACCACACTAGTTTAATCTGATACTTCTGTGGTCTTAAAAACAATTTTGGTAAGTAGGAAAATGTGCCATTACTCCCAAAAGAAATAACACAGAAAGAATTCAATCTACCGCTGTATTTAATAAAAGATATTTTTAGAGAAAGGCTCAACAGAACCATTAGTACAACTCAAGTCTTTCAGCAATTCTTTTTTTTTTTTTTTTTTTTTTTACAATGGGCTGAGAAACCAAGATGGTAAGGAAGGAGCTGTGGATTGGTAGAACATCCTGAGTTAGTACACACCCAAGTCAGCCAATCCTTATACTTGGTTCAAATAATCATAGTGCTTGTCTTCTTGGAAACCCACATCATGGAAACTGCTTTCATCAATTTTTTCAATTTATTAGTAACTTTTTGCTACTTTAAACTATACTTTGATTACTCAGGCATCTCTGTAAAATTACTGAAAGATATAAACAATGCGCTTCTGGGGGCCCCAACATGATGTTCTAAGTTGGAGTGTTGGTTGGTCAGTCTGTCTTTTTAGAATAATTTAAAATAAATCAGTATGTGACAGAGCATACCTAGAGTTTGTCTGTGTTTGTCCTTCATTGCCGAAGAAGACCATGCCATCAGAGAAATAATGACATAACTTGCACTTGACTTTTGTTTTGAGTGAGAGAGGGCTGTGCAGGTCACCAGCCTCACTTCTCCTCCAGAGTCATCTGAATCCAGTGACCAGATATTCATCAGAATGACTGGAGATGACCCAGGATGAGGAAATTGGGGTTAAGTGACTTGCCCAAGGTCACACAGCTAGTGAGTGTCAAGTGTCTGAGGTGAGATTTGAACTCAGGTCCTCCTGACTCCTGCACTAGTGCTCTATCCACTGCACCACCTAGCTATCCCAAAACTTCCATATATCTATAGAGATACTTAAGCCTCAGCCAGATGCCCTTTCTCACCAGTTTATTGCATCAGGATGTGGTCTACCTAGAATACAGCCTACACAAAAGGATAGAAGTAGTGACATTTACATCTTCCAGTTTGCTATTGAGGTTTTCATGAAGGAAGAATAATTGTGAAAATGATGCTCTATAGAAATTTATCTTTGGACCCAATTCTTACTCTGTAGACCAAAGAACAAGAGGATTGACCCAGGCTCCAGTGGGAGTTACTGGTGTAAATAGATCTAGATATCTAAGATCCCAGAATTCTTAGTCATGTATTCCACAGGCCATATTACTGTTTTCTTAATTGAGTAGCTGTCTTGTGCTACTACATGAAAAACAGTAGAAGGAAATGTGCCCATTCATTTCAAGGTCCAAAGCAAAAACCTTTCTTTACTTTGACTAACAGAGTAGGAAAACACAAGCAAAAATTTCCCAAGTGGCAAAGGCAAATAATGCCCCAAATGCTGACATTTAAAAGTGTAACTTTCCACTACACATTTCTGAGATGATATATGATCTGCTGAAACTCATTTTCTCTTGGAAAGGAAAGAGGCAAAAGGGAAGGAAACAAACATTTGTTAAGTGTCTACTAGGTGCCAAACACTACTTTAGAAATAATATCTCTCAAGGTCAGTACAATATTGGGAAAGCAAAAATATAGGTAGTATAGTACACAAAGCCAGAGCACAGAAATAGGACTCACTAGAAAATTTTTTTTTAAAAATATGAAATTATTTTATGTACTTTAAAAAATATGGAACTTACTCGTGGTCCTGGTGCCCCCGGCGGACCCTGAAAAACAGAACAAGGATTTTTTTCTTATTTTTATAGAAGACTTCTCAATCTAAGTACACATGTGATTTTCAGGTGCAAGCCTAATTGTGGGTAAACTTACAGGTGGTCCAGGGTGACCTCTTGGTCCTTGGGGACCCTGAAAGAAGGATACAAAGCAGAATATGAAAACTGTTCTTTTGGCTTGGGGAGGAATAATAGGTAATCATCTTTTTCTTTATAAGCAGCCAAAAGAAAATTGCAAAATTGATTCAATGCTTTGAAATAAATGAGGGGCTTTTTCTTGTCCTTTCTCATAGTTTACATTCTATTGCAAAATCCCTTAATTTGGACAGCTGACTTTTGGGAGGAGAGCATTTCCTCCCTTTAAGCTAAACACACACACACACACACACACACACACACACACACACACACACACACACACACACACACACACACACGAAGAGTAAGGCACGAATCTTTACCATGTCAAGATCTATAGCTAGCAAACAAGGTATCTAAGTTAACAGCCACAAAATGAATCTGAGGCAAGAGCATGAAAGGAATCTTTAAATGAACATTTTAAGACTAATTCTTTTGGAGAGGGGAAGATATACTAGGGGATGATCTTGGACCTCAGAACAGAGTCCTGGGGATACAGGCAGAGATGTTTGGATTCCAACTATGTCTCAGGAAGCCTCTATTAGGGAGAGGATAACTTAGAACTAGGCAAAGCATAAAATTACCTGGGACGTGGGGTGGAGACAAGAGTCAGGGAATGCAACATCTGTAAGCTTCCTATTTTAACCAATTATTCTTGCTAACTAGGCATAACATTCAGAAGCTTCTTTCTATTGAGTGAGTACGTGTGTTGTCACTCACTCTAAATCTTGGCATTTTGTGGCAGAACTGCCCCTGATTACAAATTTGTCCTTTGTGGGGAGGGATGAAGCTCAGCCTCTTTATTTTCAAATTTTCTGGAGGTTCAGAAAAAACCCAGAGGCAATTTGCATGATTTTGCCCTGTTGTCACAGAAGAAGGCAGAAAACAGAGTATGAGTGCCCTCCAAACCCCCAAAGATTCACTGGAAATTCCTATTGAGTGATAGGACACTGTTCAGATTCTTGAGAAAAGGGGAAACACAGAATCAACTAGGTACTGAGAATATAAAGAGAAAAGCAAAAACTTGTTTTTGCTCTGAAGGAGGACGTTCTAATGGGTGAAGCAATATGTCCAGAAACAGGTGTATACAAGATACATACGAATCTATGGAGGGTAACCTTAGCGGGGAAGGCACTAGTAATTAGGGGGAACCCAAATCTGAAATGGCCCTTCTGAATGTGGGTCTGGAAAACGAAGATCTCAGATAAACAAGAGAAATATTGGTCCTGACCATGAAATTTCAAAGAGCTATAACTAAGTACATAGTTGCTCTGTAATCTAACTGTTGAAGGGCTGGCACCATCTTGTGGGAAAGAAACCAAACACCAGGAAACAGAGATAGTAACCAGACAAACTAAGATAGCAACAGAGGAGTGTAGTATCAGTGGAGAAGATTGACTGTTGTGCCTGGAAGCCTTAGCAGCAAAACAGCATGAAATTCTAAAGGAACACAGATGAAAGGAACAGATCAGTGTGGCCAGGAACCAGAACAGTATAGTGATGGAGTAATGACCACAGGGGTAGAGGAGGAGTTGGTTAAGGAGTAAATGAGGTGCAGGGATCTGATGGGGAAAAGCAAACCTGGACCTTGTTCCCCAAGAGGATCCTATTTAGAGTAATATTATTACCCTAAAGGCACAAATAGACAACAAGGACAATCTAGGTACCTGGTCAAAGTGGAGGCCCAAAGTAAAAAGAAATTGTGTTTTCTATGCTCTCAGGCCCAAGTCCTGTCTAAAACATTAATGGATTAAAAAAAACCAACCTATTTTGTTTGGTGCCTTGTAAATCTGAGTGCTTTCACTTGAGAAGGTATGGGCCACTCTTCGAGGAATAAATGCTTGTGTTCACAGAAGGGTTGGGGAAATAGGTCCAGATTAGTGAGAAGAATGTTTTAATGGCTAAACTTTGAGGTGTTTCAGGTACTGCTGAATGTGGGTAGGGACAGAAGAGCCAATGAGAGAGGTAAAGGGCCTGCTGATTGTGCCTAACCATGTCAAGCAGAAGTCTCTTGATGCAGGGTTACAAATATATGAGTGCAAGCATGCATTCACACACATATAAATATGTATATATATGTGTGTGTGTGTATGTGCATGCGTGTGTGTGTGTGAGTATCTAGAGTGGGGCTGGATCTGTGATTTTGTTGATGTATGGAGATCTCACCATCTATCTCCTGCTGGAATCGTTCCTGACAATTTCTTTTCTGTTTTTTTTTTCTTCTTCTTTTTTTCTTCTGCTAATGAGATCAACTTTTAGTTTTCTTGATTTTGCTTCACTGATATCTGCAAGGTCCTTTCCTTCATCTTGTTACAAAAAAGTAAGGTTTTTGCTAGTCAGGATATTTTGTAATCTTTCAAAATTTAGTCTGCTGATAAATCTGCAACTAGTAATTTTTTTCTTTTCTTCACTTTTTTTTGCAGCAGGAATAAGTGGCAGAAGCTATGGGGGTAGCACACCCTGAATTTGGCTGTTGGGTGAAGGAAGTGAGCCCAAGATACCATGAGGTTTTCAACTGCTGAAAGGGAATGGAGTATTCCCAATATGAGGCTTATTGCCACAGGAGAAACCAGACAGTGAAAAAACATCTGCTGGGACAAGTCTACCAGGAAGACCCCCTCTAAAGTGTCCATGATGGGGAAAAAACCCTGATGTCCCTGTCCTAGTTATACACCTGACTGACAAACTTGCAGTACTTTAGGAAGAAGGGGATTACTGTCTGATATCTATGGGACAGATTTATCTGACAAGTGCGCAGTCTGACTATATGGATGGGGCAAAGATTTTGAAAGACTGATTTTAAATATAGTTCCCAGTCAGGCAGAAGGGTAGGGGAGAGGCAGAGATAGAACTGCTTTTAAAAAAATCATTTTGGTAGCAGTTTAGAATAGAAAGCAATGTCCCTCCCCTCCCCACTAGGCAGCAAAGGAGAGAAGGAGTCACAAATTAGCGGTGGAAAAGATCTGTCTTCAATCAAGATTAGCTTACACAAAGGTCAGATTACAGGTGTGAAAGTTTAAATGTTCTTTCCAAGAAAATCCAAATTTCTCTGGTAGCCAATGAGTTACAACTTTCTTTGTATTTTTCTTGTTGCTCAATAACACTATAATCTTATTGTAACTTGATTTTTGGAGCAATGAGACAATATAAATTCCTAAAGCAACTTTCTAGAAAATTTGACTAGCCATTGTATTTCTACTATTTCTACAAAGAGGTAATATATCTCAATTTGCTTTGATTCACAGATTCATTGCTAATAAAATTCCATTCAAAAAGGTCTATTTGTAGTACCACTATCTGGGATGGACCCCTTGGGTATATTATATTTCTAAAATACAGTAAATCTTTAGGAGTTTTTAGTCAATTAATTATTTAAATGATCACCTTAAACATAAAGCCCTTCATAGAATGCACTGAGAAGTCCCTAATGACAATTTAAGAAATGCTACTGGTTTCTTTTTAACCCAATAACAACATAAAGTTAATTGGAAATTTTCATGAATTAACTTAATGTTCCCTAGGAATTATAGGTTTACCTTTATAAACCAATACAAACTCTAATGAGATTAAAGGAAAGAAGTAACAAATGCACAAAAATCAGTTCTTTTCCATTAAAAAAGAAAATAAACTAATTATTTTATTGTTTCCATCAATATTTTTAAGTAGTTAGCTGAATTGTTGAAAGCAAAGGCCAACCTCCTGGTTTTTCTTAGCCATAAAACTTCTGAATTGAAACAAATATAGTATTCAGCAAAAAGCTGCAATATGATAGCTTAGAAAATTATACTTTAGTGCCTTCTTTCTCATGGTCTAATCTGATTATCTTATTCTAGACTTCCCCTCTCAATTTTGTGCGCAATTTTTTCCCCTGGTTGATTTCTCATTATTTATAAACAATATTAAATGGATGTTTACTATGAGAAGAGAATCTCTGAGTAGGAAGGAGACTATAAAGGTGATGTATTCTAATCTTCCATGCACTGGGTGCTTAATAGATGCTAATTGACCAATTGTACAGTATGGCTTTTTAGTTTCTGCTATAAGTCTTCCTACGATATCTCTTTTACTCATTAGCTCACAAGGCTGTGTCTTCTATCTCTGTACTGCTCTGTTCTTTCTTATTTTAAGTTGAATGATAATTCATTTGTTGGTCCCATTTCTGTCTTCTGTATATAGCATTTCTCCTGTGGCAACAGGCAACAACCCTAGGTTGTTGTGGGGATGAGACAAGATCATAAGCACCTGGTACACAGTAAGTGCTATATCAATGCTAGCTATTATATTAGGAACATCTTAATAATGTCCAAGTTCATATAGTACCGTGCTCAGTTCTGACCACATATTTGGAGAATGATGGGGCAAAATATGCGTGTGTGTTTGTCCTTCGTTGCAGAAGAAGACCATGTCATCAGAGAAATAACGACATGACTCTCACTTGACTTTGTTTTGAGTGAGAGGAAGGACTATGCAGGTCACCAGCCTCACTTCTCCTCCAGAGCCATCTGAATCCAGTGACCAGATATTCAACAGGATGACTGGAGATGATCCAGGATGAGGCAATTGGGGTTGACTTGCCCAAGGTCACACAGCTAGTGAGTGTCAAGTGTCTGAGGTGAGATCTGAACTCAGGTCCTCCTGACTCCTGCACTGGTGTTCTATCCACTGAACCACCTAGCTGTCCCTGGCAAAATATGTACATGAAAGAGTAAAGAAGATGGTCAGTGACTTGAAGTTATATCATATGAGGCATAGTTACTGAATTCTTCAGCCTAGAAAAGAGAAGATATATTCAGGACAAGATAGTTGGAAAGCTAAATCTGACATTCACTCAAAGTTATTCATAAAACAATATTGTTGTTACTGTATAAGTAATTCCATTTCTAAGGGAGCAAAAGTGTAGACTGTAGAAACTTTGACAAGAAGGATGGTACTCTACATGCAACATGGTTAACCTGGAAGAAATGGTGGAAACATAGTGGCAAATATATACAGGGCTACTTTCTTAGCCTTGGATTCTCTTTTCTGGTGAGCAGGACAAATGCTACAACGTTTCTGTTTCTCTCTTTGAACCTGTACCAGAGGGTGCATTTCTCTCTATGTTTCTGTTCTCAGACTTTACCCCAAAGTAACGTTGTTGTCTCATTGTTATCGTTCCCAAATTTTATGTCCCTCTCAGTCTTTTAATCACTACTTCTGTCTTTTAACATTTCCCTTCCCCAATGTGAGATTTTCTTCTCTAGTAACCATCACCATGTAATAATTTTTCTCTTCTTTCACTTCTGAGGTAAGACCTACTGACAAAGTAAATTCTTCCCCCAGCATTTTAGAGTTGGAAGGGACTGTAGAGGCCATCTAATCTTACTCAAAAAAAGAACAAGAATCTGTCTGCAGCATGTTCAGCTAGTGGATATCTAGCCTTGGCATAAAGACTTCAAGTAAAGAGGAAGCCACAACTCCCCAAGGCAGCCCATTCCACTTTGAGAAAATTCCATTGCTTGGAGATTTTTCCTGACATGTTATCCAAATCTGTCTTCCCGAACCTTTTACCCATTGTTCCCAGTTCTGCCTTCTAGGACTGCATGGAAGAAGTCAAAACCTTTTCTATATGATAGCTCTTCAAATATTTATAGAAAGTTATTATGTGCCATCCCATTAGTTATCTTTTATCCAGGCTAAACACCTCACAATTCCTTCAATTTTCTTATGAATGAATACATAAAAATAATTCTTTTAAGTAGTTACTGTGGTATGGAATGAACTGCAAGTCATTAATTCAAAGTGGATTTGTGTCATATGGTAACTAAACAACATACAGAAGAAAGTGAACACAGTAAAATGACACTCAATAAATCCAAAAGACTCCAATTACTGAGTAAGGATTCACTCTGATAAAAACTTCTGAGTAGTCTGGCAGAAATTAGGTATAGATCAGCATCTTCTACCATATGCCAAGATTAGCTTCAAATAGAAACTTGACTTAGACATAAAGAGTGATGTCATAAACACATTAGAGGAAAAAGGAAGAAAATGTTTTTTGCATCTGTGGGTAGGGAGAGAGTTAATATTGCCCAACAAGGAACAGAGTATCAAGGAAGATAAAATGAACAGTTCTGATTATGTAAAATTAAAAAGAAAGAGAAATATGACTCATATATACAAAAACATAGTGGATCTTTTTGGTATAGCAAAGAACTGGAAACTAGAGAGGTTTCTATTTTTTGGAGAATGGCTAGATAAATACGAATGTAAAGAAGGAAGGAAACAAGCATTTATTAAGAACCTACTATGCATTAGGAATGTATTAAATCATTTACAAATATTATCTCATTTGATCCTCACAACAATCCTGGGCATAGGTGCTATTATTATACCATATTACAATTGAGGAAATTGAAGCAGATTGAGATTAAATGACTTGCTCAGGATCGCATGCTTCTTAAGTATCTGAGGCCGAATTTGAACTAAGGTTTTCCTGACTCCAGGAACAGTATTCTACCCACTGAACCACCTACCCAACTCTAACAAAATATTATTGTACCACAAAAATCATAAAATGGATGGTTTTAGAGAAGCCTTAGAAAGGCTTATGTGAACTGATACAAAATAAAATGAGCAGGAACAGGAAAATAATTTGTATAATAACATCATAATAAAGAAACTATGAGAACTTGGATCAATTCAACGACAGAGATCAATGGTCAAGAGTAATGAGGATGATGATGATGATGATGGTATGTACATTATCTGCAGAGGTGGCAGACTCCAGACAGAGAATAAAGCATAAATTTTTGGATTTGTTGCAAGGGCTTTGTTTTTCCCTCTTTCCCGATGGTAGTGGATGGGAGGAGAGGAAGGAATAGCAAGAATGTAACAAAAAAGAAAAAAAAGAAAAAGAAAAGAGGGTTATTGAGGAATCTTTTTTTAATACAGAGAATAGAAGGTGAGAAAGAATCACAGAGAAGTAGGACAGCTTTGAAAGCTTTAAAAGATTGAACTTAATCTACACTTAAAAGAAAAACAAGCTATATGTGATAGAGACTTGAAATTTCATTTATAATACTTTTCTCTTTTCCTATTGTGAATATTTGACTTTATTTGCCTTATATTAAGTTCAGATTTCTTTTTAAAAGATGTGTTCTTTTTGTTTTCAGTGAAAAGAACTTGGATCAATAAGAAGTTGAAAAAGGATTGTTTAGCCTGTATGTTAAAAAAAAAAAACAAAACTTCCCAACAATTAATTATCCAAATGTGTAATGGGTTTTCTTCAGAGGTACTAGACTCCCCCTTTTTTGATAAACATGCCATGTATGTCTTCAAATAAGAGTTAGATGACCACTTGTCAGGTACGTTACAGAAACAGTGTTTTTGTCAATTATGTTTGGACTTTATGTGTCACTCTCTTTCTTCATTGAGATCACCAATTCCTTTACCTCTCAATACTTTCTCAGGCCGGTACTCTTGCTCTGATGTCACTTTCCTCCTTTTCCAATAATCATTCTATACTTAACCAATTCAACTCTACATTGTTGTGATCTTTCAAATCCCACTATTCCTATTTCCTGTAGCTGTTCATCCTTTGTCAAATCCTAACCCTACATTACTTACACCATCTGCCTCCTCCATTTCTACTCGTATGATACTGAAAGGAACTGGTGGAAGGAACATACATGTACTGACTAATAGACTACAAATTTATGTTATATAACTTCAACTGGACTCTCCCTATAGTTTTTGATGAAGAGATCCTTCTCTTTGCCAAGACCAGCTCTTTTATATATCTGCCTGATTCTATACTCTTTTGTTTTCTCCAGTAGACTACATTCCTCAGTCACTGAGAAGGAACATGATTTAGTAGATAGAGACCTGAACTTGAAGTCAGAAGACTTGGGTTCAGATCTTGCCTCAGATATGCTAACTATGTAACTTTAATCTGTTACTTAATCTCTGTTTCTCAGTTTCCTCATTTCTAAAATGAGATGGCTGGACTTAATGGCCTTTAAGCTCCTTGTTTCTCTAAATCTATAATTCTATGATGTACCTCCTTTCTCTAATCCTCATCCTCTGCCCACCTATATTTTCCCCTATATACTCTTTTGCCCCATATTCTCTTCAAACATATCCAAGTCTACACTCAACCATTTTCTTCTAGATAATCTCTCCTGAACTCTCGTGATGCTACACTTCCTTCCTGGTTCTCCTAACTGTTTGATTTTTTCCATCTTTTTCATTGGTTTTGCATCTATGTCATATTCCTTAACTGTAAGTGTTCCCTAAGGTTCTGTCCTGAGTCTTCTCTGCTATCTTTAGACTCTCTCTTGGTGACATTATCAGTTTTTGTTTCTATACAAATGACTCAAAGGTTTATATATCCATCCCTGAACTCACCTTTGAACTTGAGTCTTGTATCACCAACTGCCTATTGGGCAGTTCAAAATGGATTTCTCAGAATGGCTTAAGCTCAACTTGTCCAAAACCCTTTTGTCCAAAAGCATGTCCAAAATACTTTATCTTTTCCCTCAAAAAGTATCCTTCCAAACTTGCCAATTTACATGGGGGTACCACTGTTTCTATAGTCTCACAGATTCAAAACCTCAGCATTATCCTCTCCTTCTCCCTCTCCATCACCTCATGTATCTGATCTTTCCAATCTTACCATTCTCCCCTCACCACATCTGTCACATCTGAGCTTTTGTCTTCCTTCACACAGATACCTCCTTAGTTCAGACCCCAATTGCCTAGAACAGAGGTGTTCAAACATGCACCTAGCGGCTGCATGTGGCCAGTCAATAGTCCTTAGTGTGGGCTGAACCAGATTAAAATGTAATTGGGGAGCATTTAACAAAATAAATAAAACTACAATATAATATTGATAATATTATATTTTAAATCTGTCAATAAGTCAATATTATATTTTAAAGCTAAGTCAGCCCTCAGGGATTCTCATATCTGGTTTAGTGGCCTCTGTTTCTACAAGTTTGACTGCCACCAATAGACTATTGCAACAGACTCCCATTTGATCTTGCTGCCTCAAGTCCCTCTTGACTTCTGTCTAACCTCTACATAGCTGTTAAAGTGTTTGTCCTTAATAGAACTGTCACTCTTCTACTCACTCTACTCCAGTGGCTCCCTATCCCTCTACTCTGCTTATTGTTTACAAAGCCATTTGCAATCTGGCCTCAACCTATCGTTTCAGCCTTATCATACATCATTATTTCTCTTCCCTCATTCTATGATCCACACTGATCTCCAGGTGCTTCACACAGCACCCTCTACTGTCTCTGCCTTTGCACTAGCTGTCCCATGTGGCTGGATATGTTTTCTCTTCATCTCTGACTCAAAGAATCTCTTCCTTTAAGATTCACCCACATGCTAGCATTCTACAGGAAGCCCTTTCTGACTCCCTTCCCCTACTGCTAGTACTCTCTTTCCCTTGTATTTATTTTCTTAATATTTATCCTTTAGGTCCATATAGATTTTCTCAAGTATCATCTCGACTGCTATCTTCTCCAGGAAGCCTTGTCTGTTCAGCCATCTTCCCCTCTAAGGCTACCTTCCATCTACTATGTATTTATTTTGCATATACCAATTTTTGTCTCCCCATTAGAAGGTAAGCTTCTTGAGGACAGGAGGAACTGTTTTAACTTTTATTCTGTATTCTCTGTCTGTACCTGGGAAGAAGGAAGCATTTGATAAACCCTTGTTGATTGATTGTGGCTATCTTCCTGTCTTAGAATGTAATGCCTCTGAGAATAGGGATTGTTTTATTATTTCTTTATTTTATTTTTAATTTATGGAATTAAATCCTCTTTTATTCTTTGTATTTGTATCCTCAGAGTCTAGCACAAAGCCCAGCATAAAGCATGAGCTTAGTGAATGCTTGTTGATTGCTTAATGACCACTGAAGTCTCTATCAATGCCAAAATTCTATAATTCTCTTGTGCTCAAGGAAAATGGGTAGCATTTTAGTCAATGAATTAAAAACATTTATTAATATACAAGGTATTGTGTCAGGAGCACAAATATTAAAGTACAATGGTTTTTGCCCTCTCAGAGCTTACCAGGGGAGATGACATATACATAGTAGGCATACACTAAATAGATTCAATATAATTTTTTGGGGGAAGACATTAGTATCAAGGGGTGGTGAGGCTAGGAAAGGATTCATGTAGCATGTAACACTTGAAAGAAACAAGATTCTAAAAAGTGGAGGAAGTACATTCTAGATTTAGAAAATAGTCAACACAGAGCAGGCAGGCCAGGTTGGCTCCCATCTACCTAGCCATGCTTCCTGGGTGGCTGTTCACTTCAGTGTCCAGGGAGCCATGATGTGTACCTCCTTCTGTCCCACTGTACTCCAGTGAAGAAAGTACAGACATAGATGGGCCATGTTTTTGTTTGATTGTTACTGAGCTGGGAAGCATCCTTCTTCTCTTGATATGTCTAATGAAGCAATTATTCCATTTCACACAGTTGGGCAGTAAGGGATTTTGTAGAGCTTGTTTTTAGAGAATTGGTGCAGAAAGAATACTGGACTGAGGGGGTTCAGGAAACCTAGTTTTGAGTTGGGGGGGTCGATCCCACAGACCAGCTGTATGACCAGGTGCCACTAACCTAACTTCTCCTAATATTAATTTTATTTCTTGTAAACTAGATAGGATGAGTCTTTCAACACCTACTAAACATCACAGGATTGAGAGTTAGGAGTAAACTTTGGGATCTTCTCATCTAATCCCCTCATTTTTTTCAGTTGAAGAAACAGGCCAACAGAGTTAAATGGATATCTTCAGTTTCTTGTGGGAAAGGGTTTAAACTATACAGTGAAAGCTACAAAATGCTATACAGATGGGGGCTACTGGTATTTCTTAAAGTTGTATATAACTTTTTATAGGGACAGGACAGTGTTTTCATTGCTATAGGAAACCTCAGAATGAGAAGACTCCTTCAATCAATGGGAGTGAACAGCCACTATATCTATATCTACATTTGTATCTACATCTATATATGTATATATATCTACATTTGTATCTACATCTATATATGTATCTATGTCTATATTTCTCTATTGACCCACATACATACATGCATACATACATACGTGTGTGTGTGTGTGTGTGTGTGTGTGTGTGAGGCAGGACTTGCATCCACATCTTTCTGGCTTAAAGTTAGCTTTTTATTTACTTTCCCCTACTGTTTCTCATGTCTTTAACATGTTTAGTTAAATCTAGCATGTTTTAACTGATGTCATAAATATTCCATATTTTGTTGTTGAGTCATTTCAGTCATGTCTGACTCTCTGTGACCCCACTTGGGGTTTTCTTGGTAAAGATACTAGAGTAGTTTGTCATTTCCTTCTCCAACTCATTTGACAGATGAAGAAACTGAGGCAAACAGGGTTAAGTGACTTGTCCAGGGTCACACAGCTAGTAACTATCTGAGGCTGGATTTGAACTCAGGTCCTCCTGACTCCAGGGCTGGTACTCTATCCACTCTGCCACCTAGCTGCTCTTAAGCATTTCTTATACTTCCTAACAACTCAACATCAAATGACACTGAAATACAATTAGGAACAAAAAAAAAACTTTTTAAACTTACCATTTCACCTCTATGGCCCTTTTCACCTCTGGGTCCCTGAAAGAGAAAGAAAAGGAGGATTTGCCTGGTATGTTAGTTATTACATGTTCTTGTGGTTGCAAATGAAATTTCAAGAACATGACAAACTGTACTATTTATATCTTTTCTACCACAGCGAGACATTTTTTTCATTAGCTTGTGTAAATTCCAGTCTTCCTTCTGATATATTTAAAAGTACTAATTGATGTTTTGTTAGTCTTACTATCTCTCCTTCCATATTTGACTGTGGCTTTATCTCTAAGACACCAAAATAACCAGTTAATTCATTCACTGTAGTCAAAACAGTTATTTCCATACCACTGAGTAGCCAAAGCCTAAACTGTGGAATTCTTATTGCTTAAAAGAAAGTAGGAATCCCTTTCTCCCAACATCTCTCTCTCTCTCTATCTATATCTATATATTACATATATATATATATATATATATATATATATATATATATATATATATATATATATATATATATATATATTTGAAATCCCTATTTCAAAGATATTTCTTAGCATGGGAAATACATAAAAGGAGAATTTATTTAAAAAGGACCTAATTACATTATGCATTTTTTGGGTAATTCATCCTCATGAGAAAGAAGAGAAACTTTAGGTAATCTACTCATAAGCAGATCCCAACAGATCTCTTTCACTTGGTTCATCATTTCTTTGTCACAAACACTTTCTTTGACTGATTAACATTTTATCCTTCTGTACAATCACCTACTTCATCTTGATCAATCAACTTGTGAATGATGATGTATTTCATTAGATTTTCCCTCATAGACTTTGAAGTTCGGAGTGGGGAATGCTAAAAATTTAGAAAAATGTGCATTGATAGCCACAGAGTTTTCTAGTTGTGAATCTGTTTCAGTGTGATGTTCTCTTCTGAGCCTTTCACACAATAGAACCTCTCTAACAGCAGAGGAATGTTCTTTTTCTTTCCTCACTCTCGTTTATATGCATTTAATAAAAAAATCTCCAAATTATTCCCAGATGCTAATTCCTCACAGGGATTGAATCATCCTTCATCAGCATCTTAATTTTTTAATCTATTTGCTCCCCTCACTTTTCTTTCAAGAATGATCAGGTCTCCCAAATTTGGAAAAATATTCACTTTATTGCAAGGTTCTTAACTATGAACTATTTTTTTAGTTATTTGGTAAGTATTTCCATGAAATTGGTTTGCTTTGTACTCCTATGTATTTTGTTTTATTCTTTAAAAACTTTCAGAGATGTACTCTGATCCAGTGTGGTTGGGAATGAAATTTCAGGAACATGGCAATTTGTAATATTTATGAGTTTTCTACCATAGCCAAATAGTTTTCTCATTAGTTTTTACAAATTCCAGTTTTACTTCTGATATGTTAAAAAAATACTAATTGACATTATGTTCTGCTAGTTTTACTATCTATAATTTTTCATTTAGCTTGGGCTTGCACTTTAAGACACCAAAATAAGGAATTAATCCACCTAGTCTAATCAAAACAGTTACCCCTTGCTGTTCCTTCCATTAGATACTCCATCTCCCGACTCAGGGAATTTTTACTTACTATCCCTCATGCCTGGAATGCTCTCCCTCCTCATCTCTACCTCCTGACTTCCATGGTTTCCTTCAAATTTCAGCTAAAGTTCCACCTTTAGCAAGTAATCTTTTCCAATCTCCTTAATGTGAGTGCTTTCCCTATGTTGATGATCTCCAAATTTATCCTTTATATATGTTGCTTGTACAGAGTTTGCATGTTGTCTCTCCCATTAAATTAGTAAGCTCCTTGAGAGCAACGACTAATTTTACCTTTCTTTGCATCCTTGTCACTTAACACAATGCCTAACACAGAGTAGGCTCTTAACAAATGTTAGTTGGTTAACAGAGAAGGGGTCCATAGCCTTTGCCAAACTGGAAGAGGGGTCTGCAGCACCAGAAGGTTAAGAAACCTTCCCTATTGTTTCCTCAAAGTAGTTTTATTTCTCTGAAAATTGTCTCAAGCTGGTTTCCCCTTATTCTTCTACAATAAGTCTTCCATCCCTATTCATATCTGCTCAAAGTGATCTTTCCAAGGTCATCAGTGACCTCCATATTGTTAAGAATGACCTTTCATTCTTCCTCACTCCTCTTCTCTCTCTGATGTTTTTGACATTGACAAATATTCACATCTACTTGTCCCCAAGGAGTTAGTGATATTTCGCTGTTTTGGTTCACCTACC
The DNA here is from genome assembly GCF_028372415.1 of Notamacropus eugenii. NCBI lineage: Eukaryota > Metazoa > Chordata > Mammalia > Diprotodontia > Macropodidae > Notamacropus > Notamacropus eugenii. The sequence goes on from NC_092873.1 coordinate 495,195,718, forward strand.
TCCATAACTAACCCTTCTGATTTTTTTTTCCATTTTTGAACCCTTTCCAAGTTAATTCTCAGCTTTTCGCACACTTCCCTATATGCTCTCTCCTTTAGACCACTGATTTGTTCTCAGAGTTTTATCTAATATTAATGACTACTCAAGTTATGTCTCTAGCCGTATCTGCTCTCCCAAACATTATTACTCTGTCCCTACCTACTAATCACTTCTACTTGAGTGTCCCATTGCTACTTCAAATTCTGCATGTTCAAACCCAATTGCATTCCTTCAGCCCTATATCCTCTTATGATGGGAAGATAAATAATTACACACCCTTTGATCTCAAGGAGTTTAACAGTTAGTAGAGGAAGGCAGTTAAATTGGGAACACAGGTAAGTATGATATAGGCAGAATCGGATAGATGTAAAGGAAAGGTCTTGACAAAGCATGATGAGAAATTCCTTTCATTAGGAAGAGTTAATGTTGGAAAAAGCAGAGAAAGCCTTTTTGTGCAAAGGAAGAGATCTATGTTGATGGTCAAAAGATGCAGGATACTGCTACTGTTGTGGCTGGACATTTTGATTCCTAATATGAGTAGAAAATAATGTTAAGAAATACACTAATAAAATATGTATATGAAGGAACAGATTTCAGATCAGATTTGGACAATTTTGGGGAGAAAATGATCTGTGGCATAGATTTGAAAACTTGGATCTCTCTCAGCGAGGTAGAGTGATGCCTCATTTGTATGAAAATAATTTAATATTAAATTTTAAATTAAATTTAATATTGAAAGAGGTAGACACAAATCTTTTACTTATTAAAAACTAGACAAATGTAATCATGAAGATACAAGATGGAAGACCAAGTTGAGATCCTCAAAGCTATAAGCATAGTGTGAATTTGCATCTGTTTTATGGTTCAAGAGAATAAGACTAAGAAAATGAGAAATCATAAATATTTGAAGACTGAGAAATAACCTAAAAAGTCTGTCATCTTTCCTGGGGAAATTTGGGGAGTTTTGATTTTTCTTTAAAGTAAAGGGTGAGTCGCTGAGAGTCAGGACTGTGTCATTTAAGTCACTGAAGACCCAGTAACATCAAGAGAAGCAGACAGGGCAGATCACTGCTCTTGGAGTTCAGATACTGACTTGATAGGCTCAGCGGAGTGATTCGTGATTGGTCAGAGAAAGAATTGACCTATTGAGAAATGCTATTGCCTCTCGGTCCCACAGAGATGGAGAAGTTGCTCTCTGCTTCCACCTCTGGCCAGAGGAGGAAAAGTGGAGGGGACTGGTCAGCTGCTTTATCTTCCAAGATGAATTGGAGCCCTGCTGTTGTGATCTCTGTTCTTATGGGACAGAGAATTGGACAGGATAGATGAATAACTGTCTGGGATGATCTGTATAGCTCAGAAAGAGCCAGTTTGATGAGCTTTGCAATTATTTAAGTTAAAGAGAGCTGCTACACTCATTTTTGCTGTTGAGTTGTTTCAGTCGTGTCCAACTCTTCATGACCCCATTTGGGGTTTTCTTGGCAAAGACGCTGGAGTAGTTTGCCATTTCCTTCTCCAGATCATCTTACAGATGAGGAAACTGAGGCAGATAAATGTTAAACAACTTGTCCAGAGTCATATAGCTAGTAAGTGTCTGAGGGCAGATTTGAACTCAGGTTTTCCTGACTTCAAACCCAGAGCTCCATCTACCGCAGCTTTCCACTCTTTTACCATGGATTTTGAATACTCTGATAGGAAAGTTTGCTCTGCATTCACATGTGTATTGTAATATATTTTACTATTTATTTATTTACTTTAACAGGTTAGCATCTATAATATTTCTTTTGCTTGATTATTTAACAAATGGTTATGTTTAAGGTCTAACAGTTTCATTATTGTGAATAACTGGCCATATAAATTTCATGTATGGTAAAGACAAGTTACCTTGTCATATAGATTGTTGTATAGATTGTAGAAGACTGTTGTACGGATTGCATACTCATTATATACTGATTGTATTCATGGTTCTACAGATTGTAAACTCATTGGATTGGGGCTCAGTGTGGTGAGTAGGGAAAGTGTACTTTTTTTTCAACACAATAACTCTTAGGACCCTGAGAGAGTTTAAATGTTATTTCATATATAGCTTTCTTTGTATATATTTGTTTGCATGTTGCAAACTTCTCGAGGTCAGGGATTGTGTTTTGCCTCTTTTTGAATCACAAACACTTTGAAAAATACCTGGTATATAGTAGGCATTTAATAAATGATTATTGATTGAATGATGTAACTGTGCTGATGGTCAATTACTGGTAACTTAGATATGCTGTATCACAACAGGTTGGAGTGATCAAAGCAAACTCCGAAAGAAATAGAGTGTTTCACTTGCTTATCTGGGAAAGGGAACATGAATTTATTAAGCAACTACTATGTGCCAGGCATTGTGCTTTATAAATATTATCTCATTTAACCCCCATAGCAACCCTGGAAGTAGGTGCTATTGTTACCCCCATTTTATAGATGAAGAACCTGAGGCAAACAGGTGAAGTGACTTGCCCAGGATCACATGGGTTGAAAGTGTCTGAGGCTGGATTTGACTCAAATCTTCTTGACTTCAGGTCCAGTGATCCAACTACTCCCCACCTAGAGGCCTAGGAGACCTAGGTATGAGAGGTGTGAGTCTTACACAGTATGAGTAGTGACTAGACTCCCAAGTATAGCACATATTTCTGGTGATACATTTGGAAGACACAAAGATTATAAGCCTGGATGACTAATGGCACCATTAAGAGAAACAGGGAGGCTGGGAAGCAGCTTTGGGGAGAAGAGGCTGAGTTTGAGTTCTGAGTGGGACATCTAGACTGGCCCCATGTCAAAGAACATACCATTATCTTGGTAGGGTCAAATTCTACATGATGTGCAATATAAAGGATACTGAAGGAAAGGTTCATCCATATAGGAAGGTATTTCTCTGCCAATATGGGCTGAGGCAAGGGAATAGCATAGTGGAGGAGTCTATGGTGATGATACTGCCTTCTTGCTTGTGTTAGAGATGGCCCACCATATTTGTTGAAAACCCTTCCCTATTTTTAAAGAAACATACCCAATATACCATTACCTCCAAAGTACCCCCAGAAAAGAGGTTCACAATGTCCAAATAGGATGATAAAAATAAAATAAAATTGGGAAGATGAACTTGACCTCACACACTGCCCCCCATATTTGTCCTGACAACTCCCCTCTCTCTTTCCCTCCCTCTTACCCTTCCTCCCCCCCACTCTCTCTCTCTCTCCCATCTTTCTCCTCTCTGTCTCCTCTTTCTCTGCTCTCTCCTCTCTATTTCTTTCTCTCTTCTTTCTCTTTTCTCCCCATCTCCCTCCTGTCTCTTTCTCCTTCATCTCTCTCTCCTCCATCTTTCCCTTCTTTCTCTCCCCTCTCTCTTTCTCTCCCTGTGTGTCTCTCAGCTTATATCAGAGAAGTAATAACAATTCACATTTATAAAACACTTTGCTGTTAAAAAACACTTTTCTCACAGAAAACTGGTAAATCAGACAAGGAAAATGTTGTTTTCCTTATTTTATAGACAAGGAAACAGGCTCAGAGAGATTAAGAGACATGCCTGTGGTCACAGGAATAGTAATTAGTAGAACTGGACTGGAACGTTGGTCTTCTGTCAGTCCAATGTTCTTTCAATTACACTGTCCTCTTTTTGCCCTTGACATTTTAAAAAATAACCCTAACCTGTGACATGAAATGGACTAATCCTGGCCAGGAAGACTCACTAGGGCTTTGTCATTATCTTCTAGCTTACTTTTGACCAATCCTAAGCTGTTTCTTCCACCTTACATCAGAAGGTGCTCACCCTTCTCTTCTTGGTTTTCAGGGACAGGAATGTCCTTAATACAGGGAGAAACCCTTCTTTCTACCCAGATTCAGGAAGAGCTGAATGAATCAGAAGGAGGCCAAAGGGCTTGCTTGGAGAATTGGCTGCTGATCTCACTATTTATACGTGTTTACTGCATCTCCATCTGTTGTCAGCAGCCGGTCATGAGGAGGAAAAGCCAACTTCTTTTGTTATGACTGTCACAAATTCCAGGACTAGCCCTATATAAGATGAACCTATTAGCCTGATTCTGAGAAAATCTGATACAGCAAAAGAAGTAGGATGTTGGATGAGACAAACTTACAGTTTTCCCTGTTGGACCTATGATGCCTTCTCTACCAAAGGGGCCGGTGTTTCCCTGCAGGAGCAAAATGAAAGAGATCATTTTAAAATCAGATTATCTATATGACAGAAATCCCATAACAACCCCTAAGAACTTATTTCTTGTGTAGAAATAATATTTTGTGGATTATCAGTGGCTTACCATATCCTATACATTACTATATTCTCCCTACCCCAGTACAGATCACCACATCTATTAAATCTTTGCTCAATCAGTGTGAAGTGCTTTCATAAACTAGGATCATATTGATGCTATATTCAGCATTTGATCTAGGAATGCTATCAGACAAAGAACGAAACAAAGTCAAGGAATACAATATTGGAGGAAAGCAATGAATAAACTCTCTTACAATATGCTGAGGCATTGTAAGTTTCAGTTAGTGAAGGTTCAAAGAAATAAATAACAATGGAAATGAGTTTCGTACTTCCAGAATATAAATTCCTTCTGAATGAGGTCGGCTTATCTGGGGCAAATATTGTTTTCGAGTTCTTGTTCACGTCGTCTGTTCTCTTAATTGTTCCTTACTGACATCATGAATACATGCATTATTATTGTTCTCAAGAATTTACAAGTCAATTTTTTTTTTTGCAACAAGCTTTGGAGCTTACAAGGTTACATTGGATATATTTTTATATGACTGCAAGTTATACCTGATATTCTATGAATTTATAAGATGTCAAGCGCATTACTGAGGGCAGACCTCAAAGTCTGAAGCATATCATTCCCAGTTATTCAACAGTATATCGAGTAATCTGCCAATCACAGAGGCAGGATCTTAAAATAAACTTTGTTTGGGTATCCACTAACTCTAGACCACGCATCCTAACAGAAGGAAAGTGGAATATATATATACACATACACATATATGTATATATATACATACATATATGTATATATGTATATATATATCTATATGTATAGATATATATATGTATAGAGATCTATCTATCTATCTATCTATCTATCTATCTATCTATCTATCTATCTATCTATCTATCTATCTATCTATAGATATATATGAACACTTGGTTTCCTTTCTGCCCCAACTGACTACTCCCTGTTGGCCTTCTTTGCTGAATTTTTACTTTTGATCCTGCTCAGTAATGGCAGTGAACCTCATGTCTCTGTCCTGGGCCTTCTTTTCTCTCTACAATCTTTAATTTAATGTCCTCAACAGCTCCCAAAGGCTCAAATATTATCTCTGTGCAGCTGACTGCCATATCCAGTCCTAGTCTGTCTCATGAGTTTCAGTCCCATAGAATAAGCATTCAGACATTTCAATCTAGATGGCATCTCAGAATCAATAGGTTCAGAATCACAGAACTCAGTGATTTTTCCCTCTCTTCTGGACTTTCCTATTATTGTCAGAAGGGCAGCTAGGTGGCACAGTGGACAGCACATTGGGTCTGGAGTCAGGAAGACTTGAGTTGAAATACAACCTCAGACATTTACTTAACTCAGCAAGTCACTTAACTTTATTTGCCTCAGTATCTTCATCTATACAAAGAGCTGGAGAAAAAAATGGCAAATCACTCCAGCATCTTTGCCAAGACAACCCAATTGAACATGACGGAACAACAACAATAAATTATTGTCAAGGGCACTATGATCCTTCCAGTCACCCAGATTTATGATGTTGGTGTCATCCTTCATTCCTCATTCACCCATGTGGGTGGAACAATGGATAGAGTGCTGGGCATGGAGTCGGCAAGATCCAAGTTCAAATCCAGCCTCAGACACTAACTGGGTGGCAAATATCTTAACCTCCATCTACCTCTGTTTCTTCATCTATAAAATAGAGATAATAATAGCACCTACCTCTCAGGGTTGTTGTGAAGATGAAATGAGATAATATTTGCTTAGCACAGTGCCTGGCACACTGTAGGAACTACATAAATGCTATTATCATCAACCCACATATTCAGTTTCTTTTCAAATCTTTGTTGTTTCTGTCTCCACAACAACTCCTAAAGAGTCATCTCTCTTTTCACACAACCACTACCCTAAGTCAAGCCCTTATCACCCGTACCTGAACTATTTCAATAACCTCTTAATTGTCATTCTTCTCCCAAGTTTCTCCCCACTCCAATCCAACAGTCTCCAAAGTAATTTTCTTGAAGTATAGTCTAATCATGTCATCCCCTACTCAGAAAATGTCCAGTGATTCCCAAGTATCTCTATCAAGGATCAGGTATGGACTCTTCGCTTGAAATGTAAAACTCATGACAACCTCACCCTATACTATATTTTCAACCTCTTACATATCACTCCCCTCCAAACCCTCTCCTCTGACAGGGTAGAGGTCTTTTTCTAGAACTCCTGAGGGGGTATGGATAGAACACATAGGCTAGCCACCACTATTGTACCTCCTAAGCTCTTATCACCTGTTAGAATGACCCACTGAATTCTGGGCCTTCACCAATCATCTTGACTTTTGTCTAGAGGAGAATGTGAGTCAGACAACTTTGTGCATCTCTGCCTCACTTAAATCCAATTCATGAGTAAGTCAACGAATCTATGATTCAGCCAACCTGGATAACTTGAGGTACATGGGCAATCCATTTCTCCTCTTTGTCCTTTTGCACTGATTGTCTCATGCCTGGAATACTCACGCTCTCCAATCCTGCCCTTTAGGGTTTCCTCTTGTTTTTTTAAGACTCTTCAATCATCCCTTTCTGTATGAGGCCTTTCCTCTTCCTACAGATCCCTTTCTCTCCTTGTATCTACCTAGTATTTGTTTGATTAATCTACTTATATATCTATAATTATCTATCTATCTATCCATCCATCCATCTATCCATCCTTGTAGTTTCCCCTTAAAATGTAAACTCCTTGAGGATAGAGACTGTTTTACCTTTGTGTCTCTGGTTCCTAGCTCAGTGTCTGGAACACAGTAGGAACTTAATAAATAATGGATAAATGGAATGGCTGGAAATACCTTTGTGACCTCGGACAACTGCTTAACATCTCCTGGACTCAGTTTCTCCACTTGTTAAATGAAGGGCTCAATCTACATGATCTCTAAGATCCATTCTAGCTCTAAAATTTAATGAAATTATGAAATCCTCCTCTGTCTCCTCAACTTCAAACTTTCTTTTTAGACTTCTTGATGAAAAGCTTCTATAAAAATTTATATTTTAAAAGTACTTTTGGCTCCTGCTAGTTTTCAGGAGGTTTAGCAAGAATGGAAATTACAATGTTAGCAGAGTACAATTAGTAGAATGTGTAACATGAACAAGGATTTGAAGACTATTTGCTATAGATAAACCTACCTCTAGATTGTCCAGCTTGGGATAAAAAGAAATGACTGTAGTTTTAAAAAATATTGTTTAGTTGTATCTGACTCTTTGTGACCCCATTTGGGGTTACTTGACAGAGATATTGGAGCAGTTTGCCATTTCCTTCTTCTGCTCCTTTTACAGATGAGGAAACTGAGGCAAATGGGGTTAAATGACTTGCCCATGGTCACATAGCTAGTAAGTATCCAAGACTGGATTTGAACTCCCAAAGATGAGTTTTCTTGATTCCAAGTCCAGTGCTCTATTCACTGAACTATCTAGCTGCCTTGAAAAAGTATCAACTTTCTATAACTTAACGTATAACAAAAACAAGTCATCAGTGCATACCCAGGGGAGTGATAGAAGCTGCTACTATTTTTTTTCTTAAAAATTAAGTGTTCAAGAACAGAAAAGAAGCTAAAAAAGAATCAGTTTGACAAATCGTATTTTTTAGTATTGCAAAATGAGCTTTATGACTAGTAACATGGAATTTATAGTAAATGAAAATCCCCAGTTATTTCCCAATTAAGTAGAATTTAATTTTACACTTACTATTTGACCAACAGGACCTTTAGGGCCTAGGATTCCAACCATGCCAACATCTCCTTCAGGCCCCTACAAATACATTTATAAACAAAAAGCTTTATCTGTATATGAACATTTAACAAATGAAAAAAACTCACATTAATCTATGAAAACTAATTCTCCAAAAATGGAACATAAGGAAACAATAGAAAACTAGAAATAGAAATAGAAAACTAATCAACAATATCTGATGAAATCCTTAGACTAAATTTTGGAGATTATGAAATGTGAAAAAATTTTAAAAAGGATATACCTATGCACAGTACTTGGCATAAAGTGGCTACCACATAAATGCTTCTTGACTATGCACCTTCTAAAAATGCTACCACATATGATCATGTATGTATCTATGTATGTATAATACATATGCTTCTGTACTTAAAGGAACCATGATTTCTTTGGCATCGATACTTCTTCTGCCAATTCAGATGGCATTGCCTTTATGACTTAGTGATAACTCACATTTGCTTATTATTTTCATCAAAACAGTCCTGGGGGTTTGGTAGTACAATGTTGTCATTATGCCTATTTTGCAAATGAGGCCATTAAAGCTCTGATGAGTTAAGTGATTTGTTCAGGATCACACAGCTATTAAGTGTCTGAATTTGGAATTGAACTTAGGTCTTTTTACTCTAAGTTTAGGTCTTTATCCAGTGCACTGCTTAGATGCTCTAAGGTATCATCTTGGATGAAGGACATATTTTATCATATTACATATATGTGTATAAATATGTATGTATAAATATATCAATAAATCAAATATTACTAAAATGGGAATAGATGTTGACATTCAAATATCTTTTCTGCAGATAGATCAAAACTAGCAGAAAATATGTAAACTTACTTTTGGACCTGGGAATCCTTGGAAACCCATCAAACCTTGGTCACCATGGTCCCCCTGCAATATGAACAGAGATGATGGTGATTATTCCAAACTGATGACCTGCTTGATAGAATGTGTATGTGGCATGCTTCCTTGTTGGCACATACAGACTGCCCTTTCATCCCATGATCTCCATGTGGTCCTTGATCGCCTTGCATTCCTGGGTATCCTCTTTTACCTGGCTTCCCAGGATGACCTGGTAGTCCTTGCTCACCCTGTGGACAAACAGAGAGCTATCATTATCTCAGAAGCAGAATGTTAGAACCCATTACTAGATTGGAGCTTAAATGAATCACATTAGCCTTTTGGTCCAATCATAGAAAGTGTATGTGTGTGTGTGCATGTGTGTGTGTGTATGTGTGATCTCCTCCATGATGATTTTTTTTCTTTTTTCCCCAAATACAGATGAAGAAAAGGAAAACGGTTGGGGGAGATGATTAGATAGTATGACTGTGGGTGTGGGAGAGGGGGCTGCTTGCCTGAACAGGAGAAAAGTTTGTGCAGAGATTGTGACATACAAGTCCTAATTCACTGATTCATCGATTCATTCTGTAATTCATCTGACAAACATCTATTGAGAGACTATTATTGTGTAGAACATTATTAGCTACTGGGAATATACAAGATTGAGATCACATGGTTTCTCCTCTATGGGATCTCAGAGTCTATTAGTTAGATAAGACACAGAGATAACTATAACACATGATGCTATGGCATTGCTGTTGCCTTCTAGGATCCCCAGAATCCCTCAGAAGCTCAGATTATCTAGTCCTACCAATCAGTGAACCTTCCCTTCTCTCCCTCCCCCAACAAATAGAAGAATGGGCCTGGGGCAGTTTCTTAATTTGCCATTCCATAGACTCAGCTTTGTAAGTTGGGGACAATAGCATAGTGATGGAATATGTTTCCCAAGGCTTCTCTGCCACAAATTGTTTTTTCGTTTTTTATTCCTTTCACTTTAGTGCTATTTTTATCCTTCAAACAATTTTACAAAAGTCTAACTGCTCCCAATATGAGTGAGACGTTTTAGAAATTGCAGTTGTGATAAGGGTAGTCAAAATGAAGATGGTGGTTGGGCTGGATCAAAGGCTGTCAAAGTCACAGGGCAAATTTTTCTTAGTCTATAAGGGAGAGACACAATATTAAGACCTGACTAAACTCAGCTACTGCTGGTCTGCACTGAAAAGGAGTCTCTCAGAAAATTCTCAAACATGCTTTAGGGGGCTTCCTTTTTCCAACTTCCCCAACTGCCTTGAGTTTCAGAGAAATTGACACTTTAGGAGTGAAGGCTTCAGGAAGGGGCTTGAAGTGGAAACAGAGGGGTATTGTCACCATTTCGTCATTATCCACATGATTCAGAAGGCGTGGTTGAAGAACACAGGAACAGTTAACACTGTCTTAAGACAATCTTTATACTTTCATGAGGTAGCTCCAGATATGGGGCAGAAACCTCCATTTTGGGGCCAGTTGCAATCTGGACTTGTTACTCCTAGAAGAGTCCACTGTTAGTGAAGTACAACCCACTTGAGAGGTAAACGCTAATTCAAGAGGAAACTGTGATCTTAACTCTAGGAAACTATGCACGTTGCTTCCCCTGTTACTCTGGTCATTTGTTGTTTCTTAGGTTCAGCCTTTAAAGGACAAGATCTATTCCCAAGGCGACACTTCAGGAAGCAGATGGGAGTAACAGTTGAAGTTTAAAACAAGATTTTCTCTATCTTTGTGAAGGAAGCAAATAGCAAGGAGGAAAGGGGATTATAAGAATAAAAAACACCCCAGAAGGTCTACAAACACAGTCACAGAAAATCAGAGGGGAAATGGATCTCACAGACTGTCTAATCAAAATGGTACCCATATAGGTACCAACTCTATAGCATCCAACAAACAGAGATACAACTGTTCCATACAGACCTCCATCTGGTGAGCCCACTACCATCTTCCCAGGTATCCCACTTCGAGATAAGCTCTCGTTGTTAAGGAATGTGGGAAAACACTACCCAACCATCAGTAAATGAACGGCTTCAAAGAAGAATTAGTAAATCCCCTCTGATTGCCATGGTGGGCTGGAAATGGTATGCTAAGGGATTTATCTACTATTCCTTTTCTTCCACTAATTTTTTAAAGAGTTTAACATTTTACCACCTTTTCATGGAACTGTTAATAATAATCTACTCATTTCTTAAAATAGAACCAGACCCCTAAGTTACCTTTGGTCCTGGAGCTCCTGGGGCTCCTGGCATGCCTGAAGAGCCTTTTGCTCCTTGAGCTCCTGGAGAACCAGTTATTCCCATTCGTCCAGTGTTGCCTTTGATGCCCTAAACAGAAAATAGTAAATAATAGAAACTATGAGAATCTCTGTTAGAGATGACTGTCTTCCAGCTTTAGGAAATGCCAGAAGGTCTAATTCCCAAAAGTACTACTCCCTAAAATGTTACCTAGATATTTAATTCTGAGAAAAAATAAATCACAGTGTTAAAAGTTGTAGAGGACTTATTCCAGCTGCTTCATTTGACAGACAAGGAAACAAATATAGAGAGGCTGCTTACAATCATGGCTAGTCATTGGCAGAACTGGACTAAGAGCTTAGGTCTCTTGATTACCAGTGATATGTACAAGGATTGACAGTTAAACCTTAATTTTTCTGAGATATCTTGCTGCTTGAGACGGGGGAAAGGACCAGATGACTTCTTTGTATCCCATTCAATTTTCTTTATTTCAAAAAAATCACTTTTATATTATACCTAGACATAATTTTGCAAAATTAGATAATATAAGGAAATCTATTTATAGAGATTCTGAAAAGATCAGAAAAGGATTTACTAGAAATGGAATTTAGCTTTATATTAATAGAACAAAGTGAACACATCCTTCTTGAACTGTGAACCACTTAAAAAAATGCAGATTCATAGGACATCACAATTCTAAACAACAACTAAAATTTCCCAAATCTTGAAAGATAAATTGATCTTTCCAAGAATGTGTGGGGCAAAAGTATTGTAGATATATACAATGCCTGAATTTAAGTTCCTGAAACCCCAAGTCCCTGGGAGACATAATGGATAGAAAGTTGGTTTTAGAGTCAGAAAGGCCTGAGTTCAAATCCTGCATTGGTATAATCTGGGGATGCGATCCTAAGGAAATCACCTAAACTCTCAATATGTCCCAGGCAATTTTAAAAAACCAAGTTGCCTAATAGTTGTTCATTTTTTGTTGGTAGAATAAACTTTTCTGGCAATTCCCCATAGCAATAAAATCACAATTTGCGTGAAGGTAAAATAAAACAAAATAAAACTGTGTTATTGGGAAGACATACTCTCAAATGACCCCAGTTAGAAAAAAGGGGGTGAAGGTATAAAAATAAAATACTGTAGCTGCATAGAAAATTCTTTCATGACTCAGAATAATCTGAGAAAATCTATTCACAATAGAAAAGAAATCTAAAACTTTTTGTAGTATGAGGAGAAGAAAAAGATGGGTCCCCCGAATGGGAAAGGTAATATAATACCAAAAGATGACAGAGAGAAAGTTTAACTGCTCAGTTTTCTACTTTCATAGCCAAAGATCCTTTAAAAGACAAGAGCTAGTTGTTTTGAAGAAGTTAAATTTTCTATTTCTAGATGATTTTTATTTTATTCCTGAAAAAAATGTTATTGTTCAATCACATCTGACTCTTTATGACCCCATTTGGGGTTTCCTTGGCAAAGACACTAAAGAAGTTTGCCATTTCCTTCTCCAGCTCATTTTACAGATGAGAAAACTGATGCAAACAGGGTTAAGTGACTTGTCCAGAGCCACACCGTTAGTGTCTGGGCTACATTTGAACCTAGGTCCTCCTGACGCTAGTCTTGGAATCCTTTCCTCTGTGTCACCTAGCTGCCTAACTGGGGCAGCTAAGTGGTGCAGTGGATAAAGCACCAGTGCAGGAGTCAGGAGGACTTGAGTTCAGATCTCACCTCAGACACTTGACACTCACTAGATATATGACCTTGGGCAAGTCACTTAATCCCAATTGCCTCATCCTGGGTCATCTCCAGCCATCCTGATGAATATCTGGTCACTGGATCCAGATGGCTCTGGAGGAGAAGTGAGGCTGGTGACCTGCACAGCCCTCCTTCACTCAACACCAAGTCATGTCATTATTTTTCTGATGGCATGGTCTTCTTTGGCAACAAAGGACGAACACACAAGCTGCCTAACAACCTAGAAATGTGATGATCAAATTGCAATTGATGATCTATTAGGAACTGTATAGAATAGGAAAATTTCAGAAATGTGAAGGTAAAGATTTTGCTCTAATTTTTCACTTAGAGAAAAATAATCAGAAAAGCAAGAGAGTTCATGGGGACTGGCTGGAAGAATTAGTGATGTTAGCCAGGAGGAGTGAAGAATTAGGGTGGACAGGATTAGTCTTCAGACATCTAGAGGGCTGTCCTATGCAAAAGAGACTAGATTGATTATGTGTAGCTCCAGAAGGAGGAATTAGGACTGATGGGGTCATAGTTACAGGAAAGCAGATTCTGGCTCAGAATCAGGAAGAATTTTTCAATGATGAGAGCTGTCCAGAAAGGAAATGGACTTCTTTGTGTGGTAGTCAATTCCCTGTCACTGGAAGTATTAATGCAGATGTTAAATGACTGCTTGCCATGTAGTTATTTTAAAGGGAATTCTAATATAGGTGGCTGATTGGAACAAATTACTTCTGAGGTTTAATCCTAAAATTGTACAATCTCATTTATAATTTAAAATATTACTCTCATCAAAAAATAGTTTATGGCATGAATAGCATATGAACATACTGTCTTTAGCAGCATTACTACAATCCTACATCTTTCTAGCAATGCTGAAATCAATGGGAAGTTTTCCTGCATAAAAAATATGACTGGTTCCTAAGAAGTAGTTTTGTTATGGAAACTCTTCTTAAATTTGTTTGGCTATAGATATAGCTTTCACAACACCCAAGCCATGGCCCAGCTTGCCAGAAGTTATCTACCATGAGGGGGATAGTGCAAGATCAAGGTGAAATATAACTGCCTATTCAGCAGTCTCCCTAATTGTTTTATATTCTGCTGAAATTTAAGTCTCAGAGTATAACAGGAGTTAATACTTCCACGTGTTTAGCTCATGTTTTTTTCTGTTAATATGTACTTGTGAGTATCTTGTGTTTATCACTTAATAAATAGCATTTATATAATGTTTTAAGACATGAAGTGTTTTACATAGGCTGTTTTATTTGATCCTCACAACAACCCTTGTGAATTAGGTGCTATTGTTATCCCTATTTTATAGTTTAGGAAACAGAAGTTGAGATAACTTAATTGACTTGACCAAGGTCACACTGTAAAATGGTAAAGTCATAGTTAAGTCATATAATGCTTTAAGGTTTGAAAATTATATATATATCACATCTCATTTTCTCCTTACAATAACCCTGGAAAGTTACCCTCATTTCACAAATGAGGAAACAGAGGTAGGTAGAAGATAAGTGATTGTCCAGGGTCACACAATTAGTAAATGTTTGAGGTCATATTTGAACTCAGGTCTTCTTGACTCTATGTCTAGCTCTCAACCCATTATGCAACCTAGCTATATTTCTCTTGTGTAAGTAATAAACATCCATCTACTCTCCTTTGGGGAAGACCCTAGACAGGAGTCAAAAAGTTTTAGATAAATTGCCTCTAAGGTGCAGACTGGGGGATATAATGAACTGAAGAGAGTGACCAAAAACAGTCCAACCCCTCCTCGTTTGAGGCCAGGTTCTTTCCTGAAACGAGCATGGTCTAAACCTTGTATGTTGGTCCAGAGCAGATGAGCCCCACAGTGGAAAAAAATATAGAGAGAGATCTGATCCCTTAGGAACAGTGTGTTGATATTGTTAAATATATAAGTTCCATGCTCTGAGCTAAGCATTGGAGATGGAAAAAAGAAAAAGCAGCCCTTGGCCTTAAGAAGTTTATATTCTATTAATAGAAGAGGAGACTTTTGGGGAACGGTAGCCAGAGAGGGGTGCTCTGACCTGGAAGTCATGGAGAAGGTGAGTGGGACCATAGGACAATTCATTGACATATCCTTTCCAGAAGTAATGATAATGTTGATTTAATTTTTTAAAGTCACTAATTTAACAAATCAATTGAGCAACAAGTATTTATCCATTGCCTACGATGTGCTAGGCACAAACCTGATCATTTCCATTTACAAAGAGGAACAGAAAAGGAGAATTGTATATGAAATTGCAAATCTTTATTGTGCACATAAGAGTTAACATATGAAAAGTGCTTTGTGAACCTTAAAGAGCTAGCGAAATTCTAGGTCACCATCATTTGTTATTATTATTAGCATTCTTATAGTAATAAGCTTTTACAAAGTATATAATAAATTGTCACAGTAATTTCTGTACTATCCTGTTTGTCTCCCTCAGAACTTCCTTCTTTTTTCTGGATTTATATTTGTTTTATCGATACTTTCTTTTTTATCACTCTTAATAGTCCCTTTCCTCTAAATATCTTCCCCCAGCCAATAAACATCTTCCCTTATTACAAATAAATATATTCATGTAAAAGATATCCACACATTGACTGTGTCAGAAAACATTTATCTCATTCTGACCTTCTAATCCACCAGTTCACTGTCAAGAGGCAGGAAGTAGAATTCATAATCAGACTTCTGTTTGTTTATTACACTGATTGGAGCTTTTCCATCTTTCATAATTGCTTTCTTTTACAGTTTTTAAAACTGTATAGACTGTTTTTACAGTTCTATTTACTTTACTCTGAATCAGGTAAGTAAATTTTCTTAGGTTTCTCTGAATCTATGCTTAGGCAGCGAGGTGGTGCAATTGACAGAACTCTATGCCTGGATTCAAGAACAGTTGAGTTCAAATTTGACTTCAAAAAGGTGACCTTGAGCAAATTACTTAACCTCTGTCTGTTTCTTGTACTGTAAAATGGGGATAATAATAGCACCTCTGCCCAGGGTTTTGTAAGGCTCAAATGAGATAATATTTGCAAAGTGCTTAGCACAGAATGTGGTATATAGCAGGTGTTTAAAAAGTTTATTTTCTTTCTTCAGCCATTTCTTGTATCACAACATTCCGTTATATTTATGGGCTATGATTTGCTCAGCAAGTTTCCAATTTTAATTTTTTTAAAAAAATTCTGAACTTAACACTAAATAAAACAAACATTTCCTTATTGAAGTAAGACAGAGGAAGAGGATTATACATGAAACCTATTGAACATAGCTTTCTTTTCCTTATAAGGATATAATAACTTCAACCTGTTAACTTTCACAGCTGTTCTACTTGTCTATGTCTCATTTTGGCTTTTGTTTTGCTACTTTCCATACAAATTTTTAAACGTTCAATTCATTGACCTGTTCTTTTTCTCTCTTATTGATAAAAGTTTTTAGAGATTCAAAATTTTCCCTAAAGATTGCTGCATCCCAAAAGTTTTGGTATGTTGTCTCGTCATAATTTTAAATGAAATTATGTATTATTTCTACAATTTGTTCTGTGACACACCAATTCTTTAAGATTAAATTTTATGGTCTCTATTAAAGTTTGAATTCTTTATATTGCACTATGGTCATTGAGGATGGAGTTTAATATTTCTGCTTCTCTCAATTTGTTTATGAGGTCTGTATGCTATAGCATGTGACACCTTCTTGTTAAGCTACCATACAAAGCTCAGAAGTACACATAATCCTTTCAATTTCCATTTCATATATCATGTCTCATATTTTTAGGTCCATAATTTCTTATTTATATTTTTGTTAATTTTTTTAGTTCTGAAAGGGATATATCAATGTCCCCAACTATTATATTGTGTCATTTTTTCCTCATAATTTGACTAACTTTTGGATGGTTATACCATTTAGTAAATACATATTAAAGATTGACATTATTTCATTATCTATGTTGCCTTTACATGATGTTAATTGCTTATCTCTTTTAATTATGCTTTTTTTTAACGATTGTTTTGTGCTAATCATGATAGCTAACCCTACTTTTTTTTAATGTCCCTGAATATTTGAATATTTGAATATTTTGAGCATTCCCTTTCTGCATTTGTCCTCCCTCTTAAACACTCCCACTGTGTGTGTGTGTGTGTGTGTGTGTGCACGCGCATGCGCGTGCGCTATCATCATCACTATTCAGCATGATGAATGTTCTAAAACATTTGCTACTAAAGTTAGTTTCTCACTATGAGGGAAAATTGGAGAAAAGTAGCCAAGTATTATCAAAAAATCACACAATATCATATACAACAAAGAAGAAACATTTCTCAAGAACAAGTTATTAAGATGAACATCCTATACAAACTGTTAGCACAATGCCTTGCCAACTGGAGCCACTATATAAATGCTCACTGAAATATTATTGTCTCCTTGGGACTCTTTCCAATAAGTATTTTGTATCTATAAATATCCATTGATGCCTTTAGACAGTATTAATACCTTTCTCTGATGGAATTAAAGGGGAATACCATTGGACAAGCAAAAATTAGGTACATCTTCACAGGACTTAAAAAAAAAAGCAGAATCCTGTATGAATTCAGTCGTTTAAGAGTGTGCATGCCAGGAGCTGCATGGGGAAGAGACCACTTGAGGGATGGAATAACAGAATTTCTCTCTCCTTCCCTCTGCGTCTCCCCTTCTCTCCCATTAAACAGATAACTTTGAAGGAGATATACTTAACATTATATGTAGCAGGAATACACATACTACCAAATGATACAGACCCAGAGATATAGTCCCTCAAAGAAATAAGTAGCTTTTTCAGTAGCAGCATCTGGGATGTGGACTCATGAAAGAGCAAACCTTGGTAATCAAAAGTTAGTTTGTGAAGAAAACTAGACCCTGGGGAGCCTGGGTGAGTGATATGCCCAGTAAAGATTTCTGTGTCCATGGTGAGGTTGTATCTGGAATTTATGAAGAAAGCAAGGACTTTGGAGCAATATAGAGCACAAGGTGCCTCAGTGCTCCCTATATGTCTATCACATTACCGTTGTACTTTAAAACTGTCAACCATTCTTTCCACAAATGCTTCATGTATTTGTGGGAGAATATATTCAGGTTTTGTGAGGGAATGTTTTACAGCTACTCATAATGCCATCTTAGTAAATCAGTGCCTTTGTTAAGAACGCATTTTGTCTACTGGCTGATTGTTAATGAAAAGCACGTTGGTGAGCACTCATGAGCTAGCCTTAGAAGTGAGCACCCACTGGGTATTTCCCCTCCCTCACTAATAGTGCAGGGCTCTCTTAGTGTATATTTTAGTAAATTGTGAATCAGTTAGTCATAAAAGTGGTTCTTTGCTTCCCTTACCTCAGGCATGTGAAAATTTATATGGGATAAGTAGTAAAGTATGTTCATTTGACTTATTTTACTGGAGGTAAATTCCCTTAGGGACAGAATGATTTGAAAAAAAAATGTGGGTAAGTAAATATTTGGTGCTTATTTATAAAGCAACATTTTATGTAAATAAATCAGTTATGATATTTTTGGAATTCCCCTTTCTTTCCTTCCTCTTCCAATCATCACAAATATTCAATAGCCAAATGTTGCAACTGAAACATATCTCATGACATCCAAATCAAGGCTGGTAGCATTCCTGAGTCCAGGTGGGGATATTTTAGGATTGTAAGGCTACAGAGTTGGATCCAGGGGGATCTAGAGATGGGGGACGATGTAGTATAAATATTAGCTAATAGTTTGGTGTTTGTTATTAGTTGGAATTAGGGATGAAGAGTGGAGTATTTGGAGGTAGTCTGAGGGATAAGGTCAAGAGACCTGAGGGAGTACAAAATGCATCCAGTTCCATGTGTAAAATAATGGGCATTTTCCTCTTTTCGCATAAGGGGCTACACTGACAACTTTGCTTTGCCACTCAGCTTCATACAAGTTTGTTTGGATTGCTTTGTGGAATCAGTCTCTCCTTGATTGCCAAAATTTATGCCCCAAATGCCTAAGTCAATAAATCCTGTTTAAATCGACCCAAGGCTTTACTAGAACTTTGGGATGGGACCTTAGTGCCTTAAGAAAGCTGTAGGTAGAAATGCTGAGACTGTCTGCCTATCCCTTGATAGGATGTACACGCAGCAAGCAACAATGAGACTTCCTGCCAATTTTGTCACACGACAAAGAGGATTTTCTCAGGAACAAGTTATGCCACAATTCACAAGACTAACCTGTTATCCATTCTTAGTGAACTCTAATATTACAGCACTGTCACTTTTTAATACTCTACTGAAATTGTTTCTCTCTGTCTCTTTGTCTGTCTGTCTCTCTCATTGGAACAATCGGGATACAGTCTGAAACTTTGTGCAACCTACACGCTAGGCAGAGAAATTTGATGCTATTAATAGGTAAGATTTGGAAAATTTAAGAAATGTGATAGAATCAGGTCAATTATCATAGAATCTCAAAATTGGCAGTGATTCCTCAAGGTTTTCTAGCCCATATCTTGTTAACGGTTAGGATGTGCTCACATGGACCTGATGACATAATGGCATGCCCTTTTCTTAAAGATAATCCTTGTTTATAACTCATAAGATCTGTTCCTACTTTTTAAGATATGGTGCCGGCACACAATAAAAATATTCAGCCCATTTCATAAACACACATGATTTTTTTGTTTGTTTTGCTTTAGTGGTAGCAACACCTGAGAAAAGGATTCTAGAAGGTAGAGGACTGCTATTTCTGATTCATTCTGTACCAGAGTGACATTCACTCTATTGTACTTCCTGTCAAGCTGATCATAATGACAATTTTGAGTTGGACCAGACAACCCTACATTTTCACCTTTATTGCTTAAATTCCTAGGAGTATTTACAAATCACTGGCTGGGGTGCTCATCCAATCAATGCTATTGCAATTGCCCAATTAGTTGACATTTCAGATGTCAAGTCAGGTCTTTTACAATTACCTTAGTAGTCTAAGTCCACAACCATGGTATTAAGCATCATGGCTGACATTCTTCTATTTTGCCATTATCTTTCCTTCATAAAATGGATGGTGGGTTGGGCTTTGGAGGGACTATTATTTTTGTTATCAGTATCATCATTATCTTGTTCTTATTTTTTCACGGAAGTTCATATAGGAAAGGTATAGGGACAAGTCGCTATTCTTCTAGCATCCTTTTATAATTAATTTTCTATAGATTATCGCATACATGGATGAAATAACTGCTTTTTATAGTTGAATCAAAATAGTAGGATAGATGTTCATCCTCTGTAGGCTTTGGGAAACCAGCTTTGGCACACCTCTATTAGCAGATAGGACAAGAGGGATGATATATTGCCCTTTCCTGTTCCCATATTATTTTGAGGTCCTTTGTGAGGTCTCTGTATTTTGAAAGCTTTTCTTTCTATGTAGCTTGGACTTTGTGAGTATTTGATATGATGACCTCTATTAAAAAAACCATCTTTGTTAAATATGTTGATTAAGGTCATGCCACTAACAACAGAACAGGAATTATAACTCAGTTTTCCTAACCTCCTTGTACCTATATTTTTTCTGCTTCACCAACTATTGAAATTCCCACAACTTGGCTTATTAATGAAAATAACATGACATTTAAACTAGGGACTTTTTCTTGATATTTCACTCCCATTTCCATATTTTTCATTTTCTCCTTCCCTATTTTCTTTTTTGAGTGGAAACAGTGGAAACAGAAAAGCTATTCACTGTCATTCATATAATAATTCATGTTTAATTGGGAAAAGGGGCAACATTAGTCCTTGAAAACCATGGGTAAAACTAAACTACCATTTCAGTCAATACTTTTACCTTCCTCCCTAGCCAAATTTTTCATTTCTCTCAGTAGACAGATTGATTGATTCGAGGCTATTTTTGTCTGGAAGAAGTTCTAATAAACAGGGAAATAGCCAAAACATAAACTAAAGGAGACAAATGGACAAAAAAGTCTGGATTATCCATAACCAGTTAATAAGCCCCTGGATAATCAAGAGTTGAATAAATTTATGTAACACACATTTTGCCAAAGTAAATAGGTCTCATTTCCAAATTTTCTCCTAAGAAAAAGGTTACATTACAAATAAAAACTACATGCAAATAAAAGTTGCTTGATTCTAACTCATGGGCCAGAGGACATACACAACCCAGCTGGGATGCAGGGTTTCTTGTGTTCACAATGTGGGCTTGCATGGTGGTCCTGCTGTTTTCTGTTCACAGGGTGCCAAGTTTGAATAGGCTGAGTTTTTTTCCCCCATGATGAAAGCAAACCCCAAATGAAAACCTCAAGATTTTCAGTGTCTCTTTTTGGATGAACATCATATCCTAGACAATGCTTAAGTTTTTAGCCTGCAAAAAAAGGAATCAGCTTATCTTAAAGAGTTAACTTTCCTCTCCCCAACAAAAAAGGATTATTATTCGTAGCAATAAAAAACCTAGTAAGTCTTCATTTTGGATGATGAATGGATTTATGATCTTTTGCAGGGAAATGTTGTTTTCCTTTTCATTAATGACTGAGATGGTACGCATGTGAAAAAGGAGTCCAACTCAATGAAAACAGCATGGTAGACTCATTTACTACAGATGTGCTAAGTTGACGGCTCAGGCTTAAAACACTCACTTGTGAGGAAGGAAATATACACCAGGCAAGGTGATCCTACTCAATGTTACCAATCAGTTGCATTCATCTGATGCTTTAAAAAGATGAAAATAACAAGGTGATCATGCCAGGGATGCTCTAACTTTGTTGGCTTCATTAAAAGGGGCAGAACATTGTTTAGGAAAATCAAGCAGTTGCATAAGGCTAGAAACCCCAGAATAAATATTTTTCTCAGTGGAAAAACTCAGCAGGGTGTTTAAAGGTAAGCCAAGAAACACTGTGGTACCATGCTTTAAAAAATGAACTAATGGAACAGTGCCCTTACCCAGCCACATGTATTCCAGGGAACTTGGTTTCAGTTATAGACTTTGTTTAACCTCCTGTTTATCTGTACTTTCTTAACTTTAGAAACTTCAGGATATTGTTCTAAGTAAACTGAGTTTCTTTAAAGTCTTGTTCAGCTACCTAATTCCAGCTGAGCTACAGAGTAATTTTAAAATGCCCTTTCAGGACTAAATACAGGGTTTTCTAAAAGTCTTAGCATAGTTTTTTGCTTAATAATATGATTAATATTATAATGATTAATATTATTAATTTATAACAATTGATATTACTAGTAATAATAGCTGACATTTAAACAGTGCTTCCTCTGAGTCAGGCACTGTGCTAAATCCTTTACAGTTATTATCTCATTTGATCTTAAAACTAGTCCCTTATTGTACTTTGTAGTATAAAGAGAGCCATTTATGGCAAAAAAAAAAAATCCATTCACAAAGATCAACACTGTATTTAGGGCTTGAGTTCAGCTCAAACTTCCCAAGTAAACATTTCATAAATCTTTTGTTCTGTTGCATGCAAACACATCAGTATTCAGAGCAACTCAATGTGCTACTAATCCTGAGTGTAAAGTTAATCCAACTGGATATATAAAAAATATTAACAGTAGCAGGAGATACCATGACCTGAGAGTTAATTGTTCATTCACAAACATTCCAGACAAGGGTCAGCTTAAGGATCCCATAAGGAAGTTAGTGCAAATATACATTTTATGGTAAGTAATTTCAAGCTCCTTCTTTACTAAATGAATTTATTGCTCAAAGCATCTGTAAAAGGACGTATTGCCCAAAATTTGTCATAAAAGAAAATAATAACTGGCAGTGAGTAGTAAGGTTAAGGAATAGCTGAGGAACAGAATGTTTCTTGCTGTCAGTCACAGGTTTGAGCTAACATAAGTCAACATTCAATCCATCTCCAACTGAAAAAAATCCAATCAATTACTATCAATATATTCTGATACAAAAGCATTTATTTCCAGGATTCCTTTCAATAGCAGCTTCTCCTAAATTTAAATATTTCCAGGTTATTAAATCATTGCTTAGATAATGGGCAAAGAAATTAGGATTGTTTTAGGAGTTACTGCCAGGGAAAGGTCAATCAACTTAAGCATCCCTGAAATGAAATAGTGAATTGCCTTCAATATTTATTCAGGTGATATTGAATAAATGGTTATTGTAAGCCAATGGGAATATACTAGTTAGTGAAAGAATTAAATTTTAAAAAACATCTTTTAAGATCTTATCTCCTTATTTGTGGTATAAGTTGAAGTACCTGTGGTTTATAAAAATTTCTACACGATGTCCTTAATAGACTGGCAGAGAATTACACATATTAGAGGAGCAGCATGGTGTAGTAGCAAGAACACTGGCATTGGAACATAAGAATTGGGTTTGAATGTTGGCATTCTATTCATTACCTCTGTAGCTTTGATCAAATCACTTCAACCCTTGATTGCTTCATCTATAAAATGAGGATATTGGGAAATATTATCTTTAAGGTCCCTTCTATGTTCAGAGAGCTGACTCTTGTCTATAGTACTTTCATGTCTGATAGATTGGCTGCTGACTTTCTGACAGAGCTAGCTTAAGTGTCTTGGCTATGATCATGTAACCAATATGTGTCTGAAACAGGATTCGAACCCAAACCTTCGTCTGACTATAAGCTCGGCCTTCTCTATACTTTGTTAAGTTGGTCCCAAGTTGACTTAATTAGAAGTAGAATGAAGCAAAATGCAATCCTGGCTACTGTTCAGGGTTGACAATCAGGGATGCCTTGCCAACTTTTCTGTTTGCAGAGCAGGTCAGAATTAGGATTAGGGTTAAGTGATTCTTCCCTATATGATACTGTCACGTGAAGCAGCTGAGATTGGTTCTGATATGCAATGCGGATTTCTCTAAAGGCAGTGTGATGAGTTTCTCTGTGTCCCATCTTCTTATTTCTAGCTGTATCATGTGGTGACTGAGGATACAAGTGGACTCAAGTGTTTATTCTCAGGTTTGTTTGATTCCAGTCTGTTCTGAGTTTAGCTCAAGAAGTTTGGTTTGCTCTCCTCTACAAAGTCAATCCAAGAGTGACCTTCCAGCTTCAATGAGGCTCCAGAAGAACCTCAATCTCCTAAATACCATTTATTTCAGCACTTTCCTAAATATTTTTCTCTGAGCCATAAATCACTGCCTGATTATTTCTCTTTTATAAATTTCTGGGTTACTGAGGATGGATTCAGGGTTGTTAGGGCAGTTCTGGTGATGGATCCTGCTAGGAGCTAGCATCTGACAATGAGTTGCCACATGGCTGCTTTTATGCAAGAACAAATGTTTTAGATTTCCTAAGCCAACTCAATGTTCTTTCTACTTAGAATTTTTGATCCTTCTTGTGGGAGCCTCTAGGTATCATCTACAGCCAAGAAGAAGCTGTTTGTCACATTGAACTTTTGAATGACCTAATGTGGTAAGTAATTTACTACCCTGATGTGTAGCCAGTGTTCTGATGAGTATCCCATATACCAAATAGCTGAAATTCTTCTTTAGCACATAAAATGCATGTAAATACACCATGCTGGTTTCTATTGTGCATATCTGGAATGCACTGTCTGTATCCCAGTTGGAATATGCACCATTTCCTATTCCTGGTAAAGAAATGTATTTATTCGCTATTACTAATATTTATAATTCCCCATTCAATTTCATGAACTAGTATTCAACAACTACACGAACCATTTCCCTACTTGTCCAACAACAAGAAGCACAGTGGTTCTGAGAGACTGAGATTTCCCTTATTTCATCCATACAAATCATATAAAAGAAACTACACAAGTCTAGTCTAAACATAATAATACACAAGAAAATGGCCTCACTCTAAGATCACCCACCAGAGTTTATAACTGAGTATGGAGTCTGGGTCCATTTTGGCTCCTATTCAAAGGGACTTACTACAAGAAATGCCCAAATAGCCATATTTAAAGATGGTTTCATTCTAACGTGGCTCAATTGCATGGGACTTGAAGACAAGCTACTGAGGTGTTTTAGTGTATCTATCACTTCAGTTGAATCTTCCTATGTGTGCAATATTTTAAGTGAAAGTCTTTTGAAAATAATAATATTATTATTAATAGGCAGTAGAAATTTCCCACACATGAATTGCAAAGAGATTGAAAACTATATAGAGACTGGTAAAAATTACCAGAATAGGGACCCAGTTAGAATCTGATTCTGAAGCATTCGCATCAGAATATTCTAATTATTTTGACCTGCTCCCTGGTCAAATTAGGTAATTCAACACAGGGGAAAAAGAAAATTCCTTTAGGGTTCAAGGTTAACTCTAGAAGTTTTGGGCAGTATTAGGCACCCAATAGATTTGCTGACTTCCTGACTAAAATAACAAATAACTATCTCTTTGATATCTGCACTAGAGCACAAAAATCTCATAGTTGGAAAGGACCTGAGAGGCCATGTAGGTCTTCCTATATCTATACAGGCATCCCCTTGAAAATTTCCCCAAGAAATGGTTTTCTAGCTTCTGTTTGAAGAGCTGGTGTGAAAGGAGTCCTACCTCCCCAAATTATTTCATGGTATTTTTGGATAGCTCTAATCATTTGAAGGTTTTCTCCTTACATTTAATTAAAATATTCCTCATTGTTCTTAATTTAGGTCTCTGTAGCCAAACAGAAAAAAATCTAATCCTTCTCTTACTTGACCTTCAGATAATTGAAGGGAATTTTCATGGTGTCCTCTGCCAACTCCTTCCCACTCCTTATCAAGTGTTTTCCTTTCTCCATCCTGACTTTTTTCCATGGATCCTTTTATGAAATGGGCTCAAGGTTATCTTGTTAACCTTTCTCTGCATACTTACCAGATAATCAATGTCTTTTGAAAAACATGAGATCAAGAACTGGATATAATACTCTAGAACAGCAGATCTTCTCTCCTTTGTTCTAGATGTCTTCTTGATATGGACAAGAACGATATTAGGTCTTTTTTGGCCACCATGTCACATACTGACTCACCTGCCTTTATAGGCCGCTAAACTTTTCAGATCTTTTAAACTGTTCCATAGCCACACTGCTCTATGCCTTGCTCCATCATGTATTAACTAAGCTGATCTAAAAAAAATTGAATTTAAATTCAAGTGTAGGACTTTACATTTACCTTAATCTAATTTCATATTATTATCTTTGGTTTATCATTCTAACCTGCTAAGCTCTTTTTGATTTGAACTCTGAATTCAGTATATTTGTTATCCCTCCAAGTTTTGTATTATCTATGAAATTTATGTCATAAAATCTGAAAAATATGCCATCTATGCTTTTTGTCCAAGCCACTGATAAAAATGTGCAATGAAGAGCCATGGACAGATTCCCAGGGCATTCCACTGGAGGCCTTCCTTCTAGCTGACATTGAACCACAAACTAAGAGGAGGTAACAAGAGGAACAATTTGCATACTCATCAGGAAAATTCTAAGAAATTAACAGGGAAGTAGAACAAAACCACAAAGCTTATGGAAATGGTATGATTATTGGTTTTTGCTAAAAACAAATGTACATGAAATATTATATTAGTTGGAATACAGAAAGGAAAATGTTGGGAAGAAAGAAGGAAGCTATGTTATCATACCAAAATTGAATGAACACTGAGGAAATCTTTGCACAGTCCTTGAACAGTACCAAAACTATGAAAATTAAAGGAAAATGATTTTTGGCAGAACTCATTTTGAATTTTTGCCCTAAACCAAAATGTTCCATAAATAGTCCAAGTAGATAAAGCCCAACACAGTCAGGTTGAGTTGCCCCTTAATTTATTTTAGCATTCTGACTGAAATTTTTATATGGACCAAATGGCTTAAATTATTTACATGGGGGTTGGGGAGGACTATGTGTGAGGGTATTATATAGTAGTATATCCAGGATAATGTTCTCTCTGACCTTCTCTAGAAATTAACTTGACATCACCCCAGACAGATGTTCAGAAATAGCTATTAAAAGATTGATTAGTTTAATCTGAGATAGTGCCAAAGCAAAGAAATGTAGATAATGTGTTCATGTTTTAGTAATGGAACCCTTGTACATAAGTTTTAATAATATTTTTTTTAAATGCCAAAGTGATAATTAAATGACTCACAGGAAGTCCTGGTCTTCCTGGTAGCCCAATTTTTCCAGAGTTTCCAAGGATGCCTTCTGTTCCATGGTATCCTGGCTCACCTTTTTGTCCTGGTGGGCCCATGAGTCCCTTGACAAATCAAATAATTATGCAGGTTATACATAGAAACAGTACAGATGACGAGATGCCCATAATCTATACTCATCAAAGAGTGGAATTTATTTGAGCAGATCTGTCCTGTGACAAATCCTAAACCTTCCCAAAGAGCTACTAATGAATTGGAAAATCATGGGACGAACCCAAAAGATTAAGTTTCTGTCATGAGGTTTCCTAACCAAGAAATGTTATACTAATTATCAGTGCTTATTTAACTCTTTCAGCTTTGAAATGCTATTTTTCTGACAATTCTACTTGTCCCAAGTCCACGTTTTAACTTCCTGTGGAGAGCATAATAGCTCCATATTGCGACTGAGCAAAGACTTCTGTCACAAGGCTTTCTTCTCCCATTCCTAGAAAAATCTCTCCTCCCCATCCTTCAAGATTTTTCTCTTCTGTAAAACTTTCCCTGGTTCTCTCAGTTGAAAGCATTCTTTCTTTCCTCCATTTTCCTTAGATCTCTTTGGGACCTTTCCTTTGTATTGCTCACCCCTCCCCCATGTCCTTATATTATATGTATCTGTGTATATATTGGACTCTCACCCTCCTACCCCCTAGTCCAAAGTAATGGAAATTCTTTGAGATCAGAAACTATGACATTTTTATCTTTATATCTTCAGCACCTAGCGTAGTACTTCAGAAATACTTGCTGAACTTGACTGAATTCTTCATCTTTAGAAATGATTCCTTGTGGTGATGTTCCTATAATTCTCAGAAATTAGAAATCAGGTCTTTTTCTTACTGTTCTTTTGGATCAGACATATCCAAAGACTCAGGGAATGGCCTATCAATGGTAGTATCTCTCTGAAGTTCTATCTAATATAGCCTATATTTTTTGGATCTAAGTTTATTTTTCTTACCTTAAATACTTTCCTACAAATCCTTTCAAAGGACAATCTATGGCTACATCTAGGCTTTGGCTAGGGCAGATAGGTAGGAAGTCTTTACTGAGCCAGTCAATACACATCTGTTTGGCCAGCTGAGGTTATTGACGGTTAATGTGAAAATCATCTTTGCCTTGTGTGGAAAGATTAGAAAATGGAAGGAATTTATGTCCTAGCCCACTCTGTCTTATTTTCTGGGGAAACAAGAAGTTGAGACCTCAAATCCAAAATCCATCTTGTTTCTCCAGCGTGTTATTATTAGACACTTTTGTTATTTAGTACCATGAAGAAATCTCTGGTCTTGACTCCTTGCCCCTAACTCAGCCCCTCCCCAAACCTGGCCATAGTTCTAAGTTCTCTGCTTTGCAGGCAGAGTACTTGTGTCCCCTAGGCATGGTTCAAAAATTGTGCCCTTGGGTATTGTCCTTCACTGTGCAAACACATGAGATGACTTAATACAAAGTAAATGAGTATGTGCTAGAGACCAGACATTTCTAAGACATAAAATGAATGCACTTGTATAAAAAAGTTCTACCAAAAACCAATCATCCTGCCGTTTGCTGTATTACTCCCTAGAAGGTTTCTACCTCCCCTATCCCTGGTCCTTGTTCTGTTCTAAATGATGCTTCCTCTAATTAGTATATCACATAGTTCTAAGGTGAGTTAATCTTCAGGTGACAATTAAGTCCTTGGGATTTTGGTTCCTGTGTTCAAAGATCAAGCCTCCATTTTCAAAGAGGAGACCATCTTTCTAGACTAGGAAGTCCTTTATTGATCCCTCTGAATTATACTTTCAAACCTCATACTTTCCCCACAGTACAATTGTATAATGGATTTTTATAGCTGTCATTAAACTTTCCTGATATTCTGAAGTTATCAAATTTATTTGGAAACAAGAAAGTAATGAGAGAGACTTGCTACTCACAGGAATCCCAGGTTTCCCAGATGGACCATTTGCTCCTTTCTTCCCCTTTGGACCCTAAAAAGGTCAAGCAGAGTTATCAATTGGTTAAAATAAGGATAATTTATCCAACGCTTTGAGGAGTTCTGCACAGGGCTTCAGGAGATTCCTCTTCCCAACTCTGCTCCTAACGAGCAGGGACAAGTTACTTCCTCTCTGGGTCTCAGTTTCCTCATCTGTAAAATAAAGGTGTTGGATTAGATGATCATTGAGGTCTCTTCCAATTCTGACATTCTATGGTGCTAGGAAATTCAGCTGAAGGGAAATTGAACAGATTATTTTATGTACACAATTCCATGCTGCATTTCTTTCCCCCTCTTAGCCTTAGGCTCCAAAAATGAATATTTTGCCCGTTTCCATTTCTTTTTTTCTTATACTCAGCAATTCAAGAAAAAGATCTTCATTACCATAGAATTCTTTCCTTCTTTTTTGAATGGTGGGAGGCTTCTAATTAAAATGGTTTCAGCAGCAGCTGGTCTGTCAAGATAGCAAAGGACTTGGTCTATCCTCCCAAAGCATGCCACTGTTCTGATAACATTCTTGTGATTTTAAAAAAAATATGGGCTATGTGGCTGTTTCAATGGTATTTCTCAGAACACTTGTCAAAAACACACAGGACAATCCTAGGGTGGTGGGGAGAACACTGAGCTAGGAATGAAGAAACTTGGGTTCAAGCTCCAGTTCTCTCATTCTATAAATAACCTTGTCACTTTGGCCAATCACTTTACTACACTGAGCCTGTCTACTGATCTTGAAGGTCCCCTTTTTCTTTAAGTTTTATGATTCCAAGCAATTGCAAATATATTCATAAAGGGATGATCTATAAATCTCAAGAAAAGACCTGGCATTGCTTTATCAATAACAATGACAGTAGTTAGTATTAAAATAACACTTTAAGGCTTACAAAATGCTTTACATGTATTATCTCATTCAATCCTCATAACTTTGTGAAAAAAGAAAGAAACAAGCATTTAAGTGTCTCCTATGTGCCAAGCACTGCGCTAAACAGTTTGCCAATATGATCTCATTTTATCTTCACAACCACCTTGGGAGGTAAATGCTATTATCATTCTTATTTTACAGATGAGGAAACTGAGGCAGACAGAGGCTGTAACTTGCCTATGATCAAACAGCTAAGTTTGGAAAATAAATGTCTGAGATGGGTCTTGAACTCATGTCTTTTCAGACTCCAAGTCTAGAGCTCTACCCATTGTACTACCCAATTCATTTGACAACAGGCTGTTCCAGATAAGGAATTCCAGATAACTGGCAGATAAGGGGAATAATGTCAATACAGCTTACTTAGATTTTAGTGAAGCATTTAGTGAAGCCAAATTGTGATTTAGTGAAGCATTTAGCCAAAAATGGCTAAATAAAAAGTATTATATTTGGACTGAAAAAGTCAGACTCACATATAGGATCAGGAAGGCATGGCTAGCTAGGCATGCATCTTGAGGGGAAAAAGATCTGGGGATTCTAGTACACTACAAGCTCAAAAGGAGTGCCTGGGACATAGAAGGCACTTAATAAGTGCTTGTTTATTCTTCCTTCCTTGCTTTGCAAAAGGTCGAAGAGGTAGTAAATGATGAACCCTGATATACTGAGTCCAAATCCTGTGCTTTGTTTCTCTTCACACCCCATTTTTTAAAATAAGGAGTAAATGGTACAGTGGATAGAATGTTGGGCCTCAAGTCAGGAGGACCTGAGTTCAAATCTGTCGTCAGACACTTATTAGCTGCGTGACCTTGGACAAGTCACTTAACTCTGTTTGCCTCAGATACCTCATCTGTAAAATGAGCTGGAGAAGGAAATGGCAAACCGTTCCAATATCTCTGCCAAGAAAACACAAAATGGGATCAAAAAGAGTCAGACATGATTGAAAAATGAGTTAATTTCTGAACAAACCATCTAGGAAGGAGGACACAGCAATGCTATCTATGGTTTTTAAAACTACACAGACTCTTATAAAACACAATAGTAATAGCTCATATTTGTACAGCATTTTATAGCTTTCACAATTATTCTCTCACAACTCTCTCAGTTAGGAAGTGTAAGAATTATCATTTATCTTTTTTTAATGTAAGAAAAGCATTGAGAGTTAAGTATATTATATGTATAAGAACAAGTAAAGTTTGAGCTGGAATCCATGTTTTCTGCCTCTTTGTAATTCTCTTCTCCATTAACTAAGCTAACGGCTGACCTTGATTAAACTAAATTAAAATTTCATCCTGGGCAGAAAGGATCTATTTATCAGTAGATTTCGGATCCAGCAAAATGAGAAGAAGATTTATTGCTATATGGAACGTTAGAAGATGATTGATTGGGTTACTGTCACCAGAAATATATAAGGTATTGCTCAACTATGCCAAAAAATTTGTCACTTAAAATGGCCTATGCTTCTTTTAAACTGCTTTTCACATGTTATTTTATTAAAAGTGGAACACTCTATGAATCCAGGGGTACTGCTTTATTTTCTCCTTAATATTATTATTGATAATAATGATGTATACTGAATTGTGCTTTTTAGTTTAAAATAGCTAGCTTTGAAAAATCAATCATACATCATGGCTCATATAAAAACAGTCAAACAAAGTCATATTTTAAAAAGTAGGGCTTCCCCAATTAATCGTAATGCTACTTTTTTGTGCTTAAAGTAGTCTTTTTGCTTGGATTCCCTCAAATACTATTTGTACCCCTTTCTATCCCTTATTCCTGCTCTTTTCTGAATGGTTTGAAAGGAGAACTGTAATAGCAGTTCACGTGTATCTAGTTCTTTTGGGTTTATGCACTAATTTTCCTTTGTCAACCTTCCAAAGTTAGTAGATGGCAATTCTGTTATCTCAATTTATGTTAGTTCTATCAGACTTCCTAAGGGAAGCGATAATAAAATTAAACACGAATGAATAGAGATCTCAACAAGCTTTCTGTTTTAACTAGTGAATTTCTGCTTCCTCAAATCTTTTTTTTTAAGGAAAAAAAGATAGGGCACAAATCATAAAAACTAACATTGAACTTTTTAATATAAATTTAAAACCAAAGTATTGGTTTCAGGGAAATCACTGAATCTTGATTCTCTTTCCAAATGTATTGATCTTGTATCTGGTGTTGATTTGTTCTCCTCCTTCCTTCTCAGATATTCACATACTAAGTAATAACTGAATGAATGATCTGTCTGAACAGAATGAATATTTAGTTTTTATTTACATTCAAATCTACAACAACAATAAAACTCAGCAACCTTGTATACCACAGTGGAAATCAGAACACTTGGGGTTGTTATTTTGGTTCAATCACCGGCTGTTACTTTGGGTAAGTCACTGAAACACTTTATGTTTCAATTCTATAACCTGTAAATGAAGGGATGAGGTGATGGAACAGGAAATTTGCTTCCTTGTTGTGTTCAGTCATTTCAGTTGTGTTTGACTCTGTGACCTCATTTGGGGTTTTCTTGGCAAAGGTACTGGAGAGGCTTGTTTTTTCCTTTTCCAGTTCATTTTACAGATGAGGAAACTGAGGCAAACAAGGTTAAGTGACTTGCCTAAGGTCTTACAGCGAGTAAGTGTCTGAAGCCAAATTTGAACTCAGGAAGATGTCTTCCTGACTCCAAGCCTGGCATTCTATCCACTGTGCCACCTAGCTATCCTAGCTTTAAAATTGTATTATTCTAAAAAAGTGATATTGTATAAGTTGAAAACAATGAGCATGACAGAGCAGGCCCAATTTTTACTAGGTCAGGGTTTATCAGGTCATTGTAGATATATGTACTTAATCTGAGAGTAGGAAGGCCTTCATAAATGAGTCATTGACTCAACAAACATTGATTAAGCATTTACTAGGTGCAATGAACAGTATATTAGCAATTCATTATAGCAAATAAGTACTGGTTGTTCCATTTAAATTTTAATAGCATTTGGAACCATATTCACAGGGGAAAAAAAACCCTTACATCTAGAAGATTGGGGAATGTCATCTACTAAGTGGAAAGAGAAAAGCTCTCAGCAACATACAGAATGCCATTAGAATAGAGACATTCATTCAGGTTTTGAGAGATTGGTTGTAGCTGACGTTTGGTGGCTTGTCATCTCATTATTCTCCCGTTAGCTTGATGCAGGTTTCATATTTCCAAGTACTCATTTTAAACAGCAATAGATGCAATACACATTCATGGCTAAGATCCAATTCAAAATCTGTGTAAACCTACAAAGATTCTACGTCCATTTATATACATCACTTCATTAAAATGAAGCCAACCCCAAAGAGCTAAGCCTGAGTGTTTTTCCAGGAAGAGTATGTTAAGTGGATTTTTATTTGATGGATAAACATGAATATTATTTAATTTCATAGAAGGAATAGTTTTTTCTAGAGAGATTTATAACATTTGAGGTAAAAAATGATCTATCAGCTTCCCAACAACACATATTTTTAATATTAGGTCATTGTAAGTTTCTGGTCATTTTCTATCCCATTCATTCCTGCGGTTGTCAGGCATTTAAGGGATAGTGGTGAAACTGACACACCCTCCCTCACTACATGCTCAGGCATAGTAATATAGCTTGTACTAACTTTAGGAAAGGCCAGTAGGAAGTAGGAAAAGTCTAAATTATAGATTACATGGTATGAAGGATGCCGAGTGTAATAGATAGAACAATTGCTCTAGTCCTGAGTCTAATGCATGGTAGCTATGTGATCATGGCCAACTCACCTCATTTTTTCAATGCCCCAGGGGAGATCTTTAGGTTATAAGTGATGGTGAATTGCCATTGTACATTGATGGAGGAAACTCATCTGATTTCACTCTGATGAAATCAAGAGTCTAGATATTCTTCCTCTTCCCCTCCCCATCTCAATAGTGTCCCCAAAAGTCATATTTTCATGCCTAATCATGGCATGGAGGTGACTGGGTTCTATAGCATTGGAGCACAAATCTCTGACTTGATCAACCATGCTAAAAAGAAATATAGAATACTATTTCCAGAATGTCAACTATCTGAGGAATAGCCTGGGGATGTATGGAAAGACTCTTCATAAGTAGGTTAGACACTAGGCAATGAAGGTTTTGATCATGGCAACTCACAAAAAAAGAAAACTGTGAGCTATACTCCAGTCCTACATGTCCTAAAGGTTGAATACTGACTGAGGCAGAGTAGCAGGAAAGGTGGCAGAAGGTACTAAGAATCAAGTAAGCTTTTATTCATTTAAAAACATTTATTTGATTATTGGCATTCTAAATGTGACATCCTTGCCCAGCAAGTCGATGAATGAGTAGGTGAACAGAATCGTTTCCATATTGACATTCTCATTAAAAATGAAATCTGAATATAACAGGAAATTGTAACCAAATGGAAATTCTCAGTTCCTCCCTATGGAAGCAATTGTAGAAGCAAATAAAGGAATTAGTGGAATTTATGTCACCAAAGGAAACAACTCCCTCCATCATTGCCTGGGCTATTTGGTTATCATGGAGCACTCCATAAATCTTTTACTGGTCTTGGACTATTTAACATTATATCAATGTCTTGGATAAAAGTATAGATGGCATGCAGATGACACAAAGTTGAGAGAGGTAGCTAATATACTGAAAGAGAGGATTTTGATGAGCTGGAACACTGAGCTGAAACAAATAAGGTGAAATTCAATTGGGTACCCTTATACTTGGGTACAAAAAAATCATCTTCACAAGTACAAGATAGGGGAGGCATGGATCATTAAGATTTGTTCCAAGAAAAAAAGATCTTGGGGTTTCAGTGGACTGCAGTCTCAATGGCAATATATTGTGGCAGCCAAAATCAAATGATATATTAATAATATGCTTTGCACAGTTCCTGGCACTTAATAGTAGGTTTAATACTTAAAAGTAGGTGCTTAATAAATTCCTGCTCCCTTTCTTCCCCCACCCCTCCAAAAAAAGTTAACATAATCTTGGACTTCATTAAGAAGTGATGGTTCTACTTTGCCTTCATTAGATCTCACATGGAGTACTGTGTTCAGTTCTGGGACACCACTGTTAAAGAAAGAAAGGTATTGATTCACTGGACAATATCAAATGGAGGGTAACCCAGGAAGGTGAAGGGCTTTGATTCTAGGACATCTGACAATCAGTTCAAGGGATTAGGCATACTTATCCTGGAGAAGGGAAGACTCAAGGTAGGGAGGGTATGATATCTGCTTTCAAGTGTTGGAAGGGTTGCCAAATGAGGGAGGAATTAGACTTTGGCCTTAGAGGACAGAATCAGGAATAACGGGTGGATATTATAAAAAGATGAATTTAGGCTGGATGCCTACAAAAACTTCCTAGCTATGAGAGCTGTTCAAAAAGGGAATGGACTGCCACTCCATGGAAATCTTTAGGCAGAGGCAGGATGACCACTTATGGGTATATTTACAGTGGGGATCCACTGGGGGATTTATGTGTGGGTTGGACTGGATAACCACAGTGGTTTCTTTCAGCTCTCAGAGTCTTGCAAAGGTAAAAAGACATGCCAGTAACTGTAGCCCACATTCTAGCATCTACTGTAGAGGATAATGAAGTAGATAAATTATGTGGAAACCTTGATAAGACCTTCCAAATGAAATCAACATATACTTCACTACTCTAGTTAGAGGCAGATGGTGGCAGAGTGGAGAAAGTGAGCACTGGACCTGGAGTCAAGAAGACCCAAGTTTAAATCCAGCCTCTGGTATCTACCAGTTGTGTCACCCTAGGGAGAGTCATTTAACTTCTGTCTGCCTCAGCGTCATCGTCGATAAAATGGGAATAATGACGGCACTTATTTCCTAGGGTTATTTTGAAGAAAAAATTTGTAAAGTGTTTCCCAAACCTTAAAGTATTACATACATGCTATGTATTGATGGCTATTATTAAATAATAGCTAGCTACTATTTTTTAATACTTGATGACTTCAACACAAAGATGAGTAAAGGGGAAAATGCAAAATATGTGTTGGAAAGTAGAAATTAGAACAAGGAAATTTAAGAGGCCAAATAAACTACGCAGAAAATTCATAGATACAGATATCCTTTATATCTTCTTATATTATCTCTTTATGTTACATAAGGAGATATTTCTATATATGTATATACATGTGAAATTTCCTTTTTTCCTGTGATGTTGTTCACTGTTCAATATGTTCATTGACTTCCAGCTCTCTCATTGAAGAAAGTATTCTCTCTCTCTAGATCTCTACGTACACATATAATGAATATTCTTTCTGTATTCTATGCATGTAATTATTACTTGTGACTATGTATTGTTTATATATCATATGCAATACTTAGCACATAATGAATACACAATGAATAGTTTCCATTGTATATAATATACATTATGTACAATATTTTCTCTATATAGAATATGTATTAGATGGAGTATTCATTTCATAAAAACATATAAATATATAATAAATATGTATTCATATATGTAATATTTTACTCAGAGAGAGAGTTGGAAGGTAGTTGATGTGGTGAGCAATGAATACTATCGCAAAAAAGGAAATTCACTCTATGCTAACACAGGAAAAGATGGGTTATCCATGCAAGAGTGCTGACTTGGATGTTTCGTTACAGACAGATCATAGACTTGAAAGAACAAAAATCAAAATCAAGGCCAAAAAAATAAAGATGAAGATAAGTTACGGCACACAGCTCAAATGCAATGTGTTTAAATAAACTATTGGTGCTTAATATTGGGAAACAGAGAAAAAAAACAGCCATCACCATCAACTATTACAGTTTTCTATGGAAGTTTGACTAATATAAAACAATTGCTCTAACAAGGAGTACCGAAGAAACATCTGATCCTCCAGGAAATGCTTAATTTCCTGCACAAACAGTGAGGCATGGCAGATAAGGATGATGACTGTGTAGAGTTTACGTTCATTTGTAGTGTTATGAAGAAGAATGTTGGAAGATTTTAAGACGTCAAGGATATTAAAATAACAAGTAGCCATAGAGATGCCTACAGTAAAACTCTAAAATGTAACCTGGATTCAAGTGAAGTGAACTTTTATTTATTTTTTGAACTTTTATGTTATAAAAGTAGTCTGTTAAGATTGTTCAAGGATTATGTATAGATCTGTGAAAGATAAAGCATCCAGACATACTGAGAGGTTGTATGAAGTGGTAGATAGAGGGTTGGCTTTGAAGAATTGGGCTCAAGTCCTGCTTCTGATGTACATGACTAGCTATAGGACCATGGACACATCCTTTTCAGTATCTCAAGAAATTTTCTAAAACTAGAATTTGCCCACAAGTTGTAGATTTGCATTGGTGGATAGGGTTTCCATACCATGATCTCTCAACTCTGATGAAATAAAGGATCTGATTCAAAGGAGGAATATATGTAGATATATTCACACACAAATATATGCATATATGTAGGCATATGTTTTCTATGTAATAGTCTACAAAGATTATACTGTGTATTCTTAGGAAATTCTAAAGTTGCTTCTATGTGTTCACCTTGAAGGTGATAATTTTTTCCCTCTGTCTCATTTTTTCCTCATTCATCTACTATAATGAATCTTAAATCCCTTAAGAAAGCTACTGAAACTTTTTGGGCCTCTCCTCATTGGAAAAATGAGGGTGCAGTTGTAGATGGGTCTTTAAAAAGACAAATTTTGTATTTCTGGGATCCAATATGCTTGCTTAAGAAGGGCAACATGCAGCTGAAGAGGAATGAGGTCAAGCATTGAGAGGGTTACCAGAAATCCCAGCCAAACCACAATTTGGACAATATTGCTTAAAAGTATATCTTTCATTATACTGAGAAGTCAATGTGTTGCTCACATGGAAGAACCACGGGTTATAATCAATCACTGACTGAAGCATGTAAAAATTAGGATGATTTTATTTATATAGCATTTCAGCGATAGAAGTAAGGAAATATGATGGTTTATTCTAACATCTGAAGTGGGAAAAAGAAGGCCTAAACAGAGTATGCTGCTTGACATGGTTAGCTATACCGTCATGGTCCTAGAATCTCAGAGTTAGATAGGATCTCAGAAGTCACCTTTGCACATGACCAACAATCCCTTCTCTAGTTTTACTCATGAGTCATTATCCAGACTGCCCTCAAAATCCTGTAGTAAATGAGAAGGAGATCATATTACCTCTTGAAGCATCTCCTTCTATTTTTTGGATAGTTCTAATGGTTGGAAATTTTTTTTGCCTCCTTCAACTTCCTTCCATTCATTCTTCCCAATCCTTTCCTCTGGGTCCTACCCCTCTTTCACATGATAACACTTTGAATATTTTAAGGTAGTAATCATATTTCCCCTCCTCCCCCAAGGCTTCACTCCCCAGGAAAAAATGGTCTAGTTCCTCCAAGGGATCTTTATCCGACATAGTTTTTAATCCCCACCCTGTCCTGGGTCCCCTTCTCTGGGTATGTTCCTGTTTGCCAATATTCCTCCTAAAATATGGTCCCCAGAATACTTACCATGACTCAAATTCACTAATGACAGCTATATGATTACCTTTATTTCCTTAATCAGAGGATGAATCCCGGGAACAGACTGAATTTATATTCCATATATTTCTTTCTTCTGTGTTTTTGCCACTATTCTTTCTGGAGAACTCTTTCTCTAGCTTTAGGTAATGTGAGTCAATTCTGGTCCTGATTTGGCCAGAGACTATAAGAACATACAGTCAACATATTGATGGCATTGTAGCTGAGAATGCACCCCTTTCTTCATTAATGTCTCACATGCCTTTGGGACAGGAGAAACAGCATGGAGAAAGATACAATGCATATAGTTCTTGGGTTTCCTCCCCCTTAGCAGGCCAATCACTTACTAAATACAAGTAATTATGCAGCAATATAGACAGGTATATAAAGAAATTAATTTTTCTTTACATTCTTGAGGAAAGAATAGGTGAATTATGTGCAACACCAAGAAGGGAAATGGCCCTCGTGATGTATTTGTCACTGTTTATTGTAGATGAAATCCTTTTCTTAACACCTTTTCAGTCAATTGAATTAACATTGCTTAGGAGCTGGTGTTCACAGTATTCTATAAGAATTGATGGAAATATGAAACATTCAACCAAACCACTATTTTGTGGTCATCTACAGGGTGCCACATAATTGGTAGATTAATATTTTTTCACTATGCTGATTGATTATTTTGGTTTTTGTTAGTACATTTGCCTGAACTTTTAAAGAAAATATGAGTTGGAAATAGCTTTAAGAAAGTCAGTTTGCTCCATAGATTAGGGATTATAGGTTCTATGGTCAAGGAAAACCTAATTTTCAGCATAAAATGGTAGAAAAGAAATCACTTTTGCTTTGGCCTCACTGTTAACTCACACGCAATTCAGGTATATTCAGTTTTTGAATGGCAAATGATTGTTTAAAGCCTACTCCTCACCTTCTTCCCTACAAAAGAAAAAAAGACAAATTTGAAATCCCTTTCAATGCATTTCACTTACTTCAGCTCCTTTCTCTCCTTTAGGTCCTGGTTCACCCATTTCACCTGGTTCACCCTTTGTCAGGAACCAAAACAAAAAACATACATGAAAAGGAGTTCTTAGAAATCATCTTTTAAAAAAAATACCTAAAAAATAACAAGTATTGTTAAAACTTACTGGGGCCCCTTGTTGCCCAATGGCTCCTCTTGGTCCTGGCACACCGACATGACCCTTGGAACAGATAGTACAATATTTTAGTGAATTTGGGGCGAAGGCAGCAATAGTATCATGAAAAGAATAGTATACTGTGAGTTGGAGGTTTGAGTTCTTATCCTACCACTAGCCAACTGTGACTTTTTGCAAATCAATGATTACTTTTCTGTACCTTGGTTTCCCCAGCTGGAGGATGGTGTAGTTGAACTAAATGATCTCTAAGGTTCCTTTCAGCTTATAAATTGTGATTTTTATAAATAGGGTTCCTTCTTTAGAATCTTAGCATTTAATTGAGGCTTCTTCCCAAGCAGGTCTGATAGGTCATGAATCATCCAAAAAGAAGTTACAGAGGCATATTACTAGAAAGTTAGATATCAGATAATGAATTTTTTGGCTAAAGCAACTTGTAAAACTTCTCCTGAGACAAAAAAGAGGGTTGCAATATATATTATCGGATGAGGTACCCACAATGAAAATATCACAGAAGTACTGCAGGAGAGGCATTGAAGAACAGACAGGTGTTATTTAAGCTCATAGGGAGATGTTATAAAATTCAATTTAATTACCACAAAGGTTATGATCATCAGAAATATTAAAGAGCATAGTGACTAATGCTGTAATGAAGGGTAGATATTGTCTTCTTTTTTTCCTCCATGTACCTCCATGACCTCTACCAAAGTAAGGTAATAAAGAATATAAGAAGGAAGTCATGTTACTAAAACTATTCCCATACTGGGGGGTGTACCATGGCCTCCAACCTGATGTGCTAAAGACATAGATGTTTGGATAGTGGATTTGCTGCATTGAAGAATGGGAGTAATTACTGTGCACAATGTTTAGAAATAACAAATTACTTTGACATTCAGGAATCTGCCATCATCCTGTTTCTCATAAGAAGGAATGCCAAGTTGCCACGTTTCCTTTTTAAAATGTGTAAACAGAAAGAAGCTGGCATCCAGGAGGAATAAATCAGGTAAGATTTGTACAGCAAGTATTTCAGAAATGGGCACTCCCCAGTACCCTCTCCCACTGTTTTGGTCACCTCAGATTCCTTCCTTCTCACTTCTCACGTCCAAAAAGACAATTGATTTTAGAGGAAAAAAGATCCTGGATTTGTTTCTTCCCCTGAGCTAAGGGCAGTATGAACAAAACACATAGGGATAAGTTTTGGATGTTCTCATTAGAAGGTCTGACTTTGTTGCTTCCTTGGAAGGAAATATGTGCTCCTGACACCAAATTCCAACTCCGTGATAAAGAACTCAGTTCAGTGTCTAAAATGCAACAAAAGAAATTTCAGTGTGAAAAGCTGATGAGATATAGTTTTACTAAAGATGGTTAGCTACCCATGCTTCTGATGGAAGAAAGAATCAATTCAAAAAGGAGAGTTTCTGAAACTCAAACTTTCACTAGAGAGAAGCAGAGAAACATTCAAAGCTGTTGAAACTCAAGCCTGGGAGCTCTAATCATGGCTCTGTGATTACCCTGGCTGTGTGACATTCATGAAGCCCTTCCAGATTGGTGAGAGATTTATTCCTTGCTGTGCTTAGGATAGATATGGATGCTTTACTGGGTATGGATCTCAATTACTTACTTAGTCTTGATCTCCCATTTCTCTCTTACTTAAAATATTCTTATATAGATCACAATGCTTTGACTAAAAGCTAAAGATACTTTACTGTACATTCTTATATTGGTTTAGTATTTGCATTTATACTTCCCTCTCCCAGTAAGAGACAATCCCCTGGAGTACTGGCGTTCTTTTGTTTGTAGGGAAGTAGTGTAGTGTGAAGTAGAAGACAGAGCAATGACCTGGAGTCAGTAGGTTTGAATCTTGCTTGTTACCCTAGGGGAATCACTTAACACTTCTGGGCCCCACTCTCTCCATCAGTAAAATAATGGGCTTGCACTCAATGACTTTAGGGTCCCTTCCAATTCTGAATCTAGGACTCTCAGAATCTAGCACAATACCTTGACTGTGGCAGACACACTAAATACTTATAGAAATAAATGGCAGAATATGCTAAATGATCAATCTATCCAGCATAGGCTGTAAATTTTTGGATGAAAGAGGCTGAATCTATGTAATTTTATTTATACTATACAAAAATGACAAGTCAGATAAAGTGAGGCACATCATCAATGAACAAAATTCAACCCCTGTCGGTCTCCATTTCTTTATATCCAAAACAGAACACTAACTTTTTTTTAATCATAGTTGCTTTAGTTGTTTTCGGTTGTGTCTGACCCTTCGTGACCCCTTTTGGGGGTTTCCTTGGCAAAGACCCTGGAGTAGTTACCCATTTCCTTCTACAGCACATCTCACAGATGAGAAAACTGAGGCAAACAGAGTTAAGTGACTTGCCCAGGGTGTCTGAAATTAGATTTCAATTCAGGTCTTCTCAAATCCAGTCTTGGCACTCTATCTACTGTACCACCTAACTGCTCCTGTCATGGTTAGCAAAGACAATGAACAATACAAAAAAAAAAATCCAACCAAATGCTTTTCAAAGGCCAACATAAATGATATTTGCATTATCCATTGTTTTGAATTATCCATCCTGCTGCTCCTATCTAGTAGTATGGCTAATTGTGAGTTGACTGTGATTGTAAATCAAAAACAAATTTAGAAGTTTTTTTAAGTCTGATGATAATAATAGGCTCATCTTGGGGTAATCAGTCAACACATAATGTCCAAAGAGAAAATTAAACATCTCAGAAGACTACCCCCTAAAAGTCTGGAGGCTACGGGGGATAATACAACTATCAACAAAGCTTGTTTTTTCTTCTCATATGAATCAAAGTTGTATTTTGTAAAACTTGACTAGGCGAGGCTAGGCATGCTTCATGACTTTCAAATGTCAGAACAATAAAATCAGCAGGTTGGCTGGCCTTGGTTAGCTGATTGCTTAAAGTGGAGCCATCAGTAAACAGAATGAAATGGGCTCCAGATCCAAATGGGAGGGAATGAAGAAAGAAGAGAGGAAGGGATCTGTTGATTAAACAAGTTTGTGAAACACATGGAAGTGGCCAGTGTTGAAACCCCATAATGGCAGGAGGAATGCGGAAGGAGGAAGAAGAGGCCATAGTGTGAGCCCAGTGGAAACATTCTTCATTTGGTAGGTCCTAGTGAAGAATGCCAGACTGTCTGGAGTCTGGGAAGTAATCGAGATCTGGTTTTAGCTATCCAGTTATAGGTGAAATGAAGTCTTTCATCTCACATTAGGGTAGGAAACTCTTCATTTGGCAGCCAATAGATTGATTTAGTTTTTGCCTTGGCCGCACCATGCAGTTTAGCTGGCAGAGAATAAAAAGGGATATTACTAAAACTGGATTTCCTACTGGATATGTTAGGAAGTTTGCACAGAAAAGATTAAGATGGAATCATATGGGCTTTAAAATTTGTTGGAAGCAATTGGTGTCTTGTAATGTAGATAAAAAAACCTTCAAAAGAAGCCCTTGGGGCTTCTTGAATTAAAATAATGTTAGTTGAGATAAATGACATGTAAAACAAATTTATATTTTTTAAAATATTTTTGACAGGTTTTCCCTAAAAAGTATAAACACAAAGTGGCTATTATCAGAACAGAAACTGGAGTTATTTATAACTATCTTAAATTTGTACTGTCACTGGGGTAAAAAATTTATTTTTCAGAAAAGATATTATAATAAGAATTTCACATTTTCTATCTTAAGAAAACCCAAATATCAATAATCTACATTTATCAACCAGTTTGGCTAATCTGAGTTTCTCCTCCAAATATGGTTACTGAGATTTTACCATGGGAAAAAGGCCAAACCAATCAATTCCTCCTGTTGATAACATGTTTAGTCAAGTAAGGCTTGGTCCTAAGCACTGTGAAAGATTAAAAGAAGAATGAAACACAGTTCTTATCTTAAAATGTACATAACTACTTAGGGACACAAGACATGTGCACATGAAAAG
Organism: Notamacropus eugenii; assembly: GCF_028372415.1. NCBI lineage: Eukaryota > Metazoa > Chordata > Mammalia > Diprotodontia > Macropodidae > Notamacropus > Notamacropus eugenii. The sequence goes on from NC_092873.1 coordinate 495,239,228, forward strand.
ATAAAGAAAGAAAGAAAGATGGGAAATGGGATAAATATAAAAATGTAGCATAGTCTTGTAAGAAAAGTATCAAGGTTTGCAACAATGATAAAAGATGGGAAAAGTCAATATTTGAGGAACTATGGTAAGATAGTAATACACCCTAAATGTACTGGAACTATAAATTAGTCCAAACTTCTGGAAAACAATTTGAAAATAAGTGAGAAAAGTCCTTAGACATTTTATTCACTATGTTTCCTCATAATCTAGGAATCTTATTCCTAGGAATATGCTTCAAGGAGGTCAAAGACCACAGCAAAATAATCAAAACAGGACTTTTGTGGTAGAAAAAAATTGGAAACAAAACAGGGTACCCAATGGTTGAAGAATGGATGAACAAATTTTGGTAAATGCACATAATAGAATGTAGTCATGCCATAAGAAATAGTTTATAGGAAGTATTAAGAGAAACATGTGAATCGATGGGTACAGGGCCAAGAAAACAGATCCATTAGAAGAATATACATGACTCCAATAATGTAAATAAATGAACCCCAAACTAAAAAGGAACTGATCTCAGATTCAGTGCCATAAATATTTGTTTAATTTAATTTAATTGGTTGATCTCAGAGGATAGATTATGAAATACCCTTCTTTCCACATGGTAGGGAGATGGAAGGCTTTGGGTGTGGAATCTTGCATATGCTGTCAGATGTGGACATGGTGCCAGTTTTGCTTAACTGTTTTCTTTGGTTCAAGGCCAGGTTCCATTGAGGGAAGGAGTATATTGGGAAAACAACTGTGGCTAAAGGAAAAAGAAACAGGGGCTCTTAAAGAAGTACAACACAAGTTGAGGCTAACAATGAATGCTAAGGACAACAGAAAGGGATGTTTTAGATGAACATGGAATAGGAGAAAGAAGAGGGTAGGACTACTCCTTACTAAGGAGAATAGGATGATGATAACAGAGAATGAAGAGAAGAAAGTCTTTGCTTTTGTGTTTTCTCTGCCAAGGAATATTTTATCTGAACTAGGAAGCACACAACAAAAATGGTTAATAGTTGAAAGTCTGTACCTCTCCTTCCTTTATTAGTCAAAATCTTTGGGCTACACTGCTTTCACATACTCTTCTTTCATTCCTCAGCTTCTTGCAAGTCTGGCTTCCAACCTCATCACTCAAGCGAAATTGCTTTGTCTAAAATAAATGCACAAATCTGATGGTCTTTTCTGAGACTGAATCCTTTCCCACATATCTGCTACATTTAATAATAATGATAAGTAGCAATTGCATAGCACTTTCAAGCTTTGTAAAAAACTTTACAAATATGATTTTGTTTTATACTCACAAAAGTGTTAATGATTTTTGTTTTTTCTTCACCAACTTCCCAATACATATCTTTGTAACAAAAATAACATCAAGTAAAATAGACTTGCACCTGATAATGCATAAAACATTCTGCACCCATAGTCCACCATATCTCTACAAAAAGGAGAAATCACTTGCAATTTTAAACCAAATAAAGCCAAGATCATGTCTTTATAAAATTTGAAAGGAGACATTTATCCTGTTGTTATTACCTTATATCCTTCAGCTCCAGATTCTCCTCTTTCTCCTCGTTTGCCTATTGGACCCTATAGAGACCACACACATACAGAATGAGTTTTACAGCTGAACTCAAGTATTCTTGAACTCATTTGATATACTTAGTAGAGCTTTTTTTTTTTGCCAAAAATTTGAAGAAACACATAAGCCAAATGTTGGATAGTTTGTTTGATCCCAGTCAATAATAAGGACCTATAGAAATAGAATGGATTTTGATGAGACCAAGATCTTCCAACTGTGGGAAGCAACAAACTTACACAAAGACTAAAGGAAGAACGAGCTTGTGGAATGACTGGCCTGGGAAAAAAACGTGAGGAAACAAGGCTCAGCTAAACAGCCTGCATTGTCAGATGAGCAAATTGTCTGACCCTGGAAGCATATGCATGTGTTTTATAAATGACATCACAGTAATTGGAAACAAACAGAATTTTGTTAAATGACTAAAATAATGAAATCTATTAGCTCCTCATGGCTACATTAAGGGTCTTTAAAGGGTATATTACAGTTCATTTTTCTGTGACATTCTTACCCAGAAATGCATTGTTTACCCCTAAATTTATGGGAAATTCTACAGACAAACATCAATCCTAAACCCTCCAGGCAGAAACCAACCAAGCAAACATCATGCTTATAAAAATGTTTCAAACATTCCTTTGGGAGCACATATACATTTAATATTATGAGCTGTTCTCATAATTTGCTATACAATTTACTCAAATATCTATTTAAATATGCTAGTATTTATTGGCTACTTCAATTGTGTACTGATACTCAAGTTGAAACCAGATGTCAAAACACACAACTCATATTTGAAACTAAGTTGGTATTTCTAAACTCACTAAACTATGAATGTAGTCATCAGATACCATGGATATTCATGAGCCAGGAATTACATCTACCTCTTAACAGACCCCTTGGTAACACTGGTGTTAGGAATCAAGATTACAACCTGATTACAACCTGATCAAGATTACAACCTAGTTATTATATTAGGTTATTGTAGACAATTAACATTTTTCTAGGGACATAATTTGATCTTGGATCTATTCAAATTTAAATAATAACAAGCAAAATTTTTAATGGTTCTACTTCATTTGGTTTCTTCTAAACCAGTTTTACTTAGATAAGAGTTTTTGAGAAGTCAGAAGATATTTAATAGACAAACCAAAAAACATTTCAGTTACCTGCACATAATTGGAAAGAAGCATTGAATTCAGAGCACCCGGATGTCAATCTTGATTCTAGTACTAACTACCATGTGACCTTATTAACCTTTCTGGGACTCAGTTTTCTTACATATTAATTTAGGGGGTTTGACTAGATGACATTAAAGATCCCTTCTAATTCTAAATCCTTTGCTCTTTTTCATGTAATGACTGGATTTAATTATAGGCTATATGGTCAAACCCATACTAGAGTAAGAATCTCCTCTATAAGATACCTGATACGTGATCATCCAACCTCTGCCTGAATATCTTTCTAGTGAGGAAAACCTGCCCCTTTATGAAGTAGTCTCTTCTACTTTGTCACTTTCCTCCCAAATTATTGTCCTTCCTTTCTTAAGGATTTTATTATCTCTTCCTTTCCCCCCTAACCTCTTACCTTATACTCAGGGACTTTGATATATATATATATTTGATGTTCCCTTAACATTCTAGACTCCCAATTCATCAGCATCTTCAAATCTCATAATCTATGCCTTGATTCTACATTAACTACTGGTTGGTTGTCATTTTTATGTCATTATCATTCATAACTGCTACCTGCATAATCCAGAACTCTGAAACTCCTCTCTCTGATCATAATCCCCTACCTTTCTTTCTGTTTTTCTACCTCATTCCTCTCAAACTTATTACTGATTCTCACTGTGATTTGTCTTCCTCTCTTTTTTCCTATTCCCTTCCTTCACTGGTCTCACTTGGATCTCTAACACTTTTGACCCTATGACCATTTTGACTATATATTATGCTTGACCCTTCAATTTCTTGCTTTTTTGTGATATCACAAATCACATCTTGCCAAACTCTGAGATTAGGTTACCTCTACAATTCACCTTTTTCATTTCTGCTGATGTGCTCCTAAATGCTGTTGAAGAGTCATTCAACCATGCCAACTGAGTTCATTCCAAACATATTAACCCAATGGAGTCTTCTTTGCTATATGTTATCCCTTGTCAGACTTTAACTGTGGATTTTCTTAAGACTTCTTTCTGGATTACATTTGTTAATGATTCCTTGGCTTCCATAAATTCACTTACCACCATTTTGGGAAGAACTCCAGTCATACTTCATCTCACTCTCACCTTGACTGTCAATGGATTTCACCTCTTCCTTGTCCACTGAATTATCACCCTGGAAAACCTCCCTCTTAAATCCCTCTTTCCTCATTGGTAACTTTCTCTCTTGGACCACCATTCTGGAAGAAACCTCAGTCATGCTTCACACCACTCTGGCCTCAGCTCTCTATGGATTCCTCTTTTCTCTGTCTGTTGGATTGCCCACCCTCCCCCTCACCCATGACTACCCTTTTTCTCCCATCCTCTACTTTGCTCTGCAATATCCCTAAATGTAGTCTTCCTCCATCAGAATGTAAATACTTTGAGGGTGAGGATTACCTTACTTGCTTACATTTTAATCTCTATTACTTATTATTGTGCCTGGAACATAATAAGTGCTTAATAAATGTTTTATCTACCTATCCATCTTTACATCGATGTCTCCTAAATTTAAACATCTAACTCTAATGTCTTTCTTGTCCCAAATCACCAGCTGGACATCTCCACCTGGATTCCACTGGCATCTCAAATTCATCAGGTTCAAAACAGTTATCTTGATTTCTTTCCAAACCTATCTTTTTCTCTAGATTTCTCTAATTTTACTGAGGGTACCCCCATTCTTTTAGTTGTCCAGTTTCTCATTCTTGAAATCTTCTTTGACTCTTTCCTCTTACTCATGTTTTCCATTCTCCCCATTCATATCTAACCAGTTGCCTAATTTTGTCGATTCTGTTACCTTATTTAACCATGGTCTCCCTGATTTCAGGTGCAAACCTGTATGCATCATACTACCTAGATGACTCTGTTCCTTCCAGGCTAGTATGTGTTTAGGAAATATTTGTTGAATTGAAAAGAATGAGGAAGTTTGTCCTGATATTGAGGCTAAATTTGGCTTTTGAGAGTTGCATCCATTGCTCCTGGTTCTGCCCTTCAGTCCAAATGGAACAAATCTGATTCCTTTTCCATATGGCAGTCCTTCAAATACATGAGGACATTGCCAAGTCTTTTTTCCTTCAGGTTAAATGTTCCTAATTCCTTTAAATAATCCTCATATACCTAGAACTTGAGTCACATCAACTGCAACAAAAGATCGTATTTGCATTATCTAACTCATGGAGCTAATATGAGAGAAATGTTCTGTAAACCCTTAAGTCTTTACTATGTCAGGCATTGTGCTGAGTGCTTTCAAGCAGCTTATAGTCTAGCCAGGGAAGACAATATACCTTTATGAGCATCTACAAGATACAATCCAAAGCAGATACAAGGTAACCTTGGATGGGAAGGCATTAGCAATCATGCCCATTAACTGTATCAACTGGGCTGGTACCAGTTGTACCAGTTGGGAAAGGTGGGAGTGGTAGGAAATAACTTCTCCAGAAGTGGTACACGATCAAAGTTTTAAAGAAAACCAAGGATTCCAAGAGACAGAAGTGTGGAAGGAAAGCATTGTAGGAATGGGGGACTGCCAGCAAGAAGTAACAGTGAGAGAAGAGGGAGAATCATGTCTGAGAGATGCTAAGCAGGCTGATAGAGTTGAACTACAGAGTAATGTGACAGAAGATTGGAGAAATAGGAAGGGGGAAATTTGTGAAATGCTTTAAATACCAAGTAGAGGAGGTTATATTTGATCCCAGAGGATATGAGGAACCACTGGAGTTTATAGAGTAGGTGGTACCATGGTCCGACCTATGTTTTTGGATAATCACTTTGGCGACCATGTGGAGGATGGAATAGAATGAGATTTGAGGGAGGGAGATAAACTAGGAAGTTATTGCAGTAAGTTGCAAATAGCTGTATAAATGTGGGCTGTTATTATTAAATCAGTCTTTTTTAAACTGCCTACAGAGGAGGCTATACAGACTATACTTCCATAAAGTCTTGGTTCTTGAGAAGTAACATGGTACCATGGAAACTGAACTGTCTTTGGAATCAGCAAGCTAGAGTCTGAATTCTGTTTTGATAACTTACTACTCATGTGATCTTGAGCAAGCCCATTTATCTTTCCTGAGCCTCAGTTTCCTAATCTACAAAATGGTAAGGTTGGGTTGAATAGTCATGAAGGTCCCTTTCAGCTGTAAACCTATGATTCCAGTAGGTGGTCAGAAGGGGTCTGGAATTGTTTTGCCAGTAGATGGGTAGAAAACCATAAAGCACTCATAGGGTAGACTTTTGAGAACTCTCAAAAAACTTTCAATTTGATGAATATGAAATATTTCTCAAAATTTGCATAACTTTTCTAAACCAAACTTCTTCCTTGATAACCTCCATTGAAGTAGCTCTGTTAAACCCCCATTAAAGTGGAATATCATTGTATTTTGTCATAGTAGATAATTATCCATTTCTGTGGATATTTTTTTCCAAAGACATTTAAATTGATATCTTTTGTTTTCATATTGCCTGTTTCCTCCTATATCTTTCCTTCAACATTAACCTTTGTACTAATACTTTGAATAAAATCCCCACTGCAAAGAGCCTTTATTATGAGTCATAATAATTATAATAATTTATAATATTTGTGTCCGATGACACAAAAGGGAGGAAGGAAGAAAAAATTTACATGATAATCTTATTATATGTTGAAAAGGAAGAGCAAGTTATATATAATAGATCAAAAAGATCAAAGCATGCTGTCAGTGTGGTGAATCTTATTTTATTTGGAAACATGAAAACAGTATGTAGAAAAAGACCTACTGGTTCACCTAGGGGCCCCGGCAGTCCTAGAACTTTGTTATCTTCTCCTGGATAACCCTAAAATGAAGAACGATGACGTGAAAGATAAAAACAATACACCAGTCCTTCCACAACTCTTAAAAAAATCCCCAACACCCAAGAAAGCATAATTATTTGAACATTAAATTCCATGAATGATATAGCTTGCTTTTGTCTTTAAAGCAAAATTCTCCTCAAATAAGCACATACTACTTTGTATGTAATCTCAGTGTACATGTTTCATATTTAAAATGCTGATCTGGATCAGTTACACAGAAAACAGCACGGTAACATTGAGAGTCAAGTGTGAGGTTTCCCATGATACTAACCTCTGTTGTAGTTATTCCTAAGGCACCAGAAATCCTTATTATGCATGTACCATAATTAGTGATAAATCGTCATTCCACATGAAAACATATCAAGTATCATAAGTGTGTTTGTGTCTTATCTCTAGTAGCTTGAATGTTCAGATGTGCAAAAGCCTTATCTAAACTTGAGCTCCTTCAAGATGTGTAGCACAGTGCCATCTGCACGAGACACTTAATAGGTATTTATTGAATGAATGTTTACTTGTAGAAATTAATTTAATAGACTTTGAAAGGGATATTAATAGACCTAGAAGAGAGTAGGACATGTCCCTGCTTCTACAAATTGGAGCACACAGAATAGGGCTAAGGACTGGAACTGTGATCTCATTTCTGGGAAAACATTTCCTTTCCCAGTACAGGTTGGTACCTTCTCGCCAACCTTGGAAAGCTGCTTAAAGCAATGAGAGGTTAAGTAGCTTGTGCTTGGTTATGAAGCCAGAAGGTGCCAGAGGTGAGATTTGAGCCCCCTGCTTAGATTCTAAGCCTGCCCTTTATCTCTTATGCCCTGTGGTCTCTCAGGCACCCCAAAACCATGAGAGTGGTTTTCTCATCTGTATACTGATGAAGATAGACTAGATAACTTTTAAAATCCCTTCCAATTCTAGGTTCTAAGATATAATAATTGCCCTTTCAAAAATTGACTTACAGTAATATCTGATTTAACATCATGAAGAATGTATTATTTTAAAATTTTTGGAAGTTGCTTTTTTCTTAAGGCTGAGAATCCTGGGGAAGATTCTATATGCTTTGAGCAGTCCTCAATCATCAGTTATCTCCTCCTATGTTCCGCCCTTCCCAACTCCCATACCATGTCATCATTTGTGATTTGGTTGTAGTGAGATGTCTCCTAAGGGTATCAGTAAGAGTGTCAAATAGTTACTGTGCGAGTGACGTTGAGTGGGGGGAAAAGGACGCTTAGAATGGTTGTTTTAAGTATACAGTGGGTGTTTAATATAGTGGACTGAATTTAAAGAATGAAGAGATGGATCCCTGAATGGAGACTCTTAACTGATTTCATTTTGGATATGTGAAGAGTAGATCCAGGTAGAGGAAGGCAACCCCTGTCTGTGTAGCTAGACCCAGGTACCTGATGCCAGTTCCCAAGGATTAGTATCGGCATTGGGGAAGCACTGAGGACAGAGCTCTAGCAGACGTAGAAACTCCAATGGTCTCAGTACAAGAAAGGAGATGGGAAGCAATGATGGACCCAGAGTCTGGTGGTGAATAATAATTCATGGCATATGAGAAATGTCTCTGTGGATATGGCAATGGGGTATATGTTAAAGGTTATGTCATTTTCCTTTGAAATTTTCAGTTCTTTCCCAGTGTGAATACAATTTCTTCTTTATTTTTTGGAGAAATTTCCTGACTTTTTGTGGTGGGGGATGGGGATCCACAAATTCTATGTTTTAAACTTAATCATTTAAGATAATGATGAGGCAAAAATCCAGTGAACCCACCTTTTCTCCTTTAGGTCCTGGCAACCCAGGAGGTCCTGGCTGACCAGGATGGCCCTAAGAAAGAGAAAACCACTGAGTAGGAAATACATTGATCTGCTTCCAAGTGCTTTGTCTGTCTCAGTTTCAAGCTCATGTCATCAGACCTTATATTCTTCTATGATAGAGAAGGGATTTGCTGTGCAGGGTGATGGTATTTCACTATGCCATTAGAGTTTAGCATGGGGATTTCATATGCATGTTTCCCTTGAGGATGCTGTCTATCAAACACAAACATACTTATAAACAGATAGACTCATGTTTCATAATGGAAATCCTTACCGCATATCCTGGAATTCCTGGTTCCCCTTTAGGTCCCATTAATCCTAAATTTCCCTATAGACAAAGGGAAAAATCAATGATAGTAAATAGAGCCAACTCCATGCATTTTCTAGATGTTATTCTTTTAATAGTTCCTTACATATGTGTGTGTGTGTGTGTGTGTGTGTGTGTGTGTGTGTGTGTGTGGTTTGCAATACCTAATTTGAATGGTGAAAGCAAAAGATAATAATTTATTCCTGCTTTGGCTCAGACTATTCTGTACTGGAGAAGTGAAAAAAAATATGTTTTTGGTTTTCTTCTTAGTATGTGCATTAGTATCCTTAATCATATTAGCAGGAATACTGTCAGTTGTGGGATTTCTATGGTGCCCAAGAGAAAACTTAGAAATTTTTTTTAGGTCTAAGTTGGTGGAAGACATGTATAACATTTATTATAAGAGAGGGCTTCTTTTTGAGGTGGTGGTAGGATAGTGGCTACTGATACGTATTTAAAAAAAGAGCAACAACAGAGCATTTTTTAAATGTAAGGAAAACAAAAAAGTGGAGGAGATATGTGTACATAGTAGCTGTGTGACTGCTTTGTAAAATTATTCACTCACATGCTTGAGAGACAAACTATACATAATAGAAGTTAAATTTCTTATACTTGTTCTTTTTTGTATGTTGGAATGCTTATTTTTGTTAATCACTGTTAAATTCAGAGTAAAAAAGAAAATTTAATACAACAAAAGTTTCAAAATTTGGAATGTAAAGACTGTCAATTTTTGCCCCTTTGAGTCTGTAATTATATTTGAAGATAAGGAAAACAAAATTTCTCAGAGTGTATCCAAATGCTGATATAGCTGGTTGAATTTCTGATCAATTTTGTTGCTCTTGTAGGGGTGAGTAGATACCCCACCATGGTGGTTGAATTTAAGTGAAGACAAATCACTGAATCTCAAAATTGGAAGAGCTTTTAGGGGTCATCTATCCCAATTCAATTCAATCCAACCAATGCTTGCTAAGTACCTGCTATGTGCAAAGTAGTTCATGTGCCAGTCCAATCCTGTGCATGCATTAATAGGCTACTCTTCTACTGGAAGTCTTGCTCAGGCAACTGGGGAAATACTATTTTGCATTGTTTATTAAGGAGTTTTAAATTGTCAAATTCCTCTTATATTGATTACCTTATTTGATGCTTACCACAGGTCTACTGAGATGTGAGTGGGACACATATGATTATCACCATTTTACCAAGGAGCAAACTAAGATTCAGAACCTTTAAAGACTTGCCTAAGTTTATGGAATTTGTCAGTTTCAGAGTCAGACACTAGAACCTAGGGATCTTGACTTCTAGTCTAGGCTAATGGACCAGATAGCATTGTCTCACTGCCCCTAAAACTTCACCAGCAGAGCACCCAACTGACAATTATTCAGTTAGAATCCAATTCTGATCTGAGACATACAAGTAGGAACATTTTATAAAATAAGTTATTTCTTAATTTATGGAAAATCAGATGCGTTTGACAAGCATTAGATTTAACGGTTTAATTTCAAACATTATGGACGTGACCTTTTCAAAGAATAGTAAGATAAAGATTGTTTTCAAAGTCACTTTATGAAGCTAAAGTTCTTAGAGGTTGCCAAGTAATTCTAAATGTTTTGCTTTTCAAAATAAGTGACTGGAGGAAGGAGAGACAAGGAAAGTGATGCCACCTTTTTCCTCATAAATTTAGCAGTGCATTTTTATAAATAAAGCAAAACCACAAGGATAATAAGACAAGAACAAAAATACATACTACTCTTTGCATATACTATATGCCATTCTGTCCTATGAGGAAACAGTGAAGGAACTAATAAATTACTTTACTAATGTAAATTTACATAAAGAAAGCATATATCCCAGGATTATAGATTTAGGTCTTTAAGGGACCTTAGAAACCATGAAGTCCAACGTATTCACTTTACAGATAAGAAAACAGGCTCAGAAAGGTTAAGTGATTTGCCCATGGTCGCACAGCTGATGTCTAAAGCAAAATTTGAACTAAAGTTTTCCTGATTCCACTGTATCACTTAACCACCTTTAGGGTTGATAATCATGTGGTACATGCCAAGAACACTTGATAAGAGATCAGAACACTTGGTTTACATCCTTGGCTCCATTGTTTGCTAACTGTGTGACTCTGGGCAACTAAATGATTTTCTAAGCCTCAGTTTCCTCATTTTTTTTAAAAAAGAGGGAACTGGACTCTTTAGATGAACTTTCAGGTCCCTTTCAGCTCTAACATTCTCTATACAAGGCATGATTATAAATTAATAGGACTAACACAAAAAATATTATTTTTAAAAAGGAATGTTATTCTAAGTTACCTGTCACCTTGGGAAGCTGTACATGTGGAAGATTAATGACTTTTGGAATTTTTCTTTATAAAAATATGTTCAGAGCCAGTGTGTAAACTTCTTGACCTTATAATCATACTTCTTTTTACCCAAAATAGTAGCAATGAACTTGATCTGCCTTTGAATTCAACAGACTTGGCACCAAGCAATGTTTGGTTGCATCTAAGTAAAAATCAGCCTCAAAGAATGAACATATGCCATCGCTGACTGCAGTCCTAAAGCATGAGATACAGACTTTGAAGCCAGTCTCACAAGAGTTCCAAAATGATTTGGAGTAAAGGTAGACTGAAATATTATTAAAGCTATATTGAAATGGATGTATTTGTGTATACATATATTTGCGTGTATAAATTACATATATATTTTATATTTCCATATGCACACATAAATCCTTCTTAAGAAATTTCTTTGAAGGGGACAATGATTATTTAAAAGTATAAGTGTTAGGATGTTTGTTTAAAAAATCACTCACATTACTCCCCAGTTAGGCTGAATATCAAGAGGCATTGGTAATTTAGAGAGATTAAATGAGTGAAAATCAGGAGCAATAAGATGGAATTAAAGAATCTTAATTTAAAACGAACCTTAGCAAATCTTCTGATGGTGAGTAGTAGTAATGATACACTACAGGATTTGGAGTCAGAAGGTCTAGGTTTGAATCTCGGTTCCTCTACATTGTACCTGAGTGACTTCCAGCAACTCACTGTACCTGTCGTGGCTTTTATTACATGTGGAAGTTAGGTGGTGTGGTGGGGAGAACAGTGGCTAGATGATTTCTAAGGACTGGGTTTTTTTCTGCTAGACTGGGTTGCGTCACTTCATTATGGAGCCCTGAAACTTTACCAGAAGAGCACTAGACTGAGAATAACTGAGAATCAGTTAGGATCCAATTCTGATCTGAGATACATAACTAGAAACATTTTATAACATTAGTTCCTGCTTAACTTATGGGAAATTAGAAGTCATTTCTGTTAATGATAAGCGTTAGATTTAACTCTTCATTTTCAGACATTATAGACATGATATTTCCAAAGAATTGTAAGATAGAGAACATTTTTAGAAGTCTCTTTATAGAGCTAAAAGTTCTTAGCTCTCAATATCATAAGAAGTACAAAATTATCCAATGTTCTCCGAATACCTTAGTTAAAGGTCTAATACTTATGCCATTTAAATGGAAACTAAGTAAAACATTGTAACACATTTTAGGAAGTTTCTGAAACAGACAGAAGACAATATCATCTCATTTAGATTTTTTTTTCTTCTCAATCACTCTGTGATTTTGAGAGTTCACCCAAATGTGTTGGCCATATTCTTTTTATTGTGATGGGTTTGAATGAGGTGTGCTATATACCGTTTTTCATCCTAAAGGAGATTCATGAAAAAGATAAGTGATGGACTTGTATTCTTAGGAAGATTGATCATGTCATTAAATAAAATAACCAGGGGATAACACAGATGTTGGGAAACCCTAATGTCAATTGAACATTATTTTCATAGCAATTTATCTAAAATGACAACCTAGTTTTCTATAGATACTTCCACAGAATAAGTTTTCAATGCTAGGCAGGTAATGTACCTACATTGGTTGTAAAGTACAGTTTGCTCATATTTGACTTTACTTCATAATTTATTTCTTGTTTTAGTTGGGGGACTTTTTTCATCAATTCCTCACATCCCAAAACCACTAAACCATTCAACTATTGTGGAATGTTCACAATGCTCCCTGTACTATAGAGGTGGATTATTTTCAATGGAAAGGCTGCCATCTCTGTAAAGTCCATCAAGGGATGAGGCTTGAGGGAGACAGACGCACATTTTCTTTTCCACTTGTGGTTATAGATACATAGACCTGGAAAATAAACAAGTACTAACCACAGGACCTCTGGTTCCTCTGGCACCTTTAGGACCAATTTCCCCAATTTGGCCCGGAGCACCTGTGCTTCCAATTTCTCCTGCTGATCCCAAGTGTCCCTTTTCTCCCTGTTTGTATCATCAGGGATTGAAAAAGAGACAGAAAAAATTCATATTTTATAAAAATAACGGTTTCAACCACATACCTAAATGACCCCAAAAGAATTCTCAAAATAGAAACTTTGCTTTAACTTAGTATTACATTTTTAAAAAATTCTTTGAAGGGTGCAATGAAAACTCATTTTGGTAAAACAAGCCAGTAATGTCTACTGTTCATTTTCAAATTAAATCTTTTCTTTAGGAAAATTTTTGCTTTAGGAAAGTTGAACTCTTCAAAGTTATTGAAATCTGCTTAATGCAAAGAAGACCAAAGATCTCCAATTGTGTATTCTCAGACTCACCCATTATTTGGTAAGATATAACAGAATGGTGTGATGAAGGCTTCTGATTACTTTCTAAATGCATGTATCATGTAATTTTAAACTTCTTTGAAATCTACCTTCTGTTTTCCATAATACTGACTGAGCTGGTCTAAAAATGGATCTGTTCTTAGACACACATAAATGTCATTATTCACTTTCTGGAAAAATGAAATGGATAAAGAGGAAATCTAAACTTTGGCCACAGCCAGAATGTACAGTATCCATGATCCATTTTGGACACCGATGAAGTTTTATTGTCTTTTCCCAGGAGTTTAGTCTCCAGTAACAAGGTTATCCTACTTGATTTCTAATTCTTAGTGCTGACTTTAGACTCGATGGTTATGGATGGTGAAAAGAGAGCCCATGGCTGATATTATTTTCACGTTCCAGAACAGTGATGGAGATTTGTTTTGTTTTTTTTTCATCTCTCCATTCCAACAAAGATTATGTGGCAGATGGACTAGATGTATGTTGGCAGAAGTACTAGAATTCAGTCTTTTAAAACTGGATATATGGTGTAGGCTAAAGTCAAATATAATATATTTCTGGGATGGATATGGTCCAGTAACAGATTTATGAAAACATTTCTCTATATTAATCAAAAGTCTAAAACTCTCAATTCTACTCTGAGATGAATTTTCCATTACAGCACACTATAATAATTAAACAGCACATCCACTTTTCTTACCAGAAAAATATCACATGGGTTTGCAACAGAAAGCACACTTGACTTTCAGTATATTTTGGTAACAAACACAGTTAACCCTTAACCTTGCAGTTTGAGGCCAGTGAAATAATGGAGAATGGAAATCCACAGATAATTTTTATCAATATAATTCTCCCACTAAGTCCTTTCCTAGAGCCATTAACATGTAGCAAAATCAACTTGACTTGATTTTCACTTATTTCTTTTGCTACCCAGGACCTGTGAGTTCACAAAAGGCCTTAAAAGAAGGCCAGCAAGGAGGAGTCAGAGCAAAGGGTCAGGATCATCCGCAAATTTGAAAAAGAATGGCTGTATAGTCCAAGTGAAATTAAGGCTTTGTTTATCCAAGTGTGCACTTTCCATCTGAACTTTTGCTCTAGAGAGAGTTCTTAACTAATGAATGTCCTTGGGCCAAGAGTCAGAAAACCTTTTGGTAGCATAGCTATGGAAAATGGCACCATCTTGTGGAACTTTGACTTGTCAAAATAAGAAGAAGACAAAACTTGAAGGAAGAATACATAAAAAGGTCAGATGTTACCTTTTTTCCTGGGCGACCCCTTTGACCTGGATTTCCCACAGTTCCTTCTGGCCCCTGGTTATTTATGAGGGAAGAAGAAACAGAGAATTAAGAACAAAGCTACCTAGAGTTTTTGCATTAATTATTATGTTAGAAAATACTTGTGAAGTGTTCACTTTTCAATGAAAGTTGGAAACTTTTCAACAATCTCTTCCTTGTACAAATTACAAGAGCAATTTAAACCGATAGCACAAGGAGAGGATTGAGAGTTGTAGATTAAAAAATGATACATATAGAAGCAAAGATACTAACTTTAGCTTGGCAAGAAAATAAATGCTGTTTTTAGGATAAACATTTTAACTAGGGAGATCGTAATTTAATTCACCTGAGGCCAATTCAATTTAACTCCACGTCTTCACTGAGTACCTACTATGTGCTTAGTACAGATGTGCTCGGATTACCAAAGAACTGTTGTTCATGGTCTTTACCATCAAATACATTAAACATCTCACTAGAAATCTGAATTCTTTTCTAAAGCCATTTACAGGTAGGGGAATTGACTGACTTCATTTTCACTTGGATTTGGTACTAGGATTTAAGGTACATATTTGAACATTCAAATGTTCAGTTGTTCAGATCTCTTTGTGATCGTATGGACCACCATGCACACCAAATATTAACCATAGATTTTTCTTGGCAGAGGTATTGGAATGGCTTGCTAATTTCCACCTCCAGTGGATTAAGGCAAACAGGAAGTAAGTGACTTGTCCTGGGTCACATAGCTAGTATCTAAGGCTACATTTGAACTCAGGATTTCCTTATTCCTGGTCCGATCAATTCTCTGTTCACTGAACCGCCTGGCTGCCTTTTGAACATTCTTCTCCCACTCCAAATCACTCCACGATTCATTTGCTTATAGGTAAAATACAAGTACCTTGGCCTGGCATTTAAAGCCCCCGACAATCTGGCTCACACTTACCTTTCCATCTTATTGGTATTATTGATTTTCAAGAACTCCGCATTTGAACTATCAGTTCCATCTTTCATCTCCAATTGCTTTCACACAGAGTGCCTGTGAAGTCTTTCTTTCTTTTCTTTACCTCTCAGAATCCTTATTTTCCTTAAGTGTTCAGCTCACATTCAAGTTTCACATCTTTGGTGAAGCATTGTCTGATTTTCCCTAGTTGTTAGCACACTCTCTCCTTCTTCATTTTCCCTGTACTATATTTACCTTTGTATATACTGGATCTTCCCAGTAGATTGTAAACTTCTGGAAGGCAGGTAGTTTCATTTGTGTTTTTGCGTCCTTAGTAAGTAGCCTTGCACTAGTAGGTACTAAATAAATGCTTGTTGAATTGAACTAATGCTAATTAGGTTTTAGATCAATCAATCAACAAGCACTTATTACATGACTTACTATTCATCAGGTGCTCTGTGTGTTAAGTACATGGGATACAAAAGAAAACAAAAAGAGTCCCTGACTTTAAAAAGTTTACATTCTCATGGGGCAGACAAGTTAAGCACAAAGTAGATGCATAGGAACATTAGAAGGGATCAGGAAAAGTCTCATGTAGAGTAATGCCTTTGAGCAGAGTCTTGAGGGAAGTCAGAGACTCCCAGAGATGCAGAAGAGGGGCTTCTAGCCAATCAACAGGCATTCTACATGTGTTTCTCCTAATTGGTAGAGAGAACTTGTTTTCTTCTCTGGGAAATAATACTTGTGATTCCAGATTCACTCTAAGTCCAACTCTGAATACATGGGGAAGAAGAGTGAGACTTTAGAAGCTACAGACACTTAGAGGAAGCTGAATCAATATGTCTCTGAGTTCCATTTTATATCACTGGAAATTTTAGAGAATTTCCTCTTAGGTGAAATCAGAGACCTTATCCTTTGGTTTGAGCAGAACTAGTCCCATTTCCAGTGGTAGAGCTCGATCACCATGTGTATTTTTTTCTGATATATTCTAATCAATATGATTCTTCATAATTCTGTTTTTTATTTGTTCAGGCAAATGGATTTACTTGCTACTTGCTTTTTGTGATGATCTTTTATGTAACTAGCTTGGCAGGAAGGAGTCAAAATATTGAATGAATCCAGGCCCAGTTCTCCCTCCACTGCACCACCTAGCTTCCAGACAAGAGGTGATAGGGGTCCAAATTAGAAGGAGGACAGATAGGACAGATGTGATGGAGGCAGCAGCAATAAGACTTGGCACCTGACTGGGTAAGAGAGGTGAAGAAGAGGGAAGAGAGAAGGACAAAGCTGAGTTTGAAAACCTAAGTAATGAGAAGGATGGTAATATCCTTGACAGAAATAGAGGCCTTAGGAAGAAGGAAAGGTTTTTGGGTAAAGACAAGAAAGCATGTTTGGGAAATGTTCAGTTTGAGATGCTTCTATGATATCTAGTTAGAAATAGTCAATAGGGAATTGGTAATGCAGGTCTGGAACTCAAGAGAGAGACTAGAGGTTGGATAAGTAAATCTGGGAGTTCTCTACTTAAAGAATTCATGGGTGTATCTCACTCAAAGTGAGAATGTGATAAGACTTTAGCCTGAAAGAGCCAGAGTCTCCCACTGCATCTTGGGTCATCTCTAGTCATCCTGATAAATATCAGGCCTCTGGGCCCAGATGGCTCAGGAGGAGAAAGTGAGGTTAGTGACCTTGCACAGCCCTTCCTCACTCAAATCAAAGTCAACTTCAAGTCATTCATCATCTTGATGTCATGGTACTCTTCGAGAATGAAGGACAAATACAACAACAACAACTTAGAAACCATAACTGAGCCCAAGGGAATGAAGGAGATTACTGAGAGAAGTTACAAAGAGAGAAAAGAAGAGGTTTTAGGTCAGAGCCTCAGGGATTCTCACAGTTAGGGAGTGGGACCTAGATTATAATTCAGAAAAAAAGACTTAGAAGGAGAGGCCAGACAGGGAAGCAAGAGAAAGCACAATCAAGGAAATGAGGAAAGAGAGAGTATTTAGGAGAATGGAGTGTTCTGTAGTGTCAAATGCTGTAGAGAAATCTGGAAAGATGAGGACTGAGAAGGGGCATCAGATTCAACCATTAAGAGATCATTGGCAATTGTGAAAAGAGTAGTTTCAGCTGAGTGGAAGGGAAAAGAGAACAATTCCTTTCATTTCTTAAATTCTGTGATTCTGAGAGAAGTGCTATAAAGGACATTATCCATAGAGTTAAAAAAAAAAAAGAGTTGTTCATCTGGTGAGGGAAAATGAGCTTGCAGGTTCATTGGTTTTTTACAGTTACAGGAGGAAGTGAAGAAGTTTCCCAGTAATTTGGGTGGGTCCTCCATGTCAAATTATTATAGGGAAAGGGCAAGAATTGCAGAGAATGAACAGATATGAATTAGGTCTTTTGATATTTATCACTGGAGGGAAGTCATTGCAGTGATGAGATCATAAATCTATTGGAGAATTACAAGTTTGGGGTAGAAAAGAATGTGGAGATGAAGAGTTGACAGGTGGGAATCCCAGTCTGCAGCCTAGGAGAGACATCAGGGTTGGAGATAGATAGGTGGGAGTTAATCATATAGACTTGTTAGTCAAAATGTGTGAGTGGATGAGATCACTGAGAATGAGAGTTCCCAGAAAGAAAAGAAGACAAAACCTTAGGGGAGGCCTACATTTATGGAGTAACAAGTCAGCATATAAATCATGGCTTGGGTAAATAAAGTAGATGCTAGCCAGGCTGAAAGTTCAAAAACAGCCAAGAAGAAATCATTCTCTACTCTATCCATTTTATTGTTTAGAAACAAGGATGGAAATTCATATTTGTCATTCAAAGACTGACAAACTCCAGAGAGGTCTAGCAAAGAAACAAGTCAGGGTTTACTACTGTGCTTTGTACATAAATGGCACTCAATAAATAGTTTTTGAATGAATGAGCAGATACATGAGGAACTGACTCACATCCTAGACATCTGAGCTTGGCTAGCTAGACCCTCCTTAGGCTCTTGAACTTAGGGGACAAATTAGTTAAACTCTCTATCCTTGGAGGTCTAACTGAATGTAAAATTTGGAAGGATGGTTGCATTAACTTTAGGATTATCCTTTGTTCCACTGACAAACTTTTTGACAGGATTTTTAATTCTGCTTAAAATGAAACTCTTGGGGACTATGAATATGGCTGTTTTATCCAGGGTGTCCCAAATGTCTTGGTGCAGTTTTTTTTTAAGATTTAGTGCCTTAAAAGTGCACCAAGATGTTTGGGAAATCATACTTGTACATAGACAAATATGTATGTACATATATAAGTACACACACACACACACATATATATATAATGTATCAATAGGTCAGGGATACAGATACAAATAGCTAGATCAGTGCCTTGAACATAGTACTTAAGAAAGATCTGTTTGAAATAGTAAGAACTCAATAATTTTTTATAGTCTGCTTCACTTAACTAATCCTTCAAGTAAGAAGAATCACTCATTTATATGGCATTTTTAGCTTGCAAAATGCTTTATATCCATGACTTTTGGTCATCAAAAGAATTCTGGAAAATCAACGTGTCAATCACACAGCCTGCAGAGCCCACAACACTTCTGAGAAGACCCCAATCAGATTAAAATACAAGTGGGAAATGTTTAGCAAAATGAACAAAAATAAAATAAAGCATCGATAACACTCATTTGAAAACTAAGTCAACATACAGCCCGTAGTATGTGGAGGGGGTCTCTGTTTCCATTTGTTTGATGCTGCTGCTCTAAGGCATGCTTTACCAGTATTATTATGCTCATCTGAGAAATGGGACAAACAAAAACAAACAAAAATCAAAAGCTAAGGGTCTCTGTCCAACATGACATAGCTAGAAAAGAGAAGATTTGAACTCAAATCCAGATCTTTTGACCCTCAGGCTAGTACACTTTCTCCCAGACTACAGCTCCTCCCTCATCTCTTTATAATAACAATTCATATTTATAATAGTACTTTTTGATACAAAGTACTATTCACTACATTTGAACTGCAAAATAGCCCAGGATGTATACGCTATAGTGGTAGGAAATGAGTATCGTTAACTTCCTTGTACAGATGAGAAAACCAAGGCTCCAAGGAGTTAATTTTAGCATTTAAGGTCACACAACGAGTAAGTAATAGAGATAGGAATCCAACCCAAAAATTGGATTCAAAATATGTGAGAATGTTAAAATGTTACATTTTTCTTCAATGGCATCAGAAAGGGTGGCGTATCAAGTTCAGTGGGGATCTGAGGTAAAAAAGGAAAATGCCAGAAATGTGCCTATTAAAAATTTCAAGTTAAAAAGCTTTAGTGATTATGAGAATTTCTCATTCTAAATTTTTTCATAGCCATCAGAATTCATCTCCCTTGGATACTTTATGCAGAGATTTTTCTTCTAAATGTGTATGTATGTGTGTATGTATCTTTCTATCTCTATCTCTATCTATCTATCAGTCTATCTATCTATCTATCTATCTATCTATCTATCTATCTATCTATCTATCTATCATCTATCTATCATCGATCTATCTATTCTAAATGTGTGTGTCAGAGAGACAGTGAAATAGAGAGACAGAAAGACTGAGGGGGTGGATGGGGGAGGGCTCTGGTGGTCTGCCAGAGTTAAAGTATATAAATCTAGAGATAATTGGCTTTGCTGTTTTGTTTAGTCTTGGTTTAATTTTATTCACAGAGCTGGGCTAGTTTGTTTATTTCATTGATTGGTCTCTTACTTGAATCATTCATAAGCAATATTTGTTCCAAGGTGTTGGTTGTTTAAATTTAGTGTTACCTATTGTGAGACATTAGAATACTTGCAGATTAAAACAGCAGGCTCATATACTAGCAAAAACTGGGGACATTTGGGGGATTGAACAGGTTTTATTAATAGCCACAGGAACACTTTTATATTTCAAAGCTATTTAAGTAGTGAGAATGACAGATAACAGATGATCAGCCTGAGTGTTGCATGAGTATCCAAAAAAAAAAAAAAAAAGATCCAGAAGATGGCAGCTTAAAGGTATATCCTTTAATATGGGATTTACGAAGGAACTGGGCAGAATGAGAATGTATGGATGGATGGCTATTGGCAATGGGGGAGGGGGTTCCCACATTGATAAGATCATTGTACCATCAAAGTAACCACAGTAGTAAAAATATTAAATAAATATAGCATTGATGGAACATAAATGAGGTAGGTAGGTAGTACAGTGGATAGAGTGCTGGACCTAGATTTAGGAAGACTTGAGTCGAAATCAAGCCTCAAGTCTCACTAGTTTTGTGACCTGGGGCAAATCACTCTGCCTCACTTTCCACATTTGTAAACTGGGGATACCTCACAGTGTAGTTGGGAGGATCAAATGAGCTAATATTTGTAAAGCACTTTGACCAACCTTAGAAAGTTATTTCAACGCCAGTTTTGACCATTATTCTTGTCAGTGTCCTTGTAGAGAATAGATTAGGGAATTCTACATCCTGGGAGTTGTGACCCTAAACCCCCAGTTTTTATTTGCTTTTGTTCCTCCTTCCTTCAAAACAATACAGATCTATGTCTATGTTTACGTCTCTGTCTATTATAGGAAGCCTGAGAGGTAGCGCAGAGTGGAGGACAGAAAGCTGGTCTGTCCTGTTTCTGTTGGGCTGTTCCTGAAGAATTGCGTCCAAGTCACCTTAATACACATTGGCAGTATGACTCTGGGTAAGTCACTTAACTTTTCAGTGCCCCATGTAACTTACTAAGCATAATAAGTTGCAGAAGTTGCTATATCCTTGGTAGTGAGAAACTACTGAAAAATAAGTTCCTAATAGCAATATAGTCAAAGGTTTAAGCCCTGAAAATTTCTATATTTAAATTCAAATTAATTGTTTCCTTAATTTTCCTTGAGAAATTCAAGGTGCTGCACACCTGACATATTCTTGCCTGTAAATATACTTCAAACTGTATTTCCATATTGCTCTAACAGGGCAGGACTCACAACTATGACTTCTTTGATATGGGGAATTCTCTGATGAGGAAACTCCCTCTACCAATTCAGGGCAGCACCTTTTATGAAATTCATAATTTTGTTGAGCTGCCTCAGGCTATGAGAAATTAAGTGACTTGCCCAGGGTCAAACAGCTAGTATGTGTTAAAGATACGACTTGAACCCAGGTCTTCTTGGCATCCAGCTTTCTATCCATTATGTCACGCTTCCTCCATGATTAAAACTGAGCCAAGACTAAACAAAGCTAATGATCTCTAGATGAATCTACTTTAGCTTGAAGCAATCTCAACCAACTTCTGAACTCCAGATATTTTCAAAAGGCAAGAGTCTTGAATTAGCTGGTAATGGCAAAATGTCCCCAGCTGATAAAGAAACAGTGTCTGCTTCCATAGTTTGGAATATCAGTCCTCGACTTCAAAGCTTCACTTTAAAGAGGATTTAATAGAACTAGAAGGAAGTAGACCTTGGACTCAGTATTGATTTTGCCATTAACTGGTTGTAGAACCTTGTACAGTTTTGGGCCTTAGTTTCTTTATTTGGAAAATATAGAATCCTTACTAGATGATCTCTATAAGGTATCTTCCAACTTTGTTTAGTTGTATTTTAGTTGTGTCTGACTTCATGACCCCACTTAAGGTTTTCTTGGCAAAAATATTGGGGTGGTTTGCCATTTCTTACACCAATTCATTTTACAGATAAGGAGGCAAATAGGGTTAAGTGATTTGCCCAGAGTCACAGCTACTAAGAGTATCTGAGATGAGATTTGAATTCAGGAAGATGTTATCCTTACTCCAGAACTAGCACTCTATCCACTGCATCAGCTAGCTGCCCAGAAGATATATACTTCTATTTAACTTTGGACTCAACTTGTCTACATACTCTTAGGTCCTAGCTACCACTGCAATAGATTCCTTAAGTGTAGATGATATTAAGTCAAGATGTTTCTCCTGTGGGACATACAAATTTCTTCTGTGTTGTAATTGGTTCACTGTCACACATTTTAGATGTTGTAAATTGTAATGGAAAAGTTAAACAGAAATCAGGGAGGGGTTGGGGATGGCAGGCTGCACTATTCTCATTCCTTTTAAGAGAAAGTCTGACTCTGGCACTTGGAACAAACTGGAGACATCTAACATTGATGTCATTCTGTGTTCTTCAGGCCCAAAGGTACATATTCAATTCCTCAAGACATGTAAGTGATGGCCTTCCCTAATGTGGATTGGGTAGTTAAGTTTGGAAATTAAAATGCAACAAAAAATAAAGAAGGAAAGAAAGAAAAGAGAAAAGAATAACATATACTAGCATTTAAAAAGTTCCAAAGTTAGTTCCATGAACTAAAAAAAAAACCCAACACAAACAAATGGTATCATCTCTCTCTTCCTTACCCACAGCAGTTGCCAAATCTTGTTTATTTTCCCTCCACATTTCTTGCACTCATTATCTTTATTTATACTGCATCCACTTTATTGGTTTCTTGCCTGGATTATTGTGGCATCTCTACCTCCATACCCTTTCCTCTCCACACTATCTTTCAAACAGATGGCAAAACTTAACTCTGAAAGTATAGGAACACCCCTGCTAAAAGACCTTCTGGGGCTCTAGGACCAAATACAGATTTCACTTGGCATTTATGACTCTCCATCAACTGGCCCCAACCTAATATTTTTAGCCTTATTTCACATTATTCCCATGTATGAAATCTACGTTTCAGCTAAAATGGACCTGAATGAGGCATGCTGTCTCCTGCCATCATGAACTTGCATGGGATTTCTTTCTCCTGTGATTTGACATTTTCTTTTTAGTGTTTTAAAGTTTGCTCAATAATTTAAATTATATCATGCGATCCTCCCAACAATGATCCTTCAATGTAGATAGTAAAAGTCTTAGTGTTTCTATTTTATAGATGAGGAAAATGAAGCTCAGAGAGGTTAAGAACTCTGTCCATGCTCATAAAACTAGCATCAGAGGCAGGATCTGAATCTAGTTCTTCTTAACTATGCACTATACTCCTCTACTGCCTCCAAGTGTGAGATGTGCTCAATTCTCATCATTACCTTTCAGAATTCTCCTTTTCCTTCAAGGCTCAGCTTAGATATTGCCTTCTTCACAAAGTCTTCTATGATTCCTCCATATTTAATCCTCTTCAGATTTTCCTTTATGTCCATCATATCCTATCTTGTGCATAAAGCAAATATCCCTGTATAGTTGCATCTATGTCATATTCACCCTCTGCTCACCCCATTAGCACGTAATCTCTTTGTGAAATGGAACTGTATCATTTTATCCTTAGTGCTTAGGAGAGTATTTTTCACATAGTAGATGCTTCATTAGTGCACTTTGAATTGAACTGAATTGTGTGTTCTTTACTACAAAATCTACCTAAAGAAGAATTCAACGGGTGAAAACTATTCCAACTTCAGAAGGCCTGATTAAGCAACAATTCCTTGGCTTATGAAAACTCTTTTGAAAACATGTCATGGTATTTTTATTGGGCTTATGAGCCTAAGGGCATATAAAATTCCAACCAGAATGGCAATCAAAAGAATGAAATGCATGATTACACCATCCCCCTTCGCCTCCCCCCAAAGATGTTAAGAAAAGCCAGGCCAGACTCAAGAAAAATTGTGAAATGGGAAAATTTTGTCTTCAGCCCCTCCCTGTTCCCTTTCCTCTACCACTATCCCCGTTTTTTCCTCATTTTTAGAGACAGTTTCCTTATGTTGCTCTCTTCATGCCTGTTTTCCAAAGACCACAGTTTTATCTTCCTAGATTGTATTCTATAAGGATGAAGATGGTGTCTTGTCTAAGCTTTGTATCTTCCCCAGCAATTAGCATAGTGTTTAATATAGAGTAGATTCTTAATCAGTATTTGCTGAGTGAATGAATGGATGGTTCAGACTATTCATTCCCCTATCCCATTTTCTCATAGCCATATTAGGTGACTAGAATGAGTCTGATAAATTGTCTCCACTGTTGATGGTAACAGTATGTTATTCCTTTCAGAAAAAAGAAACACTAACACTTTAAAGGTGACTTTTGTTGGGACTGAGCCAAATAAAGCCAAAGGGAAGATGTTTTTACAATGAGACAACTTCTCATATTATGCTATACAAGAAACTGGAACTCTATCTTCACAAAAGTCTCACATGCTGCTCCTGAGGAGGGTGAATGCCCAGAGGAGGTATGAGTTCATAGGGAAAAAAGGTACAGTATAGGGCCTCATGCCAAAGGCAAAGTAGGACCTACTCATGTTTGGGGATTCCCATTAAACAATCAAGTATTCCCTAAAGACACAGGGATTCTTTGAAGAAACATCTATTCCGCCATACAGATTGTGTCTTACTGGGGCAATGGTCCCATGAAGCTTATTTGGCTCTGAAGAAAGTCTTTGTCTTTCTTGAGGTTTCTAAAATGTTTGACACTGTTGATCTGCCCCTCTTCCTGGAAACTCTCTCTTCTTTATGTATTAGTTACATGGCTCTCTCTTTGTTCTTCTGCTTATCTGGGTGCTCTTTCTCAGTATCTTTTGCTGGATTATCTTCCATGATCTCCACATATGAGTGTACTCCACAGTTCTGTCCTGTGCTAACTTCTTTTTTTATATACCTTTTCTTTTGATGAGTTTATCATCTTCTATTTCTTTGCAGATAACTTGAAAGCATCTATTTCCATCCCTGGTATTTATCTTGAAAACCAATTATACAATATTAACTGCCTACTGAACATTTCCCACCTGGATACTGGATATTTACATCTGATTAATGTCTCCAACTCAACCCTTAGAAAATAAAACTTACTGTCTTTCCCCCCAAAACCCTGACCTTTTTCTAATTTTCCTATTTACAAGTTGGCAATCTTAGAATCATTTTTTGACTCCCTCACCTTTCATGCCAAAAATATGTCATTTTATCATGGAATCACAAAGTTTAGATTTGTGAGGGAATTCAGCAGCCATCTAGATCAATCAATCCATGCCCTCAAAGAACTCCCATTATAGCATTCAAAACAAGAGTCTCTGCTTGAATACCTCCAAAACTCACATTGCAAGTTCTGCTTTTTGGAGTTACCTGATGCATAATAAATTTGTCTGAGTCTTTCATTTTTATTGAATTGTGTCTTTGACTTTTAATATGTTTCTTGTAAGGCACAGACTATGGGGTTTTGTTCTCATATGTAGACTCTCTCATTTTTTTAGATTATTTAATACATTCACAATTTGACTTAGGTGTATATTTTTCTCTATTTGTGTCTCTAGTAATTATTATTTTTATTTCTCAGTTAGAATTTCTGTTGGCTTTTTCATTTTAAATCAGTGCTTTGTCATTATATGTAGTTCTCCTTAGTCTACTCTAAATCAGCTCTATATCAACAGGCTTTCTTTCCCCCACCCTCAATCTTTCTTCTTCCATTTGTCAATCCTTTTTTTTTTTCATTTGAGAGTTTTACTTAATTTACTGGTTTCTTTTTCTTTCTTAATTTTATTGAGTGATCTAAATTTCCCCTTCTTTTCCCCTTCTCATTTAAGTGGTTAATTCAAAATCCCCTTTCCTCTTCATCCTTTCAAATTCTTTTGTTAGTTTTTTCTTTTTATATTCTTTTTTTCCCTAAGAAGGATATCTTCACTTTATATTCTTCATGAATTCTTTCTTATGTCTATTCTAAACTTTTATTCTTTGATTCATAGTCTATATACTTAGAACTAAAGCTTTGAAAGTACAAAGTTTAATCTCTCTCATCTCACCAATACCTGTTATTGCCTTAAAGATAGTATCCCTTTACTTTTTTTTTTAATATTAAGCATCATACTTATAAGTACCATTTCACCAGGAAGGCATAGAACCACATTAGAAATACCCCAACATTCTATACAATGAGGTCTAATGCTACTTCTTGCCCTCCCTATTTTTTTCCTCATTTACCATGTAATCTCTTTGACTTCCCTCTTACCGTTTTGGGTCCTGGTTTTCCCTAGGAGCTCCAGTTTCTCTTCAGAGGAAAGGTGTTGTCCACAGGAGCACAACGATCTTTTGGAGGAAGTAGTTTCTTTGTACCAACTCCCAGCAGGAGCTACTGCTCCCTTGAAAAGACCCAATTTCCCAACATACACCGTATCTCTCCACCCATGGAAGAGTCCAGATCTCCATGAGTCAAGATGTCCTCATTTATTTTCCCTGTTTCAATCCTTCCCCTTTGCCACCTCACTCATTCTCCTATACTTCCTCTTTTTGCTGAGAGATTTAAAAAGCTAGCTATCCTTTGTTATTGATGGTAGACTTGATTAGGGCACATCATTAATTCACTTCTTTCCTGCACTTTTCTTCTCTTTTGGACATCTTCCCATAGTTCAATTCAATCCCAGAAAATACATGATTCACCTGCAGGGCAGGTGTAATCCATGTTATTTCAGGTCTGCTCTTCCACCATTATTTTTCCTCTTTCTTTAAGTTCTACTTTCATCTTGAATCCCTTGGGTGCTTTTAGAAAGAAATCTCTTAATGGTTGTTGTTTTTTTCTTTCTTGAACTCAATTGGTATATTTCTTTTTCTAGATTTTTTTCTTTTAATAGTCTGTAGAGATGGGGCAATTTATGTTGTTACAAGTAATTTCCTTGGTAGTTGTATTCATTTGCCTTTCTTATGTTTTTGGTGTTTGCAAGTTAAATAATTTCCTCGTTCCTGCTGTTTCGCTTTTTATTGAATGTTTTTTTTTTCATTCATGATTAAGCTCATGTTTTCATGGTATGTCATTCTGGGTAGTATCTTGAGCTCCTTTGCTTTTCAGAATATATCATTTCATTGCTTTTGAGTGGATGCAGAATGTTGGTGTTTTCCGTCATGTTCAATTCTTCATGATCCCTTTTGGAATTTATGTCCAATTCTTCATGATCCCTTTTGGAATTTTCTTGGTAACAAAACTGGAGTGGTTTGCCACTTCCTTCTCCAGACCATTTACAGATGGGAAACCGAGGCAAACAGGGTTAACTGACTTGCCCAGGGTCACACAGCTAGTGTCTGAAGCTGGATTTGAACTCAGGAAGAGGTGTCTTCTGGACTCCCAACCTAGCCACTCTATTTACTATGCCAACTACTTTTGGCTTATTCAAATTTCTTTTCCTTTATATTTGAAGTACTTTGCCCTGATCACTTGCCAAAGCTGTTGTTTGTCCTTATAACTGTTCAGTTTAGGCACTGATTAAATTGGCATCTGATTGTCTATGGTGGGGGATAGGGCAAAGAATAAGATGGAGTAAAATGTCAAAAAACTAAGTTTTAGTTTTGTTGGAGGCCTTAGAATATGGAAATAAATTTCTTAGGATGAATAAAACTTTCAGATGGACTAATCTTGATGTGGGAATAAGTGGAAAGTTCTAGTGGGCAGGAGGCAAGGTGGCACTGTAACAAAGGTGAGAGGTGGGCAGAAGATGTAGACTTAGGAATCATCTTTGTAGGAGGAATAGTTGAAACTGTGGGAGGAGATGAGAGATGAACCTTGGGGAATCCCCACATTTAACAAGTGGGAGGAGAAAGAGAAGATACAATAGATCATGTCTGGGTCAATGGACAGATGTTCAGATTCATAAAACCATACATACCCTTTTAGAGCTGGGAGGTACTGCCAAAGGAATCCCATCTAACCCACTCATTTTAGAGATGAAGAAATGCAGCATTCACACATGGACAGGAAAATGTGTGAGTCTACAAAGAAGTAATGATACTTTCTTCCCATCTTTCTGTCTCTATTCTATCCCCTACAGGAAAATCCAGTAGCCAGTCCCTTAATTATTCTTGGCCTCTCTATTAATGACTTAATTGAAGTTCATAGAGCGTTTCTTTTCTTATTCAGGATCGAGGCTACTAGTCAACTGGTAATATTACTTTAGTGGAAGATTTCAAAAGCTTAATTTAAAAAAAAAGTGAAATAGAAATGTTAATACAGTAAGATTGATTTAACTATATGTATTATAATGATTTTTTGCATTACATGACTGTGATGAGAATATAGTAATGGATATATACCTATTGCAAAGGGACAGATTAGAGAGATAATGGAGTAACATTGGATATTAACCCAATTCACTCATATGAGGAAATCTACAAGCTGAGGGGGGAGGGGAGAAGTATGGCAGAGAATATTTGATTAAGGATCAATAGAGGAAGAAATAGACATAATACTGGGATGGGAATGTCTTCAAGACTGCCTAGACAGAAGGAAAAAAATAGAGAGATAATAAACTTGACACAGAAATAGGCTAGAGTTGTCGTTTAGGGACTTCAATTACCTTGACATTTGCTGTCTTTCTATGTTAAAGGCAGAGCAGCTTGCTTTGCCATAATGATATCTTCATTTTTTAAAAGGTGGAACAAGGAATGGAACAGTTTTTGGTTAATAAAGAGGAATCTGTAGAAGTAGAAATTATAAAAGCCCTGGGAGAAAGTCCCTAGTCTGGCAAAATAAAGATTTCACTGGATTTCAGCAAAGTATTTTACAAAATTCCCTCATGGACAAAAAATGGAGGGATGTGTGATATATGGCAGATGTGTGGATTCAGAATGAGTGTGTTTTTCTTATTCTGTTTGCTTCTTCACCAGTTCCTATATGTCTTCTGATATTTTTCCCTGAATTTCTCATATCTTGAATTTCTTATTATAATAATTTTCCATAGATGGGGCAGTTGATAGAGTATCAGGTCTAAAGTCAATAAGACCTTCGTTCAAATGTGGCCTCAGAAACTTACTAGCTTTGTGACACCAGGAAAATCACTTTCCTTTGTTTGCCTCAATTTCCTCATCTGTAAAATGAACTGGAAAGAAATGGCAAACTACTCAAGTATTTTTGCCAAGAAAACCCCAAATGGGGTCACAAAGTGTTGGACACAACTGAAATGACCAAACAACAATGATAAATGCGATCATGATATATAGTTATTAATTAAATTGCCAAGAAAGGTCTAATAGGAGTGCCATACCCTCTCTTCCTAGTTTCAATTCTTCAACTCCTCCTATTTGCTAGACGTTAAAGGGGGACACCAGCTTACTGAGCATTTGGAGAAGAAAGTTAGGCAGTACTCACTGGAGGACCAATTGTTCCTGGTCCACCTGGAGGTCCAATGATTCCTGGTAAACCTGCTTCTCCTTGCTCCCCAGGTTCTCCAGAAGGTCCCCTGTCTCCTACGTGACCCTGAAACATAAAAATAAAAGTAAAGTGGGGGCAAGAGAGAAAACTGTGTTCCATGGCATTACATCACTTATTGTATATCATATCCCTTCACTCAGGGCACATGATGAATAGAAATAATATTTTAGGTTTTTGTTGTCACCTTTGCTCCATCTTTTCCTTGAAGACCATCTTCTCCAGGAGTTCCTGGTTCACCCTAATTTGTGTGTGAAAAACAGAAACATTAAAACAAAGTTCCTTACTAACACTATTTTAATTGAAAAAAATAATTGCCTCTGAACATCTCAGATAGTTGAGGAAAGAATTCATTACGAAGCTTTCTATTCCCTTTCTTCCTTCTTTTCCATAGCAAACTGATATTTGTTTAATTTTCTTCCCATGGCTGATATAAGAAGTCAGAATGTTCTAAATCTAAAGTACATTTAAATCCTAGTAAGATAACAAACTTTAGTCCATGAAAGGTCATGCCATGTTCATTTTGTAATCCCGGTCCTTGAACAACTGTTACAGACTCACATTGTAAAATTATACTTACTCTTCTGTCATCTTCAAGGAGATAATAACTGTAAAGTGCTTAGCCTAGTGCTTGACACATAGTAAGCACTATATAATTGTTAGCTATTATTATTTTGTGGTTATTATTATTAAATGGTTCAGTGTTATATTTTGAATGTTTCTGTGCTCCATGACTTGGATAAGCAGAGTATAAATGAAAATTAAAAAAAAAAAAACCCACAGGAATGATTCTTTAAGAAAGAGGTTTCTCTGCAGAACTCACAGAAATGTATATTGTAAGACATCCTAGACAGAGATCATAGGATCGTGGTATTATAAACTTAGAGTGACAAGGGATCTTAGGGACCATCACATCCAGGCCCCTCATTTTACATATGAGGAAACTGAGGTACAGAGAGGTTTTGCGACTTTTCTAGAGTCACAGAACCAGAAAGGGCCTGAAAAAGGACTTAAACACAGCTTATCCTGACTATAAGTTACATTAAAAAAAGTCAAACAGGTGGATTTTTCCCCTTCTTTTGAGCCAATCAAAGGTGAATTCAAATTTATTGATATTTTCTTCCTGGGCTAACAAAAATGAAAAGAAAAAACAGAATAGGAAGGGGAAGGGAAGGAAAAAGGAAAGGAAAGGGGAAATGAAATCAAACATAAAAAACAAATTAGATTGAATATGCTCTACTATTCTTTTCCTGCTAAACAGACAAAATGAAACTCCAAAATGCAAAGTAGAAATCAATCATCAAGCATTTATTGGGTACCTATTGTGAACGCATAGTACCTGTGCCAGGTACTGGAAGTATTAAGCCCCAAATGGAACACTATCTATATTCAAGGAGCTTATTACCCTTACATATTATTACATAGTTTGGAAATAGTTACTCTAGAATCTTCTTCAGACAGACCTCTACAGGAGGCTTTGTTGTAGCAGGATAATAACATTAACCCAAAGTGGGTTCACAGCGACCTGAAAAGTATCTGTTTTGTATCAAACAGTTCTGACATGTGAGAAAAAGAATGTGTTTTTTGGAAAGTAGCATTCCAGGAGATACATCTTTAATAGGAAATTAATATTAAGAATTTAGTAGGTCAGTCTAAATTTAGACTATCTGATCTCAAAATTGAAATAAGTTGGGTTCCCATTAATGTTTTAAGGTTGAGAATGAAAGATATTTTGGGTAAGGAGCAGAGGATGAAATGATGAAATAAACTCCTTTTAAAGTAGTATAACTGAATACTACGGAATGATTAAACTGTCCACAGGATATATCATGTCTAGCAGTGCTGAAAGTTTTCTGGTGCCTTAGGTAATTAATCCTCTGATGAACAAGAAAGGAAGGAAACACGGTTTATTAAGCACCTACTATGTGCCACGCACTGTGTTAAACACTAAACTAGTATTATCTAATTGTACCCTCCCAGAAACTCTGAGGGATAAGTGCTATTATTGTCCCCATTTTACAGCTGATGAAACTGAGTCAGATAGAGATTAAGTCTTTGCCTAAGGTCACATATCTAGGAATTGTCTGAGGCTGGATTTGAATTTATGTCTTTCTGACTCCAGGTCAAGTGTTCTATCCAATGCACCATTCTTTGTTCTTACCAATTTTATGTTGCTGTGATCTTGCCATTGGACTGGTCAATAATTTAAATCAACAATATAGAATCACAGTATCATAGAATTTTAGAGCTGAAATGAACCTTTGTAATCATCTTTTCCAACTCCCTAATTTTACAGATGAATAAATAGAAGTGATTATGTTGGTATATGTGTCATTCCTTTTCCTCAAGTGTTAGGAAAAATCCCAGGGATTACATAAATGGGCTTTGAATTACATGTCTGGAATTCTAAAAGCAGTTACATTACAGCTAGATAGTGTTAACAATGTTAACATACTTTTATGTTTTTTAAAAATATAACCATACTTTTATGCTTACTTTTAAAAGCATACTTTTAAAGTCCCAGTATGCATACTTTTAAAAATTATGGAACATGACCAGCATTATTTTGCAGTGAATCAGAGAGGTTTATCATGTTATTTGATTGAAATGGAAACACCGGCAACTTTTATATCTTTAAAAGAGACAACTTAGTGCATCAAATAGATTTTTATTATACACTCACCCTTAATCCTGGTTCTCCAGATGCTCCAATACTACCTGCTGGCCCAGGATCTCCCTGAAGTATAGAATAAAACTGGTAAAGTACTGAATCACTGAAACACATACACACAATCTCCCTTGTCATGGTGAGCATGCCACAAGGGAGAGAGTTAGAATTCTGAAGGAATTTGTGTCTTCTGCTGGCTGTCCTCCTTTCTCTCCTTTTATTAAGATTTCTGATGAAGTATTAGCCAGACATGGGAATTCTATGGAACTCAATGGACAGAAGAAACCAACGATGGATGAAAGTTACCTTTGCACCTGGCTCTCCTTGTAATCCTGGTTCTCCCTCAATGCCTGGTGGTCCCTAAAAGAGAACATTTTGATATAGTATTTATAAAATAAATGTTAGCTTCTCTTCAATACCCACAATAATATGGTGCCTATGAACTAAAAGATTCAAGAATACTCGTGCATAACATTTGCTTCTATAAATAATACAGGACAGAAGCCAGTGCCTTCAGAGTGTCTTCAGAAGCAGAGCAGATACTTCCCTCCTCTCTAAGGAGCCTCTCATTGAGCATACAATGCAATGCATCCTGGGCTATCTCCAGTCATCTTGATAAATATCAGGCTACTGCACCCAGATGGCTCAGGAGAAGAAAGTGAGGTTGGTGACCTTGCACAGCTCTCCTTCACTCAAATCAAACTGCAAGTCATGTCATCATCTTGATGTCATGGTCCTCTTCGAGAATGAAGGACAAACACAATGTTGAACATATCCAAAGTAATGCCCCAGAAACCTTTAGGCACTGCTAGAGTGGCACATTCTATGCATTTATTCATGACTTTTAGTTAAACAAAAGTCCGTCAAAATTTCACGTCCTTTTGCCAAAGAATTCCTTTAGAGAATCATGTAGTGTCTTTTTGTCTATTATGTGTTTATGCTTATCCTTAAATAGACACATTTAAGGCTCTGCACTTTCAAGGGGAACACTAGAAATCAACGTAGAGCCCATCTCTTCTCCACCTCGGAAAATAGCTTTCAAGAGTTGTTGTAGTCAAAACATTCACTGGTCTGTGGCTAACTCAGTCATAAGCCTCTCTGCATTGAACTATAGTGGTCTGAAGATGACAGACATCCATGAAGTCGAGCATTGGGCCATATGCAAAGACTTCCTAGCTTGATAGGGATCTGACCAAGTTTGCGTTCAGGGTCATCTCCAATTAATCTCCCCAAACAGAACTTTTGGCAATTGATTGTTTTCAAGAAAAAAATCTAAAAACCTCAGTAAAGAGATTTTACTTTGTAGTATCTACTTTGTTGAGGCAGCTGGTGGTAAAGTAGATAGAGATCTGAGCCTGAAATAAAGAAGATCTGAGTTCTAATCCAGCCTCTGACTCTAGCTGTGTGACTATGGGCATGTCATTTAACCTTGGTCTGCTTCAGTTTCCACATATGTGAAATGGAGCCTCTCAAGGTTGTCATGAAGATCATATAATATTTATAAAAGTGTTTAGTGCACAGTCCTTGACACATAGTAGGTGTTATCTAAATACTTATTCCCTTTCTATACTTCCCTATTCTTGGAGTAAGTGTGGTTGGTTTTCTTGTAATCAGTCTGTCTTATTTTTCAACTTGTTCCATTATGCCTCTTTAAAGGAGATATAAAGCCTGGAAGGGAGGCACTGAGTGAAGTCAACTCTCCATCTGTGAAGTGAGAGCATTGCTTACTTTCTGTTCCATTACTTGCCATAAAGAGGATCTTTTGGGGGTCCATATCCATAATTTCATTGGTGGAGGGAGTTCCCTGCAGAGGAAGCCCACTCTATTACTGTACATTGCCAATTGCTATATAATTTTTAGTCTTAAAGAGCTGGTTGGGAGCACTGAGAGATCAAGTGATCTACCCAGCATGATACTGCTAGTATGAATCAAAGGTCGGACCTAAATCCACGCTCACTGACTCCAAGGCCCAGTTCTCTACTCATCACACTACAATCCCTCTCAAGAGGTATTTAAAAGTAGAAAATTAGCATCATTCAGTGAAGCCATCCTTGTTATTTTTTTCTAGGTGAAGATTTACAAATTGAAGGTCTCTTCTTATATAAAATGAAGCATTTTAAAAATGATAATTATTTTTAAAATATCCACTATCTGGACTGTAGGTTGTATGTCACATGTTCAATACATATTTATTTTTTCATAA
Organism: Notamacropus eugenii; assembly: GCF_028372415.1. NCBI lineage: Eukaryota > Metazoa > Chordata > Mammalia > Diprotodontia > Macropodidae > Notamacropus > Notamacropus eugenii. The sequence continues at coordinate 495,273,838 of NC_092873.1, forward strand.
TTAAAAAAGTAAGTGAAACTTACCTCAGGACCCATTTCTCCAATAGAACCAGCATCACCTTGTTGTCCCCGTGCCCCCTACATTTAAAAAAAATATAAAAACCTTGACTATCAGGCATTAAATTAGTTTCAATAAATATAGAATATTAAGTATGGCATATGCCATATGCTAAACCATGGCATTAATTAGAAATGTTATCCTATTCATTGGAATATTACTAGAAGTCAGGAAGATTGGGAATCAAATCCTATTTGTGTCACTTAACTGACTGTGTAACCTACCTGGGCCACAGTTTCTGCATCTGTAACATGGGAATAACGATAATACATGCATCGTAGTAACTACATACAGAATTATTTGGGAGATCAAATGAAGTAATGTATTAATAGCACTTTACAAACCTTAAAGTTTTATATAGATATCAGCCATTATTATTGCCCTTATTATATCACAATATCTTTTTTAAGACCATGAAATAGTAAATTCTCTCACAATCACTGTTAAGTTATTGGAAGTCTAATAGATTCGAAGACATATTCCTTTTCACTAATGGTTAATATGCCATTAGCATGAATTTTAGACCAAATATGGTCTTCTAAGAAAAAAAAACAGCTATGTTCAAGTAATTGTGTTCTGTTTGGTGAACAGTCTTGTCTGGTATAGAATCAAGTTGAATAATTTCTCTGTGCTCATTTTATGGATTTAATATTGTTTATATTGTACCATCACAGTAAGGTATAATGAAGTGCATATTGGGGCTTTTTAATAGCAAAGGAAGACTGTACTACTAAACAGTAATCTTTGAAGTAAATGGACAGTGAATAATTAGCTTATTGTAGTAACATTAAAATTGCCCACATCAATGGATCTGTTTGTCGATGGTGGGGGAAGCTCTATGCTCAAGCATCTTTATGGAATTTTTATAGATGAACAAATTCACATTTAGAAACCACAGCATGCTCGGCATTTCCCCAGGGATCTGTAGGGTTACTTATTTTGTTTGCACTTTGCTGGAGTAGGCGAAGCTACAACAGTAGCCTGTTGCCCCAGGAAATGTTGCCTCATGGGAATTTCCCCAGCTTGCTTGGCAAAAACCATTCTAGAAACATGCTTATCCACACCTTCTTTTCAGCAAAGCTGGGGGTATGAGGATGATCCTGCAACGAATACCTTCCTTACATCTTCATAGGACCAAGTACTCAAGCCAAGGATACTCCTAGGTGCTTATGGAGATGTCAATTTGGACTTTTCTCAGAAAAAAAGTAATCATTTCAGGTTTCTGCTGCAGATTTGGAATGACCTTTGAATTTTTAATATAAGTATCCTTCCATAGCTAAACATTTCTCCACATACTTCTCAGAAAGCTTCAGGTTCTCTCTGAGTTTGCCAGGGCTCTCCAGGTTCCCACGATTAGAACTGGAAATCAAAATGTGTGATCTCATGTCTATTTTCTGCTAAACAATGGTTTGCTAACCAGGCACCTGATTTTATAACTTGAGTGGTCACTTTTGGATTCCCAGGCTCTTACACAGGCTTTGTGCTACGTGATACTATTGGGTCATTTGAAAATATAGAACTTTGTAAAGTAATGAATATTTCCTTATTCAAAGAATCCGAACATGTCTTTTGAATTGCCACAGCTCCAGTGATACACTTATAAAAACAACTTAAGTTTAATTTAATTTTTTAATGAAATTTAATTTTTAAACTTGGCTTGAAGGCTATAGGTTCCCCACACCTGGGGTGGAATAGTAGGTTAGGCTTGGGTTTAGGAAGACTTGACTTGAAATGCAGTCTCAGGCCTTTATTAGCTGTGTGACCCTGGACAAGTCAATTAACCTCTATTGCCCTTGGTTTCTTCAACTGTAAAAGGGGGGGGGCAGTAATAATAGCACCTACCTCCCATGGTTGTTGCAAGGACAAAATGAGATAACATGTACAAAGCACTTTGTGAACCTTAAAGAGCTATATAAAAGCCAGAGATGATGCAGTTGGTATCAGTTACACACTTGCTCTAGGCATTCAAAGTCAGGAATCTTAGATTGCCTACTTTAACCTGCTCACTTTACAGATGGGGAAATTTATACTGATGATTGCTTTTCCTCCAGATGAAAAGTTCCCCTCTCTTCTCATCTATTGCTAGAGCACTTATTCCTGAACCTCTCTTTTGGTCTCTTCATTCCCCACCTCATATTATATTTATATGTGCACGTGTCCTCGGAAGAATGTAAGGGACTGGGTCAATATTATCTATGTATCTTCAATGCCTTGAGCAAGTTGGGTGCTTAGGAAATCTTTGTTAAGTAGAAGTAAATTTCCAAGATTATTGTGAGAAAGCTGTGTTATTTTGATTCAAACAGAATTAGTAAGGAAATGCTGTTGTATGTCCTTTCTTCTCCAAGAGGACCATGACATCAGGGAGGTGATGCAAGTGAATTGGATTTAAGTGAGGGAGGGCTGTGCAAAGTCACCAGCCTGGCTTTCTCTTTGGGAGTCATCTGGGGTTTGTGGCAAAGTATAGACCAGGATGACTGGAGATGACCCCCGGTAAGGAAAGAGATTTGGACTGGAGGTCCAAAGGTGAAAAACTAATCTCAAAAATATGCACACCCTTTGACCCAGCAATATCACTTCAAGGACTGTATCCCAAAGAGATCATAAAAATGGAAAAATGTCTAAAACATCTCTTTGTGGTGGCCAAGAACTGGAAATCAAGGGGATGCCCATCAATTGGGGAATGGCCGAATAAGTTGTGGTATATGAATGTAATGGAATGCTATTGTGCTATGAGAAATGAAGAACAGGAAGACTTCAGAGAGGCCTGGAAGAACTTATATGAACTGAAGCTGAGAGAAAGGAGCAGAACCAGGAGAACTTTGTACATGGTAAGAACCACAGTGTGTGAGGAATTTTTCTGGTAGACTTAGTCCTACACAGCAATGCATGGACCTAAAAAATTCCCAGTGGACTTGAGGCAAAATGCCTTCCACATCCAGAGAAAGAACTATGGAACTGGATCACAGAATGAAGCAGACTCTTTTCTCTTTCATTATGTTTTGGCTTGGTTTGTTTTCTTTATGGTTTCTCCTATTCATTTTAATTCTTCTATGCAACTTGACTAAGGTGAAAAAGTATTTAGTAAGAATGTATGTGTAGAACCCATATAAGAATGCACACTGTCTCAGGGAGGGAGGAGGGGAGATGGGGAGAAAAATCTAAGATTTATGGAAGTGATTGTAGAAAACAGAAAACAAATGAATGTAAAATAAATAAACAACAAATAAATAAATGTCCATACCAAAAAAAAAACCATTCACAAGTGGAAAGATAGATACATCCCTTATTTTGGTGTGTGTGTGTATAAAGTTTCTACTTAGTAGGAAATCAGTATTTTACTTAAAGAGCTAAATCTGGATTTACTGTTTGTGAGGCTTGCACAGTTGGAGCATGTATAATAAATGCGTTTAGGAGGAAATAACCTCAGAGTTCAGTAAGAATAGCTATTTGGCTGCTGGAAGTTTTCCACATACTGTCACTCACTGAATGAATGATATAAAAGCCACCTATACGCCTTTGTGTCAACTGATGGATAAGCTCAGCTCATGGCTTGAAAGATCACATTGTATCACAAACCTTAGAAGTACATTACATTCAATTATATTTGACATGACTCACCAGAAGAATGATTTCATGGGCAATAAAGAACCAAATGTAAGAGAGTGGGCTTGACAAGGTCTTTCCCTTTCACAATCAGTTTTTCCATGGAAACTCTCTCACATGTATGAAATCATGATGTCATTCTTTGTGTTGACATAGCTGCATTCTTGTCATGTTTGCACCTTTGGGTCTGTCATTTGTAGGATATGACTTCACTGTGTGTCTTTTGTTATAGATCTGGCCATATAAAATTGCGTGTGTGTGTGTGTGTGTGTGTGTGTGTGTGTGTGTGTGTGTGTGAATGTAATAATAGCAGCAAGCCGTTCAAAGCAAGAATTTTTGAGATTTACAGACTTTTTTGGTTTCTAACACTAGTGTATCCACCAGACGTAGTCTAAGAATAATAGTTGTCTGCACTAAAAACAATGAGAAAAGCACTAAAATCCATATTCATAATAAAACATTTGCATAATGTCGTTAGCCTATACCATCAATGGTCGAGGCTGCTTTTAATTATACTCAGTCATAGTAGAGTGGAGCTCATGGTACAAGAAGTTTAAAGACTGTCCATTCTTAGCAAACTTTGCAGATAAACTTACTGGTTCTCCAGGAGGTCCCTTGTCTCCTATGCTTCCAGGAGCTCCTTGTAAGCCCTGAAAAAATAAAAGCAGGTTTGTAGAGAAAACATTGTTTGGAATTGTTTCAAAAGACAATCTTTTTGCTCCCTCTTCCCTTCCCCAATCTGTTTTTTTTCCAGTCTCTCTCTTTGTCTCTCACTGTCTCCTTTCTACTCTCAGCTACCTCCAGTTTCTTATCCTGAAAAATGTTTGGATTTGAGTGAACACATGATTTTTTTCTTATAGTCCTCTGGTTCCATAAAATCAGGTCTAACATATTCCCTCCCAAGCTGTCTAAGGCAAAGGAACCCAAGAACCTATGAGCTTAAAAAGATCAAACTAATCTCTCCCTATTTTCTTCTATTTACATTTTTAGCACTGATCATAGTTACCAAGATGTTAGAAGGATTGCTTTCAAATATCTCTGATTCCCCCACCCAGAAGTAGTTTTTTCTCCTCCTCAGAACTCTTGAAATACTTAGCACCTGTCTTAGGTTCCTAACATTCCTCTTTGCATTATAGTTATTTTTTACATGAGAACAGAGACTGCATTGATTATCTTTGGATCTCTGGACAATGCCTTCCCTGTACGTAATAGGCACTTACTATATATTTCGTCAAAGAATGAATTAATAAGTAAATGAACTAATATAAAAGAGATTAGGATCCAGAAACTGGTGATGATAGTGATGAAGAATTCAGAATATCTTCTAGGATTCATGGCTATCTCTACTCAGCAATCTCCCTAGGCTGTCTACTTTCCCCCATTCAGACATGAGCTAATCAGTATCACACCCCCATTGGTATCCATTCTTACTTTTTTCCATACTGACTTTCAAAGGTTAACAACAGCACTGGTTGCAATTACTGGTTTCAGAAATTGGTGAATAGCTGAAGAAGTTATGGTATATGATTGTAATAGAATACTACTGAGCTATAAGAAATGATGAACTCAATGATCTTGGAAAAACAAGGATAGGCTTGCACAAAATAATGAAGAACGACATGGACGGACCCAAGAGAATACTGTATGGTAACAGCAATTTAGTGTTAAAAATAACTTTGAATGACAAAGTCATTTTGTCTATTATAAATACCCAAATTAAGGACAAAGGACATATGAAGGAAGATGCTACTGCATCCAAAGAAAGGATTGATAAATAGAAGCATGTATAGAATGATTTTGCAGATGCATACATATTTATGTCTAATGGTAGCCATCTCTAGGGTGGATAAGGAAGAAAAAAGGAAAAAAAATTACATAACTTTAATATATATCTAAAAGGAATGATAAGTTGAGCATAACAGATTTATAGTTTCATGTGCAATCATCTTTTTAAAAAAATTATACTCTGTTATGGAAATGCTTGTTTTATTCCATAAACTAAAAATAAAATAAATGAAAAAATAAAAAAAAGAAACTAATCATTAAACTATATTATTAATTAGAAAGAGGAAGAAAGATTATTGGGTCTCTTAACTACGTGCAATTTTATAGTTATAACAAGTGATACTTTGGTGAGATGGACATGGTTCAATGAAAAAGAGAGACATCTGGAATCACAGATTTTATCTCACTGAGTCGAAAGTAATGGAAATCATGGAAATTAATGGTGTCTTACCTACAGTTGCCAGAATTTTCCCCCAAATGGCAATTATGCTCCTTTTGTGGCTGGGTAGGCAACTGAAACCTGCTCCTCCCCCCTAATTTTAGAACCATTTGATGTCCTGGAAGGGATGGAATTTTAGACTTTTTCAAAACAAATATATAAACATGCTTAATAAATGTAATGATAAAGAAAGGGATATACATTTGGCTGCACCTGCTGAATTTGACAGGTGTCACATAACACTTCTCTGAAACTGCATGAAAGTACACAATAATAATATAGTACTTACTATACTATAGTATCTAATATATAGTATTATAATATATAGTATCTACAAAACAGATAATGACTCATTCCAAGGTCAGGGGAGTTATTGAATGGCACTTGCTCATTTTTATTTTAGAAGTGGGTGCAGCATGGTTTACCATCTAGAGAGCAGGTCTTGGTACCTGGAAAATCTGGCTTCAAGTCCTTCCTCTAACATATATTGGTTGTGTAATGCTTGGCAAGTCATTTTAACCTTAGTATCCTAGGCAACTCTCTTAAGACCATAAAATGTGGAGAAGTTGACCTACGCTGGTAGAGAGTGCTTCTTCTTTGGGGAATTCTATTATCTAATATTATTCTAATAAATCATATATCTAGTCCCTATTCCTGTCCCTCCTGTGTATGAAGGGAAATAACACAGACTGATACCATGTGGATAAATCTTTTAGACCTTGAGGATGCTACTGCTAATATAGTGCCATATAAATGTTTCTTCCTAATGAATCTGATGAATCTCCCATGCTTACAAACTACCAGTTATCTAGGCTGCCAAGCTAGATTATGTTTTTCACTCATGATTTTCTTCTTGAGCCAGGTCTACACATAGGAAAAAGTGGCAGAACCACCTTGATTTATGGACAGATAGATTTTTACTAGTCTTTTGAATAGTTCCTGGACACTTTGTAAAAAGTTCTTTAGTCCAGGGGTTGGCAAAATATGACCTGTTGGTCAAATCCTTCCCACTGCTTACTTTTATATAACCTTTTGAATGGTTTTTACATTTCAAAACACAATTCTGTATTTAAATTTGTATTTTAAAGGTTGTTTTTTAAAAAAATAATAACCATTCTTAGCTTGTAAGACTATACAAAAACAGGTAGTGGGCTAGGGTTGGCCCGTGGATTGTGGTTTGGCCCATGGATTGTTGTTTGCCAAGCCTGGTGCTAGGTCAACCCCTTAATTTCATGGATGAGAAAATTGAGACCCAGGGAATTTAGATGACCAAGATCACATAGTGTCCATGTGTCTAAAATCACATAGTGAGCTAGGACTAACTAGAACTTAGGTCTCCTAACCTTCTAGCAAGTGCCTTTTCTCCAATATTATGTTGCTTCCTTTTATGGCAGCTTTGTGGCACAGTGGCACAGCATCTGCTTTTGGAGCACTCGGCCTAAAGACCCTGGGGGAATCGAGCAGTTGATCAGGGTCTCAGTCCTGAGTGGCGGCCCAGGGGTGAGGAAGAGTGCTGGTGAGGTGGAACTGCTGGAGGCTCTCAGGTCATCCTTCTCACAGACTAGAGCACAGACCAGGAGAGGAATAAACTCCTCTCCCCTGATTGTGCCACTTTGGAGGAACTGAAAACTTATAGGTCCCTAAAGTATATCCTCCACTTGACAAAGGACTCAGAAGTCAAGTAACAGACTGGGAAAGTGCCCCAAAAAAGGGAAAAATAAGACTGTAGAAGGTTACTTTCTTGGTAAAAAGGTATTTTCTTCCATCCTTTTGGATGAAGAAGAACAAAGCAGACCATCACAGGAAGATATAAAAGTCAAGGCTTCTGCATGTGAAACCTCCAAAAAAATATACAATGGTCTCAGCCCATGGAAGAGCTCAAAAAGGATTTTGAAAATCAAGTAAGAGGTGGTAGAAAAATTGGGAAGAGAAAAGAGAGTGATGCAAGAAAATCATGAAAAACAAGTCAACAGCTTGCTAAAAAAGACCCCCAAAATGCTGAAGAAAATAACACCTTTAAAAATAGACTAACTGAAATGGTCCAAGAAGCCAATGAGGAGAAGAATGCTTTAAAAAACAGAATTAGCCAAGTGGAAAAGGAGGTTCAAAATCTCACTGAAGAAAATAGTTCTTTAAAAATTAGAATGGAGCAGATAGAAGCTAATGACTTTATGAGAAACCAAGAAATTACAAAACAAAACCAAAAGAATAAAAAAAAAATAGAAGATAATGTGAAATATCTCATTGGAAAAACAACTGATCTGGAAAATAGATCCAGGACAGACAATTAAAAAATTATGAGACTACCTGAAAGCCATGATCAAAAAAAAAAGAGCCTAGGCATCTTCTTCCATAAAATTATCAAGGAAAACTGCCCTGATATTCTAGAATGAGAGGGTAAAATAAATATTGAAAGAATCCACCGATCACCTCCTGAAAGAGTTATGAAAAGAAAAACTCTTAGGAATATTGTAGCCAAATTGTAGAGTTCCCAGGTCAAGGAGAAACTATTGCAAGCAGTCAGAAAGAAACAATTCAAGTATTGTAGAAATACAATCAGGATAACACAAGATCTAGCAACTTCTACATTAAGGGATCAAAGGGCTTGGAATATTTCAGAAGTCAAAGGAACTAGAATTAAAATGAAGAATTACCTACCCAGCAAAACTTCAGGGGAAAAATGATCATTCAATGAAAGAGAGGACTTTCAAGCATTCTTGATGAAAAGACCAGAGCTGAATAGAAAATCTGACTTTCAAACACAAGAATCAAGAGAAGCATTAAAAGGTAAAAAGGAAAGAGAAATCATAAGGGACTCACTAAAGTTGAAATGTTTACATTCCTACATGGAAAGCTAATATTCATATCTTGAGACTTTTCTCAGTATTTGAGTAGTTGGAGGGATTATATACATACATACATACATACACACACATACACACACATATATACATACATATGTACATACATACATACATACATACAGAGGGCACAGGATGAGTTGAATAGGAAGGAATGATACCTAAAAAAAGAAAATTAAGGGGTAAGAGAGGATTATATTGGGAGGAGAAAGGAAGAAATGGATTGGGGCAAATTATCTCTCATAAAAGAGGCAAGTAAAAGCTTTTTCAACAGAGGGGAAAGGGGGGAGGTGATAGGGAAAAAGTGAAGCTTATTCTCATCACATTTGGCTTAAGGAGGGAAAAACATGCATATTCAATTTGGTATGAAAATCTATCTCACATTATAGGAAAGTAGGGGAGAAGTAGATAAGTGCAGTGGGGGGATGACAGAAGGGAGGGCAAATGAGAGGAGGGGGTAACTAGAAGTAAACACTTTTGGGGAGAGATAAGGCCAAAAGAGAAAATAGAATAAATAGGGGGCAGGGATGGAGGGAATAAATAGGATGGAGGAAAATATAGTTAATCTTGAACAACATGACTTTTATGGAAGTCTTTTGCATAACTATACATGTATTGCCTATATTGAGTTGCTTGCATTCTCGGTGGGGATGGATGAGGAGGGGGGAAGGGAGAGAAGTTGGAACTCAAAGTTTTAGGAACAAATGTTGAGAATTGTTTTTGCATGCAACTGGGAAATAAGAAATACAGGTAATGGAATATAGAAATCTATCTTGTCCTACAAGAAAAGAGAGAAGATGGGGATAAGGGAAGGGAGGGGTGTGATAGAAGAGAGGGCACTTTAGGGGAAGGGATAATCAGAATGCACAGTGTCTTAGGGTGGGCTGAGGGGAGAGATGGGGAGAAAATTTGGAATTCAAAATCTTTTGGAAATGAATGTTGAAAAGTAAAGATAGATAAATAAATTTATTAAAAAAACCAACTTGTTCATGATGCATTTAAATTTTCTGAACACCTTGGGGGTGCTTCTGCTCAGACTCTGCCTCAATCCCAAAGCCCCCAAAGTCAATGAAATATATTTAGAGTATTGTTTTGTACGTTACATCTCTTCCTTATGAGAAGAAAATGTTGGTGGAGAGTGAAAATGAGCTTCAATGATTGTTATAGATTCAGTTTTAATAACTCTATCATGTTAACTTTGCCATCTGATAGAGATCACTGTTATGAATATGGGTAGTGTGGTTTCTCAAAATGAATCGTAAGCCTGGATCCAGGAGAGTGAGATTCAAATCCTGGTGCTGACATTAGCTGCTATTATCACTGGACAAATAATTTTATTATTTGAAAATCACAAACATGATCTGGGCCTCCACTTCCTCATTTGCAATTAAACCCCCCTCCTCAGACTTGTGATTTCATAAATATAGGCATTTCTTGGTATTAGGAATTCTCTTCATCAATACCAGATGACAATTTCAATCAACTGTTAAAAAATATTTACTAAGTGCCTACTATATGACACATACTGTGCTAAGTATTGGGGTTGTACAAAGAGGCAAAAGAAGGTCTCTGGCCTCAAGGAGCTCACAGTACAATAGAGGAGACCATTTATAGGCTTCATGAATTGCTTGGAGCTGTGGATGATTGTAGCCAGGCTCACATGGTATTTGGATTCTTTAATACAGGCTCTCTGTCAACTATGCATGCCATAGCACCTTTCTTGTCTGTGACATGGGGATAATATTCTTTATATATTACCTTACATATCATTTAGCACAATACCTGTCACATAGTAAGTACTTAATAGATGGTTTTTTTTTTAACTTGCCTTACACAGTTGTTGTGAGAAGAGCATGGCAAATCTTAGTGATTTATATAAATATCAACGGGGAGGGGTGGGAAAAAGAAGGAGAGAGGAAGGGAGAGAAAGGGAGATAGATGGAGAAAACAGACAGAAATAGAGACAGAGAGACAGAGACACAGAGAGATGAGAGATAAGAAAGAGAGAGAGAAACAGAGACAGAGAGATAGAAAAAGACACACAGAGGAGATAGAATACAGAGACAGGAAGAGAGGCCAGGACAGGGTCTAAGGATCTAATCCACAGTTTGGAGGTGGGATTTCAGACAAAGATGTTTCAGTTGAATGATGAGGTCAGAAGCTAGATTATAAGACAGAGGCAACAAGTGTGGGTAGCTTTTCCCCTCAGAATTCAGCTATAAAAAGGGGAAAGATATAGGATAATAGCTTGAGAATATGGTAGGTAGGGTCAAATGAAGGTGTTAAAAGAATGACTTAAGAAATAAATGTGAAATGGTTCTTACAGTATCTTTTACTTGACTTAGGAGCCCAAATATCATTTTGCTTTTTTCACAGACCGATTTTGCTGACTGAAAATAAAGCCAAGAAATTTGCCAACACTATGAGAAGTCAAACTGAGAAAGAGAATCCAGTAAGAGTATCTTCATCAAGATTGGAAGGCAAGGGACCCATGGCAACAAGAAGGGGTCAGCTTTGGGTTCAGTATGCCAAATGTTCAGAAGTTACAAAAAAAATAAAATGAATAGAGAAGGAATCTGATTAAGAATGTCAAGGTTTGTGAGGTGGTCTTTGGTGGATGACTTCAGCTTAAAACATGCACACACATGCGCACACACACACACACACACACACACACACACACACACATTTTCTTCTTTCTCTGACAGTGACCTATGTCTCTAGTCTGCTGGGTTTTCCCCTTTGCCTGAGGCAGCTGTGATTCTCCTGTGGGAAGCCACCAGCAGGGGACAGCAAAGACTTCCACAGACAAAACAGCTGCAGTATGACCGCATTAACAGCTGCTACACCAGCTTCCATCTGTAGACCCTCCTGTGGGGATACTTCTGTTGAGCGCTGTTTACACCAAAGCTTTTCTACTTCCTTTCCTCTCTTTTCAGCCTTTTGCTCCTTAGATTTAAGACTATACAAAATGTCATCAGTTATTTAAAATGATGTCTTTGAGTCTTTTTCTTTTTTTTTTATGGAAAAGTAAACCAATCCTTTCATGAGACTCATTTATTACAAGCAGGTTGTGCTTTCTCCATCAGGGCTGATGCCTGCAAGACTTCCTGTTTCTCCTTGGGGAGACTGGTGTAATTTTTAAAGAAAGGTTCAACATGCAGGAAACTATTTGTTCTTGTTTCAAAGAAGAAATGTTAGAACAGCCATAAAAATGAAAAAAAAATCCAAACCTACGTGTCAAAGGACCAGAAGAAAACATTCACGATGAACCTAAAGGACACTAAGTAATAGAGAGGAGTCGAAAATTCCCAAAGTTCTAGCTCTGCCCCTTGGGGTGTAACCTTAAGGCAAGTCCCTTCACTACTGTGGGTCCATTTCTTGATCTCTATGATTAAAAAATTAGAGTGGATGATCTTCAAGTTCTCTTCTAGCACCAACATACTATGTTATTATGGTACTTTAAAGAAATTTAGTGTCTTCTCTCATTCATTTCCATAAACCTACATCTACATTTGTAGGAAAAAAACCATGTTGGCTGTAGGAAATAGTTTGAATTTTCTAAGAATGGAGGAGTTGGACTGGGTAGGCAAGGAAAGATTCAAAATATTCAACTGTATCTGTGCTCTCATCAATATAATGCTGATCCCTCAAACAATGTTGATTACTGATGATCTATGGTGGTCCATTCTGCAATACTCTTTTATGTATTATTCCATAAGTTTGCTACAAGGGGTTTACTCAAACTTCCTCTCTTTCTCCTAACATTCAGAAGATAGCAGCAGGACACATAGCTGTTCATTTGCAATTCTTTCCTCTGTGTGATCATTCTATCTTTTCTGATTATTTATTTCTTTTCTGACATCATTTTCTACTCCAGATATTCCTTGAGGCTCCTTATTGGTTAGGTTTTATGCCCTACACCCACCTACCATATGACTCTCTATTGCCTTCCAAATGATACTCAGTTTTTATCCTTGGTGGGGGTGTAGGACTGTATTACTTTCAGTCATGCAACCAAGTGGCCCACCAATTGGCAGCGAATTCTTTGGCCATAGCAACCCATGAAGTATGGGTAGGAGAACAGATAATTTCTAACACATTAGCAAATATAAATTTTGAGCCAAATGAAAATTTCTGGATACTGTGATTGTTTAAAAATGGTTAATATAGTAAGTCTAGAGTACTATGCATTCAGGAGATGTAAAAATGCTCTTTAAAATTTGATTGGGGAGGTGGAGCCAAGACGGTAGAGTAAAAGCAGGGGCATCCCTGAGCTCTCCCTCAATGCCCTCCAAATGCCTGTAAAAATGACTAAACAAATTCTAGAGCTATAGAACCCACAAAATGAGAGACTGAAGCAAACCCTCAGCCTAAGACAACCTGGAAAGTCAACAGGAAGGGACTTTCATACCATGCAGATAGCAGAGTATAGTCGTACATGGGCTACATTGGCACAGAGTAGCTGGAGTAGGCCTCAGGGGATTGAATCATTGGCAACTATGGCAGTTCCCAGACTTCTCAACCCATAAACATCAAAAAGGTCAGTGGGAAAATTCTCTGGGACCTAAGTGAAAGAGGAGTATGTGGTCTGGCTGGATCTGGTCCCAGCCCCAGGGTGGTGGGGGTAGAGGTAGTGACATCTAGCAGTGGTAGCAATGACAGCAGCATTAGTAGAGGCTGTTTCCAGAGCTCTGGGACCTCAGACTGTGATACAAAATCCTTGAAGCTGGGAGAGTACACCCAGCCCCACCCTCACCCCCACTGGAAGTAGAGTCCTACCTTGACAAAGAGTTAGAATGTTAAGTGTTTGTCTAGGAAGATGAGTAAACATTGTAAAAGAGCTCAGACTATAGTATCTTACTTTGGTGACAAGGAAGATCAGGCCATACAACCAGAGGAGGACAGGCAGAGTCAAAACTCCTATATCAAAAGCCTCCAAGAGGAATATGAATTGGTCACAGACCATGGAGGGGCTCAAAAACAATTTTGAAAATCAAGTAAGACAAGCAGGGGAAAAATTGGGAAGAGAAATGAGAATGATGCTAGAAAATTATGTAAACTGAATTGACAGCTTGCTAAAGGAGACCCCAAAATACTGAAGAACATAACACCTTTGAAAACAGACTAACCCAAATGGCGAAAGAAGTCCAAAAAGTCAATGAGGAGAAGAATGCCTTAAAAAGCAGAATTGACCAAATGGAAAAGGAGGTACACAACCTCACTGAAGAAAATAATTCCCTCAAAATTAGAATGGAGGAAATGGAAGCTAATGACTTTATGAGAAATCAAGAAATTATAAAACAGAACCAAAAGAATGAAAAAAATAAAAGATAATATGAAATATCTCATTGGAAAAACAACTGACCTGGAAAATAGATCCAGGAGAGATAATTTAAAAATTATTGGACTGCCTAAAAGCCATGATCAAAAAAAGAGCCTAGACATCATCTTTCAAGAAATTATCAAGGAAAACTTCCCTGATATTCTAGAACCAGATGGCAAAAAAAGAAATGGAAAGAATCCACTGATCACCTCCTGAAAGAGATGCCACAAGGAAAACTTCTAGGAGTGTTGTAGCCAAATTCTAGAGTTCCCAAGTCAAGGAGAAAATAATGCAAGCAGCCAGAAAGAAACAATTCAAGTATTGCAGAAATATAATCAGGATAATACAAGATCTAGCAGCTTCTACATTAAGGGATCAAAGGGCTTAGAATATGATATTCTGGAGGTTAGAGGAGCTAGGATTAAAACCAAGAATCACCTACCCAACAAAACTGAGTATAATACTTCAGGGGAAAAGTGGATATTCAATGAAAGAGAGGACTTTCAAGCTTTCTTGATGAAAAGACCAGAGCTGAATAGAAAATTTGACTTTCAACTACAAGAATCAAGAGAAGCATGAAAAAACAAACAGGAAAGAGAACTATCAAGAGACTTATTAAAGTTGAACCGTTTACATTCCTACAGGGAAAGATGACATTTGTAACTCATGAGACCTCTCTCAGTATTATGGTAGTCAGAGGAGATAGATAGATAGATAGATAGATAGATAGATAGATAGATAGATAGATAGATGGATAGATAGATAGATAGATAGATAGATAGATGGATGGATGGATGATAGAGAGCACAGTAAATTGAATATGAAGGGATGATAGCTAAAAAATAAAATTAAGGGGTGAGAAGGAAAAATTGGGAGGAGAAAGGGAGAGACAGAATGGGGTAATTTATCTCACATAAAAGAGGCAAGGAAAAGGTTTCACAATGGAAAGGAAGAGGGGAGGGGTGAGAAGGAATGAGTGAACCTTACTCTCATTGCATTTGACTTAAGGAGGGAATAACATGCACACTCAATTGGGTATCTTACCCTTTCAAAAAGTAGGGGGAAGGGGAAAAGAAGAAGGGAATGATAGAAAGGAGGGCAGATTTGGAAAGGGGGTAGTCAGAAGCAAACACTTTAGAAAAGGGACAGGGTCAACAGGAAAAATAAAATAATTGGGGGATGGTATAGGATGGAGGGAAATATAGTTAGTCTTCTACAACATGACTATTATGGAGGTGTTTTGCATAACTACGCATGTATAACCTATATTGAATAGTTTGCCTTCTCAATGGGGGCGGGTGGGGAGCGAAGAAAGGAGGGAATTTGAAACTCAAAGTTTTAAAAACAAATGTTAAAAATTGTTTTTACTAGGAAATAAGATATACAGGCAATGGGGTACAAAAATCTATTTTGCCCTTCAAGAAAGTAAAGGGGAAAGGGATAAGAGGGGGGATGATAAAAGGGAGGGCAGTCTTGGGGAAGGGGTAATCAGAATGCATGCTATCTCAGGGTGGGGGGAGGGGGGGGAAGAAGGGGAGAAAACTTGGAACTCAAAATCTTGTGGAAAGGAATGTTGAAAACTAAAAAAAATAATAAATTTAAATCTTTTTTTAAAATTGATTTGGTTGATTCTTCTACCCTCTCCTTGACAGCTCTATCATTTCTCCCATCTCATCAGTATTAACAACAACCAAAACAACAGTAGAATTTATATAATTAAGATTCACAAAGTGCTATACAAATATAATGTCACTGCACCCTCATAACAACCTTGGGAGGTAGGCACTATTAATATCCCCATTGTACAGATGAAGCAACTGAAGCAGACAAGAATTAAATGACTTGCCAAGGGTTACATAGCCAGAATCTGAAGCTGGATTTGAACTCAGGTCTTCCTGACCCCAGGTCCAAGAAGAAGAAGAATGAGTTATCACTTGGTTACAAGGAAAAGGGCCATCCCAAATCTCATTCTTTTAGCCTCCGGGTAATTGTAACATTCTGTTCCTGTGAGAAGTATCCTGGAACTGGTAAGCTTATCTGCTAATATATATAAATATGCTTGCTGACTTTATCATATTTGTCTCTTGTTCTGTCCTAGTCCTGGGTTATGCTCCTTCCTGCAGCAACACACTTCTTTCTGAAGTCTTTGTGAAGACAGAAGGAGGTCAAGCATCTCTGAGCTAGCCCATCCTCACTTATCCCACTGCTGGAAGGAGGACTGGAGAACTGGGCTAAATGTGCAGTAAACTCTGCTATCCAGAATGGCCAGCAAATGAAATGTCCTGGTAACTTGGCAGATGTTCTAAATAATAATAATAATACAGTAGCATTAATAGCTGACATTTATATAGTACTTCAAGGGGTTTGCAAAGTGTTTTATAGATATGAAGACATTTGGTCCTTACTCACACATGATGTTCAACTTTCAGAGGAGAAAACAATGAAATATCTTCAACACAAAGATTATTCTAAATGTTCCCACGTCTCAGTGGTTTTCTTTCCCCTTAAAATGGTGAGGCATAGTCTAATTTACTCCCATTAAAATTTTCCTCTGGGCAGCCTTGGTTGCGGTGTGTTTAATGAGTAGTGAGTATGAGAAAAGGGAACTCTCTCTCACCAGGGGTAGTCTTTACAGAACAGAAGTTGATCACACAACATTTCTAGGCAGAGAACAGGGAGGGATAAGTAAGCCAGTCCCTGTAGTCTCATTTGGGAAGTCCCTCAAGGCTAGTCTTATTTCTGTAGAGTCTAATGTGGACATCAAATTTATCCATATTTATAAATGTATCCAAAATACCTAGTATAGTGTCTGGTACGCAGCACAAGATTAAGAAGGGTTTGGTGACTGATTGTCACTATTGTCATGATACAGTATTTTGTGCATAGTGGGTGTTTAATAAACATTAATTAAAATTGGTAAAATGTGAAAATGCTGATTAATGGAGAGTTCTAGTTGAAAGAGTCAGAAGTAAATTAATTTTTACTATATTTATCTCGGGCTTTTAACTAGTCTTCTGTAAAGATGCACTGAAGTGTAGGTAGGTAGGTACTTTCTTTTTGTGGTACAATCTCATTTACCCTCAGATATTTGTTCATGAGTGACTGCAGCTGGTCTTGTGCTTTCAAAATCTTATAACAACTGAATTTTCTGGCCATTCCCCCTCCAATATTTTTAAGCTCTATTTTCACCTTGCAGGGTGACTTCTTTCCTCCTTCCTCCTTTCCTGTATCAATCTTCTGCCACCTTGTCCCATTTACTTTCCATAAGCCCTCTTCCTCTCATTTCCAAGTCTAGTTATATTAGTCACAGAGTTCCATCCATCCATCCATCCATCCATCCATCCATCCATCCATCCATCCATCCATCTATCTATCTATCTATCTATCTATCTATCTATCTATCTATCTATCTATCTATCCATCTATCCATCTATCCATCCATCTATCTTGGTCTGTCTCCGTGCAAACACACACATCAACACTAATTTGAAAAATACTCTTCTTAACTTCAAAAGACTGACATATTTTCCCTATCACTAAACCTCAATAAAATAAAAAAAAAACTTTGTAAAAAACCTACTTCATAGCAAAACATTGTGCTAGGGGCTAGGAGAGATATAATTAGTCAATCAACTTGTATTTACTAAGCACCTACTGTGTACCAAGCTCTGTGCTAATCACTGTGTATACAAAGAAAGGTTAAAGACCATCTCTGTTCTTAAAGACATCCCTGTCTAATGATGAGAGATATTGGATAGACAATACTGATTACCTACTTAATGTTTAAGGCATGATCTTTGCTCTCATAGAGACTGAAGTTTAATAGGTGGATATAATCCATTTATAGCTATAACACAAAGCAACATTTAATAAGAACAGAAAAATGGGTGCATGTAAATTTGTATATGAGGTCTGGAAGAATGGAATTTTTTATTGATGGCGAAAATCAGGAAAAATTTTCTGGAGGAAGTGGTATTTGAGCTGTGCATTAAAGGCTACAGAGGATGTTGATGTGCTTAGAGGCCAGCAAAGAGAAGTGGGAAGAAATGAGGCATGGATGAGAGAAGGAAAAGTGATCAGTCCATTCTTCCAGAGTTTAAAGTATGTGGAAGGAAATAAACTGAGAAAATATTAGAAAGGCGAAGTGGTGACAGATGGTGGAAAGTTTTAACTACCAGGCTAAGAAGCCTGAACTTTATTTAGAAGGCCAAGTACAACATCTATGACGATAAATTTGTCATCAAGTAATGTAAAAAAATTTGAAATAAAACATCTTATAGTGATTAAAATGCACTGAGTTTATTGAAAAGGATTAAAGTTAGGGTTAGTTAAAAATGTACCTTTAAAATTTTAGAGGCAGCTAGAATACACCATAGAAAGAGTACTGGAGCTAGATTCAGGAAAACTTGAGTTCAAAACTGTACTCATACTGACTAGCTGCGTGACCCTGAGCAAGTTAGTTTACCGCTGCTTGCTTCTGTTTCCTCATCTGCAAAATGGGGATAATCATAGCACCTATCCCTCCAGGGTTGTTGTGAGGATCAAATGAGATAATATTGGCAAAGAGTTTCACAATCCTTCAAGTACTATTAAAAATGTTAGCTGTTATCACTGTTGTAAAAGGCTTAGTGTAATTGTGAAATATAATAATGACCACCTTCACTTTATAAATGAAGACACTGTCACCCTAAGAAGGTAACTTGCCCAGTGCAAGCACCAAATCAAAGAAAGGAGGAGGATGACTCAGAAATGTTTTTCCTAGTGCTTAATACATATGTATATGAAACTACATTTAAATATTTAATGTTAAATATTTAATACATTTAAATATCAGTATATATACATACATATATACACAAATATATGTATATTGTATGTGCGTAAAATATGGAACACATTAACATATAATACAATATATTATCAATTAAAATCACATATCAACAATTATAAGATAACACAAATATGATATTATCAGGTAACATATCATTATAACATATATTACATGTGATATATGTACAAGATAATATGCCATATGCATATAATATGTATAAATTTATTTGCATATACATAAGATATATCATATAGATGCATATATAAAATTATGTATGCAAAGATTTATTTTTATATATATTTGTATTATATAACAATGCAGTATACACAAAATATAGGTATATATTTTATTACTATATACATATGCACATAAATATATACATATGTGCATATATATGTCTCTATGTAGATATGTGTATGATGTGTCTAAGGATAAAAATAGCTGATATTTACATAGCACTTCAATATTCCAAAGTCCTTCGTACATATCTCATTTGGTCCCAGAACAATCCTGTGAGGTGAGAACTATAGATGTTGCTGTATTATCCCCTTTTTGTAGATGAGGGAACTGAGGCTCAGAGAGGCCAAGGGACTCGCCCCATGGTCGCGAAGCTACCAATTGCCAGAAAAAAGGATCAGATCTCAAATCTCCCTTCACCATTTGTGGCCATACTTTTCTTATTACCATATAACTTAATACTGATTTTTCATTACTTACTGGTTTACCTTGGGCACCTCTCTCTCCTGGGTTTCCAGCATTACCCTAGACAAGAGAAAAAGAAAAAGCTAGGTTAGGTAATAAATAACCAAGAAAGCCAGTTCAAATTTGAATATTCATGCTCAAACTGAAATATGTTGATGACTTACGATAAGTCCATAAAGACCTTTTTTCCCCTGATCACCTTTTTCTCCCTAACAAAGAATTGATATCAAGTAAGTTCAACATAAATGTAGGCTAGTGCTCACAGCCAACATGTACATGTCTGTATACAAACACACACATACATACACGACATAATAAATAAAGTATACAACTCCATAGTGAAAAGGAAATGGTGGGGTTTTTTTGCTAGTTTTTGTTTTAGATATGGCTGCATTGGGAGGAAAATTCATCAATATTTTTCCCCTCTTAACTAAGGGAAAATACAGAACTGAGTTCTGCTAACCAGATGTTATCTGCTTTTGTGGGGTAGATGGGCAGAGCTGTAGGAATTAAGTGAATATACAATGAAGAAATCAACCATTACCTTAATACCTTGTATTCCTTGCTCTCCTGGGAGGCCATCTAGACCTCTAGGCCCCTAAAAATAAGGTAAAAATGAAATAAAACATTCCTAATAATAATTACAAATATTACTATTTACTGTTATTTTTTAAAACAGATGTAGAAACCCTTTAAGCTAAAAAGAAAAAAAAGCTCCTTTTTTCTTCATTCTCTTACCCAAAGACCTATAGCTTAAAGTATAGTTATTTACATTACCATAATAGCTGTCTTTGAAATGACATTTTAAGGTTTGCAAAGTACTCTACAAATATTATTTCATTTTATCCACACAGCTCTGGGAGGTTATTATCTTCATTTTACAAATGAAGAGACTGAGATTGACACCAATTAATGACTCGCCCCATGTTACAAAGCAAGTATTTGAGGTCAAATTTGAACTCAGATCTTTCTGACCTCAGGGTCACAGATTTATTACTGTGTCATCTAGACGCCTCAGAAAATCCTTTTAAAATTTTCATAGTATAAATAAGATTGATGTTCAGTACTCTGTGGTCTAAAGAATGAGCAACTCATCAATTTCTTGAAGTAAGGAAAATTTTCCTTATCTCATTTTTTCCAGCATGGAATGACTTACTGATTCAATAAAACTTGTGTCACTTTGATTGCTTCCAGTTTCACTACTCATTCTCTTTATTCTGATCCGATTTCTCTTCTGTCTTTATATTTTCATGGTTTTCTTTTATCATGTCATGGATCAACTAATTCCCTGATACATCTAGTTTCTCTGAATAGGGAGTCCTTTTACTTAATGTATTCTTGCATTCATAGTGACTGAAAATGGGGGAGTTGGAGGTGGCTAAAGAGGTTAAGAAACTCTATTTGGTGTACAGTGAGCTCTTGAGAAAGGGAGATTCAAAATTGCTGTGGCATTATGAGGCTTCTGAAATATACATTTCAGTTAATCTGGTTGAGTCCATGTCAATGAAACTTGACAAATACATTAACCAAGAGCATACATTGATGTTTTCTGGGCATTTAACACTTCTACTGAAACTATTTCTCTGATTAAGACACTTTTTATAGTCCAATGTTACTTACCCTTCGTCCCTTTGGACCCTGTAGCCCAGGTAACCCTCTTGTTCCTACATGACCCTGAATGGGAGCACATAAGAATATGAAAACTCAGAATTTTCAATTTTAAAAGTGAACTTGGAAATGATGCAGTTCAACACTCAGATTTTACAGAAGAGGACACAGGGACCCTAAGAGTTAAAGTAATTTGGTGAAAATCATACCACTAGTTAGGGGCAGAACTGGTGCTAGAACCCAGCCCTGTCAATCCCCATTTCAATGACTTTATACCACACCACAATGAAAGCAAAGAGATCATTTTAAAAATGTAATGAGAAGGGGTTGTGCATTTTTAATCCCAACTTAAAATAATTGCAACAGAATATACCTAATTAGGGCTGATAAAAATATGTTTTCCCATAGTCCTGAAAATAAAATCAGAAGACCTTTTAAAGAAAGGAAAGGAACCAAGTATTTATTAAGTTCGTGCAGTGTACTAGCTACTATGCTAAGGGCTGGGGTACATATATACATACACACACATGTACATGTGTATATATTATAAATAATGTATGACATACATATACACAATACACACATGTATATCATATAGGTGTATATGTGTACATGTGTGTATATCCTCTGAAATTACTGAAAAGACCAGAGAAAAATCTATTTGAAAGTAAAAATGCCCACCTTTAGAAAAAGATTTGTCTTTGTAGTCTCAATGTCTAGCAAAGTTCTTTGGACATAGAAGGTACTTTAATACATGCTTATTGAATGAATGGATTTTTTATTAAGGCAATTAAGATTCATTACTAATCAAAAAGACAACTGGAGAATCAGATTTAGCCACTGAGACAGCATTAGAGGTTGGTCTGCTTAAACAAGGCTTAGGTTGAATGGAATCTCAGAACATCTTAAACCTGGAACCATTTTGTGTCTATGTGTTCATACTAATGTGGACATGAATCACCCAGGAACTTACTAAAAGAGAGGGCTAGCTTTAAGTATGTAGAACAACCCTAACAGAAACGATGGATTGGTAGTGGTGCCATCATCACTGCTCTGGGGATCTGAAGGCTCAGATTCATTTGACTCAATGATCTTTCAGGTCTTTTCAGCTCTAAATCTATGACTTCACATTGCACAACAACTGACACAGTTTGTAAGCAGCTAAGGTAGAAAACATTTTGTTCCTTACCTGCAAAACTTGTACAAGCTACAAATGGTACACTTTTAAACTTTTGAAACAAAATTAAATTTTAAAAGTTTATTTTTGAAGCAAGTATTTACTTTCTTAAAGTATTTATAAATCAAAATATATTGTAAACAAAGATCCACCCTACTTTCCATGAAATCTTTCTATGTTCTGAGAATGTATTTAGAATTGAGGTCTGAATGTGCAGTAGTCTTTCTTTGGGAACTAAGGCTCAATGACCCTATTTGCTTATACACAGCAATTATGTAGGGCTTTTTAAGCTTTTGGCTTTTAGCCTGAGGTTGTAGATTCATCTGCCATTTGCAACATCAGGAATGTGTTAGGTGAGGAAATTCCTAAAGTGATACCTTCTTCCTATTGCATTAAGTGTGATAAATGTAACTTAGGCCAATGTGAGGATAAGATTTTCAAGTATAAATGAAAATAATAATGACATTTCGACAGTTCTTGAAGATTCTCGAAACGCTTTACATACATTCTCATCTGAGCCTCACAGTAAGTTTGTGAGGTGGTTAGACAACATAGCATTCCATTTTATAGATGAGTGAGGCACAGAGATGTAAAGTCCAGTGCTAGAGGTCACATCGTTAAAAGCAGCAGAGGCAACATTCAAACCAAAGTCATTTGAATCCAAAGCTAATCCTGGCTCCTTGAGGTCACAGTGACTGCTCAATAGAAAGATAGGTTTAAAAGCAGGCCTTAGATGGAAACAATGAAAGTCTCTTCTGTACTTACAGGTAATCCAAGAGGACCTATGGGCCCTGGATCTCCAGGAGGTCCTGAATAGCCCTGTAATTGAAATAAAAATATAAAAAGTAATATAAAAATTTCAGATTCAGTTGCTTCACATTGAAGACAAGTTATAGTAGGTCACAAAACCATCCCTCTCAGCTTTTGAATTTAGCAAAACTTCTTGGTCATCCCAAGGCATAGAACACCACAGAAGATGCCCTGGGTATGATCCATAGAAATAAAATTGATATATTTACAGAGGAAGAGGCAGGAGTGTGCCGGATCTGGCTCCTAAGAGCTGATTATTAAATTTTTAGTGTAAGCATTTATCTTGGAAATTGGCAAATAATACAAATTAAGACTTAATGAATTGTTTTATTGACTATTTAGACTTAAAATGATGAAGAAAATATTAATAATGAAAATGAAATTTGTAAGTATATTGTCGGCACATTTCATCCCATCTCCCTCTGCCTCTGATAGGTAGTTGTTAAACATTTATCAGTAGAGCAATATTGGGAACCTCTTTTTGCTAGTGTGTATCCCGCAGTACATGCCTCATCTCATACCATAGTTTCTAGTCATGGACAGAAAAGCAGTTCAATGACACCATCTTCTGAAAACTCAAAAGAAGGTGACTTGCCTTGTCTAAGCAATACTAAAAGATATGGACATGAATGTGCTCATGAAGAATATGACAAGGTACTGAAGTCATTACTCTATTTTATGACAGTAGCAAAGATTCAGCAAATCCCTCAAGACATGGTTGGTTCTCACAGTTTATTTCTTAAGTCTGCTGAACTTTCTTTGGCCAAGAGCAGACAAAAATGTTAAAGACCTCCAAACAAAAGGGAAGATCTTATGAAATGATTGTGAGAAACTGAAATACGTATCATTAGAAACATCATGGGATACTTTTGGGAGATGAACATCTCTTAGGAGATCTTGGAAGTAAGAAAAATTCAGAAACTGAAAAAATAACATTCAATTTTTTATCTTATTGTGAAATATGTAACCTAGATACAATTATGTCTCTCTAGTTTGGGCAAGAAGAGTGCTGATTAGTCATGGGCTCTGAGTTCTTCTAAATGCCACTAGAAACAATGGGGAGAAACAATGGCAGTGAAGATTTCAATTCAACACAAGGGGAAAAGTGCTGCTAACAATATCTTTCCAAAGATGGAATGGGCCCTTTTGGAAGGTAATTGGTTTCTTATCTACTTTTTTGGTCTGATAATGGATGACCATTTGAAAGCAACTCTGCAGAAGAAATTCTTTTTATCCAGATATGGGTTGAATTTTGCAACTTTTGAGATTTCTTGTGATTCTGTGAGAATTACATGAGAGTTTCCCACCCTATATCATGGTAATTTCATAAATAATTTCATAATTCTCCTCTGAAGTTTACACAGAGGTCATGATGGAATATAATTGTAAATTTACAATTTCCAAATTTACATTGTGAAATTACAAGCTGTAGCAGAATCATAAATGATATTTTCTTATATTTTAACCACTCTGATGCTTTGATTATTTACCTAAAACTTTTCAGGTTCTTTGCTCACCTTTGACTATGCCAGCTGATGTGTATTTTCTATAATTCTTTATGTTAGCCTGTGAATTCTCTGAATCCCCTAAAGGGGAAAATTCACTAAAAGAAATGTGTTATATAAAATGATATTTTGTACTTTCTTGAATTCCAGACAAGATCAACTGCTTTCGGACTGCCTTTATTTTATCGGCTCTTTGGAAGGAAATGCTTTTCAAATCACTGACTGCTTACCATAATTCCCTTTTCTCCAGGTGGGCCCACTGGGCCTGGGCTCCCACGTTCTCCCTTTTAAAAAAAGAAAGAAAAGAAGAATCTTCAGGTGTTTTACTTATCCATAGCAATGTTCCTTTTTCTCTAATACTATTCAATTCCCAAACTTTTAAATTTTCTGGGCTTTTTTTTCTAAAAATAATTTTTAAGCTCTAATACCTTAAAATTACACTAAGAATTTTAGGATGCCTGTATAAAGAAGCTTTGCCTTAAAAAAAATAAGTAAACTTTTAGAATAGTGGAAGCATCTTCAAATTTCTTTTTCAGGGACTGGATAGGAAAACTCTTATTAACTTGAGGCAAATACAGTCAGTCAAACATTTTCAATACCTGCTGTTTTCCAGGCATCATGCTTAGCACTGGTAATACAAAGAATGGCCAAGTCCCTGGTCTCATGTGCCTTACAATTGGATAGGAGAAGACAACACATCAAAATGTAAAATGAAGCTGAAAAGTAACTGAGAGGAGGGGAGGTTGGGGAAGGGACCTTAGGGAGAAGCATGATGGAAAAGTCAAGAAGAGTGTAGTCTGATGGGAAATAAAGATATGGCTGGCCTGGGTACCCTAAATTGAATTTTTGATAAGATTTATCCCTTTCCAATCAATGGGAGGGAGAGGTCCCAGGGGAATAGGGGTCTGATGCAATGTAAGTTCCAGGGATCAAGTGATCTTCTAGATAATGCCCATGACAACAGGACAAAAATATCCATATGCCGTATGAAAAGACCTTGCAAGTGGAGAATTCTAAAGGTTTGATGGTATGTGAAAAAACACAAGGGTTGAGAATTTTATTGTACATTGCAAATATTTGCTAATTAATCTGTATAATCCTTGTCTGTTCATTTAGCTTGTTCACTTGTTGTGTTACAGAATACATTCTTGGAATCAGGGGTAACCCTAATTAAAACTGGACATAAATCAAACAGAGTAACGGTACTGTGTATATGAGTAGCAAATATTAATTCCTGTTAATATTATTTGAGTTTTACAAACTTTCAGCAGGAAGTTGGATGATCAACATGTATAGGTAAATTAGAAAGATGAAAATCAGTTAACATTCTGAAAAGTTTCCATTTGTAATGATTTTTATTTCTCATTAAATTTATCTTTCAACAAATAATCAGCTAGTACTTGCTGCTCAAATATGACATGTTTAACACAACTAAAACAGGGCCCTTCACATTTACCAATGAGCTCTTAACTGTCAAATATAGTGTACTTTTTTCAGGCTTTGTCCTTCTCGATCAATCTGCAGCAGCTGATACTGTTGACTCCCTTTTAATATTGTGTGTGTGTGTGTGTGTGTGTGTGTGTGTGTGTGTGTGTGAGAGAGAGAGAGAGAGAGAGAGAGAGAGAGAGAGAGAGAGAGAGAGAAAGAGAGAGAGAGACAGACAGACAGACAGACAGAGAAACAGACAGAGAGACAGAGAGACAGAGACAGAGACAGAGATAGAGACAAAGAGAAGGGGGTGGTGGAGTAGGATCCTTTCTTCTTTTGTTCCACCTTTCCCTCCCTGGCCACTCCTACATCTCCTCGACTAGATCATTATCCATACCCAGACCTGTATGAATAAGTATATGCAGGGATTCAATGTTGAACTTTCTTTCTTTGCTTATATTTGTCTCATGGTCATCACATCAGCTCCTATGGTTCATCTATATGCAGATGACCCTAAATCTCTGTATCCATCCTTGGTTTCTGTCCTGAGAGCCAGACCTGTATGACTTTTGGTCATTTCTAAATGGATGTCTTTAGTCATCTCAAACTCAACATGTATAAGACAGAACTCATAATCCCCTCACCCCTACCTCTAGATTGATTTCCTTTTTTTAACTTTTTGATTTTTGTTAAGGGTATCATCATTCTTCCAGTCACCCAGATTCATATCTACAGAGACATCCTTGACTACTCCCTTTCCCTCATCCCTCATATTCAATCACTTGCCAGTACTGCCAATTCTATCTTCATAAGTTTTCTCACATTTCACACTTTCTTTCTACTCACTCAGCTTGTTCATCTTAATTCTGACTCCATTTCACCTGGATTACTATAATAGTCTTTTAATTGATATGTCTACATTAGTTTCCCCTCTCTCCAATCCATTTTCCACAAAGCTGCCAATCTGTTAATCCCAAAGCACAGATTTTACTATGTAATTCTCCTACTCAAGGAACTCCAGTGGATCCCAGTTGCTCTAGGATCAATTATAAACTTCTCTGTTTGAGATTTGAAAACGTTACCCATCTGGCTTTCCTCTATCTTCCCAGCTTTCTTGCAATCTATATTCTGACCATACCTGCCTGTTTACTATTTGGTGTACATGTATTTTATCTCTTAATTCTGGATTTTTGTATGTGCTGTCCTTCATGCCTGGAATGCAATTCTTTTATCTTATTCTCATAGAATCCCTCCTTTCCTTCAAAACCCAAGTTAAGTGCTACCTCCTTCAAAAAAACCTATCCTGATTTCTCTGGTTGTTGGTACGCTTCTCCTAGAAATTACTTCATGTCTACTGTCTATATATTTTACATTTGTTTTTAAGGCATGTGCCTGTTATTTCTCCTCAATAGAATGTGAGGGCAGAAACATTTTTTTTAGTCTTTGAAAATCTCTAATGCTTGACACATAGTATGGGTTTTAAATATGATGAATAAATGGATGCTGTCTTAGATATTAGAGAATAGGAAAGGAAGATATAACAAAAAGATGTATTATACATCCTACTGTTCTTAAAATATCCTGAAGACACTCTATCCTCAAGAAACTTATGACTTGATTGGGAAGACAAAACTTATACAGATGAAATACTAGGAAATTAGTTTTGTTCTCATTACTGCTATCATCACCAACATCAGAATTATGATCAATAAAATAATGAGTTGAGATGTATATGATGATCCATGACTTACAACAGGCTTTACTAACCTTATTTCACTTCATGAAATACAGTTAAGTTGTGTGCCACAGACTATAAATATTATAGGAGTTTAGAAAAGGAGAAACTAGTATTTCATGAATATTTAATGAAGTTTAGCAGGGGATTGAGCTGGACCTTGAAGCAGATTTGGATCAAAAGAAGAAGGAAGAGAAGGCATTCCAATAAAGGGGCAATTGAGCTTAAAAGCAAAAATAAGCTTGGCAGATGTAGGCAAGGAGTAGAGGGTGTTAATGCTGGTAATCTATGAAAGATGAGCAAGACATTGCATGACTTCTGAGAGGGAAATGTTGTCCTGATTTTCCAAAATGAGACTAGAATGGAATCTTCAGGTCAGAGGTTAGTGAGTTTGACTTTGATTCTTGACAAAATTCTAGGACAATTATTAAAGTAAGCCGTTATAAAAGGAAATGGTGATCACAAAGAATTTGCATGGTTTAATCAAGAACAGATCTTGCCACAAGGACCACATCTTTTCACAGGGTTTGGGTTATTGAACTAGTATAACAGGGAAATTTTGTGGGAAATAGTTTACCCAGATTTTAGAGAAAACTTTATAAAGTCTCTCTATTCACTCCTTTTTGGAAAGGATGATGATGATATTCAGTAGATAATGGTAAAGTGGCATGAATTCAAAACTAGTTGAACAGCTGGATCCATAAAATAGTCATTAATTATTGAATGTCACTTTGGAATGAGATCTTTGGTAGAGTTCCTTCTGGATCTCTGCTTGGTTGTGTTCAGCTTCATATCTTATTAATGACTCCAATAAAGCTATAGATGGTTTGTTTATCTAACTGGCAAAAGATCAAAAGCTAAGACAGACAGTTAACATGATATGGATAGCTAATACACTGAGTCAGATTCAAAAATGTTCTTGACAAGTTAGGACAATGTACTGACTCAAATAAGAACCACAACAGTCTTATTCTTCAGTTAAAAATCATCTTCACAAGTATAAGACAGGGGAGGCATGATTAGGTAGCAGAATATGATCAGGGGGTGGGGTCTTAGTAGACCACAAGCTCAGTGTGACTAATTAATGCTATATGACATTCAGAACAACTAATGTGATATTAGGAAATGTTTGAAAAGGCAGAGAGTGTACATATGTATATGAAGGATCATGGTATGGTGGAAGAGCATTGAACTTGAAACAGTATGCTTGGGGTAGTGAGATCTTGGACAAGTCACTTCAATGCTCTGTTTCCTCAAAGAAATTAAATGAATTGGACTACATGACTTTTGAAGTTGCTGCCAGCTCTTAATATCTGAGCCTATGATAGTTACGTTCTCTGCTTTGGTCAGGAATCACCTAGAATACTCTGATTAGTTATGGGGATCACATTTTGGTAAGGATGTTGACTGGCAAGTTAGGGTAGGGAAACTGAGATGATGAAGAGTCTTGAGTTTCTACTATATGAGATGTGGTTGAATAAACTGAAGATGTTTATCTTAGAGAAGAGTCAGATGTGATGATAGAGGGTATGGGGAAGACACACAATATTTTAAAATATTGGATGAGATGTCAGGTAAGGTAGGAATAATTTTTATTTTGCTACAGTAAATAGACTACGAACAATGTGTAGAATTTGTTTAAAAATAAAAGGTAAATTGAAACTTGATATAAGGAAAAACTTCTTAAACATTAGGGCCTGACCAAAAGAGGAATTGAGCAGCTAGGTAGTACAGTAGACAGTGGACTGGGCCAAGTCAGGAAGACTCATCTTCCTGAGATCAACTCTGGCCTCAGACATTTAATTTCTGTGTGACCCTGAGCAAATGACTTCCCTCTGTTTGCCTCAGTTTCCTCATCTGTAAAAAGAGCTAGAGAAGGAAATGGCAAACTACTGCCAAGAAACCCCTAAATGGATTCATGAAGAGTTGGTCATTATTGAAAATGGCTGAACAGTAACAAGAGCAACAGTTCTTGGGAGGCTCTCCCTCCTCAGTAGACATCTTCCAGCAAAGGGTAGATGATGACTTACCAAGTATATTGATTAGTTTTCAGTTATGAGTTGATCTAGACAATGGGTGAAGTTCCTTCCAACTCTGTTAGTGTTTGTATTTTTATTTTTATAGAGAAGTAGGTGGGTGTATTTTTGGGCACTAGTGGAAAAAAAATGCTGGGTATATAGGATGTTACTAGACTGTTGAGAGCCTTGGAATCCAAGTAGAGGAATATGGAATTGATGTGTAGAGGAACAACTCAGGATTCTTGAGCCGCAGCATAACAGACACATTATGAAAAAAATCTTATAACTGGAAGGGGCCTTAAAGACCATCTTGTCTAAACCTTATTGGAAGTGTAAATGTCTTTATAATGATGAAAGCACTGTTTTAGGAAGATTAATCTGTCAAGTACTTGAAGTAGGGTGAGTAAATAATTTAACTTAAATCAACTCCATGTGCATTTATTAGGTACCTACTATGTTCCAGGTACTGTGCTGGGGATACAAAGACAAAAAAATCTTCAGTTTCTGTCTCAAAGGAACTAAAATTCTATGGAGGGAAGTGTGGATGTCAATGATAAATTAGAAAATATATAGAAAATAATTTTGGGAGGTAAGAGGGATAAGACTACTGTTGAATTTTAGCAAATTTTGAAAGAATGATAGGACTTGATGACAGCCTAGGTGTAGGGGATCAAAATTGATGTCAGTATCTCAGTTCTGGGAGACTGGAAGAATGATGGTACCACTGAATCCTAGAAATGGAGTAGTTATTTGGAAAGGCATCAGCTTTGTAGAGAAAGAGAGATTAATTCTGTTTCCAATGTGACCAGTTTCATGGTGGAGAGTGGGCATCCAAGCAGAGACAGCTTGTAGGCAATTGGAACCAGGTGTAATATTATCTAATTAAATTCATCTCATGTCATCATTTCACTGCGTGCAATGGATACTACTCTAAGACTTTTTCTCAGGGAGTGGTACACCATCCTTTCAATTTGTAGGAGAGTGAGTCAAGCTTTAGCCAGAAGACAGGTATTTATTCATGGTTATTAACTATAAGTCCATTATAAAGTAGGGATCAAAGGAAAAGAAGGAATGGTGCTTTTGCCAACTCCAAATGGAGACTCATTTTTATTTTTTTATCTTTTTATCTTTCAAGTCTGGGAGTTCATCATGGAAAATCACTTCAGGGGAATAATCTCACAGACCTCATTAATAAAATTAAAATTTCCACAGTTTATAGCCAGGTTTACTCAGAGGAAACTACCAGATTATTCTATTGTGAGTGAAGATGTTAGGACAGAGACTGGCTCTGCTAAGATGAGGAACTTTTTGCTTCCTTGTTTTATTCAAAGTCAAAGTCAACAAGCATTTATTAAGCACTTAATATATGCCAAGCAGGCCCTATGTCTGAGAATGCAAATATAAGCAAAAAGAAAGAGACCATCTGTCTTCAAGGAGCTTACATTCTCCTTTAGCTGATTTTCCTGATAAAGATTCAAAGAACATCTACAGGCACAGTGCTTGGCTGGCAATCACATATTTTATTTTCAGACTGTTTCTTCACTAAGGAAAACATGGCTTGTCTTTAGGGAAATCAATATATGATCAACTGTTTCATTAAAGTTTAAACTCTTAGAGTGTATGTGTAACATATATTTTATATGGGACCCAATGCGTATGCCTTTTACTAAAGGAAGTAAAATCATCTTTTAACTTAGCCTAAGACCCCTAGTTATAAACAAAAGTAAATAACAAGCTTACCTTTTCACCAGAGCCTCCAGTTATACCAACTTCTCCTGGTAAACCAATAGGTCCCTTTGGGAGAAACAAAATGGAGTCCGGATTCATACACTACAGTACGATAGATGAAGATGCCCAAGAAAACATTACATCATGAATTACCAGTCTGAGAGCACCAGCAATCAATGATTCAGGGAAGATGCAGCCTTCTCTCTATCTTATCGACTTGGGACAATCTGACAGTACTATTTTTAAAGTGTCATATCGTTCATGTTGTTAGAAAAGAAAATTTAAGTGATATTAAACATGTTCTTTGGCTTGCTTTTGTCTTGAACTTCAAGGCTGAGTTATCTCCTTTCGTGTTAGGGAGGGCCATGTAGGTAGCAGAATGTTTTGCATACTTAATTCATTTTGTCCCCACAGGAACTCCAAGATATTATTCCCATTTTGCAGGTAAAAAAAAAAAAAAGAGGCCCAGAGAGGTCACGTAATTCGCCTAGGGTCAAAAAAACCAGTTTGTGTCTAAGGTAGGATTTTTGACACTTAGAATTCCCAGTGCAAAGGCATTTTTTTTTATTGCAGTTGTTGATAGTTTGATTTTTTACTTTGGAAAACTGCTCATCTCCTTTGACCTCTCTATATTGGGAAATGAGTCTTGTGTCAGAAACATTGCATGAACTCCTAAATAATTTTTATAATCACTCAATCGAATCATAATATAAAGTGAAAGGAACTGCCTTTGATTTTATTATACCCTGAAGGAATGGCATTCCTACAGTTTCTCTGTAAATTTCAGATAATAATAGTCCCAAACTACTGAAAATTGTAAAAACTACTATAAGGGTTGGAGATATACAAATAACAAAGGAACAAACCATGATGACAAAGATAATTTCATAATTTCAACATGAGCAACCTAACTGAATCAGACATAAGAACTTGAGAAACAGAGACTTATTCTTGACAATATTTCTCATGAGTAAAAAAATTATATACCCAGTATTCCTAAGGTACCACAAACATTATCTTATAAGAATCCATTCTGTTTTGAAGTTCTCACGTATGGAAAACAGTTCTAATACTGTCAAACAACAAACATTAATAGGTATATATTTAAAACCACCCTACATCAGGCACATAATAAAATAAAAAGTATGAAAGTACAGAATAACCCTGATGCTATTTCAAGTTTGTTTTTGTTTTTCACTATTAGGTTGAATTAGACTTTAAAAAAGACTAAATTTTAATTTAATTTTAATTAAATTTTTAAACTTTAATTTTGGAAGAATTTCCATTATGACAATATTCTCTTTTCACAGCTTCTCCATTGTCTTAGGTCTATTTTGATCTTAATAGTGAGCTTTGTCCAATAAGAGTGCAATTTGACCTGGCTCCATACTGTACAAGATGATTGCTTCTCAGTACAATATGCTTCCATTAAAATAAACTTGGAGGAAACTGTTAGAGATGAATTTTGCACTGTTTTTCTTAGTTTCACACAACTAAAATCCCCGGAATATTTCAAGTAACTCCCTCTTCAGTTTTCCAACTGAATATTTTATGACTGTGACAAAACAGGAATTGTAATTCAGTCCTTACCCATATATTTATGTAAATTGAATCACAACAGGGTCAGCGATGTCATTGCTACCTGTATAGAAGACTAATCAAATTCTGGGGTACTATGCAAGGCTGGCAGTTGTGTTATGGGTTGGACTTCTCATCCATTTCAAATTGAGCACTGGAGAAATATCAGCAATTTGCATATTCTAGAGACTGACAAGTAGCATATATCATGAGTCTTTGCTGTCCATGCTTTGTGGAGATGTTTCAAACTTTCAAGCCTGAAGTATGTCAATAGTTCAAGTCAAGTAATCTCATACATTCAATCTCAAAACAAGTTCCTTATCCTAGTGGAACAGAATAATTGAATTTTAAGTCTAGGAAGGATCTTATCTACCTATCTAGTCACAGGAGGGAGAGAATTCTAAGCATAGGGGACAGCCAGTGAAAAGGTATGAAGTGAGAAGATGGAGTAAGAAACAGAAGGAAGATTACTGTCACATAAAATATAGATGAAGTCAAAGGGTAAGAAAATTGGGAAAGTAGAAAGGAACTAGGTTGTGAAGGATTTTAGAAGTCAAACAGAAGATTTTATTTTTGTTCTTGGAGGTAATAGGGAGCCACTGGAGCTTATTGAGTAGGGGAGTGACACAGTTAGACCTGTTATTCAAGAAGATCAATTTGACAGAACTGAGGATAGACTGGAGAAGGGAGAAACTTGAGGCATGGAGACCAACCATAAGGCTAGTGCAATGGTCCAGGTACGATGTTATGAGAGCTTATATCAGGGTAGTGGTGGTTTCAGATGAGAGAAGTGGACATGTATAAGAGGTATGGCAAATGCAGAGGTGATAGGACCTGGCAATAGCTTGGTTACATGGTATGAATTTAGTAAGTAGCAGAGGATAAAACCTTGGTTGTGAACCTGAGTGACTAGAAAAAGAAAATGGTGCCCTGAACATTAATGGGGAAGTTCTGATGGAAGGAAAGATGGAGATGAAAGAAAGTAAGTTCTGTGCGGGACATGAATAGTTTAAGATATTTGTGAGATATCCAGTGTGAGATGTCTGATAGGCAGATGGAGATTTGAAAATGGATGTCAAGAGAGAGATTCGGGCTAGTTAAATAGATCAGAGAATCATCCGTGAAGAGATGATAATTGAATCTATAGGAATTGATATCACCAAGAGAAACTGTACAGAGGGAGAAGACAAGATGGCCCAGGACAGATCTTTGGGGGACACTTTTGGTTAAATGGCATGACCTAGATAAGACCCAAAGCAACTGATACAGAGTGAAGTGAATGAAATCAGGAGAACAACACACTGATCATCGCAATGACCAATCACAATTCCAGAGGTCTCATGATGAGACATGACACTTACCTATTGATAGGTGATAAGCTCAGAACAGAGATTGAGGCTTTTTTATATTGTTAATACATAAATTTGTTTTATTTGACTACATATGTTTGTAACAAAAGTTTTATTTCTCTTGCTTTCTCAGTGGGTGAAAAAGGGTGGGGAAGGAGGCAAGACAAATTTCATTTGAAAAACAAATAAAAACAAAAAAAATAGCAAAGGAAGTTGAGAAGGCAAAAAAGAGAAGCAGGAGAGAGCGGTGTCATAAAAACTTTAGAGAAGACAGAGAATGCAGTAGAAGAGAGTGACCCACAGTTTGTGAAAGGCTTCAGAGAGGTCAAGAAGGATGAAAATTAGAACTGACTGATCAATCAGTCGGACAGAGATGGGGGTGACATATTCAGTATCTGGATAGAGTTTACTTAGATTTTAGCAAAACATTTGATAAATTCACTCCATTCATATAGAAAAGAAGGTGAGATTTAGCTGTACACTAATACAGATAGATGGATTTGGAACATTTGATTTTCTGAACCCAAAGAGTAGTCATTCATAATTCAATATCATTTTGGAAAGAGGTATCTAATAAAACTACCCAGGGATCTTACTCCACTCTGTATGACTCAACATTTTTTTTTTTTACCAGTGACTTAAATAAAGACAGAGAGAACAAGTTGATCATATTTGCAGAGGACATATAAGGATGGGGTGGGGGAGAACAGCATCTATACTGGCTTGAGAATCCAAAAGAATCTTGAAAGGTTAGACGAGTGGGATGAGTCAAATAAGATGAGTTTTTTTTTCATGGAGGCAATCAGAGTTAAGTGACTTGCCCAAGATTACACAGTAAGTAAATTACTGAGGTTAGATTTGAACTCAGGTCCTCCTGACTCCAGGGTCAGTCCTCTATTCATTGTGCCTCTTAGCTGCCTCAAGAGGAAATTTAATGGAAATAAATGTAAAATCTTATGCTTGATTCAGAAAAAAATAAATTCTACAGATACAAAATTAGAAAGGTATGGTTAGACAGTTTATTAGGAAAAATATCTGAATTTTTATTTACTATGAGTTCTTTATAAATAAAAAATATTGTTTTAAGCAGCATTAAGGGAATCTTTCTATATTCCACCATGGTCAGAGTTTCTGTGGAGCAAGGTGCTTAATTCTGGGTACTACATTGTAAGAGAGACATGGATAAACTACTTTAAATTCATAAAAGGCTGCTCAAATGGCTGACTTCTGTTGGTCTTATTGTCAGATTGTATAGTAGAAATGATATTAAACCTGGAATCAGGAATCCTGGGTTCAAATTCTGTTTTAGATATTTATTATTGCTCTGATCATGGGTTATTATGATCTGGTATCTAGTTCGCTTAGCCTATCACAGTCTTAGTTTCTTTGACTGTAAAATACTTGCATTACTTGCTTCACAAGGTTGTTGTGAGGAAAACACTTTGCAAATCTTAGAGTTATGTAAAATAATGAATAATTTCTTCTTCTAACACTATCTTAAGATACAAATTTCTTCTCAGTGGAATATTTCTGTCTGTGTTTCTCAATCTTCACGAAAATATTTATAATTTTT
The DNA here is from genome assembly GCF_028372415.1 of Notamacropus eugenii. Lineage (NCBI taxonomy): Eukaryota > Metazoa > Chordata > Mammalia > Diprotodontia > Macropodidae > Notamacropus > Notamacropus eugenii. Next base: position 495,309,951 of record NC_092873.1, read on the forward strand.
TCATGTTTTGTCATCTTCTTGAGAATGTAAATTCCTGAATAGTGGTTCTCTCTTCCAGTACTTTTTAGGTTTTGGGATGTGATTTAATGAGAACTGGCTGTCACTCCCAACATGGAGAATCTGCAGTCTATCCTTTGCTGCCACTCCCCACCTTTGAAATTGTAGAGGTGCTACCAATGTTAGTGAGTTTATATTACAGAAGTCCCTGCAACTTGTTATAGGAAAAGAACTGTACAAGTCTTCCCCTTTCCCTTTCACTGATCAAAGTTAGATACAACTATTTTCAGCTATAAGCTGCTGAGAAAATGCTGTTGGACACAGGTAGAAGAACCAGAAAGGACTTTGGGGATTCTTTAGTCCAGTCTCATTTTACAGATGAGAAAGTTAAGGCCCTCAAATGACTTTCCAATAGTCACATGAACTAAATTGCTCTTGAGAGAGCAGAAGGGAGGTTAGAGAGTGCTAACTTCATCATGTAACTAATGGCCACTTCTGGTTCTCAAATCTTTGGATAAATCATTTTCTTGATGATAAAACACAAACTGGTCAGTCTGGAATTTAAGTCTATCCTCAGTCTGGCTTCAACATTCTCCCATCATTATTTCAGGTTTCTATGTCCTGCAAAACTCAATTTACCAACACAACTACTAGCTGCTTCCTAAAGTTAATGTACTGTCTGAATTTGCCATTCCCTTGTTCCTAAAATGTTCTCTTTCTTCATCTTTGTCTTTTGGAATTAATATCTTCCTTTATAAATTGGCTTAGATGCTGCCTCTTCCATATAGGTCTTCTATGATCCCCCTGGCTGTTACACTATATTTACTTATCTGTGGACATATCACATTGATAAGTAGACTGAAAGCTCATTGAGGGCAGGGACTCTTTCGCTTTTGTATTCCCCTGGTGCTTCCCACATAGAAAGAATTTAATGGTTGTTGAATTGAATTGACTTGCCTATCTCAGTACATCATATATACTACAGTCAACCTTTTTCTAAATGCTCCTAGAATCCCAACCACTTTATGTCTACCTGTGTCCCTTTTCTCTCTTAACAGGCTCCTTTGGAACTTCTAATGTCAACTCACTTAGGAGGACCTGCCTCAGTCTAACCTTCTTCAACTGGACAAGCACATACTAGGCATACAATAAATACTTGAAGAATTAAATTAAATGTGAAATCCTAATTTTCAGCATTGTTGAGATCCCACAAAATCCTGCTAAACACAAATGCCACATTTTCTGAAATCACTCAAGAAACATCAAGAATAAATGAGAATGAGTGTAACTTTTTTGCTGGGTATTTCCTAGCAATCTTACCATTGTTGCTAATGAAAAACATAAAATAAATAAGAGTATTTCCACTGAAGAACAACCAAATGCCCTTAAGAAAGCTAAGATTTCTTTTTTTAGTACATCTGTCTGAACTTCCTCAATTGGCATTCCAGGTAGAAAGCTTCTTAAGAAGGGATGAAGTTTGTCTTGCATCCTAAAATAAAAATGGTCTATTCTAAGCTAACAATAGTAATACCTTATGTCACACTGTTTGAAAAAACATTATTTCAAAAAGCAATCTATTTCTAGCAGTAGTCTTTGGGGGGTATGGAGGAACAGTTTTGGAAAATTTGGCAGACAGCATGCTGCTGTGGCTTTCTGCTCCTGTGAAATTTAAACGGTAAATAATTTAAAAATTATGTAGCAAGGATTTTTGCCATTGTGTTTTGATTTGGGTATAATTTGTTTTTCTCTTAAATGCTTTTTGTTCTCTAAAGGAGAGACCATGATTAGCTGCCCTAGGAATCTGTTCTCCCAGAGTGGAATGTCCATCTCCTTCCTTTTCATTTCTCCAAACCTACTTTAGGTCAAGATTAAGATCAAGCCCTTTCCTCCACTTTACCGCAGTGATCTCATGACTTTACCTTTTACTTAGTCACAGACCCACAGAGGTCTTCAGGGTCTGTCTAATTCAACACCTCTTTGAAGATTCCCTCTACATCTCCAAGCAGTGCACATCCAATTCTGTCTGAAGTTCTCCAGCAAAGAGTTGCCCACTAATTTCTGAAGCAGCCTATTTTCTTTTTGGTAGATCTTGAATGTTCAAAATTTTTTTCTTCATGGGCCTCTCTTTAGTTTGCTGCGTTTGTCCTTCATTCTTGAAGAGGACCATGACATCAGGATGATGGCTTGACTTACACTTGACTTTGGTTTGAGTGAGGGAGGGCTGTTCAAGTTAACCAATCTCACTTTCTTCTTCTGAGCCACACCTATTGTTTCTAGTTCTGTGCTCCAAGGCTAGGTAGTACAAAAATATTCCCACTTCTAAGTGATAGCCCTATGTTGCCTCCTCTCCATTGCCAAGTCTTTCCCAGGCTAACTATCTCCAGTTTCTTCAAGCCATCCCAAGCCATCATGGCATGATCTCAAGACTCTGCTATTCTAGCTACTGTTTATTAGAGGCCTTCTAGTTTATTAATCTCCCTCATAAAATCTAGAAAGCACCTAGAACTGAACATAATATTCCATATATAGTTTGACCAGGATAATGTAGACAGTAGAACTATCATGTGACATGTTCTAGATCTTAATACCCTTGAAATATAGACTAAAATGCCATTAGCCTTTTTTTGGTTGGTACAATATACATTGAATTGGCAATTCCTTAAAACTCTCACATCTTTTTCAGATGAACAGCTATCTAGATAACCCTTCCCATTTTGTACTTATAAAGATTTTTTGAATCCTAGTATGACTTAAAAGTTGTCCTTATTAATTGCACTTTCTTTGATTCAGCTCAATCTTTGAGACTCTTTTGGATATTGATTCTATTAATCTATTGTTCTGTAAAGGAGAGACCATGGTTAGCTGCCCTACGATGTGTCATCTTTCCTTCCCAGCCTCAAATCAAGTGGAAGTTTGATAAATATGTGACGTTTTCATTCATTGATAAAAACCTTGAATACAGATCCCTTTGGCCCAATAAAGGCATCCCTCCAAGTTCACATTGAACCATGGATGACTGCTCTTTAGAGAATGCCATTGAGCCGGCTCCAAATTTACCTACCTGCATTATCATCTAGTACACAAACGTTGATTTTTTTTTCTGAAAATGATAATAGATTTACCAGACTTTCTTCCTCACTCACAATAGGTAAGTCAGTAACCTTGTCTTAGGCTCAGTTTTCTCTTCTCCCAAATGAAGATAATATTTACACCATTGCCTTGGAGAATTTCTAAGTGCAAAGTCTTTTGTATATCTTAAAGTTACACATAAATGTGTTATTGTTATACTTCTCCATCTTGTTGGTGAGGATATCAGGAGAGATTTTGTTAGAAGTCTTATAAATCCAAACACAAGTACATGTGGCCTTATCATTCTCTGCTTTACCCTGTTGTAACAGGTACCAACAAAGTGCTAAGACTGGGTTGTTGCTATGTTAATCCTTCTTCACATTTTGACAAATGTCAGATGGCAAACTATAGGTCTCTTTGTAGGACTTAGTGGGGCTGGGTGTCTTCATCTCCTCTTTTATTTTTTTTTCACTGAGGCTGTGAATCCTTATCTTTCATTGGGGAATCTTCTTTCTTTCTCTTCATCTCCATGTGGCTCTGATTCCTAGGAGAATGGGGTTCCTTGTAGAGGTCACATGGAGGCAGTCCTCTTGAGAGCCATGTGTAGCTCAATAAATCTATACCTGTGTTTTGTTTTTTTGCTCTCCGTTCTTTCCCTTAGGAGATTCCCCTTTGGCACTTTTTCACATTTTCTCGCTTGGGAAGATCTTCCTTTGTCTCACCTCCTTCTTGGGTCCTGAGTTGTTTTTTTTCCTGTTTCGTATATGTAAGTCCTGTCTCCTCAATGAGATCATTGTCTTGGATGACAAAGATTTCGCCTTTTACTTCTCTTATGTGTTAGGTAACACAGTGTTGGGCAAATAGCAGGAGCTCAATAAATATTTGTTGGATGAATTTGAATACATGGCATGAAAAGAACAAGGAACAATTGATAGAAGTTACAGAGGCAAACAAGCTTGACGTCAAGAAAAACTTCCTAATAGAACAATCCCCAAAATCTAATGTGCTGCCTCAGAAGCACCCTACTCATTGGAAGTTTTTAGGAACAGGATAGATGATCCCTTCTTGGGTTTGTCAGAATAAGGATTTGTGTATTCAAGAAAAGGTTGGACTAGATGAACTCTAAGATCCCTTCAACTCTATGTGACTCCTTAAAAAAAAAAAGGATTAATTTCTGATTATTTAGTAGCTGAAGATATAGTCAATTATTTGGGCTCCTTTTTATTCTCTCTCTCTCTCCTTTCTTTGTATCTCCCATCTCTCTGTCTTTCTCTCTTCTCTTTTCCTCTCTCCTCTCTCTGTCTTTGCCTCTTTCTCTATCTCTGTGCCTGTCTCTGTCTCTTCTATTTTGCTGCTAATTAAAATGTCCATTAAAACATGGAGAGAAGTACAAGAAGTGAAATTTGACAGTCAATGTAATCCCTTTGTATGAGCTTTGATAAAGTGGGTAAATTCATGGTGAAAATAAGGTTCCTGATTTGTGGATGTTTTTCATTTATTCCCATCCCTCATTACCAAAAATAAGAGTTAAGTATAGATCTTACTACACAAATACTTCATATAAAAGTACAATTGAAGAATATTTTGGGATTCATCTCCATTGGTTCCTTACACAGTGGACCTACATCATGCTCTTCCATCCTTTGTGTCTAGTTTCATCTGTTAAAATGTTGATTTAACTTTTCAAACTCAAGGTCTAGTAAAAAAAAATTTCTCAAGATCATTAAGAGAAGACCAAAAGCATAAGTTAGTTTGGCTTTACTAACATCTTTATAGAGTTGAACAGAGCCTTGAAAAAATCTCTAGCCTAGCTCTTCCAACTCAAAGAGGGGTTTACATGCAAGTCATCTCAAATTGCTAAAAAAAAAAGCTGTTATATTTTAATGACAGAGATTGTTTAGTTTTTATAGTGACTAGCACAGTGATTTGGACATAACAGGCCAGAGACTCAACTTGTTAGTTCATTGGCAAGAGAAAATCCCTCTATTAATGCGAGTTGGCACCATGTCCATGACTTAATATCTTAGAGTTACCAAAAGCACCGAGAAGTGAAGCAACTTTTGAAGGATCACACAGCAAGTTGATGCCAGGAGTTGGTCTTCCTGACTTCAACTTTCATTTTATCCACAATATTGTCTTGCTTCCTGCACACAGTATGCATTTAATAGGTGTTCAGTATTGTTTGTTATTGTTCAGTCATGTTAAACTCTTCGTGTCTCCATTTTGGATTTTCTTGGCAAAGATATAGGAGTCGTTTGCCATTTCCTTTTCCAGCTCCTTTTACAAATGAGGAGACTGAGGCAAATAGGGTTAAATGATTAGCCTAGGATCACACAGCTAATAAGAGGCTGGATTTACACTTTTTGAAGATGGTGCTCAATGAATTAAACCGAATTGATCTCTGGAAATAAGTTGCAAGATCTTTCTCAAAAATTTGTTTATAATGTTTAGCACCTTTTCCTGGTAGGAAATTTTTTTTACTACATCTAAATCAAGACTTTCCTAGTTTATTTTGTCTATTTCTTGTTTTTCTGTCCCCAGTGGAGAAAAACAGCAGGTTATAAATACCCATAAACATAAAATAACCAGTTGAAGGGTAACAATCACTGCTGACTAAGGTGACATTTGAATTTAAAATTCCATATTAATATTTAAATATTCTGATACCATATGTGCTTTTTGGTCCCAGTGGTACGCTGCCCATTTACTATCAATTTATGGTCAACTATGTTCTTTTGAATGTTTGAGACCTTTATGTCTAGCCCAAAATTTCCCCATCTTTCTTTGGTCAGTTTGCTCAATCTGTGATTACCTTGTTAACTAACATCTCTGGGAAACATAAGCATATTTTAATAAATACCTTATATTTCAATTTGCATAGTGTTTTCAAGTTTGTAGAGTACTTTCTAAAGTACATCATCTCATTAAATTGTATACTTAGAAGAATTATTGCCATTGGGCAGATGAAGAAATTGAGGCTGTGAGAGAGAAAGTACCATGCCCAAGGTCATATATCTGGTCTCTGGCAGAGCTGAGACCTAAAACTAGAAATCTCAGTTCCAGTCGGATGTTATTACCCTGTGATTCTGGTCTTAGTAGCATTTATATAGTGAAGAAAAGTTTCCCTATATGATCAAAATGAAAATTAATTATTGCTGGAAACTTGACTGTCCTACTGGAAAATTATTTATCCATCATGGTAAAGTATTTGCCACTAAACGTAGCTGGGTAAGACTATTTTCAATGTTCTCCCCTTTCATCCATCTCTCTTTTCCCCTAACTTCACCCTAAATAGCCTTTGGTTTCCTTCTCCCTATGGTCATAAAGGGAAAAAGAACATGCCATATAGATCTTTTACTGCCCTAGCTACTGTCTTTTAAACAGTGAAGGAAATAGTGAAATGGTTTCATACTTACTTATAAAAAAAATTCTCTTTTAAATATGAGCTGGCTGTGGTTATGAGTAAAATAAAATCCAGATTTTACTTCATGACTTTTCTCAAAGTCAAAAGGACTATGAGAGCTAAACATTCAATGAAACTTTTTTCTCTCTCCTTCTACCTCTACAAGAGGTAGTGATGCCCCCATTTAGGCTATGTTACCAAGTTCATGAAAAAAATGAGGATTCACAAATAGAACAGATTTCAAAAGCAAAGACCTTATTTGAATGACAAATATAACCGTAATGAAATTCCTTTCAAACCTTTCCTAAAGGATTAAGGAAGAAAAATTCACTAAATCCCAAACTATAGGAAAGATTAGCATATTAATATAGGGCTTCAGAATACATGCAAAATATTCAGAAAAAAACTTATTAGTGAATTTGAAAAGAATATGTTTCATTGTTCTCAAAAAAATGTTTTCCCAATAACTCTTAAGTTTATAAAGGAGCAGATGTCATGTTCTAGTCAGAGCAACTCTGGAAACACATGTGGTCAACATATCACTAAAAATTAATTCATTATGTTAATGTACCATATAGGAAATCAACAAAAGAGACACAAAACATGAGCATTAATTTGGGTTTATTTTTATTTGAAGTTAACGTTTGAAGAAGTCACTTTTT